>NC_055996.1:51843853-52526349 GCF_018446385.1 Zingiber officinale | reverse complement strand
AAGGTCGGGATACAGACCTGAGCATGCAGGTCGGAACGGACAAGCCATGGATAACAAACAAAAGCAGGTCGGGAGACAGACCTGGGCGTACAGGTCGGAATGGACAAGCCATGAATAACAAGTAGAAGCAGGTCGAGAGACAGACCTGGGCGTACAGGTCGGAACGGACAAGCCATGGATAACAAGAAGAAGCAGGTCGGGAGACAGACCTGGTCGGGCAGGTCGGAACGGACAAGCCATGGATAAGAAGCAGAAGCAGGTCAGGAGACAAACCTGGTCGGGCAGGTCGGAACGGACAAGCCATGGAGAATAGCGGACAGAGGCAGGTCGGGATACAGACCTGGACATGCAAGTCGGAATGGACAAGTCACGGATAACAGCATACAGAGATAGGTTGGAATACAGATCGCGAAGTATAGAAATAACATTCAGGCACTACAGGACAAACAAGTCAGGGAACCGCAACTGCTTGTCAGAGAAGGCCAGAGAATAATCAGTGTGTCAGGGAATATGCGAACAGTTGGGACTTATTATCCCTTTTGATTCCATCGACAGCTTATAAGAAGGTGTCACATGTCATTCACCGCCAGACTAAGCCTGACAACCGACATTTCCTGACACCTGTCAGACCCAGAAACTTCCGTTGCAGTATAAAAAGGGATGCTTTGTCCCTTATGCAGGGACGCTCACTCGTCATTTCTCACTAGTCTTTACTTTTCGTCCTTTCTCTGTGTTTTCTATGGAAAAAGTACTTGACTTGAGTGTCGGAGGGCCTGACCCGGGGACTTTTTCCCTGGTTTCTGGTCTCTAACGACTCGTGGGCTCGTCTGAGTGTGCGCAGAGCCGCAGTGTCATCATCCTGGTCATCTTCCTTCGTCAGCCACCCGTGCGAACCTTTCCAGGGGGTGCCAGGTAGATCAGACGCCTCGGCGACTTTCCGTCAACTTCCAGTACATCGAGGTTCGTCTTCATCCGACTCAGCTTCCGGATGGGATAAAATTTGGCACCGTCTGTGGGAACACAACAACCTGTTCTGCAACGTGAAGATGGAGGAGTCTGGCCGCATCAACGTCACCATGACCACCGAAGAATACGAGCTCTTCAAGGAGGCCAAGAGGCGAGCAACCTTCGAGAAGCAAGCGACTGTCTCGCGACCTCGACAAGCTCCTGCTGAAGCTTCCAAGGAGCCCCTCCCTGTTTCAGATCGAAGCTCTAAGAGAAAACAACCCGAGGGGTTTCCTCAGGTTCCTTATCGCGAGCCTGGCGTGGGGTATTATCAGCCAGAGCCCCAGGGCCTCAGCCTTAAGAAAGAACAACCTCAAGCCCCCATGGCTGAAAGTTCCTTGCCCAGAGATTCGAAGAAAGGGAAGGCTCTCATCATACCAGAAATATTCCCGGAAGATCCGGACGAGAGAGTGCCATTCTCGGCCAAGATTTTGAATGAAAAATTGCCTAAGGGCTACAGGGCCTCGTCGATCGGAGAGTATGATGGGAGTAAAGACACGGAAGAGCATTTACGCAAGTTTAAAAATGTAGCCCTGCTGCATCAATACAGTGATGCTGTCAAGTGTCGAGTTTTCTTGAACACTTTATCTGGCTCGACGTTAAAATGGTTTGACGGGCTACCTCAACGATCCATCATCTGTTTCTTGGATTTCAAGACGGCATTCCTGCGTCATTTTGCCAGCAGTAAAAAATATCAGAAGACGGATCACTGTCTTTTCGCTCTTAAGCAAGAGCTGACCGAGCCCTTAAGAAGTTATATCAACCGCTTCAACCAAGTGGCCTAAGATGTCCCCACCGTCACTTCGAAAATTCTAATGAGCGTCTTCTCTCATGGATTAGTAGAAGGAGAATTCTTCAGAGATCTCATTAAAAATCCCGCTCGAAATTTTGATGAGATGGTGGAAAAAGCTGCCTGCTACATCAAAGTAGAAGAAGCACAGGTGGCTCAGAGGAAAGCCGAAAGACCACCTCCCTTTACCAATAAGCCGGAAAGAAGGGTGCCTCAACCACCTCCTCAACCTCTACCGCGCGCTCGGAAGCCCGACCTGCCTTCCATCCCGGGCCGGAGGTTAGACCAGCCCCCCGAGTTGCAGCTGTGCATGCTCCCCTACCTGGACCGTGGAACAATCGGTATTGCACCTATCATTGATCTCGTACTCATGATACTAATCATTGTTTCCAGTTTGCACGAGACTCCAAGTGGGCTGCAGAGTTAGGCTTACTGCCGCCCGAGCTAGCCCCTCAAGTAATTAAGATGATGGAAGAACAACGAGCCGCGACCAGACAGGCCGGGCAACCTCGCCCCGACCTAGCAGGACCCAGTACTCATCTACCAGGTCGGGGGAAAGAGCCAGATGGAGCGCGAGAAGCCGAGAATAGAGGCAATGCCGCCGTTCGAGAGATTGGCATGATCTCTGGAGGGCCAACTGATGGAGATTCGGGGAGAGCACGTGAGTCACATGTGCGTCGTTTGGAGGTTCATACTGTTGGATGTAGCCAGGAGCAGGCTTTTGGCCCCGTTATCAGCTTCGGGCCGGCAGACCTAGAAGGTCTGGAACTGCCTTATGACGATGCCCTTATCATCAAAGCCATCATCGCCAATAGCCGAGTGACTCGGGTTTTCGTTGATACCGGGAGCTCAGTCAATATTCTGTTCAGAACTGCATTCGAGGAGATGCAGATCGATGCCACTGAGCTATAGCCTGTGGCTACGTCTCTATATGGATTTACAGGCAATGAGGTGAAGTCAATGGGTCAGATTAAGTTGGTCATATCTTTGGGCACCGAGCCATTGGTGCGCACCAGGAGGAGCACTTTTACAGTAGTAGACTCCCCCTCCTCTTATAATGTCATTTTGGGAAGGCCCGCCCTGCATGAATTTAGGGCTGCTGTTTCGACCTTCCATCAGAAAATCAAATTTCCTGTTGGTGAGCAGGTCGGGGAAGTTAAAGGAGAGCAGAGGGTCTCTTACCGATGCTATATTGACATGGTCTGGGTGGAGGCTCGGAAAAATCAAATGATGCAAGATGGGGGCGTCCATGCTGTCCAAGAAGAGCCTCTGCCTATGGCTGAAGAACTCATTCCTTGGGAGGAGGTTCAACTATATGCTGAATGACCGGAAAGTCTAACTCGCCTGGCAAGCGACCTTCCTTCTCCTCTCAAGGAAGAGTTAGTCCAATGCTTGATTCGTAACCGGGATGTCTTCACTTGGTCCACAGAGGAGTTACCTGGGGTCAAGCCTGAGGTAGCGGAATATAAGTTACATATACTGCCGGACTCCCGACCAGTCAAGCAGAAGAAAAGAAATTTCTCGGCCGACCAGAACAAAATAATCAGAGTCGAGGTGGATCAGCTCAGGAAGGTAGGTCACGTTTGAGAAGTGCAGTTCCCGTCCTGGCTCTCTAAAGTGGTTTTAGTAAAGAAGCCCAACAATAAGTGGAGGGTATGCATAGACTTCTGAGATCTCAACTGAGCTAGTCCCAAGGATTGCTATCCTCTGCCCCGAATCGATCAGATGGTGGATTCCACTGTCGGCTGCGAGAGAATCTGCATGCTGGATGCATACCAGGGGTATCATCAGATACCTTTAGCAGTGGAGGACCAAGAAAAGGTTAGCTTCATTACGGCTGATGGTACCTTTTGTTATATGCCCTTCGGTCTTAGGAACGCAGGAGCCACGTACCAAAGGATGATGGACAAGATCTTCCGGGAGCAGATCGGGCGCAACGTGGAGGTTTATGTGGATGATATACTTATTAAATCTCTATTAGCCATAAACCTGATCAAGGATGTAGAAGAAACATGCAGGACTCTCTGGCAATATGGACTGAAGCTGAATCCCTTGAAATGTTTGTTCGGGGCTAAAAGAGGAAAATTCTTGGGATACTTGGTAACCGAGTGGGGAATAGAAGCTAATTCAGAAAAAGTTCAAGCGCTACATGATATGCAGCCTCCCCAGAATTTGAAGGAAACCTAGAAGCTGGTCGGCAGAATAACAACCCTGTCAAGATTCATTTCTAGATCTGCAAACCGGGCTACTCCTTTCTTTAAAGTGCTCAGGAAGGCCTCCAAGTTCCAATGGGATGAAGAATGTACCCAAGCTTTTGAGGAGCTGAAGGAGTATTTGGAGGCTCTGCCATCTTAAGTTAAGCCAGTTGTTGGAGAACCCTTATGGGTCTACTTATCCGCCACCCCTGAGGCCGTAGGGGCGATGCTTGTTAAAGAACACGATAATGTACAACTGCCAGTGTATTTCTTTAGTCATCTATTAAAAGGAGTCGAGTCTAGATACACGACCCTCGAGAAGTTGGTTTATGGATTGGTCATTATGGCCCGATGGTTAAGACCTTACTTCTTAGCACATCCTATCACAGTTCTGACCAATAACACCATGGGAAGAGCCCTGACTAATGTAGAAGTTGCAGGTCGGTTTATCAAATAGGCGACGGAGTTAGGGGAATATGACATACAATACCAGTCGCGCACAGCCATTAAGGCACAAGCCTTGGCAGATTTCTTACCGGAAATCCATCAGACCAACTCTGAAGAAACTTGGAAAGTCTATGTGGATGGATCGACAACTCATCAAGGAAGCGGGGTCGGGGTCTTATTGATATCTCCCCAAGGGGATATACTCCAATTGGTTGTCCGATTGAATTTCTGAGCCACCAACAATGAGGTAGAATACGAGGCTTTGTTGGTAGGACTGCAAGCAGCCCGACACGTAGGGGCAGCCCGGGTAATCATTTATTCAGATTCCCAGCTGGTAACTCAGCAAGTAGCCGACAACTTTATGATAAATTGTGATAAGTTACAAGTATATCGGGAAGCTTATGAGAAGATGAAAGAGGAATTTGCAGAAGTCACAGTACCAAGATCCCTAGGGCGGAGAATGAGAAGGCAGATGAGCTTACAAAGATGACCAGTTCTTTAACCACTTGGGTATTGGACCGGTCAACAACACAAACCTTCCTTATAGCTTAGATAGATTTACAAAATAATAGGGAAGCAACTATTGATTGGCGGGCACCCATGATCAACTATCTTAGGCAGGGTATCTTACCGGTTGACCCAGAAGAATCACGGTTGGTTAGGAAGCAAGCACATGCTTATGTCATGATCGGGGAGCAGCTCTACAAAAGGTCCTTCTCTAGACCCTTACTCAAATGTTTGGGTATGGAAGAGGCCGACCAGGCCTTGCGGGAAATACATCTGGGATGCTGTGGCAGTCATGTAGGTGGTCGGACATTATCTCGCAAGGTGCTCCTGGCCGGGTATTTCTGGCCTACTTTACAGAGGGGTGCTCACAAGCTGGTAAATACCTGCCTGTCCTACCAAAAGCATCAAAATTTAACACATCAACCGACAGCTCTACTGAGAACATCTATAGTCTCATGTCCTTTTGATCAATGGGGCATGGATATTGTGGGACCATTTCCGATGGATCCAGGGCAGAGACGTTTCTTATTGGTGGTAGTGGATTATTTCTCTAAGTGGGTGGAAGCAGAGGCCCTGGCCAGGATCACAGAAGACGGCATCATCCAATTTCTATGGAAGAACATTCTTTGCAGGTTCGGTATTCCGCACAAGCTGGTGTCGGATAACGGAAGGCAATTTCAAGGACAAAAAATCCAAGCCTGGTGCAAGGGGTTTGGCATAACACAGGCCTTCACTTTAGTGACATACCCACAAAGCAATGGTCATACCGAGGTGGTCAATTGAGAAATAGTACGAGGTCTGAAGGTTAAGCTGGATCATGTGGGAGGTAACTGGGTGGAGGAGTTGTCAAGCATCCTATGAGCTTATCGCACAACACCTCAGGAAAGTACAGGTCTGACACCTTTCCATCTGGTTTATGGCAACGAAGCGGTAGTACCCATAGAAATTGGAGTGCCATCAGTCAGGAGGACATTATACGATGAAGGAAACGCAGAGCGATGGTTGGCTGAACTGGATCTCATTAGTGAAACTCGTGACAGGACGACAGCTCGGTTGGAGGCCTATCGACAAAGAATGAGACAAAATTATAACAGAAGAGTGATTCCTTGATTCTTTGGGGAAGGAGATCTAGTCTGGAAGCAAATTAAGCCTGTGGGAGATGTGGCCAAGTTAGCACCGCAGTGGGATGGGCCTTACAAATTTATCAAAAAATTATCGTCCGGAGCTTATTATTTGCAGGATAATCAGGGGAAAAAGTTAGATCGACCTTGGAGTGCTAACTACTTGCGGCCTTACCGAGTTTAAAGAGTCATATAAAGAAGAAGAAACCGGGCTGTCAAATGTTTGACAGGTTGGGATCACAGGCCGGGGCCAAAAGTAGACCGGATAGTGCGGTAAGAGGATATGTCTAGGCGGAAACTGTGCATCTTAATATTTCTTGCAACAGACTAAGAAATTTTAGCAAAATAGACCTCAAATTGCAAATGAATGTGCATTAAGAAAAGAAATAAAGTTTCATAGGAAGTCTTTAAGTTACATTATGTACAGGCGGTGAATAAGAATCATTTGAAAGGAGCAAAAATGTCATCTGGGATCTCTTTAAGGATCCGGTCAAGATCTAAAAACTCAGCGGGAGGAGCTGATTTTAAGTAGCCATGTTTGTGAAGTTGTCGCAGAGCCCTAGCCACACCATATACAACAGAGGTAGAGAAACACTGTCCTGCTTGTATACAAAACTCTGGAGAACGCAGGTACAGATCGCGGCTCTGTTTACAACGATCATTCTCCCCTTCCTTATAAATAGTCAGGGCTGTAGATACTCCTTCTGCTGTAGCTCGGGCCTGAGCCAGTTCAGTTCGGGCTGCCAGAAGCTCTGCCGCTTGAGACGTTAATTGGGCCGCCTGGGATTTTAGTTTCTTGTCCTGCTATTGTGCTAAAGTTTCGGCAGCACGCAGCTTCTGGGTCAATTGATCAATAGCTCGCTGATGCTCCAAAGCTTATTGGTCCATGCGTTGCTGGTGCACGACATCGACCTGGCTTTTTCCTTTTTTAAGGCCTTTAAGCTTGTGGTTAGCCCGCGCCAAGGATACTTCCAGATAGGTCTTGCTTTTGGTTAGATCCTTTATTTCAGCTCTCAGGGCATGATTAGCCTGTGCAGGGTCATTCAATTGAAGCTCCAATTCGGTCACCATATCCCGCAACACCTTATTTTGATGATGGGCAGCATGAAAGGATTGGTTTATTATCAGGGATTCTGCATAGGCCTGGGACATAAAGGAAATATCTGATAAGAGTGGGGAGAATAATAGCTATGGTAATCATGGAAGCTTACCTTGATATATAGCTTAGAGAATTTATCCATCTGGGCAGGTGGCAGCAAGAGTTCCATTTGTTGCATACTTTCTTCCCATAACCGTGACCAAACGACCTTTTATTGTGAGGTAACTGGTGGGAACATCTTGCCGGGATCTTAATTCAGCCTCAGAAGGAGCAGTAGTACGATAATAGTGAGGAACAGGGGGCGGTGTTTGGGAAGGCCCAGCAGCCGAGCCAGAAGGCTCAGCAGCTGACCTAGAAGGAGTTGAAGGGGGAACCTGAGAAGGCTCTGGAGGTGAGATAGCTGGTGAAGGGCGATGTGAGGGGTCATCTTCAGTGCTCTGAGGCCGTTGCGAAGTGGAAGGTTGAGCTAACGGAGACTTAACCTGAGCGTCGGGTGGAGCAGGGGAAACATCTGCTGGGCTCGGGGCAGGAGTCGGGGTTGTAACAGGAGGCGGAGGAGGAACAGCAACAGGGCCAGAGCCTGGGCTAGGATCGGGGGCTCTACGGCGAAGTCTCTGAGCCAAGGGTTGATCGTCCGAGTCAGAATCTTCGGAGGGTAGCCGAACCCTACGCCGAGAGGAAGAAGGGGCATCACGATTCAAGCGGTCGTTTACAGGACGTGCCTGACGAGCTGCCTGAGAAGCTTCTATGAAGGCAGGGCTGACGTAAGGTACGTTGGAGGATCTTCGACCGCGGCCGCGACCAGGGCTGGAGGTTGGTCGGGAAGGATTAATTGATTGAAGAGGCGTCGGGGTGAAGGGCCGAGCTGTAGGCGAGGCCCGTGGATGAACAGGGGCGGCAGTCAGGGATGAAGGTGCAGACCGGGGACGAGTGGGGCGAGCAAAGGAGGCAGGTCGGTTGGTAGATGAGGCTCTGCAATGCAGATGAGGTCGGGGATTTGTAGGGGAACCCACACTGACAAAGGTCGAAGTCGAGTAGGGGAGCGATCTCCTTTCTAAAATAACTCGGTCACGCCTCATTATCTCCATGTCACTTATAGGAAGAGGTTGAACTTCTGAAGCACGAGTTAAGACCTCAGCTGTACAAGATAGAGTAGGAGGTCAGCTACAGTTAGAAAAATAAAATGCATGAAGTTATAAAAGAACTAAAAGAGAAACTTACCAAGGGAATGAGGCGTCTCAGGAGTAAGATAGCTCAGGCGGAAATAAGATAACAATTCCTTAGATAATAAACGCATCAAGTTCAACTGCCATCCTGCCAAGTGAGAGGAAGCCTCTATATAGGATGTATCAAGGTGAAAATTCCCCAGTGGCGGGCTCGGGGGAAGTGATGATTGCCATTGCAAGGGCCACTCTACTTCATGGGGAAATCGAATGAAGAAAAATTTGTTCCTCCAGGTCGGCTCAGAAGGTTGCAGAGGTGAGGAAAAAGTACTTCGAAGACGAGGTTGGAATCAGAATGTGCCTTCTTCCTGGTGCCGAAGGATGAAAAAGCAGTGGAATAAAGGGGCAGATCAGGAAAGCTCGCATATATCGCAGAGCACTACAAATCCACAAAGGATCCTTATAGAATTCGGCGTCAGTTGTCCCAAGAGAATTTTGAAGTGGCGACACATGACAGAAAAGAAGGGGTGGAGAGGAAGACGAAGGCTAGCCACGAATTGTTCTTTAAAGAAGGTCCAATATCCCTCGGGAGGAGCAAAAAATTGGTGTATTTTCGGTGGGGGATGATCACATGTGCATTATCCCCGACTCCATAGGTATATCGTAGGTCATCCCGATCCAGTTCGTCGAAAGTGGATGAGCCAGGATAGTACATCGTCGTCAGAGAAGACAGAAGAGAGGAGGATGCCATGAGAAAAGAAACAGAAGGAGAAGAGATCAAGCGGGAAGCTACCGACGCAAAAATAGGGATTCAGGAGTAATGAGGGATTCAAGCGGAAGGAAGAAGAAGACGTGCAAAGTCTGGAGGCAACATCTAGGGGAGGTTTTTTATAGCCGCTGGGTAGAGGGGCAATTTCGTCAGGCATCATCCACCGGTGCACAACAATGGGCGGGAGCACAGAGGGCCGATGAATCTTCTTTGAAAATAACGCCTAAGGGGATATCAGGAAAAGTGTCGGCACGAAGTACGAGAAGATGCATTTCGGGAAAAGACGCAACAGTTATGTCTCATGGAAAAGTGTCCTCGCTTTCCCGGTCTGGTCTTAACCCTCGATTTCCCGCTCTGGAATTATCCGGACCCGGATTACGATGGAAAGAGCAGACCGGGGTGTGTGACTGAGCCACGGCAGTCAGCAGAGAAAGGCACGTTAAATAGGTTGGGCAATAAACGCGGACCGGGGTGATTTGCTAAGCTAAGTTGAGCTGTCAGTAGAAAAAGGCAAGGAAAATAGGTCGGGGTAAAAAAGAGAATCCAGACCGGGGCTAGATAAAACTTGAACCAGAGGGTCGAAATACACCTCCATATTGCCACGGTTCATAGCGGTCGGGAAACAAACACAAGGCAACTGATAAGAAAATAATGAGCTAAGGAAATATCGAAGACAAGCAGTCATGTCATATCATAAGAAAGTCAACATGTCATAAAAAGGCGAAATAGCAAGGCAAAGACAAATCCAAAATTACAAAACAAATAGTTTAGGTGAAAGTTTGGTAATTTCATTTTTACAATTAAAGTTCAATACAGTGCCACATCAAGACTCAGTATCAGCGGGAGGCTCGGGAAGAAGAAATAAGTCGTCGTCATCTTTGAAAGAAGGAAGTGACCCGGCCAGAAGCTCGTTCATCAAGCGAGCGGTATCCAAGAAGTCTTCTGAAGGAGCGGAGCGAAGCAGATCCTGCTCGAACATTTGACGAGCCCTGCCGGCCGCGCCGCAACATAGCATGAGGTTCATCAAACCCCCTATCTTCCTCAAAAAGAAAGGGGATGAGATGTAGGATAACCTATACGCTCTTAAACGACCAACTTCTCCCGCTTGATAATTTGTCAGCTCTGCTCGGGCCTTCTCCGCATCGGCTCGAGCCAAAGTCAAATCTTTTTGACTTTGGGAAGCATTTTCCTGAGCTTTCAAAAGATCGGCCTGCATTGATTTGAGGGTTGCTTGGCCAGCTTCCCAGCGACTTTGAAGGGCCTTCTCCCGGTCGGTAGTAGAAGTTAGATGACCCTGGACATATGATAATCTTTTCTGAAGAGCCTCTTGGTTTTCTTGTAGACTCTTCAAATCGGAGGACAAGGTGGTCAACCGGGCATCCTTTTCATCCAACTCAACTACCAACAAGCGATGCCACTCCGCCTCAGAAGCCAGTTTGGACTCGCTGGTCTGTAGAGACGCTTCCAAAGCCTTTATCTTGTCAAAAGCCGTGTGGGAGATATTTCAAGCGGACTCTGCAGACTCCCCAATCAAGCGTAAATATCCTGCCAGGTCCCTGAGGGTCGGGTTGAGGGGATCGCGAGGTGTGAGTGACAGCTCCAACTCCTGAAGATGAGCCTTCAACACTTCATTCTCCCTCTGCAAGTGGGCGGCGTGTTGAAGCGCACTAAGGCTAGCAGAACAGGCCTGCGTGTAGCATACAAGGAAGGATTATAAGAAATTCCCGAGGAAGAGCGCTGATAAGAGAAAACTCACAGAAACTATCTAGCGAGAAGCTTGGTCCATCCCTTCCAACGGTGGATTGTTCCAAAATTTCCGATTGCCTGCCCTCCAGGACGCGGCTAACTCGCCCTGTAACTGAACCAGGTCGACAGCAGAAGGGGCATCTTCTGCAGCTTCTTCGGCGTCTTCAGGCTCAGTGGAGGAGAGCAGGTTCCAGGAGGCAGTGAAGGCATATTTTTTAGAGATCTTCCCCTTGAGTCGAGAAGTGGAAGCCGGAGCGGCTACCGAAAGCGAGGCGGATAAGGTGGCAGAACTCCCGGGTTGTTCAATTACTGGAAAGGGGATCTGCCCGGGAGAGAAGGCCTGAGCGAGAAGAGCGACATGCTCGGGAGATAGATCCCGACCGGGTGTCAGGGCGGATATTCGGGGCAATAGGATGGGAACCTCTGGCCCCAGAGCAGTCTCCCGGCCAGGAGTAACAACCCTAGCTTTTGAAGATTGAGAAGTGGCGGCTGAGCGATGGCCAGAAGGAAGAGGTGGAGGAGACGCTTGCATCGCTGGAATAACCCTCTTCCTTTTGCACTGGAGCTGTAATCGTTTAGCAGGGGGGAGATACGGCTCGCTCTTCCTCGGTTTGCTCCAAGGTGGCAAGGTCTTCCGCGGAAGCAACATCCAGGGGAAGAGTTGGGGAAGCTTCCTCCCGAGCTGGCGCAGGTGGGGCAGACTGCGAGGCAGAAGGGGCAGACGGCGAGGCAAAAGGGGCAACCTGTGAGGAAGCTGCCAAGCCTTGTTTAAGCTCCATACTTATGACTCTTAAAACGACAAGAGATTGGTGCTTTACATTTAAGGAATAAGCTCGGAGCATGGCAGCCTCTGCAAAGGGAAAGAGAGATAGCTCAGTTAGCGAAGAATAGCTAGGAGGAAAACGGGGTCTTACCCAAGGGAGCCCCTATCTCCGCAGGAACTGGGCTGAGCCCGAAAAGATACAAAAAGCCTTCCAGAAGTATTATTGATAAGCTGACGCTCACGCCTTGTAGTTTTTCTAAAGCGGTGTCGCAGGAGGATTGATGTTGGTGCACAGGGAGGGTAGTAGGAATGTCCGGATGCCATTGGGTCGACTCGACCAAGGGGTCAGGTGATCTAATGAATAAAAAGCGAGATTTCCAACCTTTGTTGGAAGAGGACATATCAGAAAAGAACTTAAAGCCAGGTCTAGCTTGTACCATAAATATCCCTGGCTCAGAACGTTTGAAGAAATAGAAATGGTGGAATAGTTGAACAGTCAAGGGGATTTGGTAAATCCGAGATAGAATGGCAGTGTCACATACAGCTCTGAAGAAGTTGGGAGAAAATTGAGAGGGACAGATACCAAAATAGCGGCTCAGTGAGGAGATGAATGGATGTATGGGAAAACGAAGGTCTCCTAGAAGTTGATCTTTGAAAACAGTCATGAAACCTTCAAGAGGGGATGCTGGATGTTCGCTAGGTGTGGGAACTCGAAGTTCGTAATCCTCACTAAGTCTCAGGTTAGATCGAATCACATATAGGTCATGGTCATCTATGTCAGAAATGTAGCACGAGTACCAAAAGGAAGCCTTACCGTCCGCCATTGTCAAGATGAGGAAGGTTGAAGAAGAGGTCAGTCAAGAAGGAGAAGAAAACCAGGCGTGAAGAGTCGAGAAGGGGAAGGGCTAAGACACCAGAGACAGTGAAGCAATGAGGAGACGAGGGTAGTCGAAACGCTCAAGGCAACGACGGCGGACTGCCTTTAGGGCTTATAAAGGGGGTTTACCTAGGGAATATAGAAAGATGAGTCGAGTATATTTTTGGGTAAAGTGTTCAAGGCCGTCCGATCACAGAACGACATGCTCTTCCGAGAAGTCGTGTACAAAAAGGAGTGGGGTCGGCGGCGTCATACGGCGTAAGCAATAAAGGTATGGGACAGGTGTCGCCCCCCTAGGAAGCGTATTAATGATGGACGTGATAAGGAAATCATGAGAGAAAGTGGGTGTACAGAAAACGTCTGCTAAGCGATCTTCTTGGGAAACGATGAAGAAAATGGGCGGGAAAGAAAATTCGAATGTGGTGAGGCCATCAGACATCCTCTCCACAGGGACTGAGTAAGATTTAAGCGGTCTCTTCAAACAATCCCTGGTCGGGAAATCACCCCCTGGTCGGCAATGTCTGTCCTGGGCGGGAAATCATCCCCAGGTCGGCAACATTTGTCCTGGTAGGGAAATCACCCCCAGGTCGGCGACATCTATTTCCGTACGGGTTTTCATAAGGATTCCCGGTCGGCTGTCCCATACTCTCGCCCCAGTGCGAGTTATAAGTGAGCAAGTCTCTCACGCCCAACGACCTTACCGGTCGGCTGCCCCAGACTCTCGCCCCAGTGCGAGTTATAAGTGAGTAAGGCTCTCACGCCCAACGACCTTACCGGTCGGCTGTCCCAGACTCTCGCCCTAGTGCGAGTTATAAGTGAGCAAGACTCTCACGCCCAACGACCTTCCCGGTCGGCTGTCCCAGACTCTCGCCCCAGTGCGAGTTATAAGTGAGCAAGGCTCTCACGCCCAACGACCTTACCGGTCGGCTGTCCCAGACTCTCGCCCCAGTGCGAGTTATAAGTGAGCAAGACTCTTACGCCCAACGACTGAGCAAGGCTCTCACGCCCAACGACCTTACCGGTCGACTGTCCCAGACTCTCGCCCCAGTGCGAGTTATAAGTGAGCAAGGCTCTCACGCCCAACGACCTTCCCGGTCGGCTGGCCCAGACTCTCGCCCCAGTGCGAGTTATAAGTGAGCTATGCTCTCATGCCCAATGACCTCCCCGGTCGGCTCAAGGATTTTCTCGGTCAACATTCCTTATACTCGCCAAAGCAAGATACAACAAGCCAAGTTCTCGTGCCCAACTGGTCAGTAAGCCATATTTTTTGGGTTTATGCTAAATATGAAATTTCGCAGGCACATTCTCAAGTTGCAGGCACATTCTCAAGCGTCTCAATTGCCCTGGCCGGGGGCTCATATGTTATGAGGTAATAAGAAGATGGGGTAAGCAAGTTATCTTTATCATTTTTGCTAGAAATATTAGAAAAACGTAGGTGTTTTATAGAAACATAATGATACCCGAGCAATAGGGAGGGGGGCTACCCCATGAGTAGAATGCAAGAAACAGGTTTTATTCCGTTAATCAGGGGTACATTTTTTAAGGGTTTACATGGCTGTCAGATCCAGAGGCTTGATCCTTCCTGGTCAGTTGAGCTTGAGCTTTAGTTAACTCTTCCTTAATAAGATCGATGACGCACTTCAGTTGCCCAATAGTCTTGTCTTTGATCCGTCCTTTCTCTTTCAGGAGAGCCACCTCATCCTCATGTTTCATCTTCAAGTAAATAATATAGTGGACTTGGCTCTGGAAGTCAGATTGAGCTTTCAGCTTGAGAGCAACTTCGGCCCGGGTCCTGGATTTGGCGGCCAACCAGAGGCTTTCCATTTTATGAGTAAGGGACGCTTGAAGATCTCTGATCGCAGTCATTTCCAGCAGGATTTCTTCTTTTTGAGCCAGTAACTCCATCAGAGCAGCAATTTGCTGAAACGAGGCTTCCTCTTTCTAAGCCGATAACTCCAGCAGATGGGAAGTTTGCCGAAGTAAAGAAGCAAGTTCGCTAGGTTCTGTTGTAGGTTACATGGAGACAAGATACTGTATTAGCAAGCGGATAGCTTGAGGTATTAGATGCTCGGACATTTTATAAGGAAGGAGAAGGTGAAGGGATTTCCTCGGAATTTGAGTTGATGATTGGAGAACCGTGTGACATTTATGGGAAAAGAGTACGTTCGGAAGTCGAGGAGTCAGCGTACGCGTAGAATGAGCCTGTTTGTCTCCTAGGACGGCGAGAAACTCTACAGAAGACAGATGGAAGACAAGTCGACAGAAGATGCGAGACCTAGATCAGGTAACAAAGGGACTGGAGTCTAGTCAGTCGGACTAGAGCCTCCTTCGACTAGACTTGAGGGGGAGGCTTGTGATATGACACATGTTCGTGGGGTCGGTTAGATGATGTGGTTAGAAGTCAAGACCACAAGATGATCAGAAGTCAGGTTTACGTGGAGGTCAGGGTGGTCAGAAGTCAAGCTTACGTGGAGGTCAGGGGAGCCAGAAGTCCAGCCTCCGTGGCTGGTTAGAAGTCAAGCTTACGTGGAGATCCGAAGTCAAGTTTGCGTGGTCAGGGTCCAAGTCTTAGCTGATGAGGCAAGTCAGACGACAGCCAGCCTCGATAGCGATCAAGAATTGGGCCCACGGGCCAGATACAGTTGAGAATTAAACCCACAGGCCGAGTACAGTTGAGAGCTGGACCCGCAGGCCAGGTATAGCTGAGGAGTGGGCCCACAAGCCAGATAAAGGCGCAGAAGGAAAGGCCTCGGACGAAATAGAGAGTCAGGTCGGGAAACAGACCGGACGTACAGGTCAAGACGTACAAGCCATGGATAACAATAAAGAGGCAGGTCGGGAAACAGATCGGGCGTACAGGTCGGGACGTACAAGCCATGGATAACAATTGAGAGGCATGTCGTGAAACAAACCGGACGTACAGGTCGGGACGTACAGGTCGGTACGTATAAGCCATGGAGAATAACAAGCAGAAGCAGGTCGGGATACAAACCTGGGCGTGCAGGTCGGAATGGACAAGCCATGGATAACAAGCAAAAGCAGGTCGGGAAACAGACCGGGCGTACAGGTCGGGACGTACAAACCATGGATAACAATAGAGAGGCAGGTCGGGAAACAGACTGGGCGTACATGTCGGGACGTACAAGCCATGGAGAATAACAAGCAGAAGAAGGTCGGGATACAGACCTGGGCGTGCAGGTCAGAACGGACAAGCCATGGATAACAAGCAAAAGCAGGTCGGGATACAGACTTGGGCGTACAGGTCAGGACGTACAAGTCATGGAGAATAACAATAGAGAGGCAGGTCGGGAAACAGACCGGGCGTACAGGTCGGGACGTACAAGCCATGGAGAATAATAATAGAGAGGCAGGTCGGGAAACAGACCGGCCGTACAGGTCGAGACGTACAAGCCATGGAGAATAACAAGTAGAAGCAGGTCGGGATACAGACCTGGGCGTGCAGGTCGGAACGGACAAGCCATGGATAACAAGCAAAAGCAGGTCGAGAGACAGACCTGGGCGTACAGGTCGGAACGGACAAGCTATGGATAACAAGAAGAAGTAGGTCAGGAGACAAACCTGGTCGGGCAGGTCGGAACGAACAAGCCATGGAGAATAGCGGACAGAGGCAGGTCGGGATACAGACCTGGGCGTGCAAGTCGGAACGGACAAGTCACGGATAACATCATACAGAGACAGGTTGGAATACAGATCGCGGAGTATAGACCTAGCATTCAGGCACTACAGGACAAACAAGTCAGGGAATCGCACCTGCCTGTTAGAGAAGGCCAGGGAATAATCAGTGTGTCAGAGAATATGCGAACAGTTGGGACTCATTACCACTTTTGATTCCATCGACAACCTATAAGAAGGTGCCACATGTCATTCACCGCCAGACAAAGCCTGACAGCCGACATTCCCTGACACCCGTCAGACCCAGAAACTTCCGTTGCAGTATAAAAAGGGATTCTTTGTCCCTTATGCAGGGACGCTCACTCGTCATTTCTCACTAGTCTTTACTTTTTGTCCTTTCTCTGTGTTTTCTGGGGAAAAAGTACCTGAATTGAGCGTCGGAGGGCCTGACCCAGGGACTTTTTCCCTGGTTTCTAGTCTCTAACGACTCGTGGGCTTGTCTGAGTGTGCGTAGAGCCGCAGTGTCATCGTCCTGGTCATCTTCCTTCGTCAGCCACCCGTGCGAACCTTTCCAGGGGGTGCCAGGTAGATTAGACGCCTCGACGACTTTCCGCCAACTTCCAGTACATCGAGGCCCGCCTTCATCCGACTCAGCTTCCGGATAAGATCAATATCATTTGGCATTGAGTTGACGATGTGGGCCAAAGCACATAAGCTCATCATTCTCTTGTTTCCTCTTTGATCAAAGTCAACACCAAAGTTTCTTCATGGCTGAGGTTAGGAAGGCTAATAAGTCATTCACTAGCTTCAAGGTTGTGAGAGCTCCAGCCTCTTTGCCACCGCCTCAGACCAGTTAATCAAGTATTTATGGGTCAATTCCTAGCTGTAGCGCACTTTGAAATTCCAGTAGAAAGTCAATTTTGGAATGTTGGTTGCGGACTAATGAGCTATTTACGTTTCCTGATTTACTCTAGTAGTAGATGGAAAATTTCCGTAGGACAGGTCAGTTACCTCCAGGATTAATCGGCTTGAAGAAATGAATACTGAATCACCAAACAAAACAAAACTCATCTTTGTAATCCAGGTATTCAAATCTTTGAACCGACTAAACCTGGAGGTGACCGGCTCAATCCCACAGAAGTTTCCCATCGACTACCAAGATAAATCCGGAAGTACGAACGACTCGTTGCTCCGCAGCCAACATTTCAAGGTTATATTTCCACTGGAGAAAATTAATTCCTTAGTGCGCCGTAGCTAGGAATTGACCTGTGAATGGTTGGTTAACTGTGGAAATATTTTATTGTAACTCGGGGGCCCTCATCTCCCATCTCTCCTTGTTTTTTTTTAACTAGCACTAGGTATCCAGCCCTTGAGGCCAACTAATCCTAGGGATGACCTCTATTGTCCCACGAAAATTTTCCACCAACTATCAAAGTAAATCTAGAAATGCTTGCAATGAGCGACCAACAACCCAACATTCTAGGCTTGTCATCCCATTGGAGGAAAATGTCGTGTAGTGCGTTGTAGTTAGAAATCAAACCATGAGTGCTTAAGAGACTACATGAACATCCTGCCATTGCACCTTAGCCCAGGGCCTCCCTCATCTCTCATCTTTTTTTTTTTTAAAGTAATTTAGATATCCAACTCTTTAAACCGGCTAATCCTAGAGGTGGCCCGCTCAATCCTATGGAAGTTTCTCACCAGCCACTAAGGTAAATCAAGAAGCACTTGCTGAGGGTCATCCAAGTAGCCAACATTCTTAAGTTTGTTGTCCTACTAAAGAAAAATCCTTGCAGTGTGCAACAGTTGGGTTTTGAACCTTAGATACCTGGTTAATCATTCGGAGGACCTAACCGCTGCACCAGAACCCCATGGGCCCTCATCTCTGATCTTTTTTTGGCACTAGGTATTTAGCTTACACAGACTAATTCTAGGGGTGACTGGCCCGACCCCATAGAAATTTTCCACTGACCACAAGAGTAAATCGGGAAATACTCATAGCGAGTGGTCCATCAGTCCAACATTCTTAGGTCAGTCATCTATTAAGGGAAAATCATCATTTAATTCCCTCCTTTCTCATCTTTTGTAGCAAAAGATATTATGCTCACCCCAAACACCCCTCATATTATAGCCAACCTTGAAAGAATGAATCTCAAATTGTTTGAATGTTGTGGTGTATATGGGTTGAACATGGCTCATCTTAACACTATCTTTGATTTTGAGCACTTAGTCAATTTTAGGACAAATAAAAATGAGATCGATGCTCCTTTATGATTTACCCTACTAAGGAGAGCTAGTTGTCCACCTAGTCAAAACAAGGTCAAGACTAATCCTAAGGATAATCGGTTTGATCCCATAAAAATTTTTCATCCATCATTAGGATAAATCCAGAAGTATTTACAGCGAATGGCCAACAATCCAACATTCCATACATGTCATCCCACTAGAGGAAATTGTCTTGCAATCCGTCATAACTAGAAATCAAACCATGGGTACTTGAAAGACTACATGGGCGCCTTGCCACTACACCGTAGCTCGCGAGCCCCTCATCTCTCATCTTTTTTTTAATCTAGATATTCAACTTTTCAAACCGACTAATCCTAGAAGTGATCCGTCCAACCCCACGAAAGTTTTCTATCGACCATCGGCCACTAGGGTAAATCGAGAAGCGCTCGTTGAGGCTCATCTAAGCAACAAACATTCTTAGGTTTCGTTGTCCCACTAGAGAAAAATCTCTGTAGTGCGTCGTAGCTGGGTTTCAAACCTTAGATATCTGGTTAAACATTTGGAGGGCCTAACCGCTGCACCAAAGGCCCGGGGGTCCTCATCTCTCCTTTTTTGACACTAAATATCCAGTATTTACCTACTAATCTTGTGATGACTGGTCCGGTCCTACGAAAATTTCCTACCGACCACCAGAATAAATTGAAAAATGTTCATAGTGAGATTCATCATCTCAATATTCTTAGGTCAACCATCAATTAAGAGAAATTCCTCCTTTAATTCCCTCCTCTCTGATTTTTTTATCATAGTAAAAGATTATTACATTCCCAGACACCCCTCTTATCTTTTGTTAATCTCTGAAAGAATGAATCTTCATGGCCAAAATCAAAATTGTTAGAATGTTATGGTGCCAATGGGTGGAACATGGCTCATCGTAACACTACGATCTTTGATTTTGAGCATTTAGTCAATTTTAGTACAAATAAAAATGAGATTGATGCTCCTTTATGATTTACCCTACGAGAGCTTGTTGTCCACCTAGTCGAGCTAAGGTCATGACTAAATTATGTATATAGAGGAAGAAGATTGCTTCAATGGAGAAAAAAAGTTGTTAGTATTGGTAAATTTTGGATTATATTTTTGTTTATTGGTTTAATCCTTGTCTAAGTATGAATTAATCCATACCCTTCAATGGACTATGTTACTAGATTTTACTCATTCGAATCCAATTTAAGCTATTGGATCCGATCAACAATGTAGGTAGTTAATATATTGGTCTATGTAGATTTGTTAAGTCACACTAGTTTGGTTTGTCAATTGGTACACGCCTAATTAATGGCATAATGTCGTAAGATGATAAATCAAATATGCACCTTAATATAGTAGAATTCATGTCACCATATTAAGAGGGTAGCAGATTTGTTATAATGAAACAGAGATCAATTTCTAACGGTCGCATATCCTTAGAAAAAATTTCTCTCATCTTCTAACCATAGATAATTGATTTCATAATTTATCTCCTTTCATATGATATTAAAATAGATTATGAAAAACATATGAAATGAATATAATCACCTTTCTAATGTAATTCATGTCACCGAATTAGCACCCATCGAGTTCGTGCTTTGCACTAGCCCCCGCCTATATGCTTTGCCCATGACCAACCACTCGTCTCTACCATAAAAAAACATCTTGTCTTTTAGTTAATTGTAACATTAAAGTTCTTCTTCTAATTCCCGCCAACAAAAATAAATGGGCAAAAGTTAAAAAGAGCCATGTTTTTTTTTTACAAATCATCCTTTAATTTTTTTTTTAATCAAAAGACTTCTCAAAATATTGTTATGTATAATTTTCCAATTACTCTTCGAACTTGTTCAATACTATTTATAATATTACCTCCTATTTAAATTTTAAGTTGATCGGACTTGTTATTGCAACTATAATTTTATAGATACTACATATATTATTCTAATTATAATTTTGTAATTATTCCAACACATACTTAATACGTTAATCATATTTATTTAATATTCATGTTGTAGTCGTTACGAAATTATAACTGCTACAATGTGAATTCTACTCACTTATTATTCACATTATAACAGTTACAAAATCATAACTAATATAACATGTATAACAATGATAGTTTTGTAACTGTTATAACATGTCCAACTGGTTTAGAATTAGATGGAAAATTTAGGTAGATGATATAATGGAAATAGTATTAGAGAATAGTAAGATAATTATATATGATTGAATGATTGGATGGGATGCCCTTTTAATTAAAAAAAAAATCAAAATGGGACGTGCCTCTATGATTGGGGAAAAAAACAGGAGTGCTCTTTTGAATTTTACCCAAAACCAATTGTTTGCACAGTTCATCTTCGCACAGCGGGGTCGACCGTTGAGCACCATTAAGCTACTCACGAGGCATTAACTCAGTCTCCCATGCAATCCTTCTTTGCAATTTCTTTTTTTTTTCTTTTTTTTTTTTTATAAATAAGAGAGGAAATCCTATGTTTCTTTAACCTTGCTACTGTCTTCTCTATTGTGGAGATCAGCAAGCAGAGATGCCAGTCTTCAGATCTTATGTATCATATTGCATCAGTGTCTTGTCTTCATCCACCTCAGTCGTAATAAATGCCATATCCGTTGGTTAACTAATACAGTCAACTCGTTGGTTTCTTTCTGCTTTACCTTTACTGGTTTTTGTCCAGTAATGCAAGTGGACATCAAGATGCTTACCAGGGCCAAGTGCAAGTAGATATATATTTAGTTGTGCCTGTGCGTGATTTCCATAATAATATTTTGGTCCCCAGGCAAATGGTTGACAATGATATTATACTTCAGATTGGAGACGAACAATAAAACAAAAATAAATACGAGTGCTTTGTAGAGTTCAGATGAAGTAAATGCACCTGAGTAAGAGAATGAATTACCTTTGGTTCTTTACTACACTTTCATCTGCAAAAGAAAAATGATAAGAGTTAGAGTTCATATCTGAGGTAACTTGAAAACTTTCTTTTCAGATATCTGATGTTCGCAATCAATCAGGAGTGAAGCAATCATTACTTAAAAAAAAGGTAGTTCTAAAGGTAGTTCTGCAAACCATTCTTGTGTCTGTTGTTTTATGTTTTGTTTGGTGGCATCAGAGTGCTGTAGATTTGTAAAAGATATGACCCATAAAGATTCAGATCAATTTTACAGTCCATAGGCTTATTAATTACTTCGTCATTGTGTATATTATCTCTTGTGATTCCTTGCAGACATTCCTTTCTTTATATATTGCATAATGGAATACGAAAAGCAAGCACTTACATAATAATAAGTTGTGAAAGCAATCTGAAAGAAAGACATCACAATGTAGTTGGTACAAAGTCACTTTGCTTATGATAATTCTAGAAAAAAGACAGTAAGGAGGTAACTTGACACAGAAAAGCAGGCTAAAGTCTCCATTTGATGCATTTGGGTTTGGTCACTCTCGGATGAGGGTCATGTTCTTACGGTTGAACTAGACAGTCTAGTTTCAGTTTCAAGACAACTAGAATAAGACAGAAACCATAAAACTCTCCAAAGGCTATTTTTTGCACTAGTCTGCAACAAAAACCAAGAAACCAGTTCTAACCTATGCACGACTGAGCAAGTACCAACCATGTAAAGACAAAAATCATTTAAAAAAAAAAACCCCCCTTCATGTATTTATGAATCTGCAACCCCCTTCCACATGACAGTCCTATGAGAATGCACACAAGTTCCCTTTTCTCAACTATCCATAAAGAAATTTCTCTTTGGTCTCTTTCATGGCACTTACTCAAAATTTGCTCTAGCCATGTCTCACACGTCAGTATTCAGCTTCTGTAAAGAATTGCTAAAAGATGGGAGGGCATGCTATAGTATTAATTAACAAGGGGCACAGATGTCAGTCAGGTAAAGGCCATGGGGCCACCAATCATATTTGTTGAATGAAATGCATGAAGCCAGATCTTCTTTGACCTCATGACTACCTGCAAAACTAGTGCTCTTGTCTGTTTAAGGAAGCCAAGGCACTTAATGATTTTCCATAGGCATCTTATTAGATGCATCTGAAGTGATTTTCTGTTATTCTTATGAAAGGCAGCTCCATGCTTAATTTTACAGTAAATTTATTTTTAAAATTTTAAGAAAGGCACAACTAATCAATTCCATTACAAATAAGAAGAGAAGGATCAGATATATGCATCAACAAAGAGCTTTCTACATAAATGTACCTGCTAGTTTCCTCATTGCTTCTGCCGAACAGGATTATTGGACAACAATGACTGAGCTTTGAAATAATATAGGAAGAAAAGGATACGGTATTTGCACTTTTTGTTCAGTGATCTTTGCTTCCTGCACAAAATAGCTATTCCTTTTGGACCAAATTCATATCAACTTTGGATTTTACTTTCTATTGCAGTTCAGAAATGGTGTCTGATCAGGTTCACTCTATCAAACATAAATTCAGCATCCAAATAATGTTGTCATTGTTTTTTCACTCTTATTGAATGAAGTAAACTACTTGTTGTGGCTCCTGACCACAATAAGTTCTTTAGCAAAATTCAATTACTTTGACAAAACTGTCAACCAGGTGAAAACACTTAAAATAAACCATATCTCTCATGAAGATGTTGATATGCCTTGTTTCTTCTTCTTGGCGGCTGGAGAGGCAGTATGACAATCAACATGCGAGCCACTTGTAGTATTAGTATCATCGCTTTTATAGCTCACACATGCAACATCCAGCACCCCAATCGGACTCTTTGGCACATTAGTAACTGATGGACTGATATTATTGCATGCCCCATTCTTCATCAGGGTCATGCCTTGAATCACTTCACAACATCTTAATACTCTTTCCTAAATCAATTGAACAAATCATTTATGAATTTAGAGATAAGCAAAATCATTAAATGAAGTGTTAAAACATAGATGATAATCTCACCTTATTTACAAGTATGCAACGAGCTAAAGTATTATCAGTGTCCAGAATTCGGGAACCTCTCAGGCTTGACAGTGCCACTGCTGCAGCAATTTCAGAAGGCCTGAACTTTAGAAAATCAACATCTACAATTAACACATAGACAAGATCATGTTGGTTTTTCTATCAACTATAAATCTCTCAATTTAAAGGATTTCATGTCACTATGAGTTACTAACCCCTAACAGTACCCAAAATGAGACCAATAGAGGAAGAAAGTAGTAACCTATCCGGTGAATTCCTATCATTGAATTCACACAGAAAGTAGTCAATGAATGAAAAGGGTGTCACGACATGCATCCTCCAATTGAGGGTACTGAGCACTAGAAGCTCCATTCTTTGTATACTCCTGGCTTCAAATATATATTTTGACTCATCTACCTGTTTGTGGACAGATTAAATTGTGATAAGTAACAAATCATCGAAGTCTTTAAAGTTTTCTAGTTAATCTACAGCCTAGTTTTGTTCCTGAACCTGTAAGTCAAGAGATGAAGGCACTTCCTTTTCCTCCATCTTGGCAGCAAGAGATAAGCACGCAACTGATACCAATTGTGTCATCCAAGCTGCATCTTTCTGAAAGCCCACTTACTGTTTGGTTAGCATTGCCACAAATATCACTTCAGGGAAACATGCCATCCAAGTAACTTGACTTACCACGAAGTCGTGCGAGGAGAAGAATCGATCCAAGTAATTTACAGACAAATAGGCACTTACAGGTCCAAAATTGCAGTGCACATGAACCTGTTCCATTAAGAACCAAATTCTCAATGGCCAAAGCGAAATGGAATGTTGTCGTCCATAGAAGATAAATTTCAAGAAAGGATAATCCTAGGTTGAATCCACAGAAAAAGAGGCCTAAAGAACTGGGAGCGAAGGGAATCTTTTGGCATAAGAAAAGACATACAATCAGATTTCACATCAATCCAGTCATGAACTTCTTGACCCACCTTGAGAATCCAGTCGATGGAATCGCTTCTGACAGTTATGCCTAGTTTCCCTCTCAGCAACTTCTCAGCGTAGTCTCTCGGTGGGAGAAGGTGGGACTCCCTCTCGATCAGCGAGGCAATGTATTCTTCCGACCGCAAAGTGAAGTCGCCCAACTTGCCGCTGTAAAAATCGTACCTTCGACGGGGAGATCGGCAAACGTCGCGCCTTTCTATTTCTCCACGAACGTCCTGGTCTTCCTCGCTAAGCCCCAGGATGCTATTGCTGTCCTCCGGGCAGCGAAGGAGGGAGGAAGCATGGTCGAAGCTAACGCCCATAGAAGTGGATAAAAATTGCCTTCGTTGTGCTTAAAAATGGGATCTTTATAGATTGAAACCGCGAGAGGCAGAGGAAGAAGATAGAAGGGCGGAAGAGGAGGATAGAAGAGTGGACGCCCCTGAAGCAAAAGAAGAAGGTGAGGAAAAGAAGGGAGAGATTCCATTGTTGAGGTTTATATAGGGGACTAGGGGAGTGGTTTTGGCTTGGAGCTTTTCTTTGTCCTTGAAAAATCATGGTATAACGTAGACTGGATTAAAAAAATGGACAAGGTTCATTGGAAAATTGGAAGTCAAATTGTTATATTCGATAAATAGAAATTACTGTGGAGGCAGGGGCCTATTTGCTCGATGAGATTTTAGGGTTTTTAAATGGATATATATATATATATATATAGTTTTATTCCGCTGCAGAACAAAATTTGTGGAACTGTGCGGATCATCCTCGTGGCAACGTCCGTGTCATTATTTCTCTCGTTTAGAAAACGCCACAACTCTCCTGCCTAAGCCCTAACGCAGACAGATCTTCTCCTCCTCGCCTCCGCCGCCCTCCACTTCCCTCCCTTGCAAATTCTGCTCACGATCAACGTCGTCGTAGCCTTGCTTCTCGGCTTGTGGAGCAGTTTGACTCCGCCGCCTCACCCTTCTTCTCGCTTTCACTGCGGATAGATCAGAAGACTCTGTTGCCCTCCACTTCCCAGGCTCTCGGCTTGTGGAACGGAGCTAGGGTTCCCGCCCCTCTCTTGCCGCAGCCATCCTTGTCCAGAAGTCGTCGGTGTATCTAGGGTTTCAGGCGCTGCCACCACTCGTCGACCCAACAAATCTAGGGTTTCTCTCTACACGACGAATTTCATTGCAGGTAAAATCTCATTTTTAGAAATTTGATTGTTTCCATTAGTTTACTGAATAGAACAGGCATAGAAGTTTTTTACTCTAAAGTAAATTGGCTATGTATCATCCAAATATGCTTCCTTTAGTATGAGGAGTAAAAAAGAAGCTGATCTGCTAATACAAAACAAAAAAAAGAACATCTATCTGTTAGTTGTTTCCAGTCTACTTCCATTCTCTTAGCTTATCCCAATATATTCTTTTACTTTCAATAGGAATTATAACTAGACAGTCTCCTATAATGTTTACTAAATTAGTTAGCTTCACAATACCCTTATGCATGATATTATAGAGAAGTCCGCACCTAATTGTTTATTTATGGTTTCTGTTTGAATACCCTTTGGAATGCTCCATATATTGTCACTTGAATACCATCTATATTTTCCATTACTTATGCAAACTGCTATTGTTTAGTCATGAGGTTTTAATTGTAGTTTTTATCTAATTATCTTTTGTCAATTATAATGTGAGGGCGCTTAGAAATAGAAGAAAATAGAGTTGATGATCAGGAATACATTCCCCAAGTTTTAGAAGATCGAAAGCCACAAATTGGAATGGAATTCTCATCACTAGAGGATGCATATTCGTTCTACAACCAATATGCACGAGAAACCGAATTTAGTTCAAGGATGCACATGAGCAAGAAAAATAAGGTAACAAATGAAGTAATGTGGAAACAAATTGTATGCTTTAAAGAAGGGCATACAGATCTAATGCGGTGGAATAAACATGCAAAAGTTAATCAACTGACAAGGGAAAGAGCACATGGGTCAGTTAGAACGGAATGCAAGTCAAATATTATATTTGTCAAGAAATAAACTGGACCTAATTGGGTTGTCAGTAACTTTATAGAAACTCATAATCATCCACTCGCAACTCCATCAAAGGTGCATTTGCTATGCTCACATCGTAATATTTCTGCTGCAAAGAAAGCTTTAACTCAACAATTTTCAGAGGCAAATGTACTAACTTGTCAACAAATACGATTATTAGAGATAGAGTATGGAGGGCCTGAGGGTGTAGGTTGCACAAAAAGAGATATTAGAAACTTTGAAAGAAATCTAAGGGATGAACAAAAGGGTATTGATGCTGAAACACTTATCGAGTTTTTTACATCTGAGCAAGAGAAGAATTCAGCTTTTTTCTTTGATTACGAGATTGATTCAGATAATAGATTTAGTAGGTATTTTTGGGATGATCATGTATCAAGAATAGCATACAGTGTATTTGGTGGCGTAGTTATATTTGATACGACATATAACATCAACAGATATGGCTTGATTTTGGCACCATTTGTAGGAGTTAATCATCATCATCAAATAATTCTTTTTGGTTGCGGGTTTATTAGTGATGAGAAAATTGATTCGTTTGTTTAATTGCTTACAAAGTTCTTAGAAGCTATGCCTAAAGGTGCACCAAGCATTATCATCACTGACCAGGATTCTACTATGACAAAAGCTATTGCATAAATTTTCCCTCAAACAGTGCATCGATATTATTCGTGGCATATATTGAATAAATCCCAAATAAATTAGACCCTTTGACTTTCCGAAACCACTATCAAAACATAAAGAATGTCATTGTAAATTCTACAACACCTGATGATTTTGAAAAGTCATGGGAAGAAGCTATCAAGTGTGCTAACTTAGAGAATAATGATTGATTGTCTTTGATGTATGAATTACGACACAGATGGGTGGGTGCCAATATATTTTAGCCATATATTTTGTGATAGAATGCCAAGTAGTCACAGATCTGAAGGCTCACATGCATTTTTCAAAAGATATGTCTCAAATAAGAACTCATTGATGGATTTTATCACCCGTTTTAATAGAGCACTAAGACACCAAAGACACAATGAGTTGGTTGCAGACCATATTGATATGAATGAGCATCCTAAGATTAATACAAACTGACAAATGGAAACTCAAATGGTTAAGGTGTACACAAAAAAGAAATGGCTAGAATTTCAAAGTGAAATGACTGAGAGTCATGATTATTACGTGAAACATGCATTTACAGGTGTCGACTCAGTGGTTTACCATGTGATGAAATTTCAAAGTTTTTCTTCCTCCAAATCAAGGGTGCTCACCCATGATAAACAAAGGGATTACATATTGTGTAGCTGCACTAAATTCGAGTTTGAGGGCATTCCATGCAGGCATATGTTATCTTTTTTTCATATCAACCAAGTGTTTCATTTGCCTGATGCATATATACTTAAGCGATGGACAAGAGATGCAAAAGTTGGAGCAGTATATGGTTTGGGTGAGCAAAATGTCATCGATGATCTAGATCCAGAAAGGTTTTTGATGTCGAGACACTCAAGGTTATCCTATAAAGCTTCAGTATTAATTGATGATTCATCTTTGACTAATGAGGGGACAACCTTCTTGGATGAACAATTTGATTGTATCTATAATAAAATTCAAGAGTTAAGCATTAGTAGAACATGCAGTGATAGAAGTCAAAGGAAGAAATCCATGGATGAGGGTCTTGGTATTAATGATCCTTCTTTAGTTAGAACAAAGGGATGTGGAAAGAGATTGAAATCATCGAAGGAGAAATCAACCTCAAATTCCAGGCTATGTCATGGATGTGGACATCGAGGAGTGTCGCATGACAAGCGTAATTGTCCAAATTTATAGCAAGGGTATGTGTCGATTAATTCTGCATTTATATTATAATTTTACTTGCAAGCACAGATTAATTTTATTATATTTTATAAATATGACAATGTGTTAATTATCAGGTCAACTCAAGATAATTATCATAACAGCGTTGATGATACATATGAACCAGATTTAGCATCTATAGCTGGTACTATCAAAGTTTTTTCTGTTGAATTATAGTGGTTCATTGAGAAAATATAATTAATAATTATTTTTGTTATTACAAGTTCTAATAACATGCATTAGGATGCTAATTATAGTTGGTATTCATCTATTTACTTTGTTTGTATGTTTGATTGGTTTAGTGTATTTATTATATTGAGGTGTTTGCATATGGTATGCTTATTGTTATTTGGTGGAAATTTTGGTTTCATGTGATAGTCATGTTTAAGTTTAATACTGCTTCAGCTCATAGGGTATGCCTTTTGATTTGTTTGAAAAATTAGGGCCATTAACTTTGAGTTGGATGTGGTGCCTGTTGATACAAATTTGATTTAGTTTATAGTTCTTAATCTACTTGTGTTTTAGTGTCATTGGAAACAGTATGTATAGGTTTGAGTCTTTATGTGATTGTAGATTGACTTTTTAGTGTGGGTTTGAAATTTTAAGATTAGTGAATGCTACAAAACTGTTATATTTTACAATCATAAATATCATATTTTTGTATAAGATAACCTCACAAAGATCAACTTGTTAACTTGATAGATCAAACAAATTTAGCTACATGGATATCGTATTATTTATTTCTTAGATTGCTAATCTGGTTCACATACTGTTTTATTTTTTATTTTATGTTGTGGTATCATATTTTTTATCATTCACATACTGTTTATTTTGTTTATCCAATTAGGCTGATATTTTGCTGCGTGGATATCTTGGTTGGAAACTATTCTCTTACTCTTCTCAGCGTGGTGTTCAAGTGCTTGAAAAAGTTTTCCCAAATGCAAATTTTTGTAAGAGCCACAGAAGATGGCAGTTTGGTAATTGAGTTTATAATGATGTTCAATTTATGTTGCTTCTTTTTTAAACCACGCAGGAGCTGTATTCCTAATTCATGTATTATCTGATATCATAAACTATTCTCTTACTCTTCTCTTCTAATGACTATATGTATTTACTTATGGAGGCTGGATGCAGTTCATGGACAGGTTTATTGTATTTTTTTCCTGTTATCTACTTTTGATATATGATAATGAGTATTAGGAATACATTTATCTCACGGCACAGCTGGAAATGAAAAACCTGACAACTCCAATGGCATTTTGTTTGCTGACAAAGTAGCTCAAGATGCAGTCGAGGATGGCATCGTTTCTGTTGATCAAGCAGCTCATGATAAGGCAGCTGAAGATGAAAAAAAGAAGTGATGGGTTGGATCTTTGATGTGTCGTTGGATGTTCTGTAAATATAACTCTAGGTAGCCAACCTTGATGAAAAGAATGTCATATCGTAGAAAATAAGTCTACTCTTACTACTTCAGCTCATAGGGTCTGGTGAGGTCTGAGGACTGGCCGTTTGGCGATAAATTCAGCGAACATTGTACTTTTGGTTTTCTGCCTGTAATGAAAAGGCACAGGAGAATGCAAAGGTATAGGATATTAGTTACATTATCGCACCTTTCATCCAGTTCGGTATGGCTGCAGGTGGTTAGCACTCCACAGGCGCTTTAGTCGCCGCCCGTTCTCGTCTTCCAAATAATATGCCCCTGAGCGAAGCTTTTCCACAACCTTGAATAGTCCAGCCCATGGGGCCTCCAGCTTGGTGACGTCGCCGACCGGCTTGACTTTCTTCTAAACGAAGTCACTGACCTGAAATGATCTGGGTATCACTCGCCTATTGTAGTTCTGCTTCATTCTTTGTCAATACGCCATCAGCCGGACGACCGCCCTGGCTCGCGTCTCGTCCACCAGGTCTAGCTTCAATTGCTTCCGTTTGGCGTTGCCCTCGCTGTAGTGTTGGATCCGGTCGGACTCTATTCCAACTTCGACCGGAACGATGGCTTCTCCTCTGTATACCAAGTGGAATGGGGTGACCGCGTCCCTTCCTTAGGCATTGTGTGGATCACCCACAATACACCCGGCAGCTCGCCCACCTAGCTTCCCCCTTTATGATCGAGCCAAGCTCGAAGAATCCGTAAGATTTCCTGATTCGCTACCTCGGCTTGCCCGTTACTCTGCGGGTATGCAACAGAGGTGAAGGCCTGTTGGATGTCGTACCCCTCGCACCATTCCTTTAGTTGCTGACCTGAGAACTACCTCCCGTTGTCCGAAATGAGCCTACGGGGAATGCCGAACCGACAGATGATATGCTACCAGATGAACTTCCTGACCATCTGTTCTGTTAATTTCGCTAACGGATTAGCCTCGACCCACTTGGAGAAATAGTCAACCACCACCAGTAAAAATTTTCGCTGCCCGGGTGTCATAGGAAACAACCCTACGATGTCCATGCCCCATTGGTCGAACGTGCAAGACACGGTGGAGGTCTTCATCTCTTCCGTCGGTCGATGCGAGAAGCTATGGTATTTTTGGGAGGACAGACATGTGCTGACTATCCGAGTGGCGTCTTCCTGGAGTGTCGCCCAAAAGTACCCGGCTAAAAGGACTTTTCTTGCTAATGAGTAGCCTCCCGGATGTCCTCCGCAGGACCCTTGATGCACCTCTTGTAGTTTATAGTCGACATCTTCTGGACCGACGCACTTAAGTAAAGGCTTGGAGAATGCTTTCTTATAAAGTTGTTCTCCGATCAGGATGAAACGACCAACCCTTCTTCGAAGCAGATGCGCTTCCTCCCCATCGGAGGGTGTGGCCCCGGACTTCAAGAACTCCGCTATGGTGGTCCGCCAGTCATGGGGAAAGGTGAACCCTTCCATCCTGTCTACGTGAGCTACTAGGGCTACCTGTTCGACCGGTTGCTGAATGACGACCGGTGATATGGAACTGGCGAGCCTGGCTAAATCATCAGCAACTTGATTTTCTGATCAGGGAATCTTCTGTATGATTACTTTCTCGAAATTGCCCTTTAGCCTCTCAAATGCCTCGGCGTAGAGTATGAGCCTTGAGTTGCTTATCTCAAAGTTTCTGGCAAGTTAGCTGAGTGGCTAGCTGAGAATATGAGTGGATCAAAACCTTGACGGCTCCCACATGTCGAGCGGCCTGTAAGACGGCTATGAGGGCCTCATACTCGGCCTCGTTATTGGTTGCCTGATAGTCTAGCCGAACTACCAGATGCATCAGTTTGTCCAGAGGATAAACTAGCAGTACACCAACTCCACCTCCTCGCCGAGTGGACGACTCATCCACATATATCTGCCACGTGGCCTCGGGCTCGTGGTTTTACACTTCGGTGACGAAATCTGCCAAAGACTGCGCCTTAATAGTCGTTCGGGGTTGATACTGGATGTCGAATTCGTTAAGCTCTGTTGTCTACTTGATCAACCGTCTGGACGCTTTTGGGTTGAGAAGGACTCATCCCAGAGGACTGTTGGTCCTTACTATGATAGTGTGCGCAAGGAAGTATAGGCGAAGCCTCCGAGCGGCTAGTATTAACGCAAATACGAGATTTTCGAGACCGGTGTAGTGAGATTCAGCGTCTTTCAGTATATGACTCAAGAAGTATACAGGTTGCTCCTCGCCGTTCGACCTTACAAGAGCCTAGCCGACCGCATGCTCGGTCGAGGATAGGTAAATCCTTAGGGGCTCACCCACAACCGGCTTGGCGAGCACAGGCAAAGAATTGAGATAAGACTTGAGTTCTTCGAACGCCCAATCACATTCTTCATCCCATTGAAACTTCATGGCTCGGCGTAGGATTTTGAAAAAGGGCAAGTTCCGATCGGCAGATTTTGAGATGAACCTCGATAAAGCTGTTCTCCGTCCGGTAAGACGTTGGGCTTCTTTTAGATTTCTCGGAGGCAACATATCTTGGAGTGCATTTACTTTGCTGGGGTTGGCCTCAATCCCCCGCTCTGTGACAATATATCCTAAGAAACGTCCGCTCCTCACGCCGAACAGACACTTCTGAGGATTTAGCTTGATTCCATACGTTCGGAGGGTCTGACAAGTCTCCTTGATATCTGCGCAAAGATTAGTAGCTCGGAGGGATTTAATTAGGATATCGTCGACGTATACCTCCATATTGCGACCGATCTATCTCCTGAACACCTTGTTCATGAGTCGCTGGTAGGTAGCTTCCGCATTTTTCAGTCCGAACAGCATAACGTTATAATAATACGTGTCATCCGTTGTTATGAAACTGATCTTCTCTGGCGAGCGGCACCTGATGATACCCCTGATATGCATCCAGCATGCATATTAATTCACATCCGGTCGTGGAGTCCACCATTTGGTCGATCCACGGGAGAGGGTAAAAGTCCTTCGGGCACGCCTTATTGAGATCTCTGAAGTCGATGCAGACTTGCCACTTGTTGCCCGGCTTAAAAATGAGCACCACATTGGCGAGCTAGCTCGGGAACTGCACTTCCCTTATATGGCCAACTTCCAAGAGCTTTTCCACCTCCGTGCGAATTATCTGGTTCTGTTCAGCACTGAAATCCCTCTTCCGCTGCTTTACTGGATGGGCGTCCGATCGGACATGAAGCTTATGCTGCGCGACGCTCGACGATATTCCCGGTAGTTCGTGCGTCGACCATACAAATACGTCATTGTTTTGCTGAAGGCACTCGACCAGTTCTGCCTTCCGAGTAGCTTCTAGGTCGGATGCTATAAATATGGTTGCCTCCGATCGGCAGGGGTGTATCTGTACCTCCTCTTTTTCTTCATAAACAAAAGCAGGGGGCTTCTCAGTTATGGCGTTTACCTTGATTCACGAGGTCTTCCAGGCAGACCTAGCCTCCGTCCTGACCATCTCGATGTAGCATTGTCGAGTCGCCAGCTGGTCCCCCTTCACTTCTCCTACTCGATCCTCGATCGGGAATTTGATCTTCTGGCAAAAAGTCGAGACGACCGCGCCGAACTCATTGAGGGTCGACCGACCCAAAATGATGTTATATGCTGAGAGGGCCTCCACTACGATGAAGTTAGTTACTCTCGTCCTCCGGAGGGGCTCCTCTCCGAGCGACACGACCAATTTGATCTGGTTGAGCGGCTGGACCTCATTGCCCGTGAATCCGTACAAGGGGGTTGTCATTGGCAGCAGCCCGACGCGATCGATCTGGAGTTGGTTGAGCGCCTTCTTGAAGATGATGTTTACCGAACTCCCTGTGTCAATGAAGATGCGATGAATAGTGTAATTCGCTATTACCGCTCGGATGATGAGGGCATCGTCGTGCGGTACTTCGACTCCCTCGAGATCCCTAGGGCCAAAACTGATCTCGGGCCCGCTCGCCTTCTCCTGGCTGCAACCGATGGCATGGATCTCTAGCCGCGGGGCGTGTGACTTGCGGGCTTGGTTGAAATCTCCGCCGGTCGGCCCTCCCGCTATGATGTTGATCTCCCCCCGAGCGGTGTTGCTCCTATTTTCCTCTTCCCGAGCGGAGGGCCTAGCTCCCTCGCGCGAGGCCTGGGGTCGATCGCCGCTCCTGTTGCTCCTGCAAACGATGGTGCTTTTGATCGGTCGACCGTCTAACCGTTCGCTGCCCGGTATCTGGGTGCCACTGACCGGGCGAGGGCGGTCGGCGATGATAGTTCCTCGGGGCTGGCTGGACGCCCAGGGCGAACTCCTGACAGTCTTGTGTGTTGTGGCTGGCAGACTGGTGGAAAGAACAAAACATGGGAGTCCATACCTTTCCCCTCGGCTTTGGTCGCTCGGAAGCCACATGCTGAACGACGTGTGGCCTGGCTTCTTGATGGAGCCTTATCCCTTCTGTTCGGGGTCCTTTGGGCGGTTGATGATTAATCGGCTGCCTCCGCTCGGTTGGAACAGCAGGCTCGGTTGGAGCCTCCTTCCTTCGGTCGGAATAGCATGCATCATGGTTTCGAAGGAGACCGTGGGAATGTCCATTGCCGCCTGGTTGAAGCGTTGAATGTAGGTTCGAAGGGTCTCTCTCGGCCTTTGCTTCATAGAAAATAGGCTTACACTTGTCTTCCGATAACGTCTGCTGCTAGCCAAGTGGTGGAGGAAGGTTGTTCGGAAGTCCTTGAAGCTTTTGATCGATCCGTCAGGCAGCCTCCGGAACCAGCGTTGTACGGAGCCTAATAACGTTGTGAGGAAGACCCTGCATTTGACTCCATCCGTGTATTGATGAAGAGTTGCAGCATTATCGAACTTGCCCAAGTGGTCGTCCGGGTCCGTTGATCCATTATACTCCTCGATCGCTAAAGGAGCATAATGCTTGGGTAGCGGATCCTGTAAAATTGCCTCAGAGAATTGGCGGTTGATCCTCTCGGGCAACAAATCGGCTCGGGGAGCTTTCCCCTTCCTTGCATCCCAAGTTGGAGCTTCATCTGACGAAGATCCTTGGCCTTGATGAGCTTGTGCAATTTCTGAGGGCGTCTGGAACAAAGCCCTATGAAATGGTATCGGGGCGGGCGATGCTTCCGCTTGAGTGCTGGTCGAGCCTTTGTTTTGTCCCCATATGGAGAGTTGCTCTGGCCTGTCCTCGTGCGGCGCTTGACCTCCCAACGCCGAAGTTGCTTACTGAGCCATTCGTTCGGCTAATGCCTTTTGCTGCTGCCGCTCTACAATTTTTGCCGCCCGTGCCTGGATGAGCGCAGCGAGCTCCTCTTGAGAGAGCGTCATGGTGTGAGGTTTTCCAGCTTCCTCCATCTTCTACTAGACTCGGATTCAGGTGTGTTCCAACAGACGACGCCAATTTGATCCTGTTCGAGTGCTGAGTCGATGGCCGCCGGGGACGTGGCGCTCTCGTTGACTCCACGTGGTCCTCTGAGTGACGTAGACTTCCAGCGGGAACCTGCAAGCACAAAACTGAGCCGGGAAGGGATTCCCGGTGACGACCCTCCGACGCTCAAGTCAGCTCCCCGCGGCAAGAAATCGAAAGAAAGTGACAAGAACTGTAGCTACAGTAATGAATAATGCATATCTCTGTTGGAGTCTGGAGGCCCTTATATATGGCTTCTCAGGGGCGCATGCATGCTCCTCGAGGCGTGCACGACCCTCAAAGCATACTTGGAATGGACGTGTCAGAAAAGCGTGTATGATGCTATATCTCAATAGTAAGAGCATATCCCTGACATGACAGTGGAAACTTCCGTCGTACGATTCTCTGTCTCATCCGGCCACCGACCATGCTGCCCGTCGGCGACGCTTGTCTCGAGGAAGATAGAGTTACCTACTCCTTTTGTCTTGTACCAAGCTGGATGGAAGAACCATTCGGCTAACGTCGCGGTCGGCTGAGCGGGACATCTGCTCAGCCAATCATACGGCGGCCCTGGCGCTACCCGGACGAACGGGAGAACCTCGATGGCCATGGTTCCCGCTCGGCCGAGACGAAAACCGCTCAGCCCTCGCCCCCTGCTTCTAAGCCGTGCTAGTCACCCGTCGGGCGTCAGGAGCTCGGACCCGAGCTGAGGTGATGACCGTTGACTTTTACCTTGACTGTTTGACGTCACACGTGGCCTAAGACCCTCTGCCGAGCGAGGGCCCTATCTTATCGCCGGATCAGGAGCAATTGATAATTTAGAATATATGGATCAACAACTATTGGGAACTCCTCCTCTAAGTCACTGTACTACTCTAGGGGAATTTCATGTTGTTCAATCTGCATATCATCAGCTAAGAATTCTTATACATCTATATTATATTGTAATTCCTCTCCGATTCGAGTATAATGCTCTTCCTCCTCACTCCAAGTAGGCTCAAAGTAATCAGCAAGTGTTGTACAAAGATTCAGAACCTCATCTTCTACAATATTTGCTTTTCATTTAAATTAAATGTCAGATTGCTGCTTGTATTTCTATTTGTGTTTTGCACATCACTATACTCAGAAGACGATGGAATATTTGTTCTAGATAATTCTCTTATATTAGCTCCATGTTCTATGCAAGAATTTATATCAAGCATATTCCATATCCCAGAGAGAAATTCTTTAGTAATATGATCATCCCAGAGAAATAAATTACAAGCTAATTTAACAAACTTATAACTACATAATCAAGTGTTGTCGTCCATACTAATTTGGCAAAGACCGAGTAAATATAGATATGATATACATATTTGTTTTTCATAATTTATCAGTGGTTGTGACATAATCCGACTGATAGACCTAGGGGTTTTGAAATTTTACATAATTTCAGCCATTAGGAAGGGTTTAGCAAGGAAAGGTATATATGGTGTAAAAGTAAAGTTTTAACCAAAAATCATGTTGGCCTGATATGGGATGATATCAGGCCCAGATTGGGCCTGATATCATCCCATATCAAGTTCGTATTGAAGCAAAAACTTCTCGTAACGTTGGACCACCACTAAGAGCCATAAATAAGCAATAGATAGCACAATTTAACTCCTTGCAACACCAGAAACTCACAACACATTAAATGAGTGTAATCAAACATGTTTAGGTCCATCAGTGAAATTTGGTTAAAACTCACTAATGCGCCTAGGGTAATTGGATGTATGTAAACTCCCAATCACTACAAAGAGTTGAGTGAGGTGAAAGTAGATATGGTATCAAATCAAAATTTTGATCAAGGAAGAAAGTGAGTCTGATATGATCGCATATCAGGTCGAACGTGCTGATACCTACCATATCAATATAACATGCATGAGCAAGGTCTAGCTGAAATCTAGCATCACAGTGGATCACCTTGTAAATCGATTAAGTAATGGAGTACATCATATTGTAGGTGTTGTTCAATATTTATTCTCTACACATCTAAAGACACCATAAATATAATTTTTGTCATCACCCTTTACTGCAAAATAGTAATTTTTTATATGAAAATCCTATTCTACAATAGTAAATTTATATATATATATATCACTAAATCTTTAACTATCTTCTACTAATTTCACTGTTATTTGAAATTTGTCTTTCAACGCTAAGATTCTTAATTGTTGTTGTCCTTTGAATTCATCTCTTGAAATTCTTACAATAATACCCTAAACCTTAAATAATCTTTTGCAATCCCTCTAAATAGCATGAGGATGTATGATAAAAGGAGGAGATTCATGATAATTTTATGTTTATAAGATCAAAAAAAAAAAAAATGAGAGGAGAGAGATGATGTCATCATGTTTATCTGAATCATAAAATCATTTTTAATCAAAAATATAGCTTGATTGCTTGGAAAATGAAGAATGAGAAGAGAAAGTTGCTGGGAGGAGTAAAAGAAAAATTATAATTTTTTATGCCTCCTTTGATATAAATAAAATTATGGTATGTTTTTGGGTAAATATCATATTGAACGTGCGTCTGATTTGGGTAAAAAAACCGTTTTAAATTTAGTAGTTTGTATTAATTAATTATTTATTCATTGATGTCACGACAAAAGCCAACGTGAATTAGTCTTTCTGGGCTGACAATAAAATATCGGTAAATTGTTTCCCATAAAATATTCCCATGCCATTTAAATGTGATAACTTTTATACTTTTGACTGCAAAATATTCTCATATCATATTAAATTTAAATTATTTTTTTTTTATGACGAAAAGAATATGTTAAATTTTTCTTTCCTCATCGGATTACTAGACCAGATCTTCTAGTCAGTGAATAAGGAAATATATCATTTGTCATTATGATTGAATCATGACCATATTATCTCTCCAAATTATAATTTGGATGATCAAAAACTCAGACTATCTATTTCGATCAAAACTATATAAAACTATATAACTTAAGAAGACAATGAATCCAAAAAAAAAAAAAAAAAATCATTATCAGGCTGACCAGCCGCCCCTGATATATTTTTCTGACAAGGAAGATCTGGCCTCATCGGATTACTTTACTTAAATTTATCAAATTACTTTTCACACGTTCTTTCCGACCTCAGCACCAACAATTTGATTCCTTATATTCCTCTTGGATTTTAAAGGTTTATTTAAAGTCTTGGGATGGAATTATTTCTCGTTGGCTCGCGGTTTTGGCATTGTCTCCTTCCTAATGGTCAGCTCTCATGAAAGACACTCTTTGAAGCCTGACATTGCTCTTGTGACTTGGCCTTATGAGTCACTCTCACTATCTGACATCTCGAGTCACTAAGGAGAACTCAACTGCTTCAATACCCCGTTAAGCTCTACTATTTGGCTCCTCAATTTAGCCTCCCGAGTCACTTTTATAGTTTGTGATGGAATCTTCCTCTACCGCTCGGGCACTCCTTTTTCTCCTCCTCTTAGTTTACTGCGAGGTCTATTCTTTGGCCTTTCAACCCTTGAAGATTTGTGAAGTAAGAAGCGTCGGTAGGGGGACCAATGTTACTCGTCCGATGATCAAGTCAACATTCCAATTGAGAAAGAATACAAGCTAACACAAATATGCAAGAAGAAAAAACGGGTAAGAACCCAAATCTACAACATAATGCCCATAAACCTTAGGTCGCTGCCTATGCCCGTACGTATTATCCAGATGGTTATACCTATAACGACTAACTGCCTTTCACGATAGATAGAGCTGATCCAGATGGTTTTTTGAATAGCTGGAGAGAGCCAATTATTTAGTCAATGCATATTCAGGCTTTATATACTTAATAAAAGTCCTACCTTAGTCAGAGATAGGTGGGGAGCTCGTTCAAGGGCAAAGTGGAGCGACAGAGTTAAGCGAAAGCTAGAGAAAGGGTAGGCGGAGGACCTTCCTCAAATCACAGGCGTAGGACAAGGCATCGTTCCTGATTGAAGGTGAACTCGGAGGGAAAAGGTGTGGAGCTGGGGAGGGCTACGGTCAGCTCACTCGAGTGACTATGAGAAGTGCAGCTACGAAAGAAAAGAATTGTGCAAGGCGGAGGGGGAGACGGGCATTGCTCACGTCGCTATCTATGCTCAACGACTCTCACCCGCAGCTGTCGTGAATGGAAAAGATGTTGAAGAGCAGTGGTCCCTTTTGATCCAAGATATTAAGTAGCTAGTTTAAGTGAGGAGAGAAAAGGAAGTACACGTAGAGATAGGCTTTGAAGGTTGGAAGGCCGGTCCATTGATTCAGCCTAGAAGTCGATCATGATTCTGATACCCACCGATGGTGCCCCTAACTAGGGGCATAGCATACTACGCAGCGGATCGATCAACTGCCACTACTACAAAAGGATGAGTTCAGTTGGCAGGGATGAGAAAATAATTTGTGTGTATAGTCTCCCTTTTTTTTGACATTATTATATTGACTCTTTCGCCCGAACTAATATTAGTGAGCCAACATTCTTTAAGCTAAGTGCAATGACTCCACACTACTATTCAAGATGGTGTAGATGGGCAGTTGTAGCGCGTGTTGGCTTCACTCTATTTGAAGAAAGTCTCTTAGTCACCGGTGTATTAGAGTGTTGAGAGGGGGCGGGCGTTGGTCCTGTGTGTCGGATGGCAGTTGGAATTGCGAGTTCGCCCGGTAGTTAGATGGGACTACCATCGTGGGGACCCTTGAGAGCGGCTCCGAAAAAGTGTCACGCCCCGGAAAAGTCCCTGTCTGAAGAACTTTCGGCAGCACCTCCCCTATACGGATGACAATCTGAAACATTTCTACATGCACAATATACCACAGCCACAGACGACTGGAATAAACACACAACCACGCAGTTTATATGCAGCCTACTCGGACTAATACAATAAAAACACCACCATGCAGTTATATGTAAAACTAACAGCCCACTCAGTTGTACCAGAATCAAACACAACGGAAATACAACGGACACACACACAAACTAAAATACAAAATTGCTAGCTGGCTAGGCTTACACAACCAACAAACAATACAAAATATCACGTAACAACAACAACACTCCAAAAACAAGACCAGAGCACAAAGATAAATACACTGACACATAAAACAAATAAAATATAAAGGGAAACTGTAAATTTTCTGATGCGACGTGAGAACCGGCAGGTAGGATACTCCAAGCGACTTCATAAACAACCTGGTACCTGAAAAGATAGTGTCCACGGGGGTGAGTTCAACAACTCAGCAGATACCAGTTGACATGTAGTAAGCTATAACAGATAGTAATAACTATGGAGTTCAGACTCCTGGACAAAAGTTGGAAATGCACAATTGAATAGGTTGAAGAGAACTGTACTCACCAGGGCCTCCTATCAGAATAGTCAGGTCGTCAGACCGAGAGTATCATAAATCCTGTGTGCATGTCAAACATATGCATCCATCCAAATGCAACATATAAGTGCAACAAACACAATCAGTATATGCATCAATGCATATGATGCCAATGACATGGTCACCTCTAACGCTAGTCAGCCATCTCACACACAATGGTGAGACCAAGTGGGTAGGGCTGTGACAACCGTGCACTCTGACGTCACTGCTCCTGATGAGTGACCGAGTGGACGAAATGTTGTCGGAAAACACCTATCCTCCTATCCCAAATCATAAGTGGGGGAGCGCAATGCTCTCATCTCCCAATACACGATGACGGGGAGGGATCCCGGCGTGCTATCACGCTGCAGTACACTACCCATGAGCGTCCCAACGGAGCACCACCGAGCAAACTGACGTGCTACCACGCTGCATCACGCTACCCATGAGCGGACCAACGGAGCATCGACAGTGATGAAACTGGCGATGTGCTCAACAATAATGGAGCAGACTATCATGCAGCATGCAATCATGCAAATGATGCATGACACTAAGCATGATAATATCCTAAACCAATCCACATATATATAAAATGTGTACCCAAGTATCAATAAGTCATATCCGAAGATCTAAGGTACACAAGACAAGTATGGTATAAATAAAAACCTAGGTCCTGAACATCATAAGGCAGGGTATGTCACTACCTCTATGAACAAATATATAATCATGTGAGTACTAACATAAAATGCATAATAAACAAGCATATAACAGGTATCCGGTAGCGCCATATCGAAACAAGGATAAACATAATTATTACTAAAGGCTATAACCTACTAAACATATCAACATGACATTATCAAAGATAAGTCAAGGTACCCGCCTCCGATAAGAGGATCGTATCCGGTCCAATTTCGACGTCGAGATGCCCGTCTCCCGTCAAAGTCCTGTGTCACCAATATATACATTTTTATTTAGCTAAATTTTAATAAATAGCTAAATAAAATCCGTACAACTAATTTAGGGTAAACCCTAATCACATCTTCCAACTACAATACGTATCCAAATTCCTACACTATACCTCAAGCTCAACCGCTGTTGAACACAGAACAAGGTGAGCTGATTGCTGCTGGAAACAAGGTATACCACAACAAGACCTCCTTGCTGAAGTTTTTCCCATAACGCACCACACTTGGCTGGAATCCTACCTACTCAATAGATCAAGATGAGATCAATAGGAAGATCATAGATCAGAACTAGACTAGAGATTATTAATTCAAGCAACAACCTAATTCTAGTAATAACCTGTTCTCACCACCACTTCCTCTTCAACAGCTACCAAGAGCCATGAATTGGGCAGAGTCAACAACAAGCTACTGATACAATGGTAGCCGGAACCAACCTAGGTCACTACCTTCCAACAAACCAAGCACTCAATCAAACCATACAGAGATCACATACCCAAATCAAAAATCTAAGGCAGAACACCTACCTACCAGTTGCATCGGAGCAACCGAACACCCTTGGAAACCATAGATCGGGAACTAGGGCTCGGCTGGAATGCTGTCAAATCGCAGCAGAGGGGGGCGACAGTCTACCGGAGCGATTGCGGTGTCAGCACCGTCGGGTGTGAGTCCGCAGTGGACGGCAGCGACGAAATCCTAGGCAGAGAGGAAGAAATCGGTGTTGAAAAACTATGGCACAGCGTGGAGAAGGCTGACGCTAGGACTGAGGAGCGGCTCGGCCGGCGATGGCTCGAGCGTCGCCGGCGCTTGGGCAAGAAAGGTGAAGAGCAGAAGAGAGCGCCACTACCGCTGTGGCGACACGATAAAGAGGAGGAGAAGGCGCGGCTAGGGCATGGGACGGCGTGGAGAAGATGAGAAGATGAAAAGGAGAAGAAGGAAAAGATCGGTGAGGCTTTAATCGTGAGGAAGAAAGGAGAACTGTCGCCGGTTAGGGCACGGAGGAGACGACGTCAAGCATAGGGCATGCACGAGAGGAGAAATAAAGAAAAGAAAAGAAAAGAAAAAATAAATCTTTTCCTCATTTAAATGGGGTAGCCTAAGCAGGCTTTCCCGGGGCCCAATTTTTATCCCTGTAAACTCGTCCATACGGTCTCCGAAAAATTCTCAAAAAATTTCCAAAAATTCCAGAAAATTCCCTTATTATTATCTGCTATTTTTTGGTATTTTACATTCTCCCCCACTAATAAAAATTTGATCCCCAAATTTTGTTATCTACCATCAGCAAGTACTTACAACAAATAGAAAGTATAAATGCTGAGCAGAAAATAACTCACACACCTCAAGTGAAAAGATAGGGATATCGAGCTCGGATCGTATCCTCGAGCTCCCAGATAGCCTCCTCGTCCGAATGATGCTGTCATTCGACTTTAACCAATCGGATTGTCTTGTTCCGCAACTGACGCTCTTTCCGGTCCAAAATTCATACCGGAACCTCCTCGTAGGTAGCGTCAGGCTGAATGGGTACTGAGATATCTGTCAGCACATGTGTCGGGTCGGGTATATATCTCCTCAGCATAGACACATGGAATACGTCGTGAACGCCTGCCAGGGACAGTGGTAGTGCCAGACGGTAAGCTACCGTTCCAATCCTCTCCAAGATCTGGAAAGGTCCAATGTATCGCAGAGCTAACTTATCTCTGAGGCCAAATCTCTTCATCCCTTTCGTGGATGAGACTCGTAGAAATACATGGTCGCCAATGGAGAACTCTAAGAGTCTCCGACTCCGATCAGCATAACCCTTCTGGCAATCCTATGCCTCTAACATCCTCCGCTTGATAGTATGGACCAACTCTGTCTCAGGCTGAGCTTTATCAGGTCCCAACAGCTGGGCCACCCCAACCTCATCCCAGAGGGTGAGTGTCCGATAAGGCATACCATACAACGCTTCAAACGGTACCATCTGGATAGCCGAATGAAAGCTATTATTGTACGCAAACTCTACCAATGGAAAATGGTCCTCCCAACTGCCTCCAAAATCAAATACACAAGACCTCAGTAAGTCCTCTAGAGTCTGAATGGTCCGCTCTAACTGTTCATCTGTCTGCGGATGGAAAGCTGTACTGGAACGGAGCTGAGTGCCCAAGGCTTACTGCAGACTCTGCCAGAAACGAGATGTGAACCGGGGGTCTCTATCCGAATAATAGTCAACGGGACACCATGTAATATGATGATCTCCCAGCAATACAGATCTACAAATCGATCCAGGGAATCAATCTTCCGGATAGCTAAGAAGTGCGCTGATTTGGTAAATCGATCAACGATTACCCAAATCGCGTCATGGCCTCGACGTGTCCTAGGCAAACCCACCATAAAGTCCATGGTGATATGCTCCTATTTCCACTCAGGAATAGGAATCCTCTGTAGAAATCCGACAGATCTCTGGTGTTCGGCCTTCACCTGCTGACAGACAAGACATCTAGTTACAAATTCCATGATGTCTTTCTTCATACCGTTCCACCAGTAGGAACGCCTCAAATCTCGATACATGCGGGTCCCGCCTGGGTGGATCGCAAATCGAGAGCGATGAGCCTCCTGAAGTAGCTCCGACAAAATTGGGTGAGACTGAGGTACGCATAATCTGCCTCGGAAGTATATAATACCCGCTTCATCTCGGGGAAACTCAGTCTGTTGCCCGGAAGCTATCCGGCTGCCCATGAACTATAAATGCTAATCACCAGTCTGGGCCTCTCGGATCCTCATCCTGATCGACAACTGAGCAACTATGGTAACCAGAATACCCTGCTCTATCTGTCCCTGCTCCGCAATGCCCAACTCGGAGAAACCCTGAATCAAGTCGTGACTGAAACTCGGTGGCAAGCCAAAGTCCCTCTGGACTTCCTACTGAGTGCATCGACAACCACATTAGCTTTCCCCGGGTGATAGCTAATGGTACAATCATAATCCTTCATAAATTTCATCCATCTCCTCTGTCGGAGATTAAGTTTCTTCTAGGTAAAAAATGTATTTGAGACTCTATAATCAGCGAGAATCTCAAAGGTAATGCCGTATAGATAATGTCGCCAAATCTTCAAAGCAAAGATGATGGTGACTAACTCCAGATCATGAACTGGGTAGTTCTTCTCATGCTCCTTCAATTATCGAAAAGCATAGGAGACTACCCCGCCGTGCTGCATCAGAACAACGCCCAAACCCTGAAGAGACGCGTCGGTATAGAGCACGAATCCGTCCTCTCCAGAAGGTAAAACCAAAACTGGAGTCGAAACTAATCTCCGCTTCAGCTCCTGAAAGTTGGTCTCGCAATCCTCGGACCACGTGAACTTCACGCCTTTCCTGGTCAGGCGTGTCAGTGACATAGATATGCGGGAGAAACCCTCAACGAAAGGTCTGTAATATCCTGCCAGTCCCAAGGACTGCGGATCTCATGCACTGATTTCGGCTGCTCCCAACGATAACAACCTCTATCTCCTGTGGAACCACGGTATACTCCTACTGGCGACCGTGTGTCCCAAACATCTCACATAAGACAATCCAAATACGCACTACTGATCTTCACATATAGATATTCTCATCGAAACATCTTTAGAACTATGTGAAGATGGTGTACGTGACTCACCTCGGATCTAAAATAGATCATAATATTGTCAACAAAGACAATGGAAACCGATCCAACATCCTAGGAATACCAAAAATCATCGAGTCCATGAAAACATCCAGGGCACTGTAAACCTAAATGGTAAAACCAAGAACTCACAATGCTCGTACTAAAGACATTCCTAACCATAAGATCCCCGATAATAAGTTGGAAATCTAATCACCAACAATATAAATCACCAAAGAATAGATCCTCCAGTGTGAGAGCAACGCTCCATCACAAGAAATACCACATATATGGGAGCAACGCTCTACCACAAGAAATCCTCAATATGTGGGAGTAACGCTCCACTATATATAATCCGTAATATGTATCTGCAATAAATATGGGAGCAATGCTCCATTACAAGCAATCCACAATATGTGGGAGCAACGTTCCACTACAAAACAATCCCTAAATATGTGGGAGCAACGCTCTATCACAAACAAACAATAATATGTGGGAGCTACGCTCCACCACAAACGATCCATAACATGTGGGAGCAACGCTCCACCACAAACAATCCAAAATATGTGCAAGACATCTAACTATCAACTAATGACTGCACGAAATCATTCTACCACATATCACTGTGAACAACCAAGGTATCACAATCCAGTACGCAAATCAAATCCATCGTCAACTCTATCAACATCGTAGTGGGTCACCCACTAATAGGAGAATTAGTTGACAGAGCAATACAACAAATGACATAATGTAGACACTCAATATAAGTAGAATCATCATCATGCTACCAACAATACACCTGGCACACGTGCACAAACAACATATGTATGATCGACATAATCCTCCAATTAGTACACACTAAACATACTCACAACATAGGTATAAATCATCGTGATACCTCCAATAATGCATACCGAACCTGTGTGCATATATTAACATAGGTATAATCGACAATACACCTCAAACAACACTCACATGACATATATACACCTATGCCAAGAGTATAATTAACGTAATACTTCCCACAAATCATAATCGACACGAGTGTACACATAGAACAAATATAATGAACAAGATACCTCGAATATTACACCGAACACATCTGCACATATCACAACTCAGATTAAATCGATAAGATACCTCCAATAAAACACTCAAACACAGGTGCACATTTCATAACATAGATTTAATCGACAAAATACCTCCAATAAACCAATCAGACCACTCGGGTATAATCTACTAGAAACCCACAAAAATCATAGCTGGAAAAATATACACCCACTACATGCAATTAGACCGTCCAACACTCCCATAACACATAATAATCATATATACACACCACATAGATATGCAGAATCAACATATTTAATCCAATCAACCTGATATTCCCAATGCTACCTTCTATGTTATCCAACTAGGTATATACAGTCTAAAATTAACGTACCCATGGAATAAGATACATCGATCCTCTATAGATTGACCAAACCGACAATGGTATACGGCTAATTCAGTCTTTCCCCACGTCAGTACAAGTCATGTACTCAATGTGCTCAAGATATCCAACTAAGCACGAATAACCCAAAGATCAGCATTTTTATAAAATAGAGTAAGTCAATCCCCTGCTGATCGGACTAACCAAAATAATGAATCGGTGATCGACTATCTAAATCTAACAAATGTACGTTAATCCTCCGCAATCACAAAGGTATATCAATCTACGACTACCCAAGTCGACAAACGTAAATCAGTCTTCTACTGACCGATCTAACAAGAGTAAATCAATATTTACTGATGAAATTAACTAAGATAAAATGACATACTACTGGCTAGGTCAACATGAAGATATAGATACTATCCACTACCCAGCTAATAATAGCAGAGGCTGGTATGTGCCTCAATCTCCTAACCAACTAGTAGTAACATAAACTAAAAACTACTAGTGTATGATATGAAAAATCACCAGAAACTGTAATCCTTGATCTCTAATAGGGTCGATCATCATCAGTGGCTAACCCATCACATGTAATATGGCTACAACATCAGACATATACTAGATACAAAGTGATATTACATGTCATAACTATCATAGTCAACAATGCATATACCAACCAAAAAGGTAGGATGCCAATATACCAACATACCTCCTATAACTTAGAGATGTCATGCCGCTGCCAGGTCCCAAAACTCCGAAAAGTCACATCGAAAAGACTAAAACACGAAATCCGAAACATGAAATATAAGACTCGTAAACCGAGCTCTGATACCAATACCAATAAATTGGTATCAGATAAATCTTCAAAATCCAGAATACATAGCAAGTATCGTATACCTGCTCTGATACCACTAAATTCTCACGCCCCGGGAAAGTCCTTGTCCGAAGAAATTTTTGCTATACCTCCCCTGTACGGGTGACAATCTGAAACATTTCTACATGCACAATATACCTCAGCCACAGACGGCTAGAATAAACACACAACCACGCAGTTTATATGCAGGCTACTCGGCTGATACAATAAAAGCACCACCACGCAGTTATATGTAAAACTAACAGCCCACTCAGCTGTACCAGAATCAAACACAACGGAAATACAACGGACACACACACAAACTAAAATACAAGACTGCTAGCTGACTAGGCTTACACAACCAACAAACAATACAAAATACCACGTAACAACCACAACACTCCAAAAACAAGACCAGAGCACAAAGATAAATACACTGACACATAAAACAAATAAAATATAACGGGAAACTATAAGCCTTCTGATGTGATGTGGGAACCGGCAGGTAGGATACTCCAAGCGACTCCATAAACAACCTAGTACCTGAAAAGATAGTGTCCACGGGGGTGAGTTCAACAACTCAGCAGATACCAGTTGACATGTATAGTAAGCTATAACAGACAATAATAACTATGGAGTACAGACTCCTGGACAAAAGCTAGAAATGCACAATAGAATAGGCTGAAGAGAACTGTACACACCAAGGCCTCCTATCAGAATAGTCAGGTCGTCAGACCGAGAGTATCATAAATCCTGTATACATGTTAAACATATGCATCCATCCAAATGCAGCATATAAGTGCAACAAACACAATCAGTATATGCATCAATGCATATGATGCCAATGACATGGTCACCTCTGAAGCCAGTCAGCCATCTCACACACAATGGTGAGACCGAGTAGGTAGGGCTGTGACAACTGTGCACTCTGACGTCACTGCTCCTGATGAGTGACCGAGTGGACGGAATGCTGTCGGAGTACACCTATCCTCCTACCCCAAATCATAAGTGGGGGAGCGCAATGCTCTCATCTCCCGGTACACAATGACGGGGAGGGATCCCGGCGTGCTACCACGCTGCAGTACACTACCCATGAGCGTCCCAACGGAGCACCACTGAGCAAACTGACGTGCTACCACGCTACGTCACACTACCCATGAGCGGACCAACGGAGCACCGACAGTGATGAAACTGGCAATGTGCTCAACAATAATGGAGCAGACTATCATGCAGCATGTAATCATGCAAATGATGCATGACACTAAGCATGGCAATATCCTAAACCAATCCACATATATATAAAATGTGTACTCTAGTATCTGTTGGATCGAGAAGCGCTAGAGGGGGGGGGGGGGTGAATAGCGCTCGTGGCTATTTTGTTCGATTATCGGAAAACTATCGGAGTTATTAAGATGCAGCGGAATAAAATAAAGACAAAGACACAGAGGGATTTACTTCGTTCGGAGCCTAAGGCGACTCCTACTCGAAGGCCCGCGATCCTTGATCGCTTCCGGTGGGCAACAGCTATAATTCGTGAAAGTTACAGATTAATTACAATTCAAAGCAGTAAAAGATTATACCGACAACAGAAAACTAAATCTGAAGCTCCGGGTTGTCGGGATGTCATTTACAGCACTTTCTGGATCGAGTCGTTAGCATCTTGTCGCAAGGAGATTGCTTAGAAGATTGTTCTTTTTGAAGCTGCACCTCAACCCTCCTTTTATATGTGGTTCCGGGCGCCTGGATCCCTTCCGGGCGCTTGGAGTGTGACGTGGCCAACCAACCAGGATGCTCCACGTGGCGAAGTCGCGCAGGGGATAAACTCTGGTCCCGGGCGCCCGGACCTGTTCCGGGCGTCCGGACCTCCGGGCGCCCGGATCCATTCCGGCCGCCCGGACACTCTTTTTCCAGCAGGTTCCTCACCTGCAAACAAAGGTTAGTCCGAGCAAAATACCCTGCAAGACAGTGTTAGAATATGATAAAACATAGTAAGGAATAAACGACAGTCTTCGGACTGTCCGAGTCTGACTTTGGATTCCCTTCCGGAAACCCTAGGTCGACCCGACACCTACTGTTCCCTCTGCGGGGAACGCGTCCTCACCTACTCCACTCAGGAGATTTACCTGTTGCCAGTCGATCCTCCAGATCGACTGGACTTTTGCTCAGCACTCGACGCTTCCGGACTTTCTGCTGAACATCCGCTTCCCGGCTAGTCCAGTCTTTCACCTGGTTCGCGACACCAGGACTTTCCACCTAGGGTTACCACCCCCTAGGATTTTTACCTGAAGCCATCGACCTGCCAAGACTTTTCGCATAGGGTTACCACCCCCTGTGACCTAGGGGTACCGCCCCTAGGGTTTTCCCTTTGCCTAACCGCAGCTAGGACTTTTCTCCACCTAGGGTTACCACCCCCTAGGACCTAGGGTTACCACCCCCTAGGGTTTTCACCTGCCTAACCGCAGTTAGGACTTTCCTGAAACACTTAGTCAAGCACGTTAGATCACAAACATCTTAACTTTGAATCCTTTGCCATTATCAAAACTCAGGTTCGATCGTCGGATGCTTCCCGCACCAACAATCTCCCCCTTTTTGATTATGGCAACCCAAATTCAAAGTTAAGTAAAACAAACGCATGAATATATCAAAAGGTTTAAGTGAGCAAGCTTAAGTACATAAATTCAAATAAAAGCATAACCTAAGTTAACACTTAAACTTTGCGAAGCTCCCCCTTAATACAGGGCTTCCTTTTACTTTTGAATTAGATTTTGATCTTTACTTTGAATTTCCTAATTCTGAAAACTTTGAATTTCCTACTCTCCCCCTTTGCCATTTATCAAAAAATAAGCCAGTTTTAAGCAATTTTTAATTTTTCTTAAAAAAATTAGGCTTATGAATGGTAAATTACTTTGGAAAAAAAATTTAACTAAGTTTAAAAGGCTAATATTTAGTAGACTATTAAAGATGATTTTAGCCACTTTTGAAACTTAGTTGATTTTTGAAATATACTTGGCTAAATTTTGAAAAGCAAAAATTATTTTGAAGGCAGTGAGTAAGAATTTTGCAAAAATATGATTTTTAATACTTTAAGGTAAAAAAACTTAGTAAGAATTTATTAAAAGTTTGATTTGAAAGGTTAGCTAAGTTTGCAAAAGTTTGAAGGTTTTTATATGAACTACTTAGCTTAGTCTTTTGCAAACATTGAATTTTGAAAATATAGCTTAAGTTAAAAAGACACTTAGCTTAACAATACTTATTGTTGAAAATTAGGAGTAAGAACTTGTTAATTTTTAGGACGAAGAGGCGGAAACTAAATGTTTGATTTAGTTTATTTAATCAAATTCAGTTGGTCCTTAAGTTTAAGCATGAGTCAAGTTAACTAGATGTTAAGATATCTAAGTTGTTTTGATCAGGTATCAGAGCTCTAAAGTACAAGCATGCTCAATCTTAGACGTATAAGTTGATGAAAAGTTTAAAGTTTTAAAAAAATTGGATTTGCTTTAACTTTTCAAAGAGTTTAACTATTAAAGATAATTAAAACCATAAAATTTATTTTAAAAGAAACTTAGCTTGACTCCACTCACTCCCCCTTAATTAATGCCACATTAAGTCCTGAGGGTTCTAGAGTCCAAGCATGTAAATTAAAAAATAGTTATTTTATATTTTCCTAAATTACCATCTCACCCATTCTAGGTTTTCAGGCATGATTAGCTTATGAGTGAGTGTTAGATAAAGTTAACTTTGTTTTAAAATATTGAGAATATAAGTTAGAATTCCAAATAAGTGACCATTTAATTATTTTGAAGATTTAAGAATTAATTGAGTTTAGAACTTCAAATAACTTCGGAAAAGGGTTTTGAAATTAATCTTTCAAGGGATTTTTCAAATGATTTTGAATGAGTTTTTCAAAGATTTTTCAAAGGATTTTTAAATAAGTTTTTCAAAATAATTTTTGAAAGACTTTTCAAATAATTTTGAAATGAAGTTTAAAAAGATTTTTGAAAGATTTTTCAAATGATTTTGAAATTAAGTTTTAAAAAGATTTTTAAAATGATTTTGAAAGATTTTTCAAATAATTTTGAAAGGTTTTTTGAAATAATTTTTACAAGTATTTTTGAAATGATTTTTAAAAGTATTTTTGAAATGATTTTTAAAAGTATTTTTGAAATGATGATTTTGAAATGATTTTAAATAATTTTGAAATTGAATTTGAAAAGATTTTTAAATAATTTTGAAATTGATTTTGAAAAGATTTTAAATAATTTTGAAATTGAATTTGAAAAGATTTTTAAATAATTTTGAAATTGAATTTGAAAAGATTTTTAAATAATTTTGAAATTGATTTTGAAAAGATTTTGAAAAGTTTTGAAATTGATTTTGAAAAGATTTTAAATAATTTTGAAATTGAATTTGAAAATATTTTTAAATAATTTTGAAAAGTTTTTTTTTTAAGTAATTTTGAAAAGATTTTGAAAAGATTTTTTAAGTAATTTTGAAAAAATTTTGAAAATATTTTTCAATAATTTTGAAATTGATTTTTAAAAGATTTTAAATAATTTTGAAATTGATTTTGAAAAGATTTTTAAATAATTTTGAAATTGATTTTGAAAAGATTTTTTTTTTAAGTAATTTTGAAATTGATTTTGAAAAGATTTTTTAAGTAATTTTGAAAAAATTTTGAAAATATTTTTCAATAATTTTGAAATTGATTTTTAAAAGATTTTAAATAATTTTGAAATTGAATTTGAAAAGATTTTTAAATAATTTTGAAATTGAATTTGAAAATATTTTTAAATAATTTTGAAATTGATTTTGAAAAGATTTTGAAAAGATTTTTTAAGTAATTTTGAAAAAATTTTGAAAATATTTTTCAATAATTTTGAAATTAATTTTTAAATTCCTTAGTCATCTCACCCGATCTAAATTTTCAATCAGGTAATCCTATAATTGTTGTGAGATGAATTATGGTTGAATTTTGGGGTAAGGTTTAACTTTGTGTTAGATTCAGGTTTAGGTTTGGGTTCAACAAGTAAGCATTCTTTGGATAAACTTCTGGGCTATGGTGAGTCACAAGGAACTCATTAAAGTAACCATGCCTTCGAGGTTTCCCAAATAGTCCTACCCATTAAACTTAATACTAAACCTTGGTCTAACTAGTTAGGATCCATTTAAGGGTAGCTTCGGTCAGTTCCACTTGGCCAATTGCACCAGGTCGAAGCCATATCTTCCTAGACATGCGATGCCCAAGCTTCCCTAACGTACTATCATCCAAAAACTTCACCAGTACCGTGGGTCAAGTTAAACCTAACTCGTTTTATCTAACCTTAATTACCCTGCCGGGTAATTTACTCTTGTTTTACCCATTTCGGGTAAATTAGGTTCAGTTACCCTGTCGGGTGGTTCAGTTGGAGGTGCCAGCTAGTTTGAATCCACCATCTATTTTTGAATTTAGAATTTCTTATTTTTATTTCAAATTTTGATTTTGATTTTGATTTAGAATTTCGAATTTAGGATTTCGAATTTTTGATTTAGAATTTAGAATTTAGAATTTCGAATTTTGAATTTGTAATTTGAATTTTGAATTTTGAATTTTTGAATTTTAAATTAATTTCGAATTTTGAATTTGTAATTTGAATTTTGAATTTTTTGAATTTTAAATTTTGAATTTTAATTTAAAATTTAATTTGTATTATGTTCTTAATATTGTTTTTCTATTAGCTCCCCCTGGATCATAGCCTCGATATGGTCTATCAAGGTAATAGACTTGATCCTTCGGGACCCAATAGTGACCAGTTCCAACTTGATTAACCAAGTTGGATTTTGGCACCCATGCTTGGACAATTTTTCTATTATTTCTATTAACTAGCGATAAATATGATTTGTATTTTATTTTAGTTTTAAATCCAAGTCCAGTTTTGTTGTAAACGGCTCGCTGTTTTCCAAGAATCAGATCCAGATTCTTGGAACCCATGGTAAACCGTTCCAACGTGTCCTTGAGTTCTTTAATTTGAGCTTTCAAATTGGAATTTTCTTCCTCAAGTTGTTGGACTTGAGTTGAACTTCTAATTTGAACTGACTCAGTTAAAGAGCTTGAGTTAGTCGCTTCCTTAAGGGCTTTTACCTCCTTTTGGAGCGACTTAACCCGGACGTTGGATTTAGCCAACTTTTTTAATAAGTAAGGAATTAAATTTTTTGAATCATCTAAATCAATACTAGAAATTAAAGCACTTACAGTGGTTTTGGGTCCTTCGGAAATGAATGCGGATTCGTGGCTTCGCTCGGACTCTGTTTCTGACTCGCTCTCCGTTTCGGATTCGAACTCAGACTCGGTGTCGATAATGTTCGCTAGTACTGGTAGAGCAAGAAGGCTCGCTTGCTCTTCTTCATCCGACTCGGATTCGTCTGAAGACTCGGACCATACCTTTTCCTCTGTCTTACTTGTACCTACAACCATCGTAATACCTTCCTCGACCGAAGTAGTATTATTCTGCTCATCTAATTCAAATAAATCATTTATTAAATTATGCTTACTTACTTGAGCGTCGGAAGTGCCCTCGTGTAGTTCCATCAACTTTTGCCACAACTCTTTTGCACTTGCGAAGGGGCCGATGCGGTTCAGTTCTTCATTGGTTAGGCCACATTGTAGCATGCAGGTTGCTTTGGCATCGGCTTCAACTTTTTTCATTATGCTAGAATCCCAGTTGATGCATGAGATAAGTTCTCCGGTGTCGTCATGTGGAAGTTCGAGTCTGGTCTGGATGATGATCCACATCTCGAATTGCGTCTTGAGGTGGTATTCCATCCGGTTTTTCCAGTATCCAAAGTCCTCGCTAGAAAAGAGCGGCGGTCGGACGGTGCAGAATCCTTCTTGGAATGTCATTTTAAAATAACCTTGCACACAAAAAAATAGCAAAAAAAAATGTACTAGGACTTGATCCTGGATTAGCAGTGCGGTATGGAAGGATAGAAATAGAAGTTCACCAGTTTCGAGAAAATAATAAAATAATAATAAAATATTATTAAAAATATTTAAAAAATATTATTTCAAATTTTGCCAAAGTCAATATTTTATTAATACTAATAAACCTTGAAAGGATGAAAATGAATTTTTTGAAAATAATTTTGGAGGGAAAAAAAAAATGAAAGGCGTAAGGTTATATTTTTAACCTATATAAACGACAAAGCCACGAAAAATGCTTGAATGGTGGTTGCACCAATTCAAAGCGACCCCGCTCTGATACCAATTGTTGGATCGAGAAGCGCTAGAGGGGGGGGGTGAATAGCGCTCGTGGCTATTTTGTTCGATTATCGGAAAACTATCGGAGTTATTAAGATGCAGCGGAATAAAATAAAGACAAAGACACAGAGGGATTTACTTCGTTCGGAGACTAAGGCGACTCCTACTCGAAGGCCCGCGATCCTTGATCGCTTCCGGTGGGCAACAACTATAATTCGTGAAAGTTACAGATTAATTACAATTCAAAGCAGTAAAAGATTATACCGACAACAGAAAACTAAATCTGAAGCTCCGGGTTGTCGGGATGTCATTTACAGCACTTTCTGGATCGAGTCGTTAGCAGCTTGTCGCAAGGAGATTGCTTAGAAGATTGTTCTTTTTGAAGCTGCACCTCAACCCTCCTTTTATATGTGGTTCCGGGCGCTTGGATCCCTTCCGGGCGCCTGGAGTGTGACGTGGCCAACCAACCAGGATGCTCCACGTGGCGAAGTCGCGCAGAGGATAAAAGTTGCCTCCGGACGCCCAGACCCCGACCTTTTTCCAGCAGGTTCCTCACTGCAAACAAAGGTTAGTCCGAGCAAAATACCCAAGACAGTGTTAGAATATGATAAAACATAGTAAGGAATAAACGGTCTTGATTCGTCGAAGTCGACTTTGGATTCCTTCCGAAACCCTAGGTCGGAGACACCTCACTTCCCTCTGGGAACGCGTCCTCACCTACTCCACTCGGGAGATACATGATCCTCCAGATCGACTGGACTTTTGCTCAGCACTCGACGCTTCCGGACTTTCTGCTGGACATCCGCTTCCCGGCCAGTCCAGCCTTTCACCTGGTTCACGACACCAGGACTTTTCACCTAGGGTTACCAACCCCTAGGACTTTTGCCTGAAGCCATCGACCTGCCAAGACTTTCCGCATAGGGTTACCACCCCCTATGACCTAGGGTTACCGCCCCCTAGGGTTTTCCCTTTGCCTAACCGTAGCTCGGACTTTTCTCCACCTAGGGTTACCACCCCCTAGGGTTTTCACCTGCCTAACCGCAGTTAGGACTTTCCTGAAACACTTAGTCAAGCACGTTAGATCACAAACATCTTAACTTTGAATCCTTTGCCATTATCAAAACTCAGGTTCGATCGTCGGATGCTTCCCGCACCAACAGTATCAATAAGTCATATCCGAAGATCTAAGGTACACAAGACAAGTATGGTATAAATAAAAACCTAGGTCCTGAACATCATAAGGCAGGGTATGTCACTACCTTTATGAACAAATATATAATCATGTGAGTACTAACATAAAATGCATAATAGGTGAGCTAACAAGCATATAACAGGTATCTGGTAGCGCCATATCGAAACAAGGATAAACATAATTATTACTAAAGGCTATAACCTACTAAACATATCAACATGACATTTTCAAAGATAAGTCAAGGTACTCGCCTCTGATAAGAGGACCATATCCAGTCCAATTCCGATGTCGAGATGCCCGTCTCGCGTCAAAGTCCTGTGTCACCAATATATACATTTTTATTTAGCTAAAATTTAATAAATAGCTAAATAAAATCCGTATGACTAGTTTAGGGTAAAACCCTAATCACATCATCCAACTACAATACGTATCCAAATTCCTACACCATACCTCAAGCTCAACTGTTGTTGAACACAGAACAAGGTGAGTTGATTGCTGCTGGAAACAAGGTATACCACAACAAGACCTCCTTGCTGAAGTTTTCCCCATAACGCACCACACTTGGCTGGAATCCTACCTACTCAACAGATCAAGATGAGATCAACAAGAAGATCACAGATTATAACTAGACTAGAGATTATTAATTCAAGCAACAACCTAATTCTAGTAATAACTTGTTCTCACAACCACTTCCTCTTCAACAGCTACCAAGAGCCATGGATCGAGTAGAGTCAACAACAAGCTACTGATACAATGGTAGCTGGAACCAACCTAGGTCACTACCTTCCAACAAACCAAGCACCCAATCAAACCTTACAGAGATCACATACCCAAATCAAAAATCTAAGGCAGAACACCTACCTACCAGTTGCATCGGAGCAACCGAACACCCTCGGAAACCACAGATCGGGAACTAGGGCTCAGCTGGAATGCTGTCAAATCGCAACAGAGGGGGCAGTCGTCTGTCGGTACTAGGGCAGAGCGATTGCGGTGTCAGCACCATCAGGTGTGAGTCCGCAGTGGACGGCAACGACGAAATCCTCAGCAGAGAGGAAGAAATCGGTGTCAAAAAACTATGGCACGGCGTGGAGAAGGTCGATGCTAGGACTGAAGAGCGGCTCGGCCGGCGATGGCTCGCGCATCGCCGGCGCTTGGGCAGGAAAGGTGAAGAGCGGAAGAGAGCGCCACTGACGTTGTGGCGACGCGATAAAGGGGAGGAGAAGGCGCGGCTAGGGCACAGGACGACGTGGAGAAGATGAGAAGACGAAAAGGAGAAGAAGGAAAAAGATCGGTGAGGCTTTAATCGTGAGAAAGAAAGGAGAACCGTCGCCGGTTAGGGCACGGAGGAGACGACGTCAAGCATAGGGCACGCACGAGAGGAGAAATAAAGAAAAGAAAAGAAAAGGAAAAGAAAAAATAAATCTTTTCCTCGTTTAAATGGGGTAGCCTAAACAGGCTTTCCCGGGGCCCAATTTTTATCCCCGTAAACTCGTCCATACGGTCTCTGAAAAATTCCCGAAAAATTTTGGAAATTTCTCTTATTATTATCTGCTCTTTTTGGTATTTTACAAAAAGAGTCAGATCCTTAGTTGGAATGGTGAGCCTTAGACGACATGTTGGGTGAAGCAAGAGCTTATACTGTTAGCTAGAGCCCTAGAGCCAATCATTTGATGATTGTATTTTGGATTTATTGTATCATATTCTATATAAATAAAGGCATTTTGATTTTGGTTATTATACTTACTTGTATTGGTGCCAAATAAACTAAGTATAATAATGTCCTTGAGTAGACGGTTCTCACCTATATCAATCGGTTAGTTGAACCGATAGTGAGATGATATAGGGAACACTACTCTTAATCATTCCTAGTCAAGTATTAACATTCAGGGACAATGTTAATGCAATAAGACTAGCATGTAGGTCAACTCGATGACTTGATCTCACAAGTCATGGATATAGAGATATCAAGTTGACACATGGGTATACATTAGAGAATGTATACTGAATGACCCACCATGAGAAAGTATCATGGATCGTTATATGAGTGTCATATACTTTCTCATGTGGCTATTAGTATGACTACTAGTCCTTAGACCTGAAGTCACCATAGATTCCTACATAAGGAGTTATGTACTTTGGTTTCGTCAAACGTCACCCGTAACTGGGTGGACTATAAAGGCGATTACTGGGTATATAACAAATTATGCAGAGGGATGTGAGTGATGTAGATGGGATCTATCCCTCCTATATGACGGGAGAGACATCAGTATTCTTGATAGAGTGAGACCACGAAGTGCATGGCCATACCCAAATGAGTCAATATAGGATATTGAGCTCATTTGATTTAGTGAGTCTACTTGGAGTTCAAGATTTAGATTGGTCAGAGGATGACACGGTCTATGCCTCACATTGATCAATCTAGATGTCTAGGATAGACGGACACTTGTCATATTTTGTGAGGAGTCACAATTAGTAGTCACAAGGTGATGTCGGATCTCGACATTCTTGTAACTTGGGTAGTAATGATGTGTTGCTAGATACCGCTCATTACTTATGCTGCTAAATGGGTTTAGGGCATTGCCAACGTTACAAGAACCTATAGGGTCACACACTTAGGACAATTAGATGGAGATTAGGTTCATATGATGAACCAAGAGGATTAGATTCATTTGATAAATCAAATTGGATTAAGAGTAATCCTAATTGGGCTAACTTGAGTTCGACTCAAGTTGATTCATGTGTTCAATGAGTCTAATTTAGATTTTGACTCATTGAATCAATTTAATTAAATGAATTAGATTCATTATATTAAGTTGGCTTGAATCAAATGGTTGGATTCGATCAACCATAGAAGAGATTTGGTCAAGTTTGACTTGACTTGAGAGGAAGATTAAAAGCCAAGTTTGACTTGACTTTATGCCACCTCATTGGTGAGTTGGCATTGATGTGGACCAATGATGTTACTCCACATCATCATGGGTGCCACCTCATGGAAGTTACAAAGCCATTCTCTTTAATGGCTTCACATTAATTGCAATTAATGCAATTAATTTGGGGTTACAATGGAGAGTGGCCGGCCACTATGGTTTTGAATGAGAATTCAATTTTTCATTCAAGTGTGCATTTTCTTCCTTCTTCCTCTCAAGATCTCCCGCTCCTCCTTCCATGGCCGAACCACATAGGTGCTAGCACACCTTGGTTTTTGGTCATCTCCACCTAATTAGTTCGTGTGGATACTTCTAGAGGAGTGTCTATTTTGACACTCTTGAGATCCGGCACCGTTTGGACGAGCGGGAACGCGAAGGGCTTCGCTACAAGGGTAAATTTATAAACATGTAGATCTAAGTGTAGATCTAGATAGTAAACTTGTACTCGTAAGTTTTTCATAAATTTTCTTCGCACGGATCCATGGCTAGGGGCTTTTGGGGTTTCCGCGACTCGAAAAAGCGGTTTTCGCGGCCCGAAAAACCCAACAGTGGTATCAGAGCCACGTGCGAAGCTTGTACGAGTTTAATTTGATTTTTATGAAAAATTAAAGCTTCTGTACATTTCTGTAAATTTATGATTTTTATAGTTTTAAGAGTAATATTTCTCGTAGAAGCGAAGCACAAGTGTTTATACACTTGTAGGCTTCGACTACCGAGAAGTTTTTCCTAAAACGGCATCGTTTCGACCCAAATCTTTTTGGGACAGCGGGATAAGGTGCTCTTGGATCGCTTAGGAGCAACTCGCGATGGTTAGATCGCGGGTAGGGGTACTGCCCCTAACCCCGCAAGGGGATTTGCTCCGCGATTGCGCCCGAAATCGCTAATCGGGACCGCCGGGAAAAATTTACTCATAAAATCTGTAAAATTATGAAAAATTACAGAAAAATTACAGAAATATATAATTTTGAATTATATATTAATTTTTGTGATAGTCATGGCCCAAAGACCCAATTCGATTGGACAATTGTGTTGTAATTCATAATACGGCCTGCGTGCCGTTATGTGATGTGCGTGCTTGTATTTTATTTTTATTTTATTTTTCGCGACCTGCGCGTCGTGCCTTTCTTTTATTCTGGTTGTAAATTAGATTTAGACTCGAATGTAACTCGAGTTTCAAAATTATAATGTACAAAAAATTGGAGCTGTGGAAGGTCCACTCGAGACGGAGTTACGAGGAAGGCGCGAGCAACACAAGGTGGTCAAAAGGAAGGCGCTTGAGAAGTTGACCTTAGGTTGACCATCCGGTCTTCTCATTGGCTTGAGAAGATCGTAGTAGGGCCATGACTAATCACAAAACTTAGTTAATTACTTGTGTATATGATGCATGTTTAATTAAGTAATTAATTAGTGCCTAGCGATTAAGATTAGATCTAAATCGTGCACAAGATGCACCCTTACGATTAGATTAGATCTACATCGTGTACAAGATGCACTCTATCGATTAGATTAGATCTATTTCGTGTATATGATACAACATCATTTAGATTAGATCTAAATCACGACAACTCAAAATACCTACCATGCCGTGATACCTACCACTACCTCGATCGCATGATGTTGTTGAATCTGCCAAAGCAGAGCAACACATACTATCTTGGTAGGGTACGGAGGGACAATCTTGGTCCCGCCTATCAACGCATGGGCGAGTACAAACTCAATTAGATTGAGTATTCCTAGTTTACTCGGTTGGATCGAGTACAACTATAGGCATTCTTCCAATGGTTGGAAAGGTAAGACAAAATCACGTTTATATTAATTCTCGGGCGTATTAGCCAAAGCTAACTCGAGTTTTAATATAAATGCGGATTTCATCCTATAAACAAGAGTTGCATAGAGATGTAATTGGTAATCGTTACCTACCGATCATACTAAGTCTTGGGCGTATTAGCCAAAGCTAACTCAAGGGTTAGTATGATGTGGATCTTGTCCCACTTGAATTATAGAATTCAGTGGGAGCATCATTTAGTTAAAGGCCTAATTAAATGATTAAGAATATGATATTTATTTCTGCTTTTATTCTGTTGTAGATAACCATGACGTCAAATACGAACACCTTCTCCTTGCGATCTGTCCTTGAGAAGGACAAGCTCAACGGAGCAAACTTCCTGGACTGGTACAGGAACCTGAGAATAGTTCTCACTCAGGAACGTAAACTGTACGTTCTGGAGCAGCCCATTCCGGAGGCTCCTCCTGCCACTACCACGCGAGCTGACCGAGATGCTTTCAAGAAGCATCAAGATGACGCATTAGATGTGTCCTGTCTAATGCTCGCGACCATGAACTCTGAGCTTCAGAAGCAACACGAGTTAATGGGCGCTTACGATATGGTTGAACATCTTTGTCAACTATATCAAGGACAAGCGAGGCATGAGAGATTTGAGATCTCAAGGGCACTGTTTCAGTGCAAGATGTCAGACGGGGCTCCTGTAGGCCCATATGTACTCAAAATGATTGGATACATAGAGAACCTACAAAGGTTGGGGTTCCCACTTGGCCAAGAGCTGGCCACTGATCTGATCTTACAATCCTTGCTGGATAGCTATAGTCAGTTCATTCTAAGCTATAATATGAACGAGATTGACAAACCACTGCCCGAGCTGCTTAGCATGTTAAGAACTGCTGAGCTAAACCTTAAGAAGGCTAAGCCCAACACTGTTATGATGGTTCAGAAACATAAGGGCAAGGGCAAGCCCAAAGGCAAGGGAAAGTCCCAAGCCAAGGGCAAAGGCAAGGCACTGAAGCCTAAAGGAGGGGTCGCCAAGGATGCTACCTACTTCCACTGCGGTCAGACCGGGCACTGGAAGAGGAACTGCAAGGTATACTTGGAGGATCTTAAGAAGAAGCGAAGTGAGACTTCCACTTCAGGTATATATGTTATAGAAGTCAATCTATCTATTTCTACATCATGGGTATTAGATACTGGATGTGCTTCTCACATTTGTACTGATGTGCAGGCGCTGAGAAATAGCAGGGCATTGACAAAGGGCGAGGTGGACCTACGAGTAGGCAATGGAGCACGGGTTGCTGCTGTTGCTGTAGGGACTTACTTTCTATTTCTGCCTTCTGGGCTTGTATTAGAGTTAGTCGATTGTTGTTATGTGCCTGCATTAACTAAGAACATTATATCAGTTTCTTGTTTGGACAAGAAAGGTTTCTCGTTTACTATTAAGAACAAATGTTGTTCCGTCTATTTCAACGATATGTTCTATTATAGTGCACCTCTGATAAACGGACTCTATATTCTAGACCTTGAGAGCCCTATCTATAACATAAATACCAAGAGGTTCAAGTCAAATGACATGAACCAAACCTACCTCTGGCACTGTCGCTTAGGTCATATAAATGACAAGCGCTTATCCCAGCTCCATAAGGATGGTATGCTGGACTCATTTGATTTTGAATCATATGAGGTATGCGAGTCATGCCTATGAGGCAAGATGACCAAGACTCCCTTTAGTGGGCACAGCGAGAGAGCAACTGATTTGTTAGGACTCATACATAGTGATGTATGTGGCCCTTTCAATGTTGCTACTAGAGGCGGTTACAGGTACTTCATCACATTTACTGATGATTTCAGTAGATATGGTTATGTGTACTTGATGACACATAAGTCTGAATCCTTTGAAAAGTTCAAAAAATTCAAGAATGAAGTACAGAACCAGCTTGGCAAGAGTATTAAGATACTTCGATTCGATCGAGGTGGAGAATACCTTAGCCATGAGTTCCGTGACTATCTAGCTGAGTGTGGGATTCTATCCCAACTCACTCCTCCTGGAACATCACAGTGGAATGGTGTATCCGAAAGGAGGAATCGTACCCTATTAGATATGGTACTATCGATGATAAGTCACATAGATCTTCCGACATACCTTTGGGGCTATGCTCTAGACACGACAACTTTTATACTCAACCGAGTTCCATCCAAGGTCGTGATAAAGACACCATATAGGATATGGACTGGGAGAGATGCCCAAGTGTCTTTCATGAGGATTTGGGGTTGTGAAGCTTACATACGACGTCAAGTCTCAGACAAATTAGAACCCAAATCCAACAAGTGCTATTTCATTGGATATCCCAAGGAAACTAAGGGATATTACTTCTACATTCCCAGTCAGCACAAGGTAGTTGTGGCAAAGACTGGGGTCTTTATAGAAAGGGACTTTGTTTCTAGAAAGACTAGTGGGAGCGCGTTCGATCTTGAAGAAGTTCAAGATGCGAACAATAGCACTGATGCCTCGATGGAAATTGAACTGGAACCACAAAGTGTTGTGGATGATGTTCCACAAGGAGTTGAGGAACAACAACCAGTTTAAGTAGACATTCCTCTTCGCAGGTCTAATAGGGTACGTCGTCAGCCTGAGAGATACTCATTTCTCTTGTCTGACCATGATGACGTTGTGCTCATAGAGGATGAGCCTACCACCTATCAGGAAGCTGTGATGACCTAGAAATGGCTAGAGGCCATGAGATCCGAGATGGAATCCATGTACACCAACCAAGTTTGGACTTTGGTTGATCCACCTGAAGGGGTAAAACCCATAGGGTGCAAGTGGGTCTTTAAGAGAAAGATTGACATGGATGGACTTATTTATAAGGGTCGCTTGGTAGCTAAAGGTTTCAAGCAGATTCATGGTATTGACTATAATGAGACCTTTTCTCCAGTAGCGATGTTTAAGTCCATTCGGATTATGCTTGCTATTGCAGCCTACCATGACTATGGGATATGGCAGATGGATGTCAAAATCGCGTTTCTGAATAGAAACCTGCTCGAGGATGTGTACATGACACAACCTGAGGGTTTTGTAGATCCACAGCATACTAGTAGAGTATGCAAGCTGCATAGGTCCATTTATGGATTAAAGCAAGCTTCTCGGAGCTGGAATCTTCGATTCGATGATGCAATCAAACAGTTTAGTTTCATCAAGAACGAAGATGAACCTTGTGTCTACAAGAAGGTTGTAGGGGATATAGTTGTCTTCCTCATATTGTATGTGGATGACATACTACTCATTGGGAAGGACATCCCTATGCTTCAGTCTGTCAAGACCTGGCTAGGGAGTTGCTTCTCAATGAAGGACTTAGGTGAGGCATCTCGTATTCTAGGGATACAGATCTATAGAGATAGATCTAAGAGATTGCTTGGCCTAAGTCAGAGTACATACATTGACAAGGTACTCCTTCGGTTTGCCATGCAGAACTCCAAGAAGGGATTTTTGCCGATGTCACATGGCGTGAGTTTTTCAAAGACTCAAGGTCCCTCTTCTAGAGAGGAGAGAGACCGCATGGATCAGATCCCTTATGCCTCAGCCATAGGATGGATCATGTACGCCATGCTATGTACTCGACCTGATGTCTCGTATGCTTTGAGCATGACGAGCAGATACCAGTCAGATCCAGGTGAAAGTCACTGGATAGCTGTCAAGAATATTCTTAAGTACTTAAGAAGGACTAAATAATATTTCTTGATATATGGAGGCAATGATGAGCTAGCTGTAAAGGGTTACAGTGATGCTAGCTTTCAGACCGACCAGGATGACTATAGATCGCAGTCGGGGTTCGTATTTTGCATTAATGGTGGTGCTGTCAGCTGGAAGAGTTCGAAGCAGGATACAGTAGCTGATTCTACAACAGAAGCCGAGTACATTGCTGCATCAGAGGCAGCAAAGGAGACAGTTTGGATCCGCAAGTTCATCACTGAACTTGGAGTGGTTCCTAGCATTGCTGACCCCATTGAGCTCTATTGTGACAACAATGGAGCTATAGCACAGGCGAAGGAACCTCGCTCACACCAGCGGACCAAACACATATTACGGCGCTTCCATCTCATTCGAGAGATCATCGAGAGAGGAGATGTGAAGATTTACAGAGTACCTACAGAGGCTAACATCGCAGATCCCTTGACCAAGGCTTTGGCACAGAAGAAGCATGATGGTCACACTAGGTCATTTGGGCTTAGAGCCTACACTGATTGGCATTAGTGCTAGTGGGAGATTGTTAGCTAGAGCCCTAGAGCCAATCATTTGATGATTGTATTTTGGACTTATTGTATCATATTCTATATAAATAAAGGCATTTTGATTTTGGTTATTATACTTACTTGTATTGGTGCCAAATAAACTAAGTATAATAATGTCCTTGAGTAGACGGTTCTCACCTATATCAATTGGTTAGTTGAACCGATAGTGAGATGATATAGGGAACACTACTCTTAATCATTCCTAGTCAAGTATTAACATTCAGGGACAATGTTAATGCAATAAGACTAGCATGTAGGTCAACTCGATGGCTTGATCTCACAAGTCATGGATATAGAGATATCAAGTTGACACATGGGTATACATTAGAGAATGTATACTGAATGACCCGCCATGAGAAAGTATCATGGATCGTTATATGAGTGTCATATACTTTCTCATATGGCTATTAGTATGACTACTAGTCCTTAAACCTGAAGTCACCATAGATCCCTACATAAGGAGTTATGTACTTTGGTTTCGTCAAACGTCACCCGTAACTGGGTGGACTATAAAGGCGATTACTGGGTATATAACAAATTATGCAGAGGGATGTGAGTGATGTAGATGAGATCTATCCCTCCTATATGACGGGAGAGACATCGGTATTCTTGATAGAGTGAGACCACGAAGTGCATGGCCATGCCCAAATGAGTCAATATAGGATATTGAGCTCATTTGATTTAGTGAGTCTACTTGGAATTCAAGATTTAGATTGGTCAGAGGATGACACGGTCTATGCCTCACATTGATCAATCTAGATGTCTAGGATAGAAGGACACTTGTCATATTTTGTGAGGAGTCACAATTAGTAGTCACAAGGTGATGTCGGATCTCGACATTCTTGTAACTTGGGTAGTAATGATGTGTTGCTAGATACCGCTCATTACTTATGCTCCTAAATGGGTTTAGGGCATTGCTAACGTTACAAGAACCTATAGAGTCACACACTTAGGACAATTAGATGGAGATTAGGTTCATATGATGAACCAAGAGGATTAGATTCATTTGATGAATCAAATTGGATTAAGAGTAATCCTAATTGGGCTAACTTGAGTTCGACTCAAGTTGATTCATGTGTTCAATGAGTCTAATTTAGATTTTGACTCATTGAATCAATTTAATTAAATGAATTAGATTCATTATATTAAGTTGGCTTGAATCAAATGGTTGGATTCGATCAACCATAGAAGAGATTTGGTCAAGTTTGACTTGACTTGAGAGGAAGATTAAAAGCCAAGTTTGACTTGACTTTATGCCACCTCATTGGTGAGTTGGCATTGATGTGGACCAATGATGTTACTCCACATCATCATGGGTGCCACCTCATGGAAGTTACAAAGCCATTCTCTTTAATGGCTTCACATTAATTGCAATTAATGCAATTAATTTGGGGTTACAATGGAGAGTGGCCGGCCACTATGGTTTTGAATGAGAATTCAATTTTTCATTCAAGTGTGCATTTTCTTCCTTCTTCCTCTCAAGCTCTCCCTCTCCTCCTTCCTTGGCTGAACCACATAGGTGCTAGCACACCTTGGTTTTTGGTCATCTCCACCTAATTAGTTCGTGTGGATACTTCTAGAGGAGTGTCTATTTTGACACTCTCGAGATCCGGCACCGTTTGGACGAGCGGGAACGCGAAGGGCTTCGCTACAAGGGTAAATTTCTAAACATGTAGATCTAAGTGTAGATCTAGATAGTAAACTCGTACTCGTAAGTTTTTCGTAAATTTTCTTCGCACGGATCCATGGCTAGGGGCTTTCGGGGTTTCCGTGACGTGAAAAAGCGATTTTCGCGGCCCGAAAAACCCAACATATACATATAAAGGATTGGCGATTGAGAAGAGGGAATACCAGGTTAACTAGACTTGATTTAGCTCAAGCTTGAATCTTGATATTTGGGTTTCGATGTTTGACAATACATGGAGATTGCAGATGCAATCATCCGTTTTGGGGAGATTGTTGATACAATTCCTCTCTGGTCAAAGTTGACCAATTAGATTTGAAGAAGAGTCAAGTAGGTCAAAGGATTGACCGAATATTTGATTGAGAAAGTCCTAACTGAAGATTAGGTAGTTGAAAGTTCTAGTGAGTGAAGCCAGGCAGTTGAGAAATCCTGGTGAGTAAAGCCAGGTAAAATACCTAGTGAGTGAAGCTAGACAGTTGGAAACTCCTAGTGAGTAAAGCTAGGTGAAAGTCCTAGTCAGTGAAACCAGGCAGGTGAAAGTCCCGGTGAGTGAAGCCAGGCAGTGAAAAGTCCTGGTGAGTGAAGCCAAGCAGATGAAAATCCTGGTGAGTGAAGCCAGGTGAAAATCCTAGTGAGTGAAGCTAGGTGAAAATCCTGGTGAGTGAAGCCAGGCATGTGGAAATCCAGGTGGGTCAAGGTTGACCAGACATCTGGTGTTGGGAAGTCCAAATAGGTCAAAGGATTGACCGGATACTTTGCACAAGGAAATTCAGATGGGTCAAGGGTGACTGGACATCTGGTGGAAGTTCAAGTGGGTCATGGAGGACCGGACACTTGACACGAGATGATAAGTCCAAGTGATTCAAAGTTCATCGAATACTTAGCATGAGGAGAAAAGTCCAAGTGGGTCAAAGGGATTAACTGGACACTTGGTGAAGGAGTCCAAGCAGGTCAAGGTTGACCGGATGCTAGGCATGAGGTTTCAACAGGTCACGGTTGACCGAATGTTGGATTTAAGGACCCTAGATTTGGTTTAAACAAGTCAAGGGGAGACTAATCGATCAACCGATTGATTGAACAACGGTTCAATCGACCAGTCGATCAATTGACACTATGATGTGACAAGCAGCGGCCTAATCGATTGGTCGATCGATTGGGAGCCTTTGTCACAGGCACAAAACGCTTCCCAATCGATCAGCCGATTGATTGGGCACCTCCAATTGATCGGTCGATTGATTGGGCACCTCCAATCGATTGGGGGCTAGTTTTTCTCGCGCGATCGTGAGAAATCCTGAATTGATTGACCAATCGATTCAGGCATTTTTCATAGAGCATGAAAGAATGATGAATTGATCAGCCGATTGATTCAGCCTTCTCAATCGATCATCCCATGGATTGGGAGGTGATCGTTGCATAGGATAAAGCTGTTGGCGAGCGTCTTTCTCCGCGGTTCTTCCACTCCACTTCCAGCGATCACTTTGAGATATTCACGCCAGTTCTTGAAGCTTTTTTGGAGCAAAGTGTTGCTGCAGTTCCAAGATCAATAGGCATTTCACACAAGAAGAAGAAGCTAGGGTTAGAGTTTCATGTTCTAAAGCTTGTAAGATTTTACTTGTATTTGCTTCCTTTTCTTTCTTCTTGTATTGAGAGTTTGTACAAGGCTTCTCCGCCTTCAGTAGTTATCGAGAAGGTGTGTTTTGATTAGTGGAGTGTGTGTTGCGTGTGGATCCTTGGATTAGTCACCTCTTCTTGAGGTGGATACCAAGTAAATCCTATTGTTAGCATTGTGAGCTTATTGTGAAGACTATCCGCTGCAAATCATCATCACGGAGCAAGCAACCAAAGCACACTACAACAAAAACCCTCATAGACATCAGTGGAACAACAACGGTTTTAAGCAAAAACCGATGTCTTTGAGTATTTTACACCGGTTTTTTCAAAAATCGGTGTCTATGAGCGCAGATTTTAGCTCATAGACATCGGTTTTTTAGGCGATGTCTATGAGCGCCTTTTTTTCGTTAATAGACACCGATTTTAACTGCGGTTTTTAAAATCCGGTGTTAATGAACCAAAATAAAATATTTTAATATTCCCACAGCCAAAATTTGCAACACTGTGAAGTTCCCTCCAAACCTAAATCTATATCGCGCCCCTTCCTCACGCGACCATCTCTCTCGTCTAAACCTAAATCTAAACCTCCATCCATCTCTCTTAACCTCATCTGCCTCTTCTCCTTCCTAGATCGACGCCCTTGCTTCTCCGTCCGCGTTGTGAAACCTCGGCCACGTTGCTCGCAGTCTCGCTTGTTTTTTTTGTTGGTCCAGTCCGCGGAAGAAGAAAAAAAAAAGTCGCGTCGCATCAAAAAAAGCACCGCCCGCGAGCGAGCTCCTCTTCGCAAGCCCTAGCCACCTTCCTCTCCGCGAGCGAGCTCCTCTCCGCGAGCCACCGCCCTCTCCACGAGCGAGCTCCTCTTCGCGACCAGCCACCTTCCTCGCCGCGAGCCACCGCACCTTCCTCGCCGCGAGCATCCGCGAGATGGAGCTCTCCATGAACCCTATTCCTCTCCGCGAGCCACCTTCCTCTCCGTGAGCAGTCTCCTCACCGCAAGCCCAAGTAGCAGCGGCCAGACACCTTCCTCGCCGCGAGCCACGACCCTCTCCGCGAGCCCTAGCAGAAGCGCCGCGATCCAAATCCTGGTTGGGAAAAAATAGTACCACCATTACCATCCAGCAGCAAGCCATCCTGGTCCTGCGTTGAATCTTCATCGTCGCTCTGGTAATTTCCCCTCTTTTCTTTATTGGATTCTTGCCTAATTGTCTTCTGTTTCCTTAGGGAATCACTAATGGTTAGGTTTTGTTTGGATTCATGTGCTGGAACAAAGTTATTTGGTTGATTATTTTATTTTTATTTTTATTTTTTTGGCAAGAAACAAAATGGCCAAATTAATCTGGGTAGATTTCTGGTTTGGCTGGTTCTTCATGTTTGTGCCTCATATGGAATCAAAAAATTTGTTTCTTTTTAAACCCATGGATTAATTCTCTTTCATCCGTGGATAATTCTAAAAGGCGTGAACTTTCTTGCTGAATTGGTCTTGTAATCCTTCAGTTGAAGCTCGTTTAATCTATTAGCATTATGGCTTCCTATACTTAGTCACACTTCCTTTTTTTTTAATTTTTAATCCAAAGATTAGGGGGTTTTTATTGTTGTTTTTAGTACCTTCCTAGAAATGTGTTATGGACGACTATAAAGAAGTAATTAGTTCTAATTCATAAAGAGATAATGCTGATTTCTTGCTTGTAATCTGTATTTTACTTATTTGCCTGTGCATTCAATCTAGTTATAGCATCTTTGAAATGAAGAGTATTGAAACCTATTTGATCCCACTTCTATCCAGTTTTTCTTGAAGGAACTCTCATTAAGTCTTCTTCGTAAGTTGTATAGTAAACCATGAAGAGTGTTTGTTACTCAGTTATGTGATTACACAAACCATGGAAGTGTTCAAGAGATTTGTTATATTAATTTAGTTTGATTTATTTGCATATTGTGCAACTACTAACTCGCCATTGAAAGAAGCTAACTTTATCCAGAGGATTGGAAGTGCAAGTATATCCATGGTTAACAAAAATATATTAGTGTATGCATAGATGTTATGTGACTGATAATTGGATTGCACCTTACTGATATGAGGTTAATCTATGATGTGAACCTTACTGATACATGGTAAAAAGTCAAACTCTTTGACTACCTCCTTAATATCTCCTATTACTGATCTTTCAAGCCCCGTTGTGTCCATTTCTATTACTATGAAGAAATTGAAAGGAAAGAACTACGCTTTGCGTGCTGCAATAGTTTGAGTTTGGTTTGTGGTTCATGATGTAATCGGCGATCTCTTCCAATTAAGATAAGACATTGGGATAGTTACTCACATTGGTTGACTTTAGATTTTTGAGTTGACTGTAGTATTTTATAAATCACTTCAATTGTCAAGGTCATTTAGAATAGTTCTGACAAGGTCTTCACTATTATGTGCCTTCATATTGTTTGCTCTGAGTTAAAGCTAGTGAATGCTCAGATTTTGGGAGCCCCTTCCATTCTACTCCCGTCAGATGTCTAGATGCGGAGGATGTTGGCATTTACCATAGTGGCACAAGTTGGTGTTGTCCTAGATCAAATAATTCGGGGGAACTATTGACTAACACCATCAAACATATTTAAATTGATTATAATTGAATTATAATATGCTTCATTTCTGTGTTACTAGTATGTTCCAATTTACCTCTAGAAGTTTGTGAACTTTGTTTGATTATTTATTGTCTGCTATCTATATATTGTATTGCCATTTCTTTTTGGAGAAGTGTGCTTCAATTTTTTTCCCCCTGATAAAATCATCATTGTATTTGTACCTCCCTATATGCATTCCTGAACAAATGGTTTAGAATTTAAGCTTGTGCTATCTGTAAATATTCAGTTTTTTGCTGCTAAATTGTGTTCGAAGTTAACACTTTTATCATGTGTATTTCTATGCACAGGAAAAACATAATCAGGAATTTCACTGGTAGCTAAGATCTGTTATTTTGGACAATGAGGTTAGTACTAGTAATGCTTGATATTTACCTTTTCTTTTGTCTTGGCCTTGCTAGATGTTGTCTGTTTAAACAAAATTTCAAAAAATTATTTTCGTAAATTAGTTGACGCTATTGCAACTGGCCTGAAAATTCACAAATTCCATAGTTCAGGACCTTTTAGCTTTTCTTTTATTTGTACAGAGGATGCTTGTCTGTTTTAGAAGGAATTTGACTAAGTGATCATTCATAGAAAAATTGATTTTACATATGACTAGATTCAGAATTTAGAAATTCTGTAGATTTTTTTTTAAAAAAAAATCGTTAGGTGTCACTTTTTTTTTTCCCTAAAACTGACTTATGTATTTCTCCATGTTGGATAATATAAACCTTAAGAGTTGCATATTATGTATATCTTTTAGTAGGCCTCAAGTGAGATGGAATGAAGACAACTTGTATGAAATTGAAGCCAATAAACCAGTGAGGCAGAAAATAACTGAACCTAAAACACCTTATCATCCTATGGTTGAGGATGATGGTAAGTCCGCAAATGTTGATTTATTCAAACAACTTGCACTTTGATCTAATATCTATTTAACAAGTTAAAGAGGGAATAAATAACTTTCAGATGCTTAAAAGTCATTCATTGGTAATGCAGGTTGTTTATCGCCAAGAAGAGCTTCGCAGGTCCAAATCATCCTCATCTTCTACTGCTTGCTGATTTTTCCCCCTTTGATGAAGTGTCTTCTTTCTAATTAGAAAAGCTTGGACCAGTTGAAGTTTCTATGTAGGTATGGATGTGGGCACATTGATTTAATCCTGTGATTAGGTTCAGAATAGATAATTAACATAACATTTCTTCCACTGATACTGTCTTTATCTGATTATTTTGTGTTGCTAACAATGTGGTGCAGTCGTGGAACTATCTATGCTAGTGTTGTCTTCTAAAATAGTTCGTGTATTGCCGTTAATGTTGTTCTAAGGAAAGAATTTATCTCACAATTCATTGTTTACTTAACATTTTGTTCCTTGCATTTCGCTAAGTTAGTTTGCTAAAACAAAAGAACACTTCGTAAGAATGTTTTCCTTATTTTCTCCTCCTTGGTAATATTTTAAGAACTATTGGCAATGCACTTATTGAGATTGTTTTCATGTCTAATTTGAATATTTTGATCTCTGAGTGTCTGGAATGAGAAGATTAAGTTCATAATGTTATGAATGGAGTGAACTATTGGCAATGACACTGCTTGAACAAGAAGCAATTTTTGTTCAGTGGAGTTGAGGGAGAGTTTTATTTTTACTGTATTCATCTATTTATTTTAGTCTTAAAGTTCTCCTGGTTAATGAAGTTAGAATGATTAGTTACCATATGAATTCATATTAATGATCTTCATTTTTGTTGAGTCTCATTAATGATCACTTCCATTCAATAACATAACTTGAAGTTTAGTTTTACTATAAGGGCGTGCTCTACTTATTTTTTTTTTCTCTTTTTACCCCAATTCTAGATGAAAGATTTTCTGAGATAATTGGAAGCCCTTATTACATGGCTCCAGAAGTTTTAAAACGGAATTATGGACCAGAAATTGATATATGGAGTGCTGGAGTTATACTCTATATCTTACTGTGTGGAGTTCCACCATTTTGGGCTAGTAAGCTTTCTATCAATAAATCCATTTTGGTAACTATGCATTGGGGATATCTGGACGCAGGAAACCTTGTTGGCATCTATTATGAACAAAGTCAACTTGACATGGCAATTCTGCATTACAAGCAAGCTATCAACTGTGATTCTACCTTTATTGAAGCTTACAATAATCTGGTAAGTTGATAATGGTCTAATATGTCAAAATGTGATATCCTTCTTGATGGTGAGCCAGGTTAGTTAATGATCGACTTTCTTGCACATTAAAAGGGGAATGCTCTCAAAGACGCTGGACATTATAGGGTGACTTTTTAATTTGGATATTTTTATTCTCTTAAGGTTTGGCAGAGAGGTTTGATTGGGATAAAGTCATGGAAGAGAATTACATTATTGGTCTCAAACAGGTGATAAAATGTTTCTATTTTAAGTGTTTAAGATTGCATAGTATGGCTTTGGGTTACTTCTATGATCAGGTTCGGCTCTATATATTTATCATGTATGGCTTTGGGTTCCTTCCTCCTCGTGTTATAACATTTGAGCAACAACATCAACGTTTTAGTGAGTCATGATTCTGTGTATCTTGGGCATGTTCAATTATGCAGCGATTTTATTATTACATGTATTTCTGCACATAACTATTTTTTTACTTTACGTTTCATCTCACTTATTTTAACAACTAAATTGTGTACAACTTTGTTGGACCAGCATGTACCTTCTGTGTCAGAAGTTTCATGATTTAAATCTATTCCTCATATGCTAGTCTTCCTAATCATTTGTGTTTTGGTGAACTTCTTGATGCTAATTATGAAGCCATTTCTGTTGGACTAACTACAATTTAACAACTTTCATTATGCACTTAGTATGTGTATGATATGAGTTACTTATGAAGTATACAATAGTCTTTTGTAGAGTATTTTGTTCTTCTTGAAAAACTTTAAGATACTGTAAAGTGCGATTGAATGTCTTTTCTGCATAATGCAACAGTTTTCTATAGTAAATCCAACATATATGAAAAGCTGATTAACTTATTTTAACCTTCCCGATCAACTTGTTTCAATTAGACATAATAGGGTTTAGTCTATAATATTTCTAAACTATTGAAAAGTTATAACTGTTTTCAAAATTTTTATGCCTTGTGACTTTCTAGGATACTCTCTAGCTACCATTCCTTTGATGTTGAATTCTGAATGCTATATTCTCAACACATTTCATTTTGGCGAAGTTGAATTTGTAGACAAGCCTAGTACCTGGACTAATTTTGTTTCTTCTGCTTAATACAATGTTAAATCCGATTGGATGATTATCTGCCCCATGAGCTTAAGCTGTCAGTAAATCACTTGATTTATGCTATTTTATGCAATATAATAAGTCATTCCCCCCCTAATTTATATCGTTTAACTTGTGTGCCTGCAAACAATTGTGAATTTTCCTCCTTTATAGAGAATTATATATCTGCTTGCAGGAAAAGAACGATGTTAAGCTTGAGAAAGTTCTAACAACTATGGAACACGCAGCTATGGAAAACAAAACAGTAATATTAACAACTTTGAATGCTGCCTAGGCTTCTCCTGGTTCTATTATAGATTTATTTTTTCAAAGTTTTCGGACAGGAGATGGAACACGCAGACTCCTGGACCATTTGGTAATCATTGCCTTGGACAAGAAAGCGTACATAAGGTGCATATCCTTGCATACTCACTGTTTTGCTCTTTATACTGAGGGAATGGATTTCTCAGATGAGAAGATTTACATGACTGCTAGATATTTGTCAATGATGTGGAGAAGGATAGAATTTCTGCGTGTTATTCTCGAAATGGGATACAACTTTATTTTCTCGGTAAAATTCTCCTTCCTATGATTGGCCTTTGTAATATTCTGTTTGTTAAAGTACTGATGTGTGAAAGTGACCATACCTTCTGGATCTTCTTGTTCTCTAAGTATCTATTTCTATGTAGACTATCTTCCCTTTTTTTGTTCATAGCCAAGTTTGCAGGCAATGCTCTATTGTTAAACTTTGTTCCTTGTTTCTTGTTTATGCAACATATTTTGTTACTCCTTCTTTCATCTGCTGCAAACGCATATAAGATAGAATCATATATATCTACAAATTTATGCATGGAATGCATGCCTAGGATAATAGTTTGCTCGAGTGTATGAAAGTTTATCCAATGGGATAGGCATTAAGTTGTCCATATAAGCATCAGTATGTGACAGACTCATTGTTATCCATGCTCTTACTGCCTAATATTCTTTATATAGCTTTGCATATAATTCTGTTAGCAGGAACTGCTAACATCTTGTACTACTGATACTCTGCATGCTGTATCCTTTTTAGTCTTGGTTTACTAATATATTATTTATGTGTTTTTACAGTTTACAAATCTCAAGTACTCCAGAGTTGAAATTGATAAAGTACGGTTCGAGTGGGCTGAATGCATGCTAGATTACATTTGAAGTGTGGTTCTACCTTGATGTGTTAAAAGAATGTTCTACCTTGATTTTGATATCTATTAGCTAGCTTTTGATGTAAAAAAGAATGTTTGGGTATTTTATGGATATTGTTGTAAGAAGATTATTTATATAATTTGTGAATATTTGTGTATTTTATGGATATTATTGAATGAAGAATATTTGTATAATTTGTGAATATTTGTGTTTTTTTTTATTGTCAGTTTTTCATTGTTTCGGAAATCAAATTTGTGCTGTTAAAAAATATACATATTACATCGGTTTTCCACCACTGCAAAACCGGTGTTATTAACTAATATTACATCGGTCATTTACCGCTGCCAAAACTGGTGTTATTAACATACAATATTACATCGGTTTTACACCGTTGATGAAACGGTGTCGTTAAGTGATACTACACTGGTTAATAACCGATTCGAAGACCGGTGTCGTTAAGTGATACTACACCGGTTTTAACCCGATGTCTAAATTGGCAGACTTTTAATATCGGCTTCATAGACATCGGTCGAAAATGAAATAAACACCGGTGGAAAACCGATGTCTATGAAGGTTTTTGTTGTAGTGGCGTGACGAGCTATTCACCCCCCTCTAGCATCAAATGACCCTAACAAGTGGTATCAGAGTGAGGTCGCTCTTTACCAAAATCATCACCGGAAGGGGCAACAAGGCTAGAGGGTGAAGAAGTTGAAGCAAGTTCATCAAAGTCAAAGAATTCAAAAACCTCAACTTCAAGATGGAACTCCAAGATGGACTTGGATTCAATACAAGGGTGTCTTCACCATTCACAATGATGAGCTTTGATTCTTGGAAATCAGGGATCGAAAACTTTCTTATGATGGACATAGAGCAATGGTTTACTCTAATGGAACGTTTTCAAGCTCCAACAAATAGTAAAGGCAAAATTCTCAAGAAGAGCAAGTGGAGCCAAGAGCAAGTCTAAAGGTGTAAGGCGAATGACAAGCTAACCAAATTATTGGTTAGTTTATTGCCAAGTATAATTTTATGCAAAATTAGAGAATTTGAAGATGCAAAAGAATTATGGAGCAAATTGGCCAAGCTTCATGAAGAACCCTCCACTACACCAAATCAAGAGAAATCCAAAGAGGGCAACTCATTGGGGCAAGAACAAAAGGAGGAGGACACCAAGATTGAGAGATGCTCAACATCGGAATAAGAAGAAGCTTCATCCTCAATAGAGTGCAACGAGAAGGGAAAAAAGGGAGCACACTCTTTGTTCCATGTAGAGGATGAAGATGAAGAGGTCTCCACTTCAAGGATTGAGGGGGAACGACCTTTTTTGACACCGGATAAAGAAGAAGGAGAAGCTTCTACATTCGGATCAAGTGGAGAATAAGATGACACAACCTCCAAAAGTCATAAAGAATCAAATGGAGGATCGAGTGTCATCCCTACACATGAAGATATAATTAGTTCAATTAAAAATAAAAATCTTATTATATATTTTGAGTGTAGGGAACATGACCATTACAAGAGTAAGTGCCCTAAATTAGCCAAGAAAAAGGCCAAGTGGCACTAAAGGGCAAAAGTCCAAGGAGACCGCCCACACAACAAAGAAGAACAAGGAGCACATAGTGTACTTCTTGTGTAATCAAAAAGGACATTACCGGAGCCAATGTCCAAAAGGGAAGAAGTCGGTCAATCCCAAAAGAGGAAGCACAAGTCAAGGGGGAGATCTTAAGAGCAACTCCAAGGTAACATTTATTGATGCAATTTCTCATAGAAATGGTAAAGAGCATGCTAATTCTAGTTTATATCATTTTAATGTCATTTACCATAAAAATAGAAAGCATGATAGTATTAAGGAAAAACATGTAGCTCTTCATGCTAACACTACCTCACCTAAGGTTAGGAAGGTAGATAACTACTTGGGCAAAAACACTAAGGATAGTAGATACAAGCCCAAAAATAGAAATGGTCAAGGATTTAAAGAAAACTCCAAAACTAAGGATTTAATGATGGAAAATCAAGTCTTGAGGTCAACGCTTGATAACATGGAAAAGACCTTAAAGAAAATCAAAAATTTTCTTAAGGGCCAAAATGGGCATAACCTAGATTTAGGACATCAAAGGTCATCCAATGACCATAGAGGTTTGGGATGCAAACCCATGGCTAAGAAGGATGCAATATCTTATCATAGGGTTCCATATAGTTATGGAACCAACCCTAAGTCTAGGGATCAAGTCAAGAATACAAGGGAAGTTATCCCTAGGAGTATCTTTGTAACAACAAATGTGATTAAGACTTCTAAGAAGTCTAAGAAAGTCACTAAGAAGGTCACAAGGGAAGTTATCCCTAGAGTTGGCTTAGAGGGATTGACCGAGACTTCTAAGAAGCCTAGAAAGGTCATTAGGAAGGTATCAAGGGAAGTTATCCCTAGTGAATACCTAGAACATCCAAGGAGCACCAATAGGTGTTGGGTTCCTAGGAGCATCTTCTCTACCCTTTAGATGGGTTAGAGAGTGTCAACTCAAATTGGAAGGGTAGTTAACCCAATCTTGATGAAGTTGACACTCAGAGTATTTTCAAGGTTATTGTTAACCTTTGAAAATGAAATGGATTATTGTTTACTCTTTGAAAGAGTAAAATGTGCAATAATTTGAGGAAATGGATTTAATTTTCATTGGCACAAAAAGGAAAAGAACAAAATAAATGTCAAGTTGGGTTTTGACATTTTCTTGAAGAAAACGGGGGCAATCTAGATAAATTTTAGGTTTAGCTAAGGATTAAAGATACTTAGATAGATAATCTAGGTATATTTTATCTATGCTAAAACTTGCCATGATTGTTTGTCCTATGAAAAATATAAAAATATCATGTCATGTCATACATACATTATATAGTTATAGCATATTTTCTTTTAAAAATTATTCATTTTCATGTGTGCCATATATCATCATGCATTTTTAGTTTCCTTGCAATTAAGGACAAATGAAATTTACTAACAAGTGACATCCTAGGTGGATGTTCAAAATTTCTAAAATGCCTAGATAGATATACATGATCCCTAGTTTAGGAAAAACCCAAACTTTACATCTCACAAAGAACCATAAGGTGATTTGTATGTGTTTTAGTACACATTAGATACAAGTGAGGTGTTAGGATGATGAACAAAACTTAAGATGTTGATTTAGTGCATTCTTTTTGAGTCTTGAGTTCATCAAAACACATAGTTATGTGTACTCTAATCATTGAGAAAGCTAATATACAAGTCATGTGCATTGAGCCCAAAGAACATGGTTGGAAATTGGCTTTAAAAAATATTTTAAATATACTTTGGTAAACCTTGGTGAAGACTATCTTTTGATAGTAATCATCATTGAAAAGTTAGACACAAACTTGGAAGAAGTATTGAAGTTTTTACAAGTTTTCAATTTTGTATCAATCTTTGAAAATAAGATGTATTTTCTTAGAACACTATTTTTCCATGATTGTATATATCCTAAATAGCGTCTACAAGAGTTTTCATGATTTTTAAAATTTTATAGAATTTTTAGGGCATTTTTGAAATTTGGCTGAACTTGAATTTCAAAATTTCAGAAACCCAATCGATCAATCGATCGATTGGGAAGCCTCAATCGATTAGCTGATCGATTGAGTTGCGTTTCTTCATGAGCAGAGCCTTGCTAGATCGATCAGCCGATTGATTCAACCTGCCTAGATCACGGAATCGATCAAGTGATCAATTGAAATAGTTTCAATCGATTGAGTCCCAACTTCAATCAATTGAGAAGGTCATTTTTGACTGTAAATGTCTGATTTCAGCACTTTAAGTCATTTTTAGTTTAGGTAAGGAATACTTTTGTACACATTTAGGGGGAGTTTTCATGCTGAAAGCAAGAATGGATTGGTTTGGGAAGACTAAGTTGAAGTTTAGGTTGAGGTTTGGTTTCAATATTGAAGTTTGAACCTCAAAACTTCAAATTTTGGGTTTCCAAAGGTTTAGGGATTCCAAGTTATTGTTGGTGCAATGACAAAAGTTTTGAGCATGTTTTTAGGGGGAGCTACTCTTTAAAGACATGGAAATTATGTTTTGAAACAATGGAAGGTGGTATATCCTTCTTTTGGACAAATGCTCAAGGTCGAGCATTAGGAAATAATGGAGAGTGGATATCTTCATTGTTTAGTTGTGTATGCTCAAGGGCGAGCATTGGATACAATGAAGGGTATGAGACCTTCATTGTGTTTGTGAAGAGGTTAATGCTCACGGATGAGCATTGAATACAATGAAGAGTATGGGGCTTTCATTGTGGTGTTGTGAATAACATGTGCGGTTATGAACAACGTTGGGTAACTCTTCAGGGGAAGAGTTTTTGATGTGTGCCAATAGGGGAAGAATGTAGGATTTAAGTTAGGTCTTTGCTCCTCTAGGAAAGTTAGGGGGAGAATGTAGGGTCTGTACTACGTCTTCATTACCTTAACAGAGAGTTTTCCCTTTAGAAAAGGGAGAGAATGAAGGAAACCCTCATTCATGCTTTGTCATGAGAAAGAAGTTGAGGCTATGGATTAGCCTGACTTAAAGGTATTGTCAAATATCAAAAAGGGGGAGATTGTTGGTGCAATATCCCCTGGATCAAGGTTGACTAGGTTAACTAGGCTTGAGTTGGCTAAAGCCTGAGTCTTGATGTTTGAGTTTCGATGTTTGACAATACATGGAGATTGCAGATGCAATCATCCATTTGGAGAGATTGTTGATACAATTCTCCTCTGGTCAAGGTTGACCAGTTAGATGTAAAGAAGAGTCAAGTAGGTCAAAGAATTGACCGGATACTTGACTAGAAAAGTCCTAATTGAAGGTTAGGTAGTTGAAAGTCCTGGTGAGTAAAGCCAGACAGTTGGAAAATCTTGGTGATTGAAGTCAGGTGAAAGACTTAGTGAGTGAAGCTAGGCAATTGGAAAATACTAGTGAGTGAAGATAGGTAAAAGTCCTGGTGAGTGAAGCCAGGCAGGTGAAAGTCCCGGTGAGTGAAGTCAGGCAATGGGAAGTCCTGGTGAGTATGAGCCAAGTAGAGGAAAATCCTGGTGAGTGAAGCCAGGTGAAAATCCTAGTGAGTGAAGCTAGGTGAAAGTCCTAGTGAGTGAAGCAAGATAGTGGAAATCCAGGTGGATCAAGATTGACCGGACACCTGGTGTTGGGAAGTCCGAGTAGGTCAAAGGATTGACCGGATACTTGGCACAAGGAAATCTAAATGGGTCAAAGGTGACCGGGCATCTGGTTGAAGTTCAAGTGGGTCATAGAGGACCGAACACTTGGCGCGAGACGGTAAGTCCAAGTGATTCAAGGTTTACTAGACACTTGGCATGAGGATATAAGTCCAAGTGGGTCACAGGGATTGATCAGACATTTGGTGAAGGAGTCCTAGCAGGGGGAGGATGTCGGTCTATCGTTTGTGATTAGCAGTCCTCGGAATGGTTGTTGAGCGTAGCAGCTTCGCAGCACAGCAGAAGGATGAAGTAGCAACACTTGGAAGCCCAAAGGATCGTGTGGAAGCTCGTATAGAAGTTATTGTTGAAGCTTAGATTGAGAAGCCCTTATAAGGGCTATGGAAGGCTCCTTCAAAGGCCTTGAAGGTGCCTCCAACCCGGCAAATTTGATCCTAAACAACCTGACCCTTATCTGCTACAAAGTCTAAACTTTATCCTATGGAAGGCGCCTTCCATGCACTGAAGGCACCTTTTATGAACAGTGCCAAGGCGCCTTCAGTGCTTGAAGGCGCCTTCCATGAAGGCACCTTCTATCCTTGAAAGGCACCTCGGGTACTGTTCACCCAAGGTTTTTTGTGCTCTTCTTGACCTGCAAAGCGTGTTAGTATAATAAACAAGATAATGACCTACAAGATAAATGTTAGCACAATAATACTGAATAGTAATTAGACCCTGCCTCCCCTAACACCAGGATCTAGTCGAGGTCTTAGTTTAGGGATATGAAATGGACCTAAACTGGACCGACGTTTACTGTCCCTCAACTAGGACGTATCTTCACCGAGTCACTCTCCTCCAGTAACTTACCTTTACTTACTAACTTGTAGTCAGTTGACTAGCCTCTTGAACCACCAGGTCTTCATGCCAACTGTCCAATCCGTAGACCCAACTAGATTTCTGTCGATTGTCAGGTCCCGTGGATCCAACTGAACTTTCTGTCAAATCTTGAGTTGGCCCGTTGACCCATCTGGTTTTCACACCAGCTATCTAGTTCCACAGATCTAGCTGGATTTCTGCTTGGTATCAGGGACCATCCATTCCTACACACTTGGTAAAGTAATCAGATCACAAACACACCTAACTTAACTCACTTTTTATTCATCAAAACCTGAGTTAGACTATTAGTGCAAACTGTGCTAACACTGACTTCATGGCAAACGACAATGCAAAATTCCATCTACTAAGTATTTTACCACTACAAGAAGTAAACCAAATCGGAGCCTACGAGTTAGCCAAAGAGCTCTAGGAGAAATACCTAGAACTGTACAAAGGGACCTCAGAGGTGAAACTCATAAGATGGGACCTTCTTCGAAATCAAATCGGCAACCTCTGAATGGAAGAAGGCAAAATAGTCGCACATCTACACTCAAGGATCAAAGAATTGGTTATCAGACTCACGAATCTCAAAGAAAAGATAACAAATTGAGATTTGTTAAGGTATGCTTTAAATTTACTTCTAAAAACACCCGAGTGTATATTGATAGTCGACTCGTTCTTCATCTCTATGGACCTCGAGGTTAGTATCTTAGAAAATTTATTTTCTACTTTTGAACTTCATGAATCAATATATGCAGGCCTAAAGAATAAATAAGAAAAGACAACCCAAAATGTAGCACTGAAAGCCAACAAAAAAGGTGAACCAAATTCAAACACATTGTTTGACAAAGACGAGGCTACATTTATGGTAAGAAAATTTGGTAAATTTCTTAAAACTAACAAATTTGACAATTTGGAAGCTAAGAAATATTCACGAAGCAAACGAAAGATGAAATGTTATAACTACCAAGAAAAAGGGCATATAAAGGACCACGACCCAAAACTGAAGGATAGGGGAAGGAATAAAAGACCAACCTGGATGAAGCACAAAAATCTAAAGGTGATGTGGGATGAAACGTCATCATCAGAACCAGAAATCATAACCTATGCCGGACTTGCACTAATGGCAAGTCACCAAGAAGATGAAGAAGCAGCAAGGGGAATCCATTTCAGAAGGAAGCAGCAATACAGGGGGAGCATTAGATAACAAGATCAATAAGGTAAGTCAGGTACGATCTCTACCTCTTGATAAATTATATAAGTTTATACAAATGCTTTCAAAAAATTCTTGTAAGTTAGAAATTGAAAATGATAAATTTAAAAAAGGAAAATGTAGAATTAAAAATAACTTTAGCAAAATCTTGTTGATTAGAAGATTTCGACAAGTTAAAAATAAAATTAAAAATAAAAAAATTGAGGGAACAAATAGAAAAACTTAAAAATAATCAATTTCAAAATACTAGGAACTATCAAGGGCTAAATTGATATTTCAAATATCACAAGAGCTAAATTAGAAAAATAATAAGAAAATTTAGTCTTACAAAGTACTGATTAATCTAGTATATAGAAATTTATATTGGGTTTCAAAATCATATTTATATTAAATTTTCATGCATATGATAATTTTAATTTCCCTTAATGGTTTATTTGCATGCTCAAAATTGTCTAACTCCATCAAATAAATTTTTTTCATTACTTTTATTCAAAATTAATTAAATCTTAATTTATTCATGAAAAATAATTTTATTACTTATTTGTAGAAAAACATTTAAAATATTTTGACTTATATATTAATTTTTATGAATTTTTCAACAAAAATAGTATATTTAAAATTAAAATTATTTTGTAGAGTTATTATTGAATATTTTATTTTTTGTAATAAAATATCATGTTCTCTATGAAAGCAAAAATTTCTAAAATTTTTTGACCATCATTTAAGTTTCTATGAATATTTTGTTAAAATGCTAATTTTAATATTAAAAATTCTTGAACATTCAATTTTTGAAAATTTATTTTTTTAACATATACACATCTTATTTTACATACTCAAAAAACTTTTCAAGAATTTTATAGCTTATAATCTATTTAATAAGTATTTTTCTCTGTAAATACATGTCTCTTTATAAATTAATTTATTACTACTCATATTAATTTTGTTTATTTTTGAAAAATTTATCACATTTTTAGATAATTATCTTTAACCATGACAAAAAAATTCAGAATTTTTCAAAAATAAAAAATAATTTTAAAATAATTTTTTCAAAAACTAGTTTTTAATTCATAAAAATTTAGATTTTTGAAAAATAAATTCTCAGAATTTTTCTACATATTAATCACTATTTGTGTAACCCTTAAGATTTTTATCCCTATTTTTAATGTAATCAAAGAGGGAAAATAATAGATTAAGTTTAGGGGAAGTATATTTTTTTTACATATTAATTATTTTAATATTGTATATTTATCAATTACATTGTATGTTTATTAATTGTAATTATTTTACTATTATTTTATTTTTATTTTTAACCTTAACTTAACTTGAGTTGATCATATCAAAAAGGGAGAGATTGTAAGTACCCTGTGTTGGTTTTGATGTGATCAACCAAGTTAAGTTAGACTTTGCGTTATTTGATGCCTTCCATTTGAGTGTGCAGGGACTTAGAAATGCAAGAAGTCAAGAGGAAGACATGACAGACGAGAAAGATGACATGAGAATCGTGTCAATGGGTTTGGTGCATCTGAGGACAAGAAGCTGCGAAAGAGTATACCGGTGGAGCGAGAACGCACGCGACACTTCCGAGGGAAGAGAAGTTGGAACAAAAGCCTGCTCGAGGAGAAGGCCGGAGTTGGGTTCGGGTGAGCTCAACTTTGGAAGGCCGAAACATCACCTAAGCGACTGGAGTAGAAGGTCGGACAAAGAGTCAACTTTAAAGTTGACACTTGTTTGAGTGCCTAGATCAAGTTCATGCGCCTGAAGTCCAAGTGCCCGAAGCTAGTCTGAGCGTCCTGACTAGTTTTGGTGCTGAAGAGGCGCCCGTTGCTGTGGATCATCGTCGAGGCCATGTTAGCAGAGGTCCAAGCGCCTAGAGAAGGTCAAGGTGCCTGAGAGTCGATAAATTTTTAGCACTTCACTGTTGCATAGCCGTTACGTGTGTAAGTACCCCATGGCGGTTTTGATGTGATCAACCAACTCAAGTTAGGACCCGTGTATGTTTGATGTCTTGTGTATAAGTGTGTAGGAACTTAGGAGTACAAGAAATCGAACGAAAGATTCAACTAGCGAAAAGGATGACACGGGAGAGAGTCAACGGGCTCGGTGCATCCGAGGGACGAGGTGCTGCGAAAGAGTACACTAACAGACAAGAAGGAAGTGTGCAGTATTTCCAAGGGACAAGAAGCTAGAGCGAAAGATTGCTCGAGAAGAAGGCCGGAAGATGAGTTCGGGTGAGCCCAATTTTGGATGGTCGAAATCACCCAAGCGAACAAAGCGTGAACGAAGGAGAAACTAGACAGTCAACTTAGTGTTAACTATTCGGGTGCTCGACCCAAGGGTGACTCCTCAACACGATGTTGAGCGAAGGCATGCCAGTCGCGTTCGGGCGCTCAGACTAGGATAACCTTATCCTTTGTAAACCGTTGTTGGTGTGGATAAATTTTTATCCACGTTCAGGCGCCCGGACCCCATCTAGGCACTCGAAGCTACCACATCGGAAAATAGTTAGATTCGACCAACAAGTTATAAATAGAGTCCTGATTTCAGTAATTTAGAACAATACTTGTAAACGAGTTCTGTACTTCAATTTCTAGTTCTGTTCTATACTTTTCTAAGCTTCCAACATTGTAAGAGACTACTCTGCCTTTGGAAGAAGGAGATTTTAGTGGGCTACATTTGTCTTGGATTAGCAATCCTTTAATTGCAAACCAAGTAAATATTCTTGCATCTTTCTTTATTTTATACATTTACTTTCTATTTCTTAACAAGTGTTTTCTTAGCAATCCTTTATTTTAGCAGTCCAAAGATCGAGAAAGGATATTCTTGTAATTTCAAACAATTTACCCCCCTCTTGTCGGCCGACTAGGGACCTATAGCGTGGAGATAGAATTTACCTTGCTCAGGGCACCCAGAGAGGGTCCAGATGCCCAGAATAGCCCACATCAACAAACAGTAACTTCAACCAGTGAGCCTATAAAAGGAGCCTTAGTGCTCTTTGTTTGAACAACACTTTCTGTATTCGAGTTATTTTACCCTGTTCTTAAAAATTTATGCTATCAACGTCCTATACGAGGCTTCTCTACCTCCAACTTGTGTCAAAGAAGGAGTCGAGTAGTTGAGATTCATTTACCTTGGATTAACAACCTCTTTGGTTGTAAACCAAGTAAATCATTTGTGTCTCATACTTATTTTATGCATTGTAGTTTTCTTTTAAAGTATTTGTTTTAATCAAAGTCGTAAGTTTCGAGAAGAATATACTTGTCTTTTTAGGGCAATTCATCCCCCTCTTGCTGGCTATATGGGATCTACACCTTGATCTAATTCTTGGAAAACAAAGGGTCGTATATAATCAATCTAGACTTGGGTATAAGTCTAAACAATGATTCAAATCGTACTTATCTTTAGTAAATCAATCAAATAAAAACCTAGTCTAAGCATGGCCTCCTAAGTCTAACCTGATTAATCAAGTTGGAATCAATTAATATTGGATCCCCAAGGATCAAATCCACTATCTTGAAAGAGCTTATCGAGGCTACGATCCATGGGGAGCCAATAAAAAAACTATTTTTGTTATTAAATAGAATTGAGTGATGCTTGATTTACTACTTTCTTTATTTATACTTAGATTATGATAGATAAGGACTCAAACTTAATTAACACTTGACTAGTTAGACCAAGGGAAATTAAATATTCAATTTCTTTAAAAGACTTTGTTTAGAAGTGGTTGTTGTTCCAATATCCAAGAAGACCTAGTGTCTCACAACAACCTGTAAACTAATTATTGAAATAGATGTTTAATTGACTAACTGTTAAGCTTTAGTCTAATTCAAATGTAAATCAATTCTTAGATTTTAATCTAAATTGAAGATAAAATTAGTCATCTCACAAAACTTATAAGGTTCCCTAATTAACAATATAAAAAAAGGATGAGATGGATTTAGGTTTAAAATTAGTTAATTAAAACTTAAACGTAATCAAACTTAATTTTTAAATCAAATCAAACCTAATTAAAATTTAAATCCAATTAAACCAAATTTAATCAAATTATACCTAAATAAATCTAATTAAACCAAAATTTACTTAATCAAACCTTAATTAAACCAAATCAAAAACAAAATTATTTTCAAAACTTAATTAATTTCAAAATCTTTTATTTTCAAACCTTAATTATTTTTAAAACTTAATTATTTTCAAAGCGTAATTAAAATTTTTAAAATTCAAACTTAAATATTTTTTAAAAATTTAAAATTAAATATTTTAAAACTGAAAATTAAATATTCTAAAATTTAAACTTAAATATTTTGAAATTAAAACTTAAGTATTTTTTTGAAATTCAAACTTAAATATTTTGAAACTCAAACTTAAATATATTTTTTTTGAAATTCAAATTTAAATATTTTGAAACTCAAACTTAAATATTTTTAAATTCAAACTTTAAAATGTTTCCCTCAAACTTAAATATTTTTCATTAAACTTAAATATTTTTCAAATTTAGAGATAATCTTCTCAAACTTAAAATCAACTTCAAAATTAACTTAACTTCATCTTACACAAACTCATTACCTTAACATGTTTGATAACATAGAATGGGTGAGATGGGAAATTATGAAACTAAATGATATATCATTAGACTTGTTTTTGCATGCTTGGACTCTAGGGTCAATGTCATTAATCAAGGCATTAATGAAGACATTAATTAAATTATTTAAGCTCATTGTCCCTACAACCTAAACAAATTACTTATTTTTTTTTAAGGAGAGAAATAGGGGGTTAAAAATTAAATATTTTCAAATATTAAGTATTTTCAAGAGTTATGTTTTTTTAAAAAAAAAAATGGGGGGGGGGGGGGGTTGTATTTGTAGGACCGTTGGGCCGGCTAGAAGGGGGGGTTGAATAGCCCTGTAAAATCAAAAACAAAAGCAACCATTCTCTAATTCTTAAACTAACACTTGTATAAAATTAGCTAAGCAGAAATACAAGAAAGAAACGAGGCACCGTGTTTGACTTGGTTACAACCGGGGAGGTTGTTAATCCAAGGAAAGTAATCGCACTAAAAACTCCTTCGGGCGGAGAAGCCTCTTACACCGGTGAAAGCACAAAAACAGAAGCTAAACTAGAACAGTGAGCGCACAAGTATTTGAAATGCTAATTACTGAGTTGATGAAAAGCTTCTGGACCAAGGCTATATTTATAGCCTTGGTCGGGGCGCCTGGAAGGGTTCCGGGCGCCCTGGGGGGATAAAACTTTATCCCCCAACGTTCGATCGCGTAAATCGCGATCCTGGTCAAAATCAGGGTCCGGGCGCCCGGAAGGGTTCCGGGCGCCCCGGAGCCCAAAGTCAACATCGTTGACTTTTTTGTCCGGGACCTCTTCTCTGGTTCAGTCCCTCCTCGGTCCGGTTCTTCTCCTCCGGATCCGCTCGCTTGGGTGATCTATGCCATCCGGAAAAGGGCTCACCCGAACCCAACTTCCGGTCTTCTCGAGCGTGCTTCCCTCCGGCTTCTCGTCCCTCGGAATTGCCGCGTGTTTCCTTCTCGTCCTCCAGCGTACTCATCCGCAGTCTTCGTCCCTCGGTCGTCGACCTTCTCGCTAGCTGCGTCTCTTGCTCCCCGAGCAATCTTCCGCTCCAGCTTTCATCCCTCGGAACCACCGCGCGCTTCCTGCTCGTCCGCCGGTGTACTCTTCCGCAGCGCCTCGTCCCTCGGACTGCCGTCCTTCTCGCTAGCTGCGTCTTCCGCTCGACTACCTGTGTTCCAAAGCTCCTGCTCACTTAGACACAAGGTTAAATACACAGGACCTAACTTAACTTGTTGATCACACCAAAACAACCTTGGGGTTCCAACAATCTCCTCCTTTTTGGTGTGATCAACCCAAGTTAAGCTAGGGTTAAAATAGACATAAAATAGAATTAAGTAAATTAACTTAATTTGTAATTTAAGTGCAAAAAGATAGAGAAAAAAAATCTATCTACCTCCCCCTAGACTTATACTTTTCTTTCTCCCCCTTTGATCACAAAAAAATGGGGTTCCAAGAAAAAACAATCTAAGGGTTTAAAAACTTAGAAGGAATATTTTTAAAAAATTTCTAGGTTTTCAAGAAATTTTAGAAAAAAAAATTTCTAAGTTATTTAAGCTGAGATTTCTCGTTTCAGGAAAAAGTTTTTAACTTAGGAAGAAATGATTTTTGAGAATTTTTCTAAAAAAAATCCTAACTTAAATTTTTGAGAATTTTTAAGCACAAAAAAACTTAGGGAAGAAAAAAAAATTCTAAGTAAGTAAATTTCTGAAAAAAATGTTTTGAATAACCTTTAAAGCACTAATTAATTCTTGTATTAATGCTTTATTAGTAAGTTGATTAAACATTTATTTCAATATTTTGGCTTCTAGGTCGTGGCGAGGCACTAGACCTTCTTGGTTATTGGAGCAACAACCACTTCCTTGACAAAACCTCATAAGGAAATTCTTTGTTTAATTTTCTCACTTAAAGCGCTAATTTTACAATTTAGTTTAGGCATGATTTATGAACCCAATATAGGTTCCATCCTACTGGATTATTTAAAAAGCTTTTAGGGATATATTTTCTTGAAATATTCCTAATTTGTCCAAGGTGATATTTAAAGTACCAATTTAAATTATTAAATCTTTTAAAATTGGTTTTAGATGAACATGCATAGTTTTTCAAGTTATCTACTTGAATTTTCAAATCATCATTTTCAAATTTCAATTTTTCATTTGCTATTTTTAATTTATCTAATTCTTCTAAGGGACAAGATTTAGCTAGAATTACTTTTAAATTTTTATTTTCACTTTCTAATTTGCAGCAATCTTTTGTTAAAAGTTTAACGAACTTGAACATTTTATCGGGAGGAAGAGATCGTACCTGACTTACCTTGTCGATCTCGTTGTCCGTTTCTCCCCCTGAGCTACTGCTTTCTTCCGACGTGTCTCCCCCTTCATCGATGCTCTCGATGCTCATTTCGGAAGAGCTTGAATCACAATCGTCGTCTTGATGACTCGCCATCAGTGCGAGTCCGGAAAATGCTTCGACTTCCGATTCGAACGAGGTATCGTCCCACGTCGCCTTCAGGGCCTTTCGTTTTTGGATAGGCTTCTTACCCTTTTCCTTGTCTCTGTTCTTCAGCTTGGGGCAGTTGTCCTTGACATGCCCTTCTTCGTCGCAATGGTAGCAGCGGATAGTTCTTTTCTTTCTACCCTGTGGATGGTTAGTTTTGTCTAGAATTGTATAACTTCTTAAATCGTCTTACCATCATTACCATTTCCTCATCATCGAGAGAAGATTCCGATTCAGGTTCGTCTCTCGAAGCTTTGAGGGCGACGTTGTTCTTTGGCTCTCTCATTCCTGCACATCTTGACTCATGCACTTCAAATGTTGAAAAAAATTCTTCTAATGAATTTTTTTTTAAGTCCTTCGAAATGTAAAAAGCATCTACTAGTGATGCCCATTTTGAATTTCTAGGGAAGGAATTTAAAGCGTACCTGAGCGAATCTCGGTTACTTACCTCTTCTCCGAGATTCGAAAGTCCGGTGATGAACTCCTGTATCCTCGAGTGTAGATGTGCAATTGTTTCACCTTCTTCAAGACGGAGGTTGGTGAGCTGGTTGCGAAGTAAGTCCCGTCTTGCAAGCTTGGCTTAAGATGTTCCTTCGTGTAATTCAAGGAACTTCTCCCAAAGCTCCTTTGCCGAGTTGTAGGTGCCGACACGGTTGACTTCTTGTGGCGGAAGTACGGTTAGCAGATGGAATTCTGCTTTCTTGTTTGCCACGTACTCGCCCTGCTCTTTCTTTGTCCATTGATTTTTCGCTTTGCCCTCGGGAGCTTCAAAACCATGTTCCATTGTTAGTAATAAATCAAAATCGGTACCGAAAAATACCTCCATGTGCTTCTTCCAGCTTACAAAGTCCCCCTCGAATTTTGGTGGGTGGATGTTAGATCCGGCTATCTCGTTGCTTTGTTCGGCGGTTAGTCCTCCTGAAGCGTCTCGGCTCTGATACCACTTGTAGGACCGTTGGGCCGGCTAGAAGGGGGGGTTGAATAGCCCTGTAAAATCAAAAACAAAAGCAACCCTTCTCTAACTCTTAAACTAACACTTGTATAAAATTAGCTAAGTAGAAATACAAGAAAGAAACGAGGCACCATGTTTGACTTGGTTACAACCGGGGAGATTGTTAATCCAAGGAAAGTAATCGCACTAAAAACTCCTTCGGGCGGAGAAGCCTCTTACACCGGTGAAAGCACAAAAACAGAAGCTAAACTAAAACAGTGAGCGCACAAGTGTTTGGAATGCTAATTACTGAGTTGATGAAAAGCTTCTGGACCAAGGCTATATTTATAGCCTTGGTCGGGGCGCCTGGAAGGGTTCCGGGCGCCCTGGAGGGATAAAACTTTATCCCCCAACGTTCAGATCGCGTAAATCGCGATCCTGGTCAAAATCAGGGTCCGGGCGCCCGGAAGGGTTCCGGGCGCCCCGGGTGGCTCCGGGTGCCCCGGACTGTTCCGGGCGCCCCGGAGCCCAAAGTCAACATCGTTGACTTTTTTGTCCGGGACCTCTTCTCTGGTTTAGTCCCTCCTCGGTCCGGTTCTTTTCCTCCGGATCCGCTCGCTTGGGTGATCTCTGCCATCCGGAAAAGGGCTCACCCGAACCCAACTTCCGGTCTTCTCGAGCGTGCTTCCCTCCGGCTTCTCGTCCCTCGGAATTGCCGCGTGTTTCCTTCTCATCCGCCAGTGTACTCATCCGCAGTCTTCGTCCCTCGGTCGTCGACCTTCTCGCTAGCTGCGTCTCTTACTCCCCGAGCAATCTTCCGCTCCAGCTTTCGTCCCTCGGAACCACCGCGCACTTCCTTCTCGTCCGCCGGTGTACTCTTCGGCAGCGCCTAGTCCCTCGAACGCACAGCATGCCGTCCTTCTCGCTAGCTGCGTCTTCCGCTCGACTACCTGTGTTCCTAAGCTCCTGCTCACTTAGACACAAGGTTAAATACACAGGACCTAACTTAACTTGTTGATCACACCAAAACAACCTTGGGGTTCCAACAGTATTTTAAAAAGAAGGTTTATAAGTTAAGCTCTTTCAAATTCAATTACTCCTTCAAAATTTTAAAGAAATTCTTTTCAAAGCTAAGGATTTAGCTAAGTTTTTTTAAAGAAAATTCTTTTAAAAGCTATGTATTTAGCTAAGTATTTTTACAAGGAAAATATTTTTAAAGCTAAGTAAGAAATCCTTTTCAAAGCTAAATATTTTCCAAAGAAACTCCTTTTAAAAGCTTAATATTTTTTCCAAAAGAAAGTTAAGTGATACTTTTAGGGGAAGCTTTAGGGAAAAAGATTAAAAGTTAGCTTTTTAAATTTAAGTACTAATTTTTTCAAGTTAATAACTTGTCTCTCTACTTAGTAGTTTTTCTGATATATGTCAAAGGGGGAGAAATGTGTTGAAAGTAAAGTAAAAAAGCTTTATTTTCAGAAAGAGTAACATGCTAAAGGGGAGTGAGTAACATTTTATTTCTTTTTGCCTCAAAAAATATTACTTAGAAATTTACTTGTTATTTGCCTTACTATTTTGAATATTTTTAGTAAACTTTGAACTATATTGCCATAAATCAAAATGGAGGAGATTGTTGGTGCTGGAAGCACTAGTACTGAAACTTATGTTTTGATATTGGCAAAGGTTTAAAGTTAAGTTGTGTTGTTGTTCTAACAAGTTGAACTAAGTATGAAAGAAAATCATAAGTGATGTTAGACAAAGTGAAAATCCTAATTGAGGCTAGGCAAAAGGTGGAAGTGTTAGGATGTATACTAAAAGCTTAGCTTTTTGTAAATATTTATTTTGAAATAAGAATCATATTGGTCAAATGTCTACATTTATGTTAGATGTAGTTGTCCATTTAATTTATATTATAGATAACATGGTGTGTGGTGCCACACAGAAGATCATGTTATCAGTTTCTTATAAATTATAAATAGTAGATCACAACCAAGATGAAATGAGACAAACCATTGGAATGGTTGTAGTGTAATTTGGTATTAGTTTATCTTAACTATAAAATTACACTAGTACACTATGTGTGTATTGAGCAAGGTCATTTGAGGTTGTTTCTTTTTATACTGACTACATAAAAGAATAAAATCTCTGTTATTATGGATGTGCGTACTCTTAATCCTGATATAATAACAAGCACGTATACTTAGTATTTATTTCTTTGATTTATCAATGGGTAAGATTTAGTTCGATAAATCAATAGGCCCAATAAGTTGAGAAATAATATTATTTATATGGTGTATTGTTGATTATAGAAGGAAATTATGTCCTAGTAATCTAGGTTGATAATGTCCCCTTGAGGAGCTCATAAGGATTATCATATAAACCCTATAGGTGGACTTAGTCTGGCATGATAATGAAGTTGAGTTGTACTACTCTTGGAGCTAGATATTAATTAAGTGAGTTGTCAGTAACTCATTTAATTAGTGGACATTCGATATCTTAAACACAGGGAGACTAACACACTCATGATAAGAAGGAGCCCATAATTTAATTTGGGATTGGTGCGGTAATTCATTAATAACTCTTTAGCGGTATGAGTTATTATTGATGAACTTGAGTTGGGTGTTCGGGGCGAACACAAGAAACTCAAGCTCATCGGGAGACCAAAATCAATTTCTCCTCTCGACCCCTGTTGTAGCCTCTATAAAGCCTTGTATCCACCCTAAGCCCATCTTCTAGTCCACATCTTGGTGTCCAAGATGTGGCCAGTCAAGTCCTTCATGGAGCCCAAGTAGGGGTCGGCCAAGCCATGCTATTGCTTGGTGACCAAGCATGGGGCCGGCCAAGCCATGATTGGTGACCAAGCATGGGGTCGGCCAAAGTAAAAGGAAAAGGAAGTTTTTGATTAAAAACAAAAATTTGTTAAAATCTTTCCTTATTTGTAGTTATCTACAATGGTTAAAAGAGAGATTTTATTTTTGTTAAAATCTTTTCTTTTTTATAGTTATCTACAATGGTTAAAAGAAAGTTTTTAATTTTGTTTAAAACTTTTCCTTTTATAGCCATCTACTAAGGGAATTTAAAAGAGAGATTTTAATCTTTACTTTTATAGCCTTCCATATAGTTTTAAAAGAGAGTTTTAAATTTTAAAATCTTTCCTTAAAAAATAGATTTTAATTTTTGATAAAAATTTCTTTTTTGGTAACCATGATTTAAAAAAGAAGTTTTAATTTTAATCTTTCTTTTTTTGTAGATGTCTACATGATTTAAAAGAGAGAGATTAATTTTAAAATTTTCCTTTATTGCCATGTACAATAGGAAATTCAGAAAATAAAGATTTTAATTGTTGTTAAAATTTCCTTTTTTAAAGGGAGGCCACAAATAAGGAAGTTTTAATTATGTTTAAAACTTTCCTTTTTTGCCATGAGTAAGGATTATAAAAGAAGAGGAGGTGATGCCTTATGGTGTAATACATATTATTATTCTCCTCTTCTCCTTGCTTGTGGCCGACCCTCTCCTTCTCTCTTCCCTTAAGGTCGACGACATCTATATTCCCTTCTTCCTCCTTTTCTTCCTTCTAAGGCTGGAGCTTGAAGAAGAAGAAGGAGAAGACAAGAAGTACCTAGGTGGCCGGTTGCTTGGAGGGGAAGAAGAAGAGAAGGAGTTTCCTATTTTGGCATCCCTTGGTGGCTCGAGAGTCTTGGAGGAGAAGAAGTGGTTCGGGTGGATTCCATCTTGGTAGATCGTTGCCTACACAACGTCCAAGAGAAGGAGAGGAATACAACAGAAGATCAAGAGGTCTTTAGCTACAAAGAAAGGTATAACTAATTAATGGTTTCTGCTTCGAATTAATTAGTTAGTTTTCTTTGCTTGGATTTTGAAAAACCAACACATGAGGCTAGCGATTTTATGTTTCGATTTCGTGCTATCGATTTTGTATTTCAATTTTGTGTTTCAATCTTGTGTTTCTATTGTGGTCTCTGTAGTTAAACCTAGGGTTACTGTAAGAATTTAAATATCCAATTTCTTTGAAAGGCTTTGTCTAGGAAGTGGTGGATGATCCCATAACCAAGAAGGCCTAATACCTCGCCATTTTTAACTTGAAAGCCCATATTTGAAATAGATATTTAATCAACTTCTGTAATATGGTTTAGCTTAGGAATATCACATCGGTTAAACTTGGAGTAAAAATGTTAAGTATCGTTTCCAATTCAAGCTTAACTTCTGAAGAGCAACTTGGATTAATAATGTTAAGCATCGTTTGCAATCCAAGTTTAACTTCAGTAGAGCACATGGATAGCTAGGTTAAGTTCTGTGCTTGTACAAATTTTTGTACAGGGAAAACAGAACGGTGTTTCGAGTAGCAACCAACAATTGGTATCAGAGATGGGTTTTTCCTCTGTGTGTTCGATTTTTAGTTAATTATGCACTTTTCATAGATAAGTTTAGGCAGGATAATAGTAGGATGTGCAAATAGATTAACTCTATGGTTGCAGGCTCCAACTATTATGGCCTATTGTGATTGTGTGTGATTGGACCCTCGGACATGTCGAGGGCATTTTATATGTGTGCATGATTGTAATTATTAAATACAGTAGAAGCTGTATTAGTTTTAGGATTTTACATTATGTTCGATCTAGATTACATGTACATTCCTTCGTGGAATATAGGATCGATAAATGTAAAATTTTATTTTTGTCGCGGATCGTATCCTTGCGAGACGTGGTGCTATTTGAGGACTAGAGGCACAACAGAAAAATGAAGAAAGATAGACGTGATGGCATGACCCATTGGTGGCGACACACGGAGGACAACTATGGATGAAGCCATAATAGTTGGAAAATTAGTTTTCATATTTATTGCCTTTTATGTTGTGATGTGTTGTGTTTGTGTACTTGTGTGCATGTTAAAATTCCTCGTTTCTAAATAACTAAGTGGGAGAGGAATTAATTAAATTCCATTGTCTCCATTACTGATTTGTAAGTGATGCATTCAAACTTACGTGTTGGCTCTGAGTGCCTTCCTCCACAATGGATGAGTTTGTTTGCGGATCACTAGATCAAACTTCCTTTATAGATGATTATAAGAAATTATTTAGGTTCGTGTGATCTTCTCCAACTGAAGGGGCACTATCCTATTAAATGGACTTAGTATCAAGTAATGGTATACACTTAAGCACATTTAATAGTATCCTCCCTAACGGAGTCACTGCTATTATTTATGTGACCAAACAAAAACCAACTATTAATTTTATTTGTCATAAAGTTAGGTTGACAATATAATAAAATTAATGGGAAAGAACCCCCTCTTATAAATGTTTGAATTTGTATACGTCCACACTAACGTGGCATACAAAATTCACAGTGTTTTGAGAAGTTGGTGAATTTAAATGATATTGTTTGAGGAATCAATATTATTTTAAATTCTAAAGTATTGACCAAATAGTTTGTGATTCTTAGGATTTCAAATGGCCTTCAAATCTCCTGCTGTTATATTAGAGAATAAACTTACAAGTCCCAATTATATTGATTGGAAATAAAAAGTGGACTGCCCTCACAAAATTGAGAACAATAAATGTGTATCCTATTCATTAGTTTTTGAAACATGTTTAATGGTGTTATCTACCGGTACCTGGTGTGTAGATACGAGAGCCACTGATCATGTCTGCAATTCATTGCAAGGGTTCCAGGAAACCCGACGACTACATTAAGGGGAAATCACCGTCTACATCGGCAATGCTATGAAAGTGGCGGTTGTTGCAGTGGGAGATGTTTATTTATCTTTTGATAGAAATAAAACATTGATTTTAAGAAATTATCTTTACGTACCAAATTTTAGAAAGAACTTGATTTCAGTTTCTAAACTATTTAAGGATGGATATTCTGTTTCTTTTGATGACAAAGTTGTTATCAAGAAAAATAGGGTAGTTATCTGTTCTGGTACGTTGGTCGGCAATTTATATACTCTAAATCCAATAACTCACACGATGCAACAAATGGAAATTAATAACACATCTTCTAATTCTTATAAGAGAAAGCAACCTTCGGAAATGAACCAAACATATATTTGGCATCTAAGGCTTGGTCATATTAACTTGAGTAGGATTCAAAGGTTAATAGCCGATGGACTTTTGGGTTCATTGGTGGTGGAAAACTTTCCAACCTACGAGTCTTGCTTGGAAGGAAAAATGACCAAGAGACCTTTTAAGGCCAAGGGGTATAGAGCCAAAGATGTGTTGGAATTGGTTCATTCTGATTTGTGTGGACCTATGACTATCCAGGCAAGAGGTGGTTTCGAATATTTTGTCTCTTTTATAGACGACTATTAGAGATACGGGTACATTTACTTGATGCGCCGCAAATCTGAATGCTTTGATAAGTTCAAAGAGTACAAGGCTGATGTGGAGAGACATCATGATAAAAGTATCAAGACACTATGGTTTGATTGTGGTGGCGAGTACCTCTTAGGAGAGTTTAGGAATTACTTATCAGAGGTCGGGATTCAATCCCAACTGTCTGCATCTGGTACACCCTAACAGAATGGTGTAGCGGAACGAAGGAATAGAACTCTTATGGAAATTGTTAGACAATGATGAGTTATTTAGAATTACCAAATTCATTTTGGGAATATGCTCTGGAAACGGTAGTGTATATTTTCAACTTGGTACCTTCTAAGTCAGTACCTTCTACTCCTATAGAATTGTGGAATGGACGTAAGCCTAGCCTGAAACATTTTTAGATTTGGGATAGTCCAGCATATGTGCTGAAGGGAGATACTGATAAGTTGGAATCACGTACAGAAGTTTGCTTGTTTGTGGGTTATCCTAAAGGAACAAAAGGTGGTTTATTTTATAATCCTAAAGATCAGAAGGTCATTGTTAGCACCAATGCCCAATTTTTAGAAGATGACTATGTAATGAACCACAAAACCATGAGTAAAATTGTTCTTGAGGAAATAAGAGAAGACACGTCTACTTTAGTACCAATGATACAAGATGAGATACCACAAGGAACTGCAACACGTGTCACAAATGATGCACGATTACAAGAAGTGCCTCGTCGTAGTGGGAGGGTTGTTAGGCAACCTGATAGATTCATATTTTTGGGAGAGTCTTTGGACTTGATCCCTGGTGAACATGAACTTGATCCCTGGACATATGATGAAGCGCTCCAAGATAAAGATGCAGCATCTTGGCAAAGTGCAATGAACTCTGAAATAGAATCTATGTGTTCTAATCAGGTCTAGGAGCTTGTAGAACCACCAAATGGTATAAAAGCCATTGGATGTAAATGAGTTTACAAAAGGAAAAGTGAGATAGATGGGAAGGTGGAAACCTTCAAAGTAAGGCTTGTTGCAAAAGGGTATACTCAAAAAGAGGGAATCGATTATGAGGAAACATTTTCATCGGTAGCCATGCTTAAGTCTATCCGGATTCTTTTACCTATTGCTGCTCATATGGATTATGAGGTTTGGCAAATGGATGTCAAGATAGCTTTCCTTAACAGAAGTCTTGAAGAAAACATCCATATGAAGCAACCAGAGGGATTCATTGTGAAAGACAAAGAGCATCTTGTATGTAAGCTCAAACAGTCTATCTATGGACTAAAGCAAGCTTCGAGAACTTGGAACATCCAGTTTAATGAAGTAATTCAGTCTTATAGATTTATTCAGTACTCAAATGAGCCTTGTGTGTACAAGAAAAGTGACAGAAACGTGATGGTATTTCTTGTACTGTACGTAGATGACATTTTGTTCATTGGCAACAATATCAAAGTGTTGTCAGACGTGAGGGTATGGTTGTCCAAACAATTTTATATGAAGGACTTGAGAGAATGTGGACATATTCTTGGGATCAAGGTAATAAGGTATCACAAGAAAAAGATGTTGTGCTTATCCCAAGCTTCGTATATCGATACTATCTTTGCTCGTTTTAGCATGCAAAACTCCAAGAAAGGTTTCTTACCCTTTTGGCATGGAGTACCTTTATCGAAGGAGATGTCTCCTAAGACATCAAAAAAAATAGAGGAGATGAAGGCAGTTCGTTATGCTTCAGCTATAGGAAGCCTGATGTATGCAATGTTATGTATGAGACCTGATATTTGTTTTGCCGTGAGCATAGTTAGAAAATATCAAAGTAACCCTGGACAGGGACATCGGACTGCTGTAAAACATATATTAAAGTATTTGAGAAGGACTAGAGATTATAGGCTGATTTACCAGGCAGATGATTTATTCCCTATGAATTACATGGATTCGAATTTTTAATCAGATAGGGACAATAGTAAGTCAACCTCGGGGTATGTGTTTTTTTTGGGAGGTGGAGCCATAACATGGAGGAGTGTTAAGCAGAAATGTGTTTCAGACTCCACCATGGAAGCTGAGTATGTGGCAGCCTCTGAGGTAGTCAAAGAAGCAGAATGGCTCAGAAACTTTTTGATGAACTTGGATGTGATTCCTAGTTTGCCCAAAATTATCACAGTTTATTGTGATAATAGTGGTGCAGTAGCAAACTTGAAGAAACCACGAGCCCATAAGGCAAGTAAACACATAGAGCGCAAGTACCATCTGATACGAGACATCGTGAAATGAGGAGAAGTTGTTGTCGCCAAGATTGCATCAGAAGATAACCTGGCAGATCCTTTCACTAAGGCCCTTTCAGTGAGAGCTTTTGATCGCTATGTTGAGGGGATGAGAATAAGATGTATGACAACATTTATGGCAGCATAGTCTTTTAGTATAAGTGGGAGATTGTTAGGATGTATACTAAAAGCCTAGCTTTTTGTAAACATTTATTTTGAAATAAGAATCACATTGGTCAAATGTCTACATTTATGTTAGATGTAGTTGTCCATTTAATTTATATTGTAGATAATATGGTGTGTGGTACCACACAGAAGATCATGTTATCAGTTCCATATAAATTATAAATAGTAGCTCACAACCAAGATGGAATGGGACAAACCATTGGAATGGTTGTAGTATAATTTGGTATTAGTTTATCTTAACTATAAAATTACACTAGTACACTATGTGTGTATTGAGCAGGATCATTTGAGGTTGTTTCTTTTTATACTGACTAGATAAAAGAATAAAATCTCTATTATTATGGATGCGCGCACTCTTAATCCTGATATAATAACAAGCACGTATACTTAGTATTTATTTCTTTGATTTATCAATGGGTGAGATTTAATTCGATAAATCAATAGGCCCGATAAGTTGGGAAATGATATTATTTATATGGTGTGTTGTTGATTATAGAAGAAAACTGTGTCCTAATAATCTAGGTTGATGATGTCCCCTTGAGGAGCTCATAAGGATTATCATGTAAACCCTGCAGGTGGACTTAGTTCGACATGATAATGAAGTTGAGTGATACTACTCTTGGAGCTAGATATTAATTAAGTTAGTTGTCAGTAAATCATTTAATTAGTGGGCATTCGATATCTTAAACACAGGGAGACTAACACACTCATGATAAGAAGGAGCCCATAATGTAATTTGAGATTGGTGCGGTAGTTCAATAATAACTCTTTAGTGGTATGAGTTTGGGTGTTCGGGGCGAACACAAGAAGCTCAAGCTCATCGGGAGACCAAAAGCAATTTCTCCTCTCAACCCCTGTTGTAGCCTCTATAAAACCTTGTATCCACCCTAAGCCCATCTTCTAGTCCATGTTATGGCCGGCCAAGCACATCTTGGTGTCCAAGATGTGGCCGGCCAAGTCCTTCATGTAGCCCAAGTAGGGGTCAGCCAAGCCATGCTTGGTGACTAAGCATGGGGCCAACCAAAGTAAAAGGAAAAGGAAGTTTTTGATTAAAAACAAAAATTTGTTAAAATATTTCCTTATTTGTAGTTATCTACAATAGTTAAAAGAGAGATTTTATTTTTGTTAAAATCTTTCCTTTTTTGTAGTTATCTACAATGGTTAAAAGAAAGTTTTTAATTTTGTTTAAAACTTTTCCTTTTATAGTCATCTACTAAGGGAATTTAAAAGAGATATTTTAATTTTTCCTTTTATAGCCATCCACATGGTTTTAAAAGAGAGTTTTAAATTTTAAAATCTTTCCTTAAAAGAAAGATTTTAATTTTTGATAATACTTTTTTTTTTGGTAACCATGATTTAAAAGAGAAATTTTAATTTTAATATTTCTTTTTTTGTAGATGTCTACATAATTTAAAAGAGAGAGATTAATTTTAAAACTTTCCTTTATTGCCATGTATAATAGGAAATTTAGAAAAGAGAGTTTTTAATTATTGTTAAAATTTCCTTTTTTAAAGGAAGGCCACAAATAAGGAAGTTTTAATTATGTTTAAAACTTTCCTTTTTTTGCCATGAGCAAGGATTATAAAAGAAGAGGAGGTGATGCCTTATGGTGTAATACATATTATTATTCTCCCCTTTTGCTTGCTTATGGCCGGCCCTCTCCTTCTCTCTTCCCTTAAGGTCGGCGGCATCTATATTCCCTTCTTCCTCCTTTTCTTCCTTCTAAGGCCGGAGCTTGATGAAGAAGAAGGAGAAGACAAGAAGTACCTAGGTGGCCGGATGCTTAGAGGGGAAGAAGAAGAGAAGGAGTTTCCTATTTTGGCATCCCTTGGTGGCTCGAGAGTCTTGGAGGAGAAGAAGTGGCTCGGGTGGATTCCATCTTGGTAGATCGTTGCCCACACAACGTCCAAGAGGAGGAGAGGAATACAATAGAAGATCAAGAGGTCTTTAGCTACAAAGAAAGGTATAACTAATTAATGATTTCCGCTTCGAATTAATTAGTTAGTTTTCTTTGCTTGGATTTTGAAACACCAACACAAGAGGCTAGCGATTTTATGTTTCGATTTCGTGCTATCAATTTTGTATTTTGATTTTACGTTTTGATCTTGTGTTTCTATTGTGGTCTCTGTAGTTAAACCTAGGGTTACTGTAAGAAATTAAATATCCAATTTCTTTGAAAGGCTTTGTCTAGGAAGTGGTGGATGATCCCATAACCAAGAAAGCCTAATGCCTCGCCATGTTTAACCTGGAAGCCCATCTTTGAAATAGATATTTAACCAACTTCTGTAATATGGTTTAACTTAGGAAGATCACATCGGTTAAACTTGGAGTAAAAGTGTTAAGTATCGTTTCTAATCCAAGTTTAACTCCTGAAGAGCAACTTGGATTAATAATGTTAAGCATCATTTGCAATCCAAGTTTAACTTCAGTAGAGCACATGGGTAGCTAGGTTAAGTTCTGTGCTTGTACAAATTTTTATACAGGGGAAACAGAACGGTGTTCCGAGTATCAACCAACAGGAAGTCCAAGCTGTGTTAGGTAATGAAGTCCTGGTCTGGGGGACTGGACAAGTCTTGGTGGGTTGAGGATATTGGATAAAATCCTACGGTCAAAGACACTAGGTGAAAATCCTGGGGGTCACGGACACCAGGTGGAAGATTGGAAGGGTTGGGGTTCGGACGTTCAGTGGGAAATCCTGATGTCTCAAACATTGAGCAAAGTCCAGACGGTCTGGAGGATCGGTCTAGCAAAAGGCAATCTCTCCTTAGAGGAGTAGGTGAGGGTGCATTCTCCGGTGAGGGAATAGTAGGAGTAGACTGTCAAATTTGAAATTTGGAATTTGAAATTTAGAGTCGGATAATCCGTAGACATTTTATTTCCATATTATGTTATTGTGCTAACTTTGTTTTATAGGGTATATTTAGTATTTTGAACTAACATGTCTTGAAGAAAGTGAATTGCACAAAAGAGCTTCGGGTGAACAGTGCTCGAGGCGCCTTCCATAGTTTTGAAGGCGCCTTGAACACCTTGGTTGAAGGGGCTTTCGAGTGCCTTGAAGGCACCTTTGGATTGAAAAACTTCGTAGAAAGCGGATATTATCGAGATTGAAGCTGCTGGGATAAACATCACAGCTGGAGGTGCCTTGGAGGGTGTTAAAGGTGCCTTTAACACTTTATAAAAGAAGTCTTTGAGGAGATACTTCAACACCTCATATTTACGATCCTTCTCTTGCACGCTGCTTCAAGGATAATCCTGTGACTCTGTGACGTGACTCTAACGACCGAAAGCACTATTCTCTGAATTCTAAGTTGTCTATAATTCTCTTGTAATTATCTTTTGTATTTGTAATTTGCTAAAAGGAAACACTCAACGAGTGTGGGCGTTGGAGTAGGAATCGTCACAGACTTCGAACCAAGTAAAAACAAATAGTTTTAGCCATTTTTTTTCCTTACTATTTCTTTCTGCTACATTGTTCTGTGTTTCCGAAATTATGAAACCCACGAGCGCTATTTACCCCTTCTCTCCCTCCTCCTCCTCCTCCTCCCTCCCTCCCTCTAGCTCATCGATCCTACAAGAGCAACATTCAAATTTATAGTGGATATCTATTATGATTCTACAAGTGCATGGATTCATCGTCAGTAATATAAAAGATTGTCGAACCCACAAGGACTGGTTATAAGCACTAGTGATGGCATACTTAGGATTAACTACACTATTGATGGTTGTAAGTAATCTAGGAAAAGAGATTAGAAAGCGGGAAATGAGAACTAGCAACGAGAAGAAATCAACCTGGTTAATGAAAAGTTCTAGGAGTTCGGTTTCATTGTGGTGGTATTGATGTGTCTCATACTATCCTATACTCATTGTCCATCGGCATGCATTCGCCGGAAGCTAAAGCAACTATCCTTGAGCACCAAACAAAGACTATCCCTATGAAATTCTGTTACGATTAACCCCTATCACTAGGGCACCTCGGTAGATCACAAGGACACGACTCTTATTGATGTTATCAAGGATAGAATTAAGAAGCTTAGTTTGGTCTCTTACTTCCTTGTGGAGGCGTCGCCTCTCCCTTCAAGGAAAGTACCCTAGATGTCCGTGAACGGGTTATCCCTGTCACTAGGGCCCCTCGGGTGTACGATCTAAGGTATTCCCTCTACGAGGTTGGCAATTCCTATACAATCAATTAACATGACAAAGATCGAGTAGTTGAAACAAAGCAAGCGAAATTATCCAATGAATATAAGCGTAATATGAGTCTTACATCAAAACCAATCCATAATTACTCCCTCATCCTAGAACAAGGACTCTACTCCATAGACACTGGAGAAAAACCCGAAGACATAGTAAATCTAAACATACAATCCTAAAAAACGAATAGAGAAAGAAGAAGTATGCTTATCCAATGACGATGAGTGATTTTTGGATCCAATCCTTTTCTTCTGGAGTTGATGTGGTGATTAAAGGTCACTGGATCGATGTTTTGGAAAGCGTGGAATGACACCAGAGTGATTCTCTTCTTAACGGCTCTCCTCCTGGCTCTCTCCCCAAAAAAGGGTTAAAAGCTCCTTTTATAGGCTAGGGCGCGGCGTGGCGGCACGACCATGCAAGGATTGCACGACCGTGCCATTTCTTGGCTCTGGATGCGCTGCATGGCCGTGTCGATTGGCACGACCGTGTGATGCTGGGACTCAACTTCTGGGGACACGACCGTGCAGGGTTGCACGACCGTGTGCTGCTTGGCCTCGGTCATGGGGGGCACGACCGTGTAGGGTTGCACGACTGTGTTCTGATCCGCCTCTGGATTGGCCGCATGGCCGTGCAAGGGTTGCATGACCGTGCATTTCTCCTCTTCTGTTTGGCCACACGGTCGTGCAAGGTTTGCACGACCGTGTTCTTTGGCTCGCTTCGGTGCGTCAACAAACGCTGTTTTCGCTCCGAAAGTTGTCCCTGTCAACACAAAACCAAACAAAGAGCAGATATCCATACAAGAGAGTATATATGATGAATACATGATAAAAGAGGCGATCATACAAAGAATATGTACGTATAAAGCAAGTGAATGTGCGTAAAAACATGCATAAATCATCATAACATTTACGCACATCACACCCCCAGACTTGAACCTTTGCTTGTCCTCAAGTAAAACGCTATAAACTATGTTCATGAGCGCATGACAGAGTTTCATAATCCCTAGTGCATTCGCCTAACTCTATAAACTAGTTTCATTGATAAGCATGATTGTGGAGTTACCTAAGCATAAGTCCTTTGTGCTCGGTGCAATAAGTAGCTCGAACTCTTCAAGTTTCCATTCTTTGTCCTAGTTAAGTCGCCATATAATTGAGTTCCTAATGTTTCTGGTGATAGGCATTTACCTGCCACACACTTGGTTCATTTTTCTTAAGTTACACAAGGTCTCAAAGGATACTTCTCAGAATCAAGAGAAACATAATATTCATTTTCCCAGTAACCTAACTCAGTCTCAAAGGGGGGAATTGTTAGTTTCCACTCACGACAACTATTTTTTATCCCTTATTTTTTTTATTTCTCTTTTTTTTTGGTGCTATAGTAGCACTAATCACACATGCGGGAAGCATATGTTGGGATCTAGATTTTTCCAAATGAGCTTCCATGATACGAGGTCATCCAATAACCAAAATGTAAATAAGAAATCACAATGGGAATGAAAGTACTAAACAATTTGGATGAATCATAGCTATTTCAAAAGTATTTCTAGTATTCAAGCTCAAGTACTTAAGTGTAGTGTAAATAAGATCCTTAATGTTAGGCCAAAACTTATACCAAACTCCATACAATACTTAGCTTATTTCATGCTACTAGAGATAGAGAAAGGAGATACACCAAATATACTAACACTATCTTGACAACTCATAAACTAAGAAAATGCTAGTCATTTTGCTATCGGACAAGTAGCAGAAAAAGTCGAAGGTTTGATATTCTCAAATATGCCTCAAAACCAGAAATGCTAATAAACAAAGAAAAGTGCAAATGAGATGCAAATAAAAGCATGAAACTAGAAAAATGCAGATAACCAAAATAGACTAAAAAATAAAAATATGCAAAGCAAAAAGAAAATGCAAAATGAAAAGAAAACTTGAAAACTCGACCGACAACTCGAAAACTTGACTCAGGTTGTGCAGACAGACACAACACCCCCCCAGACTTAGATTTTTCATCGACCTGATGAAATCAAAATGGGAGATGAGGTCGAATGTCAGGGAGATCTGGAAGCTCAAGATAAGACTTAACCACCCATCTCAGATCCCTTACCCGTTTATGATATGCAAATAATTCATCGATATTACTCTGAAAGTTCCTCATATACCACCTAAAATCTTCGTTCCAAACCATTCTCTTTCTATGAGCTTCCATAAATTTGAGCATTCGTGTGCATAGCTCTTTCTGACTCTTAAAATAGTCTTGTAGTTGTTTAAACTGCTCGTCCTTCATGTAAAAATTCCTAGTAAGCAATCCATTATTTTGTTCAAGATCATGATGAAGAGAGTCAATGATAGGGCTAAACTCTTGAAAATCAAATCGCAAAACATCCTGACTAACCGAAAGCATATCTCTACGAAGGGAGGTTGGATGTGGCCTAATCTGTTGCCTTGCTAATGTCAAACGCCAATTCTTCTTAACATGGATCGTAGTCAAAGCTGGGTTGGGTAATCTAAGGGGAAAACTATCCTTAATCACAAGACTGTACCCAAATTCCTCCTGGCGAATCAAACGAGTGGTTAAACAAAAATTTAGATCCATTCGAGAAACATCTTCAATCATCTCAAGACTACTCAAGTCATAGCCCAATACCACTACAATGTGAGTAAGCAACCCACCTAAAACAATGAGGGTAGGGGAGGAAGTTTTCCCTAATTTTACCAAGTGCTTCAAAAAGAAATATCCTAAATTAATAGGCACATTTTCTACCATTCCCCATAAACAATATAAGTCCGAAAGCCTTACAATTCCATCCTTACCGCCCCTTCCAAATATCGTGTTTCTCATCATCATATGGGCATATCGAAAGATTGGGTTAACAATACTACTACCATTAGAAACGTGTGGATTAAACCCAAACTCTCCACCAATTTATTCCCACAAATTTGATTTTTCAAAAGAAGGCAAGATTATGTAGGCTCCGTCCCTAGGCAAATCATAGCATATATTGAAATCCTCAAGACTTCATTCATATTCATCATTAAATAAACGAAATTTTAGTTTTCCTCCTCCTTGAACATTATCAACAGAAATGGAGCTTAAAATTTCCAAGACAATACGAGGGTAAGTTGGGTACTTTAGGGTCATTATGCTAGACCAACCTATTCTATCAAGTAGCCAATCAATATCATTTCCAAACCCCAATACTTCTAAGGTCTCTCGGTCCATAAATCTAGTGCTTAAAATAGGACATTTAAATAAAGAATGAAAACAATGCAATTGATCACCATTAGAGAAAGTAATACCAAAGTTATTCGATATACCTTCGAAGCGTGCATTCTCCTCATTTGAGACGACCAACACTTTTTTTCTTTTCCTTTGATGAGAGTTCCTTTTAGTGAAGTCCAACATCATGGATGATCGATTAGAATGAGATGAACGTGGGGAATAAGTGGCAACACCTTGGGAAGTTGGAGGAAGAGAGGAGGGAAAGGAGGTGTGAGGGAGGAAGTGAAAGCATTGGCACGGGCATGCAAGCTCCGCACACTCGTGCCCTAATAAAACAGGGGTGTGAGTCGGGCCGTGTAGGTTTGCACGACCCCTCCATGGCACGGTCGTGCCAATTGGCACGGCCCCATCTTTTCTCCAATCGGCCGAAGTTGCACGGTCGTGCCAATTGGCATGACCTAGTCCCTCCCCTTCTCTGGTCATGTCTTACGGTCGTGTCAATTGGCACAGCCTGAGCTCTCTCCTTCTTTGGTAGCCTCGCACAACCGTGCCGTTTTGCACGACATGTTTCCTTTTTCTCTCTGCATAGGCCACACGATCGTGCAGGGCTGCACGACTCATGGCCTTTGCCCTGCTGTTGGCTTCGCACGTCCGTGTGGGATTACACGACCGACCCCGTTAGGCTCACGGTGACTCGCCTTTCGCTCTTTCGGTTCCCCTTATGCCCCCACGCCCATGAAATGCTCACGACCAGCTGATGGAGGCTTTGGACATCCTGAAAGCAAATACCCAGAAATAAAGAAATAATAAAAATGCTTGACTTGAACTCACTAGAGAAATAAAGCAACGAAAGGAACGATGAACTAGAATAAAATAAAACTCTTGGGTTGCCTCCCAAGAAGCGCTCGTTTTAGGTCCTTAGTTCGACCTCGTTTTAAGTCATTCAAGTGGGCGTGGATCTGAGAAGTATATCAACATATCTTCCTCTACCGGCACATCGTGGAGGTATTTCTTTAAATGCTGTTCGTTTACTTTAAATTCTCCATGCTCCTTGCTCCAAATGTCAACAGCTCCAAACGGGTAGACCTTTTTGACTTGGAATGGTCTTGCCTATCTCGATTTTAACTTCCCAGGAAAAAGTTTCAATCTTGAATTAAACAGCAGCACTGAGTCCCCTTCCTTGAATTCTCTCCGCATGATGTGTTGATCATGTCATCTCTTTGTTCTCTCTTTGTAGGATTTGGCATGTTCATAGGCATCCATCCTTAATTCATCAAGCTCATTTAATTGTAGTTTCCTTCTGTCTCCTGTTAGCTTCAGGTCCATGTTAAGTTGCTTTATTACCCAGTAAGTCTTGTGTTCTAATTCTACTAGAAGATGGCATGACTTTCCATATACAAGTCAGAATGGGGTTATACCAATTGGAGTTTTGAAAGAAGTACGGTATGCCCATAAAGCATCATCCAACTTCAATGACCAGTCCTTGCGAGAATTGGACACTGTCTTTTCTAATATTGCTTTGATCTTCCGGTTGGAAATCTCTGCTTGTCCATTGGTCTGGGGATGGTAGGGTGTTGCTACTTTGTGGCTAACTCCGTATTTCTTTAGCAAATTTTCAAACTATCTTTCAATGAAGTGCGAACCTCCGTCGCTAATAACTACCCTAGGTACACCGAATCATGGAAAAATCACCTTTTTAAATAATTTAATTACTGTTTTGACGTCATTAGTAGGAGAAGCTATGACTTCTACCCATTTCGACACATAGTCCACTACCACCAAGATATAGTTGTTTCCACATGATGAAGGAAAGGGCACCATAAAATCTACTCCCCATACATTGAACAGTTCTACTTCGAGGATGCAATTCAGTAGCATCTCATTTCTTCTAGTGATGTTCCCGGTCTTTTGACATTGGTCGCAGGACTGCACAAAATTCTTCGTGTCTTTAAATAGACTTGGCCAAACAAATCCTGCTTGTAAAATTTTTGCAGCTATTTTCGACACGTCCAAATGCCCGCTATAAGATGATGAGTGGCAGTAAAATAGAATGTCCTTGATTTCATCTTCCGGCACACACCTTCGGTAGATTGCATCTCTACATTTCCTAAAAAGTAGTGGTGCATCCCATATATAGTGTTTGACGTCTGAGAAAAACTTTTTCCTCTGCTACTAGGTGAATTGTGGGGGAAGTACTCCACTTGCAAGATAATTAACAAAATCTGCTTACCAAGGAACTCTCTCAGAATTTACTGCCAACAAATGCTCATCGGGGAAAACATCATTTATGGGCGGATTAAAATCTATGTCTTTTTGCCCATTCGGCCATACTCGGGATAGATGATCTGCCACAACATTCTCAGCCCCTTTTTTATCTCTAATTTTCAGATTAAATTCTTGAAGAAGCAAGATCCACCTAATCAATCAGGGTTTGACATCTTTCTTATTAAGCAGATATCTTATGGCAGCATGATCAGAATACACTATCACTTTTGAGCCTACTATATAAGACCTGAACTTGTCGATTGCAAATACTATGTCCAACAATTCCTTTTCAATGGTAGAATTATTCATTTGGGTTGCATCCAATGTCTTGCTTGAATAGTGGATTGCGTGCAATACTTTATCCTTTCTTTGTCCTAAAACTGCACCCACTGCAAAATCACTAGCATCACACATGATTTCGAATGGGAGTCCCCAGTCTAGAGCTTGAATTACGGGAGCTGAGATGAGAGCACTCTTGATATTCTTAAAAGCCTCATTGCAGTCATCATCAAAATAGAATTCAACATCTTTTATCAACAGGTTAGTTAGTGGCTTGGAAATTTTTGAGAAGTCCTTGATGAAACGCCTGTAAAATCCAACATGCCCTAAAAAGCTCCTAACCCCTTTTACGTTCAGAGGTGGAGGTAGTTTCTCAATTATCTCTATTTTGGCTTTATCCACCTCAATTCCTCGTTCTGAAATCTTGTGTCCTAAAACAATTCCCTCTTTGACCATGAAGTGACATTTTTCCCAGTTCAAAACTAAATGGTAAAATCATATTGTTGATTTTTCCAAGTTTTATATAATAGAGCTTGGGGTGGCTAACCTTGGTTAATGAAATTAGACTTGGTAAAAGCCTAATTAGAGTCTTCAAGACTTCTAGCAATCCATGTGTTTTTGGTTAAGTTGTGGCGAGGTTTCTCCACTGACAAGGAGGATTGTGCTAGCTAGAAGTTTTTTGGGGACTAATCCACCGGCGAATAGGGATTGCCCACCTTACGGACAGTCATGGAAGAGGAGCAAGTTATCTCTAAACCACGTAAATCAACATGTATTGGTTTGTTTTCTGGTTCTTGTCTTTTAGTTTAGCCTTCGTATTCATATTTGTATTGTTTGTATTCCACTGTGCTAATGAATACGTAGGAAAGTGAGTGTTTGGGGTGATCATCTAGTCAACCCCCTTTCTAGCTAGCCCAAGATCACCAACAAGTGATATCAGAGGGAGGTCGCACTTCACCGGACTAACCACCTAGAAGAGCAACTTTCAAGGATGACCGGTTCATTGAACCTCTAAAGCATGAAGGAAGAAGTCTATGGGACATCACATTTTGGATGATAAAGATGAAGACATTTTTTGAGATGGATTGAGACATAATGATGGTGGTTGAGAAGCCATTTGAAGTCCCAAGAGACAAGAAAGGAAAGAGATTTCGACCATTAACTTTTTTCAACAAAGTAATTAATTCTAAAAAAGGAAAGCGATAAAATCTATATTAATTTTTAGAAAAGAAAAATAATTCTAAAAATTTGAAACAAATAAAGGAAAAATTAAAAGACCAAATCTACAGTTTTAGAGACTCAGTTCACGTGAATCATGACGCTACAATACGGTCATTCTCTTGGGCATGGTTTGGCCATGCCCGCCACTGGAAAGCTGATTTCACTTTGTCTGAACTCCAAATAGAGTACAACTATATCAGGAGGTCACGAGCAAGTCATCTTCCTTATCGGTAGTCTCGATCGTCCTTCTTCAAGACCCAAAAGGAAGGTTGATAGTCTCGTTTTCTTCTTGTCACAGCTCGAAGGGGAATATAACCGTATCATAGGACATAAATTGATGGTGCTGCTAGATGCTCCTGTATCAATGATAATTGTAGATCACATTGTAGTTTCTCCAACAACAAATCATACGGTATAACAAAATGAGTTTCTCAAAATCTTACCACTAAGCAAGTCCATCAAATTTACCAGATAATATGGATATTATCTCCACTAAACTATCTAGTTATGTAGATCACATTATACAACTAACTACAACAAAAAAGCAATTGTCAGTCCCGTTAGAGCATTCACAGTGGGAGCTCTTTCAGAGCTCTCACTGTGATGTGGCAGCAATTAAAAACCTCTCTCCCATAGTGGAGGGAGGTTTTTCCTCTTAGAACGAAAAAGCGGTTCCGTAGTTACGAAGCCGCTTTTTCATATTTTTTATTTTTTATATATATTAATTTTTTTAAATAATTGTAAAATAAATTTAAAAACCAACAGCTAAATTAATTATAAATTTTTTTTATTTAATAATTTCTTTTAATTATTAATGTTATTTAGTAATTTATAAATTTAAATTTTATAAAAATTTAATGATGTGTAATATAAAATATGAAGGAGAAATGAGAATTATATATAATGAAAAGTGTGGGACCCACGAGGGAGTTGTTGAGAGGTTTTTTGATAGTGGAAAGAGGTATGAGGTTTTTAACTTTTGATGTGGCGTAAACGTGGCAACCAAGAAGCTCACAATGGGTTCTAACCACTGTGGATGTCCTTAGACCCTGACGCTTATTGGGGCTAGGACTTCCCTTGCCGCCAGACACCTCTCATCATAAACTAGTTTTTCCTCTCAATGTTGTGCTTCATCACTGTTGTTGCCGGTCCTTCGCATGCAGTTGCCAGGTGAGATTCGATGCCAGACGCCAACCCTCTCCGAGACTGGGACTGCCCTAACCATGGTTCATCGGAATGATCGCGGTGACCGTCGCAGACTCTACCGTTCTAGTTCCAATATCATTTCACAGAACAGTCGCAACACAGATTTATAAAAAAAAAAAATTAAAATTTATCATTTGGAATTTTTATTAGAATGAATTTAGTAATTAAATGAATAATAATAATATTAATAATAATTTGATTAATTATAATAATAATTAGTTAATGATAGGTAAAATAAATAAATTTAAATATATAAAATTTATTTAGGAATTTTAAAAATTTAAAATAGATTTTATATAATATTTTTAAAGGATAATTCAGTTAAAATTTAATTAAATCAATTTAAATTGAGAATTAATTGGCTAGGGTTATGGTTTCAATTAATTCCATATGTTTTTTTTTCCTTGACGTCGCCTTCTTCTCTTCGCACGCCTTCGCCGTCACCCCCAAACCACTTCCTCCGTTGCTGGTTTTCACCTCTCCGGCATGTAACGCCACCGTTGCTGCCACCATGACCTGTCGTTAGAGAAGAAGACGCCACCGCCATGACATGTCACCGGAGAAGATGCTGCCATGACGATACCTTCTAATTTCAGCATGGGAACGGCATGAGCCGTGTCAAATTTTCAGTATATAACACTCAACACCATCCTTCACCACTGTTGCCATCATCCTTTGTCGCTACTATTTGGCTACGTTTGGTTGGGTGTAATGTAATCTAACTTATAATGTAATCAAATTTGTAATGTAATGTAATTTTAATTACATTACTACGTTTGATAATGTAATGTATGTAATCTTTGATTACAAGGGTGATTACATTCTTTTGTTTGATGTCCATTATTTTTTATAAGCAATTAAATTCGTATTATTATAAAATGACAAAAATATCCTGCGTTCTCTACCGACGGTCGTTGCACCTTTGTCGGAGCTTGCGGCAACCAGCAGCCGCCGCCGTTGGCCTCCTCCGCCGGTCGCCGCCACCGGCAACCGCCGCCCGCCGCCACAAGCAACCATTGGCAACCACCGGCCACTGGCTGCCGACCGTCGGCCACCCCCACCGGCTGTTAGTTGCCGACCGTCGGCCACCCCGACTGTGGGCGGCGGCGGTGACCGATGGTGGGCGACGGCGGCGGCCGACGGTGGGCGGCGGCGACAGCCGACGGTGGGCGGCGGTGGCGGCCGACGGCGATAGGCGGCGACGACCGCGATGGACTAGGGGCATATTCGGCATTTAAATTTTGGTTAAACGGTGACCTCTTAATGTAATCGAATTATATAGTATTTGCTTTGTAATCCTGATTACAAAACTTCATTACCTTTTGTAATCCATATTATATTACATTACAAGTTTAAAATTAAATCAAACAAAATAATCAGCCTTGTAATGTAATCCTGATTACATTACAAGGTAGATTACACCCTACCAAACGTAACCGAAGATGCTCTCCTAATAATTATATAGACATTCATGAAGGTAACTACAAGGGATTTCAATTTTTCTTTTCAACTTCACCAGATTCTAACCTTCTTCTCCATCATCATTCTTCAGTATACTATCTTAAGTAAATCCTAATTTGACAATCTGAGTAGCCCTGGGAACTGTCTCCAAATGAGTCTAACCCTCTTTTCAAATGTCTCTTAGGTTTGTTCATCCTCTTCATCGAAGACCACCAAGAAAATACACGTCAGCTTATTTGTTGACTGATATTTTGACCATTCATAATATTTGAATATTTGACCGGAACAATGTGTAAATTAAGTTTCTCTCATAGAAATGGGCAACGTTGTATCAAGTTAGACGATAGAGACTTGGTCCATAAATTATATTCATGAACCTGCATTCTTCACAGCAGAAATAGAAAAGAGGAGAGAAATTTGGTTTCCGGCTTATATCAGGTTTGAGCCTATCTGACTAACATAGGCACATGCCAACTAGCACATCGAGTTCGAGTTCGTGTTGGGTGACCAATGATGATGTTATGAGTCGTGTTTGACAAGACCCATGCTAAGTTGTGTCATATGTTGGATCTGGCATGACGTGTAAAGGAGTTAATCAAGCCTATGTCATGTTCAACCCAAACGATCTTCTTTTGAGGCCTTGAAATAGAGGAGGACTTGATGTGGCGGGCCAAGAAGTCTAAAAAAAATTGTTATTAAATGTTTGAGAGGAGGAGAGGTAAGATATGAGTAGAAGGGATCGTCCTTCTACGACTAAATGATGAGGAATTTGTGATTGAAATTAAATCAAAATTTTATGGGCAATTAATGCATATACCATTTTCTTTTCTTTTTTAAAAAAGAAGTAAAATAGTTTGTCATATATTATTTTTATTTTGTTAAATTATTATTACCATTTGATGTGAAAAAGAGAATATTACGTATAACGTATTGATCATCAAAATTGAATTTATCCAACGGTTGCTTCGTTTAGTAGTAATTAAAATAAACTCGGAGGGCTTTCGATGAAAGATTAGAAGTTTAAGTTTACGTTTCTGACTCCACATCTCATATGATATGAGGATACCTTCTGATTAAGATCAAAAATTAGATTTAGGAGAATTGAAACATTGATAAGTCGACAAAATGACTAATTAAGAGGAGGGAAGAATGACAAAGGGAGAGCAAAACACTTGTCAACAAAGGAAGTGAAGTGAGTTCTGTACTAAACATATCAACATATCAATCCATAAAGAGCATGCCATATTGCCATGTAATTAATTCATATAAATGATACATAAATCCATAGTTTTATTTATTTCGTGACAAACTATATCAGCCACTTTATTAACTTTTATTTATATAAATATAACATGCATCTAGCCAATGTGAGGAACTTGTCCGACAATGCCATACTTGTCGACCCACACCCGCACCCTATCACAGCGGAAGTCTTGGGTGACAAAGCTTCCAATCAACACAGTAATAGCATCTACGTTTGGATTCTCCTTTTCAATAATAGTCACCGCCTTGTTTCCATTTACTCCTACCAATTCCGGCCATGAACTTTTCCCTACACATATCATTCATTTCCTCATCAAAATCATTATTATCGTAAAAATATTGAAGTAAATAAAAATGATAAAACAAAATATACCTGTGCACTCTTCCATTGCTTCAACTAATATTTTAGTCGATGTATGTGTTGCAAATTTTGGTGATATTTATAGAGCTTCAGGGGTGCCTTTCTTTGATTTGAACACGTTGAGAGGGACCTAGGGTTTTCCTTTCTTTATGAATTTTCAAACTTCATCGCCACAAAATTTTGAAAAAACAAAAAAAATCTCATTGTTCAATGTTAGCTACATCATCAATATTATCTAAACTCAATTTGTCATATTCAAAGTTGGAGAAGTTCACACTTGAGGTTATTAAATACTTGATCTTGCCTATTTCTTTCCGACTCCTCCGTCAACAAGTCGACAATTTAACACCTCGTGAAAAATAAAACTACTCTTTTTGATTGAAATTAAAATTAAAATAATCTTCAAAATCTTGGTATAATAATTATTACAATTGTATATTCTGTGAAGAGAAAATAATTGAAGTGACAGTGGTTATTTTGTTGAATAAACTAATAAATATTAATAATGATGTGTACCAGATGAAATCAAACTAAAAGTAGAACTGTGAAATTGATTTAGTTTAAAAAACTTAGCTTAACAATGGTTGTTCGAGTGCTCCCCTCACCGAAGCCATCACCTCTCCGTAGATACAAATGCTAGCTAGGGGTCATTGACAAAGTCACTCGTGGTAGGGTTCATCACTCATCGATCCTCTCCGCTAGGGTTCTCTCCTCAACGAAGCACCTTCACTCTTGTTGACATGCAATGGTGCTAGGGTTCTCTCACTGAATTTATTTTATATTTAATTTATTATTTTTTACATACTTATGTCGCATGATCATATAGTTTAAATTGCAAAAGCTATTTTATATTTAATTTATAATTTTTTACATCAAATATTTTCTTAAAATGATATCTTATATGCTAGTAGTATTTTTAGATTCACATTTTAAATTAAATTTATACCAAATACTTACATAACACAGTTATGTATACTGAAATAAAAATTAATTTATATCTTAATATCTCTATCGCGTCTTTAATCCCAAATGACTTTTTTTTTAGGGGAATAATTTGAATGTCGTACAAGATTGTCCTTCACAGAATTTTCAAATTTCAACAATTCAAATTTTTTAAATTTCATTGCTGAAGCGTGGAGAACTATACCAATCACATCATCAATATCATCCGAAACTCAAATTTTCTCAAAATTTTTTTTTTGTCAATTATTTTTTGTCAAACCTAAATCTAAAGTAGGAAAAACAAATTATTTTTAATTAATAATTTTGTTATTGAGTCAGCCTCGTGCAGTCACAACCTCTTTAGTCGCACCCAACAACGATAATGTTTAATTCTCATGTGGAACAGGCTGTTGAGGAGGTTTCTGGACAGCAATAGATGGCTCAATAACTGGAGGTTCCTTTGCTAGCAGGAAGGAAGCAACGATCGCTTCAACTTAGGATTTAAATTAGTACAAGAAAATCCATCATTATCCACCAAAATTTTAGGACACTTTTTTGAGTCGCCGACGACTTCATTTAGCGATGGATTTAAATTTCCATCACGGCGGAAGCTAAAAAATTTACAACGCCCCTTCATTTCAGGATTTAAATTCTATTTACGTTCAAATATCAATATAACATTACGATATAATATTACACATTCAACACTCAATATTCACAAATCATCCATGATATATTAAATTATTATTCACAAACAATGATATATATATCAATCACAAACCATCATTCCCAAACTATCATAAACACATCCACGTTACAAAGAATCATTCACAAACAACGATACATTAAAAACCATCACGATATATACATTAAAAACTAATGCAGTCAAAATCTCCACCCCTCTCTACCTTTGACCTCCTCTTTTACTGCAACAGTTCAATAAGGATTCGTACAAATAGAGTCTTCCTTCTCCAATGGCCACGCTGCCCTCTTGCCCAATCTTTGGCACTCTGCTATCTTCGTCTGTGAATGCATACCCTTCCATGCTGTGGGCCTAAATGGCAAAACTAACATCGGTGAGCGAGGGTCGATGTTGCTGACTTTTTCCTCCGATGCCTAAGTCAGCGGTGGGTTGGATGAGAAGAAAAGTTTCCTTCAAGGAGAGAGCTTAAACTATAAAAGAAAGGTTTTTTCCAAGGGAAAAGCTTTGAGCTCGCCCATGTTAGGGTTATATCCCAAGGAAGAAGAAGAAGAAGAAGATGAAGGTGATCCCTTTGTTCGAATGTAATGGTGGGAAATATTTCTTCCAAATATTTATGGTCCTCATTTTCACGTCATTTTTCAAATATCCTATTATTCAAATATTTCAAATTTCACAATAAAACATCTCACCAACCAAATATTTAATTGTGGTTCCCATTTTATTTAGACAATTATTCAATATAATTATTTTAATATTAATATTTTATTTAAACGGAAACAATACAACATCGGGCATACACATTTAAAAAAAACTACAACATACGAGTTCAAATATTTCACAAATTCAAAATTGAATAACTAAATATTTTTTTTCCAATTTTTAAATTTATTTTCCAACATACGAGTTCATTTAGAAATGCTAGAAAGAGTCCTTAGAAAGACTCAACACTAACGTCATAGATGTACTGGTGAAGTAAGGAGGCGTTATCGAATTAGCCTAGATGATCCTCGGGATCAACTGAACAGATGTACTCCCTAAGTTGAGGTCTCAGGAAATTATATGGTAGTTCATTGTCGAGGACACAACTTGAGAAAGGTGTGCCTTGGGGACTCCTTTCCTCGGCCTGCAGGGGCTCTTTTCCTTTCCAATTTTCAAGAGGTGTTTCACACATCATTGATCTATGTGAGTGCTCTTCAGGCAAAATCACAATCTTGTTACATTGATTAGCACCAACAATTGGAGAGGATTTGTCGGACCCTATGGTATTTGATGAGGAATGAGAGACACCTTAGTTGAGGTAGTAGGTACTTCCTTAAGAGTCGATTTTGTAGGTCGGAGTCATTGTAGAATCTGCTGCATCGCTTGATCAACAAATACTTGGAACTCTTCTCTAGACATGGTGATAGCCTCACCACAAACTATATCTCCTGTGGAAGTAGAGTTCTCCCAAGTTCTACCATCTCAATGTCTTAGTTCAAGCATTTCCCACATACAATGCCAATTTATTCCTGTCTAAGATCAGTGTCTGATGAGTCAACAAGAGACAACTATTGAGAGCAAGATATGTTGGAAATGTGAATGGAATAAAGAGGTGGAGACGAAGATACTCTATTGTGCATGAGTTTAGTCTCACATTAGAAGTCTCTTGACTTTATTGTTGGTTTAAATTATTACACATGCATTGATGTTGTAAACATATGAATGGGGAGAGATTCTCTCACGTGTGAGTGCGCAGGGGTGGGTGCAAATCTAGGGCTCAGAATGTACTGAACTAAGGTTGACTCGTGTGCGAGCACGACCTGCGCATGTTGAATGTCGGACTGGTCGAGACAAATTTGCCTAAAAGAATAAACCAACATAGTGCTGCTTGAATCTCTTTTTGTTACATGCTCAAGAGTGTAACGGAAGATTCCATAACGTACATTAATGGCAGAATTAAACTCATTACTGGTGATTTCGTAACGTCTCAGTATTAATGGCGGCATTAAACCGATTAATAATGATTTCGTAATATCTCGACATTAATGAAGATATTAAACTCAACATTAAATAATCATAATTTGATCATTTATTGCAGGCAAGGTGAGAGCTCCTATATAAGGAGGCTGGATCTTGAGCACAGAGTATAATAGAAGATAATTGAAAGAGAAAGCGAGAGGAAGAACAGGGAGCGAACCTTTGTCTACTCGTGTTCTCCCATAAAACTCTCTCAGTCGTGCATTCGCTCGGCTGAACTACTCGTGATAACACTCAGGTGCATTAGTGCTTGGTTGTGTTCGTGGTTTTTCCATTATATCTTGGGAAACAGACGACCCGAGAGAACCTCGAAGCACAACCCGAGGTGAGGCGAATCTGTTTCAAGAAAAGTACTGCATTGAGCGCAGGCCTCGTCATCTTACTTGATGAATTCTCTTTCTGACTCGGTGATAGACTCCTGATTCTGCTACGCACCGCATCGACTCCGCGACTCAGACCACCGGAAGTTTGGCAGAACCAGCTCCACTAACAGCCTGAGATTATCAGCTCAGGTCATCTCGACAAATAAGTTAGATTTGATTGTAATTTCAATTCAGTTAATTCCCCAATATCTCCGGCAACAAATTGTCCAACAAGATCTTGGATGCTTTGGTGATAAAGAAAATGCCTAGGATACTTGCAACACTCAATCAAAGGTTAGAATGGACATCGACGTTGGACTCGGCGTGACCATTACGACACTCAAGTCAGCTTAAGCGCTAGGGAAAGGTCAAAGCTATGGACACTGAACTGAAGGAGTATAGTGAACCTAGTCAGAGAGGTCAGATGACCGAGCAGAGGAATCCATTGAATTAAATCAGAGAAGTATAGTGACCGAGTATGAGGAGTCGGATGATCGAATAAGCTAAATTGGGCTAGGTGACCGAATAGGAGGAGCCGGGTGATCACTTTAACCTCGACCTCTACTTGACTTTTTACCCGTTGACTTGGCCCTGCCATGTGTAGGTTTCCCAATCTGCCACATCATGTTTGTTTTTTTTCTTTTAGTTGTAAATTTGTTAAAAAAAAATCAAGTTAGCTTAAGTGAGGAGAATGAGATTTCTAGAGACAAAGAGTTTGATATAGAAGTGTAAATTAAGTCTATCATTAGGGTTGTAAACGATTCAAGCCGAGTCAAGTTTTGTAGTATTCTAACTTATTTGTAAGGTAACCAAGTCAAGTCAAGCCGTGCCTAAAATAAATCAAGTTATTGAAATGATTATTCAAGTTTGACTTGGTTTGGTATAGTTTTTATGAGTTTGAGCTTGTTTTATTTAAATATTATCAAACTCTCAATTCAAGTTTGTTTAATAGTTTGAAACTTTTACATTTTAAACTTATTTGATTGATTATTAAGTTTGATAATATATACTTATTTTATTCATTTTAAAAGTTTCTTTATTTATTTATCATGTTAATTAGAGTTTTATTGATGAACATTATTTTCGAACTTTAACGATCTAAACATATGTTTGTTCAAACTTGTTTATTTAGTTTAATGAGCTATTCAAGCTTGTTCAATTAATTGAATTTATGTGTGTTGAACGAGCATAAATAAACTCATATCAAATTGAATACTAAATTTGTTCACGAATACTTAGTTCATTACAATCCTATTTATTGTCGTAGAAATGGGCAAACTTGTATCAAGTTAAACGATAGAGACTTGGTCCATAAGTTATATTCGACATGACATGAACATGCATTATTCACAACTAAAATAGAAAAGAGGAGAGGAGCAAGTTTGGTTTACGGCTTATATCAGTTTGAGCCTATCTGACTAAAATAGGCACAGGCCAACTAGAGCATCGAGTTCGAGTTTATGTTGGGTGACAAATGATGATGTTATTGATCGTGCTTGGCATGGCCCATGCTAAGTTGTACGTGTCATGTTAGATCTGACACGGCATGTAAAGGAATTAATCAAGATTATGTCACTCAATCCAAATGGATCTTTTTTGATGCCCGTCGACGGCGGCGGCTGACGGTGGTGGCCGTCGATGGTGGTCGCCGCCGGCGGCCGTCGACGGTGGTCACCGGCGGTGGCGGCTGTCGACAATAGTTGCCAGCGGCTGGCGGCGGTCGACGACGTTAGGCGGCGGCAACCGACGGCAGTGGGCGGCGGCAACCGACGGCAGTGGGCGGTGGCCAGGTGAACTAGGGGTATATTTGACATTTAAATTTTGGTTAAATGACGACCTCGTAATGTAATCAGATTACATAGTATTTATTTTGTAATCTAGATTACAAAGTTTCACTACCTTTTATAATCCAGATTACATTACATTTACATTACAAGATAGATTACACTCTATCAAACATAACCTAAATGTCGAGGATATTTATGGATGAAATCAAAATTTAATGGGCGATCAATGCATATACCATTTTCTTTTTTCAAAAAATGAAGTAAAATAGTTTGTTTGATTATAATTACAATTTGATGTGAAAAAAAGGAATATTATGTATAACGTATTGATCATCAAAATTGTATTTATCCAACAATCGCTTCCTTTAGTAGTAATTAAACTAAACTCGGTGGGATTTTGATGAAAGATTAGAAGTTTAAATCAATTGAGAGAAGTTTAATCTTGCATTTCTGACTTAGCTATTTTATATGATACAAGGATACTTTCTAATTAGTATCCTTGAGGTGGTTTGATGGTTGAGGCATCAGATGTTATCATATGAGATTTTGGGGTCGAAACTCGACATGCTCGAGTATATCTTCCCCTATATCTTGACCATTTATATAATGACTAGTAGTCATCCATGATTACCTCCTTCTGATTGATGGGGGACAAGCGAGATTTAGGAGAATTGAAACATTGATCGTTCGATAAAATGAGATTTAGGAGAATTGAAACATTGATCGTTCGATAAAATGACTAAGAGCAAAACACTTGTGCATTACTCGATTGAGAATGAATATCATCATAAAAGAAGGGATGTGAGTTATCTACTAAACATATCAACATTTCAATCCATATAGATTATGGCATATTATTATTTGATATAAATGATACATCAATATTTCAAGCCATAGTTTTCTTTATATTATAACAAACTAATCAGCCACTTTATTAACTTTTATTTATATAAATTTAACATCCATCTAGCCGATGTGAGGAACCTCTCCGACAATGCCATACTCGTCGACCCACACCCGCACCCTGTCACAGCGGAAGTCTTTGGTGGTAGCGCTTCCAATCAACACAGTAATAGCTTCTACGTTCGGATTCTCCTTTTCAATAATAGTCACCGCCTTGTTTCCATTTACTCCTACCAACTCCGGCCATGAACTTTTCCCTACGCATATCATTCATTTCCTCATCAAAATCATTATTATCGTAAAAATATTGAAGTATCCATTGCTTCAACTAATATTTTAGTCGATGTATGTGTTGCAAATTTCGGTGATATTTATAGAGCTTCAGGGGTGCCTTTCTTTGATTTGTACACGTTGAGAGAGACCTCGGGTTTTCCTTTCTTTATGAATTTTCAAACTTCATCGCCACAAAATTTTGAAAAAACAAAAAAAAATCTCATTGGTCAATGTTAGCTACATCATCAATATTATCTAAACTCAATTTGTCATATTCAAAGTTGGAGAAGTTCACACTTGAGGTTATTAAATACTTGATCTTGCCTATTTCTTTCCGACTCCTCCGTCAACAAGTCGACAATTTAACACCTCGTGAAAAATAAAACTACTCTTTTTGATTGAAATTAAAATTAAAATAATCTTCAAAATCTTGGTATAATAATTATTACAATTGTATATTCTGTGAAGAGAAAATAATTTGAAGTGACGACAGTGGTTATTTGGTTGGATAAACTAATAAATATTAATAATGATGTGTACGAGATGAAATCAAACTAAAAGTAGAACTGTGAAATTGATTTAGTTTAAAAAACTTAGCTTAACAATGGTTGTTCGAGTGCTCCACTCACCGAAGCCATCACCTCTCCGTAGATACAACTGCTAGGGGTCATTGACAAAGTCACTCGTGCTAGGGTTCATCACTCATCGATCCTCTCCGCTCGGGTTCTCTCCTCAACGAAGCACCTTCACTCTTGTTGACATGCAATGGTGCTAGGGTTCTCTCACTGAATCTATTTTATATTTAATTTATAATTTTTTACATACTTTTGTCGCATGATCATATAGTTTAAATTGCAAAAGCTATTTTATATTTAATTTATAATTTTTTACATCAAATATTTTATTAAAATGATATCTTATATGCTAGTCATATTTTTAGATTCACATTTTAAATTAAATTTATACCAAATACTTACATAATATTTATGTATACTGAAATAAAAATTAATTTATATCTTAATATCTCTATCCCGTCTTTAATCCCAAATGACTTTTTTTTTAGGGGAATAATTTGAATGTCGTACAAGATTGTCCTTCACAGAATTTTCAAATTTCAACAATTCAAATTTTTTAAATTTCATTGCTGAAGCGTGGTTCTATACTAATCACATCATCAATATCATCCGAAACTCAAATTTTCTCAAAACTTTTTTTTTGGTCAATTATTTTTTGTCAAACCTAAATCTAAAGTAGGAAAAAAAATTCTTTTTAATTAAAACTTTTGTTATCGAGTCAATCTCGTGCAGTCACAACCTCTTTAGTCGCACCCAACACGCGATAAACCTAGATAGAACCCGGCTCAACCCAAGCTCCTCGCTTGTTAATGTTTAATTCTCATGTGGAACCGACTGTTGATTCTAAAACATGAAATACAAAAAATATGAAATTTGTAAAATTTACAGTGATTTCTTATAGTAAATCTTGTTCTTTGTTTGTCATCGGAAGAACGATCACGAATGAATCGAGAAGCTCTTTAAGATTCACAAATCAAATTCCACATAGGTATGTTCTTCTTCATCGATTACAAGTTCACCACCTCTTACTTTCAATTCCTTGGACGCCTCTTATATAAAGGCAAGCGATAATATTATCGTTTATAAAGGAGGAAGATGAAGGGTCGCTCATAAAGGATGAAGGTGAAAGGGAAGCCACACCCTTTCATCTTCGTAACTCCTACATCTCTCACTCGTCTAAGTCAATGCATAAAGGTTAATTAGTCACAAAGACTATGTAAGTCACATACACTATATTATAATCAAGTCACAAAACTAGACCAAAACACTAAATGCTACGTTTAGTTGGGTGTAATGTAATCTATCTTGTAATGTAATCAAATTTGTAATGTAATGTAATGTAATCTTGATTACATTACTACGTTTGGTAATGTAATGTATGTAATATTTGATTACAAAGGTGATTACATTCTTTTGTTTGGTGTCCATTATTTTTTATAAGTAATGTAATTCATATTATTATAAAATGACAAAAATATCCTGTGACCTCTATCGGCGGTCGCCACACCTCTGCCGGAGTTTGCGGCAGCCATCGGCAAGTGGCGACGGCAGCGACCAGCGGCGTTGGCGGTGGGTGGGCGGCGGCTGGCGGCCGACAGTGGCGACCAACGGTGGTGGGCGGCCGACGGTGGCCGTCGGCAGCGATAGCGGCTAGTAGTGGCTGCTGACAGCGACGGCGGCGGCAAACGACCGGCGGCGGCCGGCCGACGACGACCGGCCGACGGCGGCAGGCCGGCGATCGGCGTCGGCAGGGCGGCGACCGGCGGCGGCGACGACGATAGGTGGCGGCGGACTGCGACGAAGGTTGGTGACCGGTGGCAGGCGACGGTCGACAACAGACTAGGGGTATATTCGGCATTTAAACTTTGGTGAAACAATGACCTTGTAATGTAATCGAATTACATAACATTTGCTTTGTAATCCAGATTACAAATCTTCACTATCTTTTGTAATCCAAATTACATTACATTACAAGTTTTAAATCAAACCAAACAAAATAATCGACTTTGTAATGTAATCTGAATTACATTACAAGGTAGATTACAGGCTACCAAACGCAGCCTTAATTAGTCACAAAGGCCAAATAAGAACATTTAATCCATACTTTAGGGAAAATAATTCATGCGACATCAAGCACACTACGAAATTATTGATAAGAAAATTGTTACACCTTACATAGTTGTTCTATAGAATGAATCAAGATTTTGTCCTCTCGAGGCAGTGTGGTGGTTGAGGCATGGGGTGTTGCCACATGAGGTCTTGGGGTCAAAACTTGATGCGTTTGAGCATGTCCTCCCCCATACCTTACCACTTGCACTAATGGCTAGTAGACACCCATGATTCACCTCCTCTGTGTTGGCCTAGGGAAAGGTTGGCGGGGGAGTTGGGGGCTAGCGAATCACCTTTTGCCATATCTATAGAACGAATCAGCGACATCAATAACATTCCTTTACCACATATTAAATTATTTTTATTTACATTAATATGAACATCTCTAATTTCTCATAATAACTATTATGTCAAGACCATGTTCCATATTCAAATATTCACAAATATTTTTATACACAACAGAAATGGGTTGACTAGTGAATAACATCAAAAGATGTAAGTCTATTTAATCTTTTTTTTTAAGCTAGAATCAATTCATTCTAATCAGTCACTTTCTTAATTATGCTCCATTGATCGAATCACCCGTAGCTAATAGGAAATATGGTAAAATAGCAGACAATAATAAGAACCTCAAGTAGACAGCTAAATATTCACTTAGGATAAGATTGAGATTAACTTATAATTTCAAGGGTCTCGCATAGTAGAGAAGCAGAGATCCATTCTCCTATTACCCTTATTGTTGTCATAGCACACGTGGTATGAATCACATGCTATGATGTTTCTCTTTACTAAAAAGAGCACATGTATTTCTTAAAATTTAACATCGTACAGATTTTGATCTTGACATATCTAATGTCTAATCCTGAATTCAACATATGAATTCCAATCTGGCCTTAAGCAGATTCAATAAATGGTGGGTTCATTTATTCCAATTATTATATAAATGATCTCATCTTGACACAATTATCAAGGTGATCTTAACTTATGAGTTTGTCTCTATTCATAGCTACATAAGCTGCCCGATAAGTAATAGTCTTACCTCTATTTATATTTAACAAATAAAGATGATTGTTCATGTGAGTGGACTAATCTCAATCTGCCAACATGCTCATTGAGACTTTAATCCTCAGTGTTGTAGGAACCGAAAAGTAGCTAGGGGGGGGGGGGTGAATAGCTCGTCGCGTGCTTCGTGGTTGGCGTTGCTTGTTTCTTCAAAGATGTGCAGCGGAAATGTACAAGAAACAAAATACAACACTAACAAATAGATTTTACTTGGTATCCACCTCACAAGAGGTGACTAATCCAAGGATCCACACACTCACGCACCCTCCACTATGAAACACACTCCTCTACGGTAACTACCGAAGGCGGAGAAGCCTTTACAAACTCTCAATACAAGAAGAAAGGAAAGGATATGAAATACAAGCAAAAGCTTACAATAAACCCTAACCCTAACTTCTCTTCTTGCTTTTGATCCGCCTCTTGACTTGGAAGAACCTCCAAGAATCTTCAAGAACTGGCGATCTGAACTTGAGAGAGAGAGCTGTGGAGTCGCTGGTGAAGATCGGAGATGAATCGTGTAAGCGCTACTGAAGGAAACGCTAGCCTGCAGCTAAATACGACACCAACGGTCGGATCCTGATCAATTGGATTGCTCTCAATCGATCGGGGAGGCTTTGGATCGATCAACCGATCGATCCAGAGTACCTCTGTGCTCTCTGGAATAGCCTGGATCGATCGGCTGATCGATCCAGGGCTTATCGCACACAAAATGCAGCTCCCAATCGATCCACTGATCGATTGGGACCTCTGGATCGATCCACGGATCGATCCAAAGGGGTTCTGTTCGTGGGGACTCACCCAATCGATCAGCTGATCGATTGGGCATGATCCAATCGATCGTCTGATCGATCCAGATCTGCTGGATCAATCGGCTGATCAATCCAGATCTTGGTTTTTGCCCAAAAGCAAGTTCAAAGCCCCCTAAACCAACATCCAGTCAATCATGACTTGTTGGTACATAAAATCTAACATCCAGTCACCCTTGACCAGCTAGGACTCTCTCACCAAGTGTCTGGTCAATCCCTTTGACCCACTTGGACTTTTCTCCTCTTGCCAAGTATCCGGTCAATCCTTTTGACCTACTTGGACTTTCACCAGATGTCTGGTCAACCTTGACCCATCTGGATTTCCCCGTGCCTGGCTTCACTCACCAGGACTTCCCTTCTGCCTAGCTTCACTCACTAGGACTTTCACCTGGCTTCACTCACTAGGATTTCCCTTCTGCCTAGCTTCACTCACTAGGACTTTCACCTGGCTTCACTCACCAGGATTTCCCTTCTGCCTAGCTTCACTCACTAGGTCTTCTCATTTGCCTGGCTTCACTCACCAGGACTTTCACCTAGCTTCACTCACTAGGGTTTCCTTCTGCCTGGCTTCACTGACCAGGACTTTCACCTAGCTTCACTCACTAGGATTTTCAGTCAAGTATCCAGTCAACCTTGACCTACTTGACTCTCCTTCACAATCTCCCCACATGAACAATTGCACCTGCAATGTTCATGTGTTATCTACAAGTATTGTCAAACATCGAAACCAAATCATCAAGACTCGAGCTTGACTCATTTCAAGCCCAGTCAAACAGGTCAACCTTGACCTAGGGAATATTGCACCAACAATCTCCCCCTTTTTGATGTTTGACAATACCACTTGTAAGTTAGACTAATCCCATAGCCTAAACCTCCTTCATGCCACTAGGTAATGAAGACATAAGTTAAACCCTTCATTCTCCTCCTTAGAGGGCAAACTCTCTCTAGGTAATGAAGTCCTAACTTAAACCCTTCATTCTCCCCCTATTGGCACACATCAACAACATGCTCCATCCTTGGGCACACATCAACAAATTCACTTGTTGAAAACTCTCCCTTTTGAGACTCTCCCCCTGAAGAGTTGCTCATCGTTGTTCACAACTTCACTCGTTGTGATCAACACGATAATGAAAGTCCTATACCCTTCATTATCCTTAACCCTACATTCTCCCATTAATGTAGGTACATTCTCCCATTCTCCCTCTAGGTAATGAAGTCCTAACTTAAACCCTTCATTCTCCCCCTATTGGCACACATCAACAACATGCTCCATCCTTGGGCACACATCAACAAATTCACTTGTTGAAAACTCTCCCTTTTGAGACTCTCCCCTTTGAGACTCTCCCCCTGAAGAGTTTCTCATCGTTGTTCACAACTTCACTCGTTGTGATCAACACGATAATGAAAGTCCCATACCCTTCATTATCCTTAACCCTACATTCTCCTATTAATGTAGTCAAATGTCCATCCGTGAGCTTTTTTTTAAACTTAAACCACTTGAACAATGAGGATATCCACTCCCCATTAAAGTTCAAGCGCTCAACCTTGAGCATGTTCTGAGAAGAAGGTTAACCACCTTCCAAGGTTCATGAAAAAATAGTTTTCATGTCTTTAAAGAGTCCCTCCCCCTAAAGACATGGTCATAACTTCTGTCATTGCACCAACAATGACTTGGAATCCCTAAACCTTTAGGAAATCCAAATTTAGAAGTTTTGAGGTTCAAAAATTCAATATTGAAACAAACCTCAACCTAAACTTCAATTTAGTCTTTCTTAACCAATCCATCCTTGTTTTCAACATGAAAATACCCTTTTTATGTAAACACATGTATTTTGAGGGGTTAGGAATGATTACCTAGACTAAAATATGTTCAAAATGATGAAAATAAGCTTTCCCAGCCAAAATCAGCATCTTCGATCGATTGGAGTTGGGTTCCAATCGATTGAACCCTGCTGAATCGATCCACTGATCGATTCAGTCTTCTTGGATCGATTGGCTGATCGATCCAGCGAGCTTTTGCTCGCGAGAAATGCCTTCTCAATCGATCAGCTGATCGATTGAGGCACTCCAATCGATCCACTGATCGATTGAAGGCCTGAAATTGCTGAAATTCAATTTCAGCCAATTTCAGAAACCCCTAGAAAATTCTACAAAATTTCAAAAATCATGAAAATTTGTGTAGACATTATTTAGGGTATACTTTATAATGGAAAAATAGTTTTATATGAAAATACATCATATTTTTAAAGATTGACATAAACTTGAAAACTTGCATAAACTTTAGTATTTTCTTCAAGTTTGTGTCTAACTATTCAATGGTGATTACTATCAAAAGATAGCCTTCACCAAGGTTTTCCAAAATCATTTTAAAAACCTTTTCAAAACCAATATCCCATCATGTTCCTTGGGCTTAATGCACATGACTTGTACATTAGCTTTCCCAATGATGGGAAAACACATAACTATGTGTTTTGATGAACTCAAAACTCAAAAGAATGCACTAAATCAACATCTTGAGTTTTGTTCATCATCCTAACATCTCACTTGTATCTAAAGTGCACAAAACACATACAAGTCATCTTATAGGTCTTTGTGAGATGTAAAGTTTGGTTTTGCCCTAATCTAGGGATCATGCATATTTATCTAGGCATTTTGTAGATATTGGACATCCACCTAGGATGTCACTTGTTGATACACTTGTACCACTTGTTACCACTTGTTGGTACTTGTTGATAAATGCCATTTATCCTTAATTTTAAGGAATTAAAGATAATGCATGATAATGTTATGACATACATCAAAATGAAATAGTTTTCAAAAGAAAGATTCCTATAACTACATGATGTATGTATGTCATGACATGATATTTTTGTGTTTTCATAATAAGGCATGAGTGCAACAATAATCATGATGTCATGGCATATAATGGGCAAACAATCATGCCAAGGTTTAGCATAAATAACATATACCTAGATTATCTATCTAAGTATTCTTAACCTTAGTTAATCCTAAAACTTAAACCCTAGATTTCCCAAAGTGCTTCAAGAAGGTGCCAAAATCTAAATTGGCATTTCTAATTTTCTTGATTAATTTATGCCAATTGAAATTAAGCATATTCCTCAAGTGTTGGCATATTTTATTTTTCCACAAAAGTAGCACTTTAGATTAAGGCTTAAATTTGCTTTAAATTACTAAGAAAATACCAAAGTCCCAACTTGGTATTTCCTTATATTTTCCCAATATGTGCCATTTTAAAATAAAATCAATACTTCTCAAATTTTGGCACATTTTACTCTTTCAAAGAGTAAATCATAAATCCATTTCATTTTCAAAGGTTAATAATAACCTAGAGAATGATTCTTGAGTGTCAATTTCTTCAAAGTTGGGTTAACTACCCTTCTTCTTAGAGTTGACACTCTCTAACCCATCTATGGGGTAGAGAAAATGCTCTTAGGTGTTGATACAGTCTGACTTGGCTGTTGTTTTGATGTTGACACTGATTTAAGTTTGTATCAGATAGTGATTAAACTAAGAATGACTACTGATCGAGGTTGATCAGTTGGGAGGGAAAGTCCTGGTGAGTAAAGCCATGCAAGGGAAATCCAGATGGGTCAAGACATCTGGTGAAAAGTCCAAGCAGGGAGCTTGGCACGGGAAAAGTCCAAGTATGGTGACTTGGCACGGAATGGTCAGAGAGGGCTCGGTAGCTCGTTCTCTGGACCGGACGAAGTCGGAGAGGGCTCGGTAGCTCGTTCTCCGGACTAGGTCAGAGAGGGCTCGGTAGCTCGTTCTCTGGACCGGACGAAGTCGGAGAGGGCTCGGTAGCTCGTTCTCCGGATTAAGTCAGAGAGAGAGTTAAGTGGACTTTCAATGGTACATTGGATCGGTCGGTAGACCGATCCAGTGACACAAGAATCAGTGGATCGGTCGGCAGACCGATCCAGTGAAACTAAGTTCCACGGATCGGTCTGATGACCGATCAGATGACACTCAGTAGCACACTGAGTGAAATCTGATCGGTCTGCAGACCGATCAGAAAACACTCAGTAGCACACTGAGTGCAATCTGATCGGTCAGGGAGACCGATCAGGAGAAGAGCCTGCAGAAGAAAGAAAGAGGTGGATCGGTCTGTGGACCGATCCACCCTCAATCTGATCGGTCTACCGACCGATCAGAGAACACTCAGTAGCACACTGAGTGCAATCTGATCGGTCAGGGAGACCGATCAGGAGAAGAGACTGCAAAGAAAGAAAAGAGGTGGATCGGTCTGTGGACCGATCCACACTCAATCTGATCGGTCACTACGACCGATCAGAATGGTCTCAGACCGATCAGGCTTTTGCCTGATCGGTCCAAGGCACTGTGATCGGTCTGGTGACCGATCCACACACTCTGATTTGTTCGTTGTATCAACGATTCCTTCACTGTTTTTGATATATCTCATTCATTTATATGATGTAATCCTCTGTGCTGTTAGCTTTTGAGTTTGCAGGTTAACAGGTATCATTCCAAGCCTAATTTCAAATTAAGTTCGTAAGAGGAATGCGACAAATGGTCTTTCTGTTGGTTTCAGCGGCGCATGGTGCATTTCAGGCATCAACGGATACTGCTGTGATCTGGCTGCGATCTGCTTGACTCCTGGGGATTGGTTCGAGCTCAGAAGACGCCAGTGTTGACTGTGATATCATTGGTGTGAGTTCAGAGAATCAGAGAAGGAGGAAAAGGGATTGGCTGCAGCGCTAATTTGCGCAGTTTGGACCAGATTTGTGACAGCAGAGATCAGGTTTTGAGAAGCAGTAAAAACAGCGAGAGGGGAACAAGACCACTACACGAAAGAAAGCTTGAAAGAAAAGTGTGTGCTGTTGTACGAAGTTCTTGAGCTCTCGGGTGAACTGTGATCTCGGTTTTCTGCTACTAATTCTCGCGTGGTTGTAAGCATTTCCATTCTCCTTTGCCACCGAGTTTCTGTAAGTCTCGTGCTTTAAATTAGATATTTCTTGAGACTTTGTGAGAAGGTTACTCCACCTAGAAGGAGGATCTTTAGCCGGAATTCTTCCGGGGTGCGATCTACCGAAGATCAAGGAGTCGTCCACCTTACGGACACGCCGAGGAGTAGGGGCAAGTTATCCCCGAACCTCGTAAATTTGTGTATCAGTGTTTGTGTGTTTGTTTTTGTTTTGTTTTAGTTTGTTTATTCCGCTGCGCTAACTAGTGTCTGTGTAGAACTCTTTGCTTAAGTTTTTAAAGAGGCTATTCACCCCCCTCTAGCCATCTAAGATCCCAACAAGTGGTATCAGAGCACGGTGCTCTTTCATTCGGATTAACAACCCAAAGAGCAAACAAGGATGGCTATGAAGGAAGGCTTCAGCACAAATCGACCACCCTACTTCGAAGGAGCAGATTTTCAATATTGGAAGGGCCGCATGGAGTATTACCTCAAGACCGACATTGCCATGTGGTTTTCCGTCAAGGAGGGTTTTACACCACCAAAAGATGAAGAAGGTAAGGAACTTGATTCGTCTAGGTGGTCTACCGAACAACTACGCAAAGCACAAGCCGATGCCAAGGCCATGGTCACCTTGCAATGTGGAATCGCCAAGGACCAACTCGTCAAGGTAGGTCCGTTCTCGAGTGCAAGAGACCTATGGAACAAACTCATCGAGCTCCAAGAGGGAACTCGAGATTCTCGGATTGCCAAGAGGGACCTATTCTTGAATCAACTCCAAAATCTAAATATGAAGGACAATGAAACGGTAAGTGAGCTTCATGGGAGATTCAAGGAGATCATCAACGGTCTACACTCGGTGGACGAACGAGTGGAGAATCGCGATCTCGTAAGGTATGCTCTAAAAGCTTTTCCTAGGAATGCCTTGTGGTCATCTATGGTAGATGCCTACAAGGTATCCAAGGATCTTTCCATTGTTAAATTAGATGAATTTTTCTGTGAGATGGAACTTCATGAGCTTGCTAACAAAGGTCAAAAAGAGAAGGGTATTGCTTTGTTTGCAGGACCAAAGAGCAAGGATGGAAGAAGGAAGAAGGAAAAGAAGAAAGAAAAGGAGATTTCCTCATCCACCTCTTCCTCAGAATCCGATGATGAAAGTGGATCATCATCAAGTGAGATGGCGAATTTCGTAAGAAGAATCATGAGAAGGAGCAGGAGATACAAAGGAAAAGGTAAACCTAGTGAACAAAATATTGACAAAACTAATGTTACGTGTTATGAGTGCAGCAAAAAGGGACACTATCGAAGTGAGTGTCCAAAACTTAAGAAGAAGGAGGAACGAGCCAAAAAGAAGGAGGAAAGAGCCAAGAAGAAGAAGGCTCTCAAGGCCACTTGGGATGAGTCCTCATCAAGCTCATCGGAGGAAGAAGAGAAGATGGAAAAGAGCACACGACAATTAGCACTTATGGCAAGGGAAGTTTCGGACTCCGGAAGTGAGGGAGATTCGAGCGACGCTTCAACCGCGGCTTCATCATCGTCGAATGATGAAGAGGTAACCTCTTCTCATATAGAAAAGTGTTATAAGACTATCACTCATTTATCTACATTGCTTAAAAAGTCAAAAACAGAAAATAAATTGTTAAAAGAAGAAGTAAAAACCTTAAGGACCCTTAGGGAAGATGAGGTCGATGACCTACATCTAGAAGTCCTTGAGGATGAGAACAAGGCGTTAAAGGGTGAGGTTGAGAAACTCAAGAAAATGCTTGAGAAATTCTCAACTAGCTCTAAGACTCTAGACATGATTCTAAATGCCCAAAGGGCAGTCTACAACAAGGCCGGGCTAGGGTATCAACCCAAGGAGTCGAGTTTCATTTCTCTAATGTCTAGAACTCAACATAGTAGATCACATGTTTCTAGGGCTCATGGAACTAGGAAAGGTATGACCAAGGCATGGGTTCCTAGGTCTTTCGTTGTAGAAGCATTAGGCCCCAAGATTTGGGTACCTAAAACCTCTATCTTCCGTGTCTTGTAGGCATTGGTCGAGGGAGAGCATCTATCAACTTGGTTTGTTGATAGTGGATGCTCCAAGCACATGACCGGGGACAGATCACTGTTTTCTACCATTCAAAACAAAAATAGAGGTAATGTGTCATTTGGTAACAATGGTAGCCTTAAGGTTGTAGGAGTTGGAGACATTCATATATCCGAATGTCTCCATATCAAGAATGTCCTTCTAGTCAAGGGGATGACTTTTAATCTCCTAAGTGTCAGTCAATTGTGTGATACGGGTTACACAATTGAATTTCATTTAAGTCAATGTTTGGTTAAACACATTGACACACTTGACACGGTACTAGTAGGCACAAGGGTTAATAATATTTATCAAGTATCGTTTAAAAGTGCTACTAATGCTTTGATTAAGTGTTTCATGTCGAAAGAAGAAGAGTCTTGGCTATGGCATAGAAGGTTGGCACATGTAAACATGAAGAACATCCGGAAGTTGGCCAACCAAGGATTAGTGCGAGACTTACCCAGCATCAAGTACCACAAGACCAAACTATGTGATGCATGTCAAAAGGGTAAGCAAACAAAAGGTGTTCATAAAGGTAAAAGCACTGTAAGTACATCTACTGCTTTAGATTTATTGCACATGGACCTATTTGATTGCAGTAGTGTAATATCATTGAATGGAAGTAGATATTGCTTGGTAATCGTTGATGATTTTACTAGATACACATGGACCTTCTTTTTGAAACATAAGGACCAAACTATAGATATTTTTATTTCCTTTTGTAGAAGAACTGAAAATGAAAAATCTACAACAATTAAAACCATTAGAAGTGATCATGGTGGGGAATTTCAAAATCATAGGTTTCTAGAGTTTTGTCAAGAAAAGGGATATAGGCATGAGTTCTCTACTCCAAGGACCCCACAGCAAAATGGGGTTGTGGAGAGAAAGAACCGAGTACTACAAGAGGCTGCACGAAGCATGCTCAATGAGTACTCACTACCGAGCTACTTATGGGCTGAAGCTGTGAATACAGCTTGCTATGTGCAAAATCGAGTTTTAATACATAGGTTTTTAGGAAAGACTCCCCATGAACTTTGGTTTGGGAAACCGCCTACAATTAAACATCTTAGGGTGTTTGGTTGTAAGGTGTTTATCTTGAACACCAAGGATCATCTTGGGAAGTTCACGGCTAAGGCTGATCAAGGGATATTGGTCGGGTACTCTCTTACCAGCAAAGCCTATCGAGTCTACAACAATAGGACTAAATTGATTGAAGAGTCCTCTGATGTAGCTTTTGAAGAGATCCCTAACTTAAATGATCAACCAAGGGATATAGGAGAAATTCAATTTGAACTTAGAAATCTAAGTTTGAATGATCAAAATGAAGAACGAGTCGAAGTTGACTCTGATGTTGATGAGCAAAGGCAACAAAGAACTCAATCTGATCCTTTGCCTGATATTGAGTCCTTGCCTGTGCCGAGTGAGACCACTCATGAGGCACCTCCAACACCAAGGCAGTCTAGGTTAGCCACTAGTCATCCCCAAGATCAAATTGTGGGAGACATCCAACAAGGGGTTAGGACTAGGTCATTCTTTAGAAATGAATCTAATGAAGTCGCATTGATTTCAGAGATTGAACCAAAAATAGTTGATGAGGCATTGCACGATCCTGATTGGATCTTAGCTATGCAAGATGAGTTAGGTCAATTTGAAAGGAGCCAAGTGTGGGACTTAGTTCCTAGACCTAAGAAGACCACCATTATTGGAACTAAATGGGTCTTCAAAAACAAGTTAAATCAGAAGGGAGAAGTTGTAAGAAACAAGGCAAGACTTGTAGCCAAGGGCTATAGTCAAGTCGAAGGTCTCGATTATGATGAGACTTATGCTCCCGTGGCACGATTAGAGTCCATTCGTTTGATGCTAGCTTTTGCTGCACATAGAGGTTTCAAACTCTATCAAATGGATGTTAAATCTGCCTTCTTAAATGGTTTTATTAAAGAAGAAGTCTATGTTGAACAACCACCGGGGTTTGTGAATACCGAAGCTCCAAACCACGTGTACAAGCTCAAGAAAGCACTTTATGGGCTTAAACAAGCACCACGAGCTTGGTACGAAAGGTTGTCAACATATTTACTAGAGAAGGGTTTTGTAAGAGGACAAATAGACCCAACACTATTTCTACGAAGAGATGGTGAAAACATATTTGTAGCCCAAGTATATGTCGATGACATAATTTGTGGCTCAAATAACAAGGGCTATTTGAATGAATTCATTTCTCACATGGAAAGTGAGTTTGAGATGAGTCTAGTAGGAGAATTGACATTCTTCCTTGGACTTGAAATCAAACAAACTCAAGATGGAATTTATGTCCATCAGACAAAATACACTCAAGAGATGCTTAGAAAATTAAATATGAGTGACTCTAAGGAAGTGTCCACTCCAATGGCGACAAACACTCGCCTTGACAATGATGAGAGTGGAAAACCAATTGATCTAACCCAATATAGAAGCATGATTGGTAGTCTTCTATATCTCACAGCTAGTCGACCGGACATACTCTTTGCTGTGGGCATGTGCGCTAGGTATCAAGTCTGTGCCAAGGAATCTCACTTAATTGCAGTTAAGAGAATTCTGAGATATCTCAAAGGCACAATGAGAGTAGGACTGTGGTACCCTCGTACGGAGTCTTTTGATTTGATAGGCTATACCGATTCCGATTATGCTGGATGCAAATTGGATCGGAAAAGTACTAGTGGGGGTTGCCAATTTTTAGGTTCATCTCTAGTTAGTTGGTCGAGTCGGAAGCAACATTGTGTTGCTCTCTCCACGACCGAGGCCGAATATATTGCCATGGGAGAGAGTGTATCACAGTTGTTGTGGATGATACACACCCTAGAGGATTATGGACTTTATTATAAGGGTGTACAAGTGCTATGTGACAACATTAGCACGATCAACCTAACTAAAAATCCAGTCCATCATTCGAGGACCAAACACATAGAAGTGCGTCATCACTTCATAAGAGATCACGTAGCTAGGGGAGACATTGCACTCACATATGTTGAGTCAAAATCAAACCTAGCTGATATTTTCACCAAACCCCTTCCGGAGAATGAATTTAGTCATTTAAGGAGGGAGTTGGGAATGTGTTTGGCTCCTTAGGTCCTTAGGATTTCATCATGATCAATAAGGACTATTAAAATGACAAGAGTAATTGGGACAATAATTTGGGCAACTTGGGAACATCTCACACAAACTATAAGGTTTAACAAAATATTTTGTTTGCTAGAAATGGGGTGAGATGCTAGGATCAATCAAATTATTCAAAATGTATCATGCATCCCTTGAATAATTGGGTTGAAGAGACATTAATTGAGTATGGGGAACACCATTACATAATTCATGTGTAATTGGTTCCTTGATCTTACTCATATATTCCAATCAAGGAATCTTGGTTGGACTTTTGCCTAGAAATTATCCAATTATAGTTGATGGTTGATTTGTTGATTGATATTTTTGATTGATACTTAACATGCCTTGATTGAAAATTAGGACAAGTTGTTTATATTTTGACAAACTTGAAACTGATCATAGCAATCCTAGGTCTTAACTAATACCTTGGTTCACTATAGGTAATAGTTTTATAAGGTTCTCTAAGATTGGAACTCTAAGATTCCAAATGTCTGAGTTTTTGGGTTTTGAAGTCTGAAACTTTCGGGCTCTAAACAAGCTCAGGCCATAAGAGTTCATTTTTTGAACACAATTGTGGGTGTTGATCCTTAGGTTCTAGGTTATGAATTTGGGAGGTTCTGAATTCTTGGTTGTTGAACTTTTCAGAATTCTCGATCAACAACGGCTCAAAAATTTCAGTTACTGAAATCAGAATTTCAGGATTATCAGACACTGATCGGTCCAGGGACCGATCAGGCCGATATCTGATCGGTCTCTACGACCGATCAGTAGAGTTCATTCAATATCTGATCGGTCTGCAGACCGATCAGGGGTTCTGAAACGTATCGCTAGCTACTGATCGACCTCTGATCGGTCCGGGGACCGATCAGGAGGTTCCCTGATCGGTCTCCACGACCGATCAGGAGGCTCTGGCACGCATCCACCTCTGATCGGTCCGGGGACCGATCAGGAGATACTGGGTCGGTCTGTCGACCGATCCAGAACGAATCCATAACTCTCCGGTCAGTTCTATGGTTCGCAGGAAGGCTACCTGATCGGTCTCCACGACCGATCAGAGGGTTTCCTGATCGGTCCGGGGGACCGATCAGACCTCTTAAAATCGATACTGATCGGACGACCGTCCGATCAGATCTCACTGTGCACTATCCCCTCATTAAATCCTCCCGACCTCCTCTCTTCCCGATCTTCTTCCTTTTCAAAACCCTAGCCGACCGACTCATAACCTAGCCGACGCCCCTCTTTTCCTCCCGTCTTCTCGACCCATCATCTTCTAAAAGCCGAAGGTTACAATGGCGCCCAGGTAACTCTTCTTCCTCCCGAGATTTGTTCATTCTAAGCATTTTAGCTTCTTTTCACATTTTCTCTATGTGTGTTGTCTCGGTTCTCTCTGTGTGGTCTCGGTTCTCTCTGTGTGGCTCCCGTGGACTCCCATTTGCCCCGACCGTGTCCAAATCTTTATCTATTTAGGAAGAAAGCAGTCGGTGAGGGTTCTTCTAAGTCCCCAACTGAGAAAACCAAGTCTCCTGCTCCCTCTCGACCCCAACCAGCTAGTTCCAGTAGATTCCCAAACCGCCAGTCTGAGCAAGCTTTTCAACAAAGGACATTCAAATTACTCCCTTGTAGGTCCGTGGATAGAAAATTCATGGACGAATTTTGCCCACAAGTGTCCGAAATCATAGCATACTACAAACTCGATTCACTAGTCTACTTGGAACGGGATATCAACTATGACTTGGTCTCTGAGTTCTATAATAACCTTCATGAGACTAATGATCGAGGTTTTAAAACAAGAGTTGCTAAGCGGACTCTTGATTTCAGTATCTCATCTATCTTTGAGTATCTCAATTGTCGGAGGTGTTCCGGTGATGTCTTTTCGATATTTCCTGACTTACCAGATCATTTACTTCCACCGTTTGATATCTCACCTGACGATATATATGAGTACTTCTTCAGACAGCCTAGACAAGGGCTAGATGAGCTAGATGTTGACTTCCCTACTTTTGCAGCCTTGAGATTATCTCCTCAAGATTACATTCTTTTTAAAATTGTCACGAACTGCCTTCTACCTATCACATCTAAACCATTATCTGAGATCCGATCATATCATTGTCTTATGATTTATGGTTTGCGTCGGTGTCTCGATTTTGATATCATGTCGAGCATCTACTCCTCGATCATATCATATTCTCAGCCTAGCGGCTTCACTATTTATATGCCTTATGGGCATATAATTACTGATTGGCTTGAGACCCTTCAGGTTGATGTCTCTAAGGGTAGAATAATCAAAATGGTCAGGCAGGATTGCCGACTTGGGAAACGGGCATTTTCCAAGTCTGGAATCATAGGGCAAAATGGGGATGTTCAGTGGAAGGATGGGAGAGCTTTAGGTGAGTTACCACGGGGACCTCCACGACAGGTTGCTCCTGTTGCTGCTCCTCCTGCTGCTGCTGACGATGGAGAGGACGATCCTGATCTGCGCTGGCAGATCGCCGAGCTGGAGAGCCGTTTTGATCGGCATGATGAGATGATATCTGCTGAGCTGGATGGCTTGCGTATTCGGATAGACCAGCGCTATGATGACCTGCGCGGGCATATTGACCAACGTTTCGATGATATGCGCAGTCATCAGGTGGTGACACAGCAGTTGCTACTCGGATGGATGGCACGCTACCCGCCTCCGCAGTCTTACCCAGGCTATCCATCCTCCAGCGTGCCGCCTCAGGATTTCACCCCTCCTGCCGATGATGGTGATGTTCCTCAGTGTGAGGATGTTGATTGATACAGTTTGTTTGTTGACTGTCTGTATTTTGGATGTTATTTGTTAGTCTTTATGACTGACCTGGATGTTTGCACTTCTGATGCTACTCATGTATTTATGGTACTCAGTTTTATATTTACTTGCTCTTTATTATATTTCATTTTCTATCCGTTATTAATATGCTGTTCACTTGCATGTCTTGTTTGTCTTTTATTTCCTTATTACTGTCTTATAATACACTTAGAGGGAATTCTCAGTGATTTAAGAACCAGACAGTAAGGGTTAAGGGGGAGTTCTTTAAGTTATCTTACCTTATTCGCACCTTTTCGGTGTTTGACAAAGGGGGAGAAGATAACTAAGTTTAGATGAATGCAAATGTGAAGACCCTCACATAGTGTGTATCCATCTTAGGGGGAGGATCTTGATTCCCCTAAAATTATGAAAATTTGAACAATTCTGATCTAAACTTAAATCGTGTTGTCAAACAACAAAAAGGGGGAGATTGTTGATACAGTCTGACCTGGCTGTTGTTTTGATGTTGACACTGATTTAAGTTTGTATCAGATAGTGATTAAACTAAGAATGACTACTGATCGAGGTTGATCAGTTGGGAGGGAAAGTCCTGGTGAGTAAAGCCAGGCAAGGGAAATCCAGATAGGTCAAGACATCAGGTGAAAAGTCCAAGCAAGGAGCTTGGCACGGGAAAAGTCCAAGTATGGTGACTTGGCACGGAATGGTCAGAGAGGGCTCGGTAGCTCGTTCTCTGGACCGGACGAAGTCGGAGAGGGCTCGGTAGCTCGTTCTCCGGACTAGGTCAGAGAGGGCTCGGTAGCTCGTTCTCTGGACCGGACGAAGTCGGAGAGGGCTCGATAGCTCGTTCTCCGGACTAGGTCAGAGAGGGCTCGGTAGCTCGTTCTCTGGACCGGATGAAGTCGGAGAGGGCTCGGTAGCTCGTTCTCCGGATTAAGTCAGAGAGAGAGTTAAGTGGACTTTCAATGATACATTGGATCGGTCGGTAGACCGATCCAGTGACACAAGAATCAGTGGATCGGTCGGCAGACCGATCCAGTGAAACTAAGTTCCACGGATCGGTCTGATGACCGATCAGATGACACTCAGTAGCACACTGAGTGAAATCTGATCGGTCTGCAGACCGATCAGAAAACATTCAGTAGCACACTGAGTGCAATCTGATCGGTCAGGGAGACCGATCAGGAGAAGAGCCTGCAGAAGAAAGAAAGAGGTGGATCGGTCTGTGGACCGATCCACCCTCAATCTGATCGGTCTACCGACCGATCAGAGAACACTCAGTAGCACACTGAGTGCAATCTGATCGGTCAGGGAGACCGATCAGGAGAAGAGACTGCAAAGAAAGAAAAGAGGTGGATAGGTCTGTGGACCGATCCACACTCAATCTGATCGGTCACTACGACCGATCAGAATGGTCTCAGACCGATCAGGCTTTTGCCTGATCGGTCCAAGGCACTGTGATCGGTCTGATTTGTTCGTTGTATCAACGATTCCTTCACTGTTTTTGATATATCTCATTCATTTATGTGATGTAATCCTCTGTGCTGTTAGCTTTTGAGTTTGCAGGTTAACAGGTATCATTCCAAGCCTAATTTCAAATTAAGTTCGTAAGAGGAATGCGACAAATGGTCTTTCTGTTGGTTTCAGCGGCGCATGGTGCATTTCAGGCATCAACGGATACTGCTGTGATATGGCTGCGATCTGCTTGACTCCTGGGGATTGGTTCGAGCTCAGAAGACGCCAGTGTTGACTGTGATATCATTGGTGTGAGTTCAGAAAATCAGAGAAGGAGGAAAAGGGATTGGCTGCAGCGCTGATTTGCGCAGTTTGGACCAGATTTGTGACAGCAGAGATCAGGTTTTGAGAAGCAGTAAAAACAGCGAGAGGGGAACAAGAACAGAACACGAAAGAAAGCTTGAAAGAAAAGTGTGTGCTGTTGTGCGAAGTTCTTGAGCTCTCGGGTGAACTGCGATCTCTGCTACTAATTCTCGCGTGGTTGTAAGCATTTCCATTCTCCTTTGCCACCGAGTTTCTGTAAGTCTCGTGCTTTAAATTAGATATTTCTTGAGACTTTATGGGAAGGTTACTCCACCTAGAAGGAGGATCTTTAGCCGGAATTCTTCCGGGGTGCGATCTACCGAAGATCAAGGAGTCGTCCACCTTACGGACACGCCGAGGAGTAGGGGCAAGTTATCCCCGAACCTCGTAAATCTGTGTATCAGTGTTTGTGTGTTTGTTTTTGTTTTGTTTTAGTTTGTTTATTCCGCTGCGCTAACTAGTGTCTGTGTAGAACTCTTTGCTTAAGTTTTTAAAGAGGCTATTCACCCCCCTCTAGCCATCTAAGATCCCAACATTAGGAACCCAAAACCTATTGGTTCTCCTTGGATGCTCTAGGTATTCACTAGGGATAACTTTCCTAGATACCTTCCTAGTGACTTTGTTTTGCTTCTTAGAAGCCTTGGTCACTTTTTCTAGGTCAACCTTAGGGATTGCTTCCCTTGTGACCTTCTTTGTGGCTTTCTTAGACTTCTTAGAAGTCTTAGTCACATTTGTTGCAAAAATACTCTTAGGGATGACCTCCCTAGTATTTTTTGCTTGCCCACTAGGCCTAGGGTTTGTTCCATAACTATATGGAACTCTATGGTAAGTAGGTACATCCTTTTTGGTTTTAGGTTTGTATCCCAAACCTCTATGGCCTTTGGATGACCCTTGTTGTCCTAAACCTAGATTTTGCTCATCTTGCCCTATTAGGATATTTTCCATCCTTTTTAGGGTCTTTTCCATTTTATCAAGTCTTGACTTCAAGACTTGATTTTCTTTCCATAAGTCCTTAGTTTTTGATTTATCACTAAGTCCATGAGCATTTTTATTTTTAGGCTTTTAACTATGGTCCTTAGTGTTATTGCCTAAATTCTTATCTACCTTCCTAAACCTAGGTGTGGTAGTTTTAGCATGGAGAGCCATGTGTTTTTCCTTAATGCTATCATGCTCTCTATTCTTATGGTAAATAGTATTAAAATGGTATAAATTGGAACTAACATGCTTTTTACCATAATTTAAAGGGGTAGGCTCAATAAAGGTTACCTTCCTTTTTACCTTGGAGGCACCCCCTTGAATTGAGCTTCCTTCTTGAGCCTTGACCACCTTCTTCCCCTTGGGACATTGACTCCGGTAATGTCCCTTTTTATTGCACAAGAAGCACACAATGTGCTCCTTGCTCTTCTTTGTTGTGGGGATGGTCTCCTTGGGCTTCTCCTTGCCCTTGGGTGCCACTTGGCCCTTTTTCTTGGCCAATTTAGGGCACTTGCTCTTGTAGTGCCCGTGTTCCCTACACTCAAAACATATAATATAATTTTTATTTTTAAATGAACTATTTATACCTTCTTGTCTAGGGGTGGCACTTGGTCCTCCATTTGATGTGGATGTAGAGGCTTCCTCTTGATCCGATAGTGATGCTCCTCCATTAGATTTAACTTGGCTTGTGGAGGTGGAGGCTACTTCATCCTCTTCTTTTCTTGACCTGGATGTGGAGACTTCTCCTTCTTCTTGATCCGGTGTCACCGAAGATCACTCCCCCTCAATCCTAGAGGTGGAGGCTTCATCATCTTGAACATGGAACAAGGAGTATGCTCCCTCCTTGTTCCCTTCATTGCATTCCCATGAAGATGAAGCTTCTTCTTGGACTTCTTCTTCGGAAGTTGAGCATCTCTCAACTTCGGAATTCTCCTCCTCTTGGTCTTCTTCCAATGAGTCGCCCTCTTTGGATTTTTCTTGGGTTGGTACAGTGGAGGGGATCTCATGAATTTTGCCAATTTGCTCCAAAGCTCCTTGGCATCCTTGAACTCTCCAATTTGCTCCAAAATGTGACTAGGCAATAGATTGACCAAGAGCTTGGTCACCTTGTCATTGGCCTCACATCTTTGGATTTGTTCTTGGCTCCAGTTGCTCCTCATGAGAATTTTGCTCTTTGAATTCTTGGGAGCTTCAAAGCCTTCCATTAGAGCAAACCATTGCTCTATCTCCATCATCAAGAAATTTTTGATTCTTGATCTCTAAGAATCGAAACTTGTTGAAGCGTATGGTGGAGCCACCCTTGTGTCAAATCCAAGTCCATCTTGGAATTGCATCTTGAAGTTGAGCTTCTTGAATTCTTTGACTTTGATAATTTTGCTCCAACTTCTTCACCCTCCCGCTTTGCTTGTTATGTTTGCCCCTTTCGGCGATGATTCCGGTGAAGAGCAACCTGACTCTGATACCACTTGTAGGAATCGAAAAGTAGCTAGAGGGGGGGGGGGGTGAATAGCTCGTCGCGTGCTTCGTGGTTGGCGTTGCTTGTTTCTTCAAAAATGTGCAGGGGAAATGTACAAGAAACAAAATACAACACTAACAAATAGATTTTACTTGGTATCCACCTCACAAGAGGTGACTAATCTAAGGATCCACACACTCACGCACCCTCCACTATGAAACACACTCCTCTATGGTAACTACCGAAGGCGGAGAAGCCTTTACAAACTCTCAATACAAGAAGAAAGGAAAGGATATGAAATACAAGCAAAAGCTTACAATAAACCCTAACCCTAACTTCTCTTCTTGCTTTTGATCCGCCTCTTGACTTGGAAGAACCTCCAAGAATCTTCAAGAACGGGCGATCTGAACTTGAGAGAGAGAGCTGTGGAGTCGCCGGTGAAGATCGGATATGAATCGTGTAAGCGCTACTGAAGGAAACGCTAGCCTGCAGCTAAATATGACGCCAACGGTTGGATCCCGATCGATTGAATTGCTCCCAATCGATCGGGGAGGATTTGGATCGATCAACCAATCAATCTAGAGTGCCTCTGTGCTCTCTGAAATAGCTTGGATCGATCGGCTGATCGATCCAGAGCTTATCGCGCACAAACAGCAGCTTCCAATCGATCCACTGATCGATTGGGACCTCTGGATCGATCCACGGATCGATCCAAAGGGGTTCTGTTCGTGGGGACTCACCCGATCGATCAGCTGATCGATTGGGCATGATCCAATCGATCGTCTGATCGATCAAGATCTGCTGGATCGATCGGCTGATCGATCCAGATCTGCTGGATCAATCGGCTGATCAATCCAGATCTTGGTTTTTGCACAAAAGCAAGTCCAAAGCCCCCTAAACCAACATCCAGTCAACCATGACTTGTTGGTACATAAAACCTAGCATCCGGTCACCCTTGACCAGCTAGGACTCTCTCACCAAGTGTCTGGTCAATCCCTTTGACCCACTTGGACTTTTCTCCTCTTGCCAAGAATCTGGTCAATCCTTTTGACCTACTTGGACTTTCACCAGATGTCTGGTCAACCTTGACCCATCTGGATTTCCCTGTGCCTGCCTTCACTCACCAGGACTTCCCTTCTACCTAGCTTCACTCACTAGGACTTTCACCTGACTTCACTCACCAGGATTTCCCTTCTACCTAGCTTCACCCACTAAGACTTTCACCTGGCTTCACTCACCAGGATTTCCCTTCTGTTTAGCTTCACTCACTAGGATTTCCACCTGGCTTCACTCACCAGGATTTCCCTTCTGCCTAGCTTCACTCACTAGGTCTTCTCATTTGCCTGGCTTCACTCACCAGGACTTTCACCTAGCTTCACTCACTAGGGTTTCCTTCTGCCTGGCTTCACTCACCAGGACTTTCACCTAGCTTCACTCACTAGGATTTTCATTCAAGTATCCAGTCAACCTTGACCTACTTGACTCTCCTTCACAATATCCCCACATGAACAATTGCACCTGCAATGTTCATGTGTTATCTACAAGTATTGTCAAACATCGAAACCAAATCATCAAGACTCGAGCTTGACTCACTTCAAGCCTAGTCAAACAGGTCAACCTTGACCTAGGGAATATTGCACCAACAAATGTAACAACATATACACAGAATAGATCATGTTATTTTACAACATGTTACATTTTACAAAGTCACAAAGACTTCCCATATTCTTGAAATGACTCTTTAGTCAATGGCTTAATAAAAAGATTTGCAAATATATTACATGTAGGGATGTACTCAAGAACTATCTTTTTCTTGTTAACAATATCTTTTACAAAATTATACTTAATTTCTATATGTTTGTCTTTACTGTGATATTTGGAATCTTTGAAAAAAGCTATAGCAGCTTGATTTTCACAATACACTATAACATGACTCCCACTGTCCTCAACAATTTTCAGATGCTTCAGAAACTTTCTTAACTAGACAGCTTCTTGTACATCCGTTGCGTAAGCCACATAGCTTCCATTGTTGACAAGGCTACACAAGCCCAGCCATATAGCTTCTATTGTTGACAAGGCTACACATGCCAAGCCATATATTTTTCATTGTCAACAAGGCTACATAAGCATGCTTCTTACTATTCCATGAGATAACGCTACCATTTAGCAAGAAGTTAGATGTGGATTTTCTGTCATCAAAGTCTTCTACTCAATTTACATTTGCATAGCCCTTTAGGCTCATCTTAGATCTTTGAAAACAGATACAACAATTTGTTGTCCCTTTTGAGATATCTGAATATCCCCTTCACCGATTTTCAGTGTCTCAATCCTGAATTTGACTGGAAATGACTAACTAAGCCAACGACATAACTTATATCAAGACGAGTATTAGGACAAGTACACAATATAGTGTACATTAAACTGCTAATAGCATTGACTATGATTTTTTTCTACATTTCGACTATTTTTTCAGGAGCCTTGGGATACATACTTTTTCTCAGAATAGTACCTTTCACTATAGGTGTTTGTTCAATGTTGCAATTTGACATATTGAAGTATTGTAGCATCTTAGTGATATAAGACTCTTGAAACAAACCCAAAAGTCTTTTTGATCGATCTCTAATAATCTTTACTCCTAAGATGTACTTAGATTCTCCTTTATCTATTATATCAAATGGTGATAAAAGTCACGATTTGACTTCTATCACTTATTCCCAATAGCCCTTTGGCATGAAGGAATATCGACTAATTCCCAAATTTGATTCTTTCTCATTAACTTCATTTCCTCATCCATTGCAACTTTCCATTTTTCTCTAACTAAACATTAGAATGCTTCTTCAACTGTTCAAGATTCCTCATCATCAATTAGGAGAATTATCAATGCCTTATTGTTAATGTCAAATTTTCTTCAAGGAATAATCTGACGACTACTTCTTCGTAGGTTAGACTGTTGAAAAATTGATTCATCATCGGAAAATCACTCTCACTAGGTTGATTAGATTCAGACATCTCTCATGATACTTGATTTGTTGATAGAGGAATATTATCCTCCTCCTCTATCACAAATAGAGGAATTGTCTTATCAATTGCACCTCTTGTTGGGAACTCAGTTTCGAGAAAGATATCATCTCTTGACTTTATTTCAGAAATGGTTCCATCTGGTCACACCAATGAAGACATAACCCTTAGAAATCTCAGAATGTCATATAAAGATACACTTCTTACATTGGGTCATAATTTTCCATATTTGTGAGTCTTATCATCAATGTAGGCAGCTGACCCCCAAGGTCTTAGATTACTCAAATCTGATTTTCTGCCTGCCCATTGTTCATATGGAGTATATATAAGAGATTTAGAAGGCACTCGGTTAAGTATATAGGTTGCAACTAATAACGAATCTCCCTAATAGGAAATAGGCAAATTAGTTTGAGCCATCATAGACCTAACCATATCTAGAACAGTTCAATTTCTTCTTTCAGTAACCCCATTTTATTGTGGAGTTCTAGGGATAGTTAGTTGTCTAATGATCCCTTTCTTAGTATACATTATCTTGAACCGATCAGATAAATATTCACCTCCATGATCAGTGCACAAGGTTTTAGCCTTACATTTCGTTTAATTCTCAACATCGTTCATATAACGAATGAAGCAATTCAATGCTTCAGATTTGTGAGAAATCAAATACGCATGATCAAAATGTATGAAGTCATGAATAAATGTAATGAAATAAGAACTTCCATTTCTAGCCTTCACATTCATTGGACCACAAATATCCAAATGAATTAATTGCAATTGTGATTTATCTCTAATAGCCTTACCAAATGATTTCTTAGTTGCTTTTCCAGCAAAACAATACTCACATATAGACACATTAACTTTAGCATGAGTGTCGAGCAGAACCTCTTTAGCTAATATATTCATTTATTCTTGTTCTATATGTCCTAGTCTAACATGTCAAACTTCATCATTAATATCAGCATCACTAGTAAAAGTAATGTTTGAAAAATAACCATTATGGTCGTAATTAATACATGGTTCTACATTAAGAACCATGAAACCATTAAATACATAACCATATTTTATTAATACAGAGTTAATTCTTAGTTCCATACAACAACTTTAAAAGTTTATACAATAATCCAAATCAAGAAGACTATTAACGAAAACTAAATTCCGGCGAATCTCAGGAGCATATAGGATCATACAGAAACAAAGTATGTCCAGCACATAGGTTGAATTTGCAAGTGACAACTCTTTTGACTTCAATCCTGCCGAGTACTACTTGGAATTCCGTTATGTTTCCCCTATACAAAAATTTGTACAAGTACAAAACTTTTCCTAGCAACCCATGTGTTCTTCAAAACGGTAAACTTGGATTGCAAACGAAACTTAACATTATTAATCCTAGTTCAACTCATGTGTTCTTCAGAAGTTAAACCATATTGCAGAAGTTGATTAAATATCTATTTCAAGGATTGGCTTCCAGGTCATTGGCGAGACACTCAGCCTTCTTGGTTATGGGATCATCCACCACTTCCTAGACAAAGCCTTTCAAAGAAATTGAATATTTAAACTCCTTACAGTAAACCCTAGGTTTAACTACAGAGAACTCAATTGAAGCACAAAATCGATAGCCTCTTGTGTTGGTATTTCAGGATCCATACAAAGAAAAACTAAACTAGTTTCCCTGCGGAATAAAGAACTAATTGTACCTTTCTTCGTAGACGATCTTCTACTGTATTCCTCTCCTCCTTTTGGACGCGGTGTGGGCGACGATCTACCAAGACAAAGCACCCGAACCTTTTCTTCTTCTCCTCTAAGTACCGCTGGCCACAAAGATTGAAGCAAGGTGATGCCGGCCTCAAGAGAAAGAAAGCAATAGAAGAGGGTCGACCACACAAGAGAATAAAAGAGAGAGAGCTTAGGTTGTGTTTTTAGGGAGCACCTCCTCTTTTATAATCTTTGCTAGCGGCTAAAAAGAAAAGTTTTAACAAAATTTTCCTTTTATTTGCTATTGTGGATGGTTACAAAAAAGAAAAGATTTTAACAAAATTAAGATCTCTTTTTTAAACTATTGTAAATAGCTATAAAAGGAAATATTATAGCAAAACTTTGTTTTAACAAAATCTTCCTTTTATTCCTATAATGATTGGTTACAAAAGGAAAGATTTTAACAAAATTAAAATCTTTCTTTTAAACCATTGTAGATAACTATAAAACAGGAAAGATTTTAACAAAATTAAAATATCTCTTTTAATCCTTTGTAGAAAACTATAAAAGGAAAGATTTTAACAAAATTAAAATCTTTCTTTTAAACCATTGTAGATAACTATAAAAAGGAAAGATTTTAACAAAATTAAAATCTCTCTTTTAATCCTTTGTAGAAAGCTATAAAAGGAAAGATTTTAACAAAATTTTATTTTAAATAGAAACTTCCTTTTATCTTCTATTATGGTCGACCCCATGCTTGGGCACCAAACATAGCTTGGCCGACCCATATCTTGAGCACCAAGCAAGGCTTGGCCGACCCCTCACTTGAGTAGGAAGGAAAATCAAAATGGGTGAATGCGAGACTTTATAGAGACTAAAGCAGGGACCGAGAGGAGGAATTGGTTTTGACCTCCTAATGAGCTTGAGCTTCCTGTGTTCGACCCGAACACCAACTCAAGTTTATCAATAATAACTCAAACCACTAAAGAACTATTATTTAACAACCACACCAATCCCATATTATATTCTGGACTCCTTCTTATCATGAGTGAGTTAATCTCCCTATGTTTAAGATATCGAATGCCCATTAATTAAATGAGTTACTGACAACTCACTTAATTAACATCTGGGTCCAAGAGTAGTACCACTTAACTTCATTGTCATGTTGGAACTAAGTCCACCTACAGGGTTTAGATGACAATCCTTATGGGCTCCTCAAGGGGACATCATCATCCTAATAAATAGAGCACAGTTTCCTTTTATAATCAACAACACACCATATAAATAATATTATTTCCCAACTTATCAGGCCTATTGATTTAATGATTAAATCTCACCATTTGATAAATTAAAGAAATAAATGCTAAGTACATGTGCTTGTTATTATATCGGGATTAAGAGTATGCACATCCATAATAACAGAGGTTCTGTTCTTTTATGTAGTCAGTATAAAAGGAACAAGCTCAAATGATCCTGCTCTATACACACAGAGTGTACTAGTGTAATTTTATAGTCAAGATAAACTAGTACCAAATTACACTACATCCATTCCAATGGTTTGCCCCAATCCATCTTGGTTGTGAGCTTCTATTTATAATTTATAAGGAACTGATAACATGATCTTCTGTGTGACACCACACACCATGTTATCTATAATATAAATTAAATGGACAGTTGCATTTAACTAAATGTAGACATTTGACTAATGTGATTCTCATTTCAAAATAAATGTTTATACAAAAAGCTAGGCTTTTAGTATACATTCTAACAATCTCCCACTTATATTAAAAGACTATGCTGCCATATATACTGCCATACATCTGATCCCCATCCCCTCAATATGCCTATCAAAAGCTCTCACCAAAAGGGCCTTAGTGAAAGGATCTACAGTTATCTTCTGATGCAATCTTGGCGACAACAACTTCTCCTCGCTTTACGATGTCTCGTATCAGGTAGTACTTGCGCTCAATGTGTTTACTTGCTTTATGAGCTCATGGTTCCTTCAAGTTTGCTACTACGCCACTATTATCACAATAAATTGTGATAATTTTGGAAAAATCAGGAATCACATCTAAGCCCATCAAGAAGTTTCTGAGCCATACAGCTTCTTTGGCTGCCTCAAAGGCTGCCACATACTCAGCTATCATGGTGGAGTCCGAAACGTATTTCTGTTTAACACTCTCCATGCTATGGCTCCACCTCCCAAAGTAAACACATACCCTGAGGTTGACTTACTATTGTCCTTATCTGATTGGAAGTCAGAATCCGTGCAACCCATAGGGAGCTAATCATCTGCCTGGTAAATTAACATATAATCTCTAGTCCTTTTCAGGTACTTCAATATATGCTTTACGACAATCCATTGTCCTTGTCCTGGGCTACTTTAATATCTGCTAACCATATCCACGACAAAATAGATATCCGATCTCGTACATAGCATCAAATACATTAGGCTTCCTACAGCCGAAGCATAAGGAACTGCCTTCATGTCCTCTATTTCTTTTGATGTTTTAGGAGACATCTCTTTAGATAAAGGTACTCCATACCGAAAAGGTAGAAAACCTTTCTTGGAGTTTTGCATGCTAAAACGAGCTAGAATAGTATCGATGTATGAAGCTTGGGATAAACACAACATTCTTTTCTTACGATCCCTTATTACTTTGATCCCAAGAATATGTCCATATTCTCCCAAATCCTTCATATCAAACTGCTTGGACAACCATACCTTTACGTCTGACAATACTTTGACATTGTTGTCAATGAGAAAAATGTCATCTACATATAGTACAAGAAATACCACCACGTTTCCGTCACTCTCCTTGTATACACAAGACTCATCCGGACACTAAATAAATCCATAAGACTGGATCACTTCATTAAACCGGATGTTCCAAGATCTCGAAGTTTGCTTCAGTCCATAGATAGACTGATTGAGCTTGCATACAAGATGCCCTTTGCCTTTCACAATGAATCCCTCTGGTTGCTTCATATGGATATTTTCTTCAAGACTTCCATTAAGGAAAGCTATCTTGACATACATTTGCCAATTCTCATAATCCATATGAGCGGCAATAGATAAAAGAATCTGGATAGACTTAAGCATGGCTACCGGCGAAAAGGTTTCCTCATAATCGATTTCCTCTTTCTGAGTATACCCTTTTGTAACAAGCCTTGCTTTGAAGGTTTCCACCTTTCCGTCTGTCCCTCTTTTTCTTTTGTAGACCCATTTACATCTAATGGCTTTTACACCATTTGGTGGTTCTAAAAGCTCCCAGACCTGATTAGAGTACATATATTCTATTTCAGAGTTCATTACACTTTGCCAAGATGCTGCATCTTTATCTTGGAGTGTTTCATCATATATCTAGGGATCAAGTTCATGTTCACCAGGGATCATGTCCGAAGATTCTCCCAAAAACATGAATATATCAGGTTGCCTAACAACCCTTCCACTATGACAAGGCACTACTTGTAATTGTGCATCATTTATAACACGTGTTACAGTTTCTTGTGGTATCTCATCTTGTACCGTTGGTACTAAAGTAGACGTGCCTTCTCTTATTTCCTCAAGAACAATTTACTCATGGGCTTATGGTTCATTACATAGTCCTCTTCTAAAAATCGGGCATTGGTGCTAACAATGATCTTCTGATCTTTAGGACTATAAAATAAACCACCTTTCATTCCTTTAGGATAACCCACAAACAAGCAAACTTCTGTACGTGATTCCAACTTATCAGTGTCTCCCTTTAGCACATGTGCTGGACTACTCAAAATCCGAATATGTTTCAAACTAGGCTTACACCCATTCCATAATTCTGTGGGAGTAGAGGTTACTGACTTAGAAGGTACCAAGTTCAGAATGTACACTACCGTTTCCAAAGCATATCCCCAAAACGAATTTGGTAATTCTGAATAACTTATCATTGATCTAACTATTTCCATAAGAATCCTATTCCTTCGTTCTGCCACACTATTTTGTTAGGGCGTACTAGGTGCTGACAGTTGGGATTGAATCCCGACCTTTGATAAGTAACTCTTAAACTCTCCTAAGAGGTACTCGCCACCACGATCAGACCGTAGTGTCTTGATATCTTTACCATGACGTTTCTCCACATCAGCCTTGAATTCTTTGAACTTATCAAAGTACTCAGACCTACGGCGCATCATGTAAATGTACCCGTATCTCGAATAGTCGTCTATAAAAGAGACAAAATATTCGAAACCACCTCTTACCTGGATAGTCATAGGTCCACACAAATCAGAATGAACCAATTCCAACACATCTTTGGGTCTATACCCCTTGGCCTTAAAAGGTCTCTTGGTCATTTTTCCTTCCAAGCAAGATTCGCAGGTTGGAAAATTTTCCACCACCAATGAACCCAAAGGTCCATCCGCTATTAGCCTCTTGCCTCTTTCCAGATTCTGGTGTCCGATTCTGGTGTCCAAATCAAGTTTCTCATAGCCTCTTACCCAAAGGTCCATCGGCTATGTCGTTATCAAGTTTCTTATAGACTTTTGCCAAGCAGCCCGATTCTGGTGTCCGAAGAGTTCCTTGAGATTGCGCATCATGTCATAAGCAGTAGGCATGGTCTGATGTTGATGTTGTAGCACATAGAAGCCAAAATGTAACACCGTGCCATCTAATCTGCCCTGACCCATTTCTTATGATACTCAATCTTCTCTTCACTAGAATCACTATTAGGCAGGCTTGGACAGATCTCAAAAAGTATGAACTTGTAAGCTTTAGTAGTTAAGACAATGTCCAAGTTTCGTTTCCAATCAATGTAATTGGGACCAGTAAGTTTGTTTTCTTTCAATATAACAGTAAGAGGATTAAAAGCCATTTGAAATCCTAAGAATCACAAAATATTTGGTCAAAACTTTAGAATTTAAAATAATATTGATTCCTCAAACAATATCATTTAAATTCACCAACATCTTAAGACACCGTGAATTTTGTTTGGCATGATAGTGTGGACGTATACAAATTCAAACATTTGTATGAGGGGGTTTTACCCATTAATTTTATTATCTTGTCAACTTAACTTTATGACAAATAAAATTAATAGTTGATTTTTCTTCGGTCACACAAATAATAGCAGTGACTCCGATGGGGAGGATACTATTAAATGCGCCTAAGTGTATACCATTACTTGATACTTAGTCCATTAAATATGATTGTGCCCCTTCAGATGGAGAAGATCACACAAACCTACATGATTTCCTATAATCATCCATAAAGGGAGTTTGATCTAGTGATCCGCAAACAAACTCATCCGATGTGGAGGAAGACACTCAAAGCCAACGCGCAAGTTTGAATGCATCACTTACAAACTAGTAATAGAGACCGTGGAATTTAAATAATTCCTCTCCCACTTAGTTATTTAAAACGAGAAATTTTAACAATACACACACACAACACATATAAACAACATAAAAGGCAATAAATATGAAAAATAATTTTCCAACTATTATGGCCTCATCCATAGCTGTCCTCCGTGTGCCACCAACCCTATCCGTTGCCAACGAGTCATGTTGTCACGTCTATCTTGCTTCCTTTTCCACTGTGCCTCTGGTTTTCAAATAGCACCACATTTCGCAAGGATACGATCCATGACAGAAATAAAATTTTACATTTATCGATCCTATATTCCACAAGGGAAGGTACATGTAATCTAGATCGAACAGAATGTAAAATCCTAAAACTAATACAGCTCCTGCTGTATTTAATAATTACAATCATGCACACACATAAAATGCCCTTGACATGCCCGAGGGTCCAAATCACACACAAACACAATAGGACCACAATAGTTGGAACTAGGATGCCTGTAACCATAGAGTTAATCCATTTACACATTGTACTATTATCCTGCCTAAATTTATGTATGAAAAGTGCATAATTTAACTGAAAACCAAACACACAGAGGCAGAAAACTAGCTCTGATACCAATTGTTGGGTGCTACTTGGAATTCCGTTCTATTTTCCCTGTACAAAGATTTGTACAAGTATAGAACTTTTCCTAGCAACCCATGTGTTCTTCAAAAAGTTAAACTTAGATTGCAAACGAAACTTAACATTATTAATCCAAGTTCAACTCATGTGTTCTTCAGAAGTTAAACCATATTACAGAAGTTGATTAAATATTTATTTCAAGGATTGGCTTCCAGGTCATTGGCGAGGCACTTGGCCATCTTGGTTATGGGATCATCCACCACTTCCTAAACAAATCCTTTCAAAGAAATTGAATATTTAAACTCCTTACAGTAAACCCTAGGTTTAACTACAGAGAACTCAATTGAAGCACAAAATCGATAGCCTCTTGTGTTGGTATTTCAGGATCTATACAAAGAAAAACTAAACTAGTTTCACTGCGGAATAAAGAACTAGTTGTCCCTTTCTTCATAGACAAAGACCTCTTGATCTTATGCTATATTGCTCTCCTCCTCTTGGACGTCGTGTGGGTGACGATCTACCAAGACAAAACACCCGAACCTTTTCTTCTTCTCCTCCAAGCACCGCCGACCATAAAGATTGAAGCAAGGTGCCACCGGCCTCAAGAGAAAGAAAACAATAGAAGAGGGCTGGCCACACAAGAGAATAAAAGAGGGAGAGCTTAGGTTGTGTTTTTAGGGAGCACCTCCTCCTCTTTTATAATCTTTTCTAGCGGCTAAAAAGGAAAGTTTTAACAAAATTTTCCTTTTATTTTCTATTGTGGATGGTTACAAAAAAGTTAAGATTTTGATAAAAATTAAAATCTCTCTTTTAAACCATTGTAAATAGCTATAAAAGGAAAGATTATAACAAAACTTTGTGTTGACAAAATCTTTCTTTTATTCCTATAATGATTGGTTACAAAAAGAAAGATTTTAACAAAATTAAAATCTTTCTTTTAAACCATTATAGATAACTACAAAAAAGGAAATATTTTAACAAAATTAAAATATCTCTTTTAATCCTTTGAAGAAACCTATAAAAGGAAAGATTTTAACAAAATTAAAATCTTTCTTTTAAACTATTGTAGATAACTACAAAAAAGGAAAGATTTTAACAAAATTAAAATATCTCTTTTAATCCTTTGTAGAAAGCTATAAAATGAAAGATTTTAACAAAATTTTGTTTTAAATAAAAACTTCCTTTTATCTTCTATTATGGCCGGCCCCATGCTTGGGCACCAAGCATGGCTTGGCCGACCGACATCTTGGGCACCAAGCAAGGCTTGACCGGCCCCTTGCTTGGGCACCAAGCAAGGATGTGGCTGGCCCCTCACTTGAGTAGGAAGGAAAATCAAAACGTGTGAATGCGAGGCTTTATAGAGGCTACAGTAGGGACCGAGAGGAGGAATTGGTTTTGGCCTCCTGATGAGCTTGAGCTTCCTGTGCTCGACCCGAACACCCAACTCAAGTTCATCAATAATAACTCATACCACTAAAGAGCTATTATTGAACTACCGCACCAATCCCATATTACATTATGGGCTCCTTCTTATCATGAGTGTGTTAATTTCCCTATGTTTAAGATATCGAATGTCCATTAATTAAATGAGTTACTGATAACTCACTTAATTAATATCTAGGTCCAAGAGTAGTACCACTCAACTTCATTGTCTTGTCGGAACTAAGTCCACCTGCAGGGTTTAGAGACAATCCTTATGAGCTCATCAAGAGGACATCATCATCCTAATAAATATGACACAGTTTCATTCTATAATCAGCAACACACCATATAAATAATATTATTTCCCAACTTATCGGGCCTATTGATTTAACGAATAAATCTTACCCTTTGATAAATTAAAGAAATAAATACTAAGTACATGTGCTTGCTATTATATCGGGATTAAGAGTACGCACATCCATAACAACAGAGGTTCTGTTCTTTTATACAATCAGTATAAAAGAAACAACCTCAAATCGTCCTGCTCTATACACATATAGTGTACTAGTGTAATTTTATAGTCAAGATGAACTAGTACCAAATTACACTACAACCATTCCAATGGTTTATCCCAATCCATCTTAGTCATGAGCTTCTATTTATAATTTATAAGGAACTGATAATATGATCTTCTGTGTGACACCACACACCATGTCATCTGCAATATAAATTAAATGGACAACTACATTTAACTAAATGCAGACATTTGACCAATGTGATTCTCATTTCAAAATAAATATTTATACAAAAGCTAGGCTTTTAGTATACATTCTAACAAATCCTTGCATTGTTTCCCACATATATCCATTTGTTCCAAGCTGGTACCCGACAGTACTCGACGTATGTAGCTTTATCACAAGCTACATGATTCGTTGCTCCTGAATCTATAATCTACAAAGGATAAGAACCAACAAACAATACTGAACTAGCAACATAATGCTCATGGAAAGAAGATAGACTGTTGGACCCCGTGGTTGTTTTGATGTGATTAACCAAGTTAGGTTGGGTCCTGTTTGGTTTTGATCCCTATGTCTAAGTGTGTAGGAGCTTAGGAGCGCAGGAAGTCGAGCAGAAGACGCAGCTAGTGAGAAGGACAACACGGGAAGGGAGCAGACGGGCTTGGTGCGTCCGAAGGATGAAACAGCTACGGAAGAGTACTCCGGTGGATGAGAAGAATGTGCATGGCATTCGAGGGATGAGAAGCCAGGATGGAAGCTTGCTCAAGGAGAAGGCTGGAAACTGGGTTCGGGTGTGCCCTATTTCGGTTTGCCACAATCACCAAATCTATCGGGACTTCGAAAGCTAAAGTGAAGATGAAGAAGTGCTGGAAAAGCAGCTGGAGGTGCCCTCAACCATTGTTGAGGCGCCTCTTCCCTCACCAGAGTGAGGGAGCCCTCAACAGCATTGAGGGCAGCCTCAACAGCATTGAGGGCACCCTCAATGCCCTTGAGGACACCCTCAACTGGGTCAACTTGACCGTTTCGAATCTGGATATAGTTTTATCCAATGCCTTGGCTGGAGGCGCCCTCAACCCCTTTGGAGATGCCCTCAAGACTCGAGATAGAGTTTCCAGGAGCTATATAAAGGTCCCTGGACCTAGGAATTATTAATTCAACTCTGTATTCAATTCCTAGGAACATCTGAGCTTCCTTAGTGTGTAAAAATGCTTCTCCGCCTATAGTGAAGGAGGCATTTCTAGTAGAGCTGTTCAACCATCTTAGATTAACAACCACCTAGATTGTAACCAAGTTAATTTCCTGAGTCTCTTATTTTCTGTTTCTTTTATTTTGATTATTGTTGCTATTTTTAAAGTTGAAAGCACGACGAGGGTATCTTTCTTTTGCAGGCAATTCACCCCTCCCTTCTTGTCGATCCGCTGCACCAATAAGTGGTATCAGAGCCAGACCACCTTAGAAGTACTAACCGCCGTCTAAAGCAACAAAGATCAAGATGATGGCCAGAACAAGTATTCATCCCCCGAAATTCGACGGAGACTTGCGACATGGAAGCGCCGAATGAAGGTATTCTTCAAAATGGATTTCGACATTTTATTAACTATGAAATATGATTTTTTAGTCCCAAAAGATAAAGAAGAATTCCAGTGGACGAAGAAGGAGGAAGTCGATTTCATGGCTAACGGAAAGACAGAATTCCATCTGCTCAACGTCCTGCCGCCCCAGGAGGTAAGTCGGATCGGAAGTTATGACTCTGCCAAAGACCTCTGGGAAAAATTCCTAGAGCTCCACGAAGGCACCTCAAAAGCGAAGTTAGTAAAGCGCGACAACCTCCAGACTCAGCTGACAAATCTCAGGATGAACAATGGTGAAAAGGTGGCGCAACTCTAAGCGAGAATTAAGGAGCTGATAACTCAATTGACCAATCTCGGAGAATCGGTAACGAATCAAGATTCTATCCGGTATGTAACGGTCGAAAAATTCTCAAAACTATTTTAGAAATATTCTATGATTTTTCTGGAATTTTAGGATATCTTTACAGAATTTTTAGAGTAGCGGAGGTAGCAAAAACAAATAGAAAACGAAAACAGCCTAAGCGGGAATTGAACCCGAGACCTATGGTTTACGGATAATTTTAGTAACCAGTTGAACCCAGCAGGGCCGTGCTGAAAGGAAAGGGAAACAATTTTATTTAAGTTGGAGTTGGGCCGGAGTTATCACATAATATAAATAGGAAATAATTAAGTGAAGAGTCATTTTCTTTGATCGTAGCTTTTCTCCACCCCAACCTAATTCCGCCGCCCACTTCTCCTCTCCCTCTCTCGGCGCCAACCACAAGAACAAGCAAGGGTTCGATTCCAAGGGCAATTCCGGCGATGACTTCGACACGTGGACATTCCCCTCCGCGAGAAGAACGCATAGACGCGAGAAGATCGTCGAAAGGATCGTCTCCTCCGGAAATCTAGCGATTAGAATCGTAAGAAACTTCGAATAGGAGGTAAGAAACCCCTCACCTGTAGTATAAGTAGCTTTTCGTATGATTCTATGTTTTTAAATTAGTTATATGCAGACTTTTCGACGCATAGGGTGTATTTAACCCTTCTCGCTGGTTTAGGGATTTAGTTGAGCACCTCTAGATGGGCCAGACACGTTTCCTCCTTTCAGTTGGAGATTCCAGACGTTGTCGGGTGCCTAGAGGTGGTCTCCCTAATAGAGAGGAGAGTTGGAGCACACTAAGTGTTCGATAAAATGCTTAGCTCAGTAAAATGCTACAATAGACATTTTTAATAGCTCAGTAAATGTAATAGAAGCATTTAAATAGTTTAGTTAGTCTTGCTACAGCTTATATGGGGCTACGGTCCAATGGGTGGGCACCCACAGTCGCCTCTAGGTTCAGATAACCTAGTAAAAGCAAGATAAATTGATTAGCTATGATTCAGTATTTTATTTTCAGTAGGGGCACTGTACAGGATTAGATATCCATTGGGCTAGGCTCCCATAGTCGGTCCCTAGGTTTAGATAACCTAGTAAACCTTACTAAATTCGGGATTTGCAACCCCGGGTCTAGTTAAGGATGCGCGCATAGAATGTACAGTTGCCGGGCCCGTTAGCAGTATGATTATGTACTTTAATCTATTACATTATTAGTTTTTCAAAACTCACAAAGATTAGTTATATTAGTTGAGTTTGAATTCAGCTCCAGTCTAGCTCAGTTTATGTTTAGTTCAGTTCTTTTTATTGATACATGTGATAGTTTATGATTAGCTTGTATGTCATGCTTTAGTGTTCATGTTCAGCTTTTATTACACATGTTTAGATGATAGTATGCCATGACTAGCTTTGATTTCTATGTATGATAACATGCCATGTTTCAGTCTAATCAGTGCACTTTCAAACAGCATGTTTTAAAAGCATATTGCATCGAATGCATGTTTTAGTGAGGTAGATGGTTTCTTACTAAGCGAAAGCTTATAGATACTTTCTTTTCCTTATACTGCAGATAAAGGTAAAGGAAAGATGGACTAGCGGAGGCTGGAGGACAATGCTACGAAGATGTGTGTGGGCAGGAACTTGGAAAGAAGATCTTAGGGAACTCTAGCAAGCTTTGTTTAAACATTAGTACTTTTTAGTGTTTTAGCAATTTGCACTTTAGTATGTTGATCGCTATGAATTAGTTAACCATGCACTCTATTATGCTTAGAACATTGTTCTTTATGATGTTAGAATGTTAGTTGTGGTTGTTAGAGTGTTTCCTAGCCATCTTAGAACATGTAATGTGATTGAAGCACGAAATAGTCTGAAATCGGGGTTCGATTCGAATCGAACCGGATCGATCTACGATCGATCGAGTTGGTTAGCCCTGGATCGGTCGGTGACCGACCGATCCAACAGAGTTTATGGATCGGTCACCGACCGATCCAGGTCTTCGGCTGACCGATCCATCGGCCGATTGCTTCGGTATCGGCTCGATCGGTCTACCGACCGATCAGTGTACTCCTGGATCGGTCGGTAGATCGATCCAGCCGCATACAGAAGCGAGATGGTTTGTGGATCGGTCAGCCGACCGATCCAGGGTTTTCTCCGTGCCGGTATTAAGCTGGATCGATCACTGGATCGATCCGACAGCCCAATCGATTCATGGATCGATTGAAATGCCTGATTACAGCTAGCAAGACATCCGAGAGGCATAAATTATCTTCCCTAGCATGTGTATAACTCCTAGGTACACCTAGAATATTAAGTTCAGTTTTTACAGTAATCAGTTTAGTAAAATTTTAATCAATCCAGATTTCCGCAATAGTAATTTAGCACAGCATAATGTAGCGATCGGCCTCACAGCCTAGTCAGTAGAAGGCGGGTCGTTACACGGTATGCACTCAACGCCTTCCCAAGAACTCCAGAGTGGGCGACCTTAGTAGATGCTTACTACATCTCTAAGGACTTTGAGATAAGTACGCTAGAAAACTTATTTTCTACTTTCAAACTTCACGAGTCTCGAATTGCAGAACTGAAACAAATAGAGAAGTCGAACCTCAATATTACCCTACAAGCCAAGATGGACGATCCCGACTCTGAAGCGTCAATCAATGAAACTGAAGTGGCGCTATTGGTAAGAAAGTTAAATAAGTTTATCAAAACTAATAAATTTAGACTGCAGATGAGAAAACATTAACGCAACAAAAGGACGGTCTGATGCTATAACTGCAACGAGGAAGGGCACATCAAGGATGATTGCCCAATATTAAAGAAAAGGGACAAGGAGAAGTCTCGAAGACCGACGCCCTCTAAATGCAAGAGTCTGAAGGCTACATGGGATGAATCATCATCCTCCGAATTGGAAGTCGAAACCTTCTCGGGATTAGCACTGATGGCCAGCCATCAAACTGAAGAAGAAACCAGCTCAGAGATGAGCATAGATGAAGGGGGAGAATCTGAAGAAGAAAGCTACGATGATGGGGGAGCATCCAAAATAGAGGTAAGTAAGGTACATTCTCTAACACCCAAGCAATCCTTTCAGTTCATTAAAGTGCTTACTAAAGATTTAGTTAAGTTAGAAAAGAAAAATGATATGTTAAAATTAAACTTAGCAAATGCATGTCCTCTAGAAATGTACGATAATCTAAAATTAAAGAATGAAAAATTGAAAATTGAAATTAAAAAATTTAAAAATGATCATGCATGCTTAAATAAATTTCAAAAATCAAAACTTAAAATTTATGGTAAATTAAATTGGTATATCAAACATCACCAAGGTCAACTTAGAAAAATACCTAAAGAATATATACCCGCTAAGTTTTTAACCAACCCAGTAGGAAGGAACCTCTATTAGGTTCCAAAATTCTTTCTAGATTAAATTTTTAAAGTTAGCGCTTTCAGCAAAAAAAAATTAAATAGATAATTTCTTTATGAGGCTTTGTCTAAGAAAGTGGTTGTTGCTCCAATAACCAAGAAGGCCTAGTGCCTCACCACTACCTGGAAGCCAAAATACTGAAATAAAATGTTTAATTAACTTACTGATAAAGCATGAAAATAGAAATTAAAAATGCTTTAACAAGTTTTTCTTAACGTTTTTTTTGAAAATTTCTCAAAAATATTTTTAATTTGCCTAAAAATGTTTGCTAATTTAGAATTTATTTTGAAAACTTCCAACTCCATTTTTGCTGTGATTAAAGGAAGAGAGATAAGAGAAAGTTTAGGGGGAGTTAATATTTTTTTCAAATTAGTACTTAAAATTTTTTTTTGGAAAGGAACAAATTAATATTTTTTTAAAATTACAAATTCTATTGCAATCTTTATGCTTAAAATGTTAGTTTAGTAATTTCTTTAAATTACTTTTTGTCTATTTTTCCCCTATCTTGAACTTGGGTTGATGCATATCAAAAAGGTGGAGATTGTTGGACCCCGTGATTATTTTGATGTGATCAACCAAGTTAGGTTAGGTCCTGTTTGGTTTTGATCCCTGTGTCTATAACTACAAGAAAAGCCCTCATAGACATCGGTGGAACAACAACAGTTTTAATCAAAAACCGATGTCTTTGAGTATTTTACACCGGTTTTTCCAAAAACCAGTGTCTTTAAGCGCAGATTTTCGCTCATAGACATCGATTTTTTAAGCCGATGTTTATGAGCGCCTTTTTTTTGTTAATAGACACCGATTTTAACAGCGGTTTTTAAAACCCGGTGTCTATGATAAAATAAAATAATTTAATTTTCCCACCAATACTTAGCTGAAATTTATAACACTTCACTCTTTCCTCCAAACCTAAACATATATCGCGCCGTGAACCGTATACAACCATCTGTCTCAGCTTCATCTCCCTCTTCCCCTTCTTAGATCGACGCCCCTTCCTCTCCTGATCAGGAATGACTCACGACTCATCTCCTCCACCTCCTCCCTTTGGGTAAGAAGAGGAACCCTTCTTCGCATTTCGAGAAAGGAGAGGTGACAAGTTGGTCTTGTTTTCTAGGGTTTCAGAGTAGTAGCGGCGGAGGAAGGCAAGATGAAGACGACTAGGGCGTTTGTCAAGTCTCGCTATTCTGCATCAGCGTCGAGATCGGGAGATAGAGGGAAAGCACGCTGAGGATAGGGAAAAAAACATGGCGGAAGAGAAGGAATCCACCTCCATTCCGCTAAGCCAGGCAGTGGACCCTGAAGACCCAGCCAAAGCGCCCCCAATTTCTCCCAGTTCCTCCACTAGGAAGGTGCGTGCCTGCCAGATCTGATAGTGTTTGGGGTTATGGCCTCTTTGTTAGCCTTGATGCGGTCAGTTAGGGTTCCAATTTGGATCGGGAGAAAAGTTGGGTAAGATTATAGCGGGACATTTTTGTAGTTGTCTTTAGGTGCTTCTCGTATCAGATTTGTGCTCTTTCAGTTGGATAAGTCGAGTTTGGTAAAATTTTGCTTAGGATCATTGTTTGTTTCCATCAATTAGTTTCTAGTTAGCTGGATGGCAGAGAAAGTTAACTACTTTTGAGCAAAGTAAATGAACCTCTAATATTAACCGATTCAGAGTACATGAAATAGAGCGATCATCTACGGAATGGATTATAGCCATGTCGATATAGAAGGTCATAGTTTTCATTATTAGTTGGTATGTTGGTATGCAATTTAATAGCTTTCGGGGTTCAGGTAGGCTTAGACACGCATTCTATAGCTACACCACCATCACAGGTAACAGAGAGCATAGCCATGGGTGTATATAATTTGTATGTTACAGCTCAATTTGCACGTTAACCATTTATGACCGTCTTCTGCGAAGATAAGTTGTGTAAAACAAAGTTAAAATATAATAAATGTGTAACAAAAATCAGAATTTGACACCGCCTTTAACTCACTGCAAAAATACTCACCTATTTTCATCTGTACAATGATGACTATTCTTTTAATTTTATTTTTTAAATAGAAGAAGAAACTTGTATTAAGTACTTAGAATGCCCCATGACTTGTATTGGAGAAAATATCATAAATAATTATGTGAACCTTGAACTGCCCCATGACTTGTATTAGAGAATACATCCTTTTAAATTATTTTTTCTACCCTCTTTCTTTCCTTGGCTCTGTAACTCCATAAACAGGAACAATAACTAACAATTCTAACTTTTTCATTGTCTAAATTATCCTGATGTAACTTTTAGCCTTGTTATTTACAGGCCTGTGGTGCTGTTCTTCAGAGTTGGGTGTCAAAGAAATTTATGACTGGATGGTACAGTTATATCATATTCATTCTTCTGATTTCTTGCATTTAAATTTTTCTGACACTTGTCTCTCTTCTTTTTTTTTTCAGTGTAGTTCTCTTCCCTGTTGCAGTCACTTTTTACATTACATGGTGGTTTATTCAGTTCGTTGATGGTTTACTATTAACACTGTTTTACATTTTGGATGTTTCAGGAAGGATGTCTGTAGGCTCCAGGTAGGTGGATTTTTGTTTGCTTTCATTAGATCAAACTTTTTGACTTAGTTTTTTGTTATCAGTATCTTATCATTCATTCATGCTATCATACTTCAAGCTTAGATTCTTGCAAGTTTGTCGCTAGAACCACACATTGGGCTTCATGATATTAGTCGGATATCAGAGACAAATTTTGTAATGAATCTATTGATGCCTGCTTGTGTGATTTTTTTCTCTCATTTAGTAAGTCAATAGATGATCACTGAATTTGAATTCTGTTCTTTTGGAGTTGTTTTATGATCTTTCATTGGTTATGTTTTTTTTGGGATTGGCTAGTCGAAGGATAAAAGTATTTCTTTTTGTTGTGGAGTTTTACTGGAAGATAGTTTTGAATATGATACAAAAGTAAAAGCTGGAGTCTTTTGAAGAAATGTCTAGTTAGTCACAATTTACAAACAGTTTGTTTATGCTTTCTTCTTAATTATCTATGAAACTACTTCGTTATTAAAAAAAACATTATATTTTTTTGATTGCTCTTTTCAGAGCCATTGTAGCAGAAGTTTTAACATGTGGATCGACATCATTAGTTCAAAAGTAATAACTCCTTTCGGAGACAAACAAAAAATGGGAAGAAAAAACTTCTCATCCCTTTGTTCCCTTCTCATTCTTCTTCTTCACTTGTTTACCTTCAATCCTTATGTTATGCTTTCTTTTGGCTGCAAAGGTTTATACTTGATATGGTTATGAGGTGGAGAAACTGCCTGCATTCTATAAACCATCAAGCATTCAAATTGATCCGTATAAATACTTTTGTGATTTATATGAAATGTGTGCTTTTCTCAAAATCTCAAATTAATACTATCCATTATGTTAGGCTGCACACGGTGCTGGCAGTGGACGTCTACAGCGACAAGATCAAGCACCTATTCGACGCGACGGAGGGGCAAGAAGCCGCGCGCCGCCCTTGGGGTGGCTGGATCTAGTTCCACCGCCTCAATATCAAGCACGACTCCAGGCTCGAGGGCCTCATCAAGATGTCGGATTTGGTTAGTTCCCTTGTCCTATGGAGCAGATCTAACCCTGGATCTCTTCTTGCATTTTTTTCAGTGTGATCTGTGCGGTTCTGCATTTTTTTACTGTCGCTTTACTTCTCAACATCTTTTCCTTGGTCGTGATCATTTGATTGAATCTTTTTTTTGTCATCGTCGCAAGGGATCCTAATGTATATGCAATACAACTTTTTGTTTTCTTTGTAGACGATTAATCTAGTGGCAATCTACACTCTTGCTGATTATCACACCCGCCCACTAGACACCATCTGCAGTAATTTCATTGATGCTCTCCCAGTTGTTAGTTTTGAGACCCTTGGACTTGTTCATTTTCAGTTGGATTTTTTTTGTACTCTTCTTTGGTATTGATTTAGTTTATTGTGGCTTGTGCAAGTTAGGTATTGCTCAGAAAACAATAAGCGCGTCATTCACTTCTCAACATGTGAAGTGTATGGGAAAACGATAGGAAGCTTCCTACCCAATGATCATCCTCTTAGAAAGGTATCATTGGTATTTCTACATTTGAGATGCTATAAATTAATGAAACAATTTTCTTGATGATACTTTTAATCTCCATTTCTTAATAACATTGCTTCTCGATGGTAATGACCTTCTTTTTGACCTGAAAATGATCCTTTATTGTGGGTACTATTCAAGTTGCGTCAATAGTCATGTAATGAGTTGAGGTTTAGCTAGAAATAAGAGAAATATCATAAAAGATTCTAGAAATAAAAACTAAAAAAAAAATGATGATATAATTTTATTTATTGTTTTAAGTACTAGTTTTTTACTCTGACATTAAACCACCACAAATAATAATGTTGGTTATTTCTCATCATGTTTTGTTCTAAGACTCAAATTTCTATTAATTAATATTATAACATTATCAGATGAGTTTAATATCTTGTCGTACATGGTTATTCCTACTTAGTATGCATGTAGATTTATATGTACATATCTATATATGTGTTTTCTCTGTGGTTGAGTCCTCTCTCGACTTTGTCATTTTGTTTCATTTGACTTTATAGTAGTGTGGACTATGATAAATAGTCATCTTTTAAATCCTATGATTGTATTTATTATTCTAACCTTAACATATTTTCTATGATAGAACAAGAAAGAAAGGAAGAAGGTCCGTGAGGTTAGCATCTTGAAAAAGGATCCAGAGGCTATTCGAGAGCAAATTGAGAAGATGGAAAGAATGAGTAAGTAATTTGGCCAAGATCCCCTTAAAATTCTTTTTTCACTGATATTGAATGTGGTCTTTTGATCTCATTGGTCTTCAACGTAATAGTTTTTTTACTTTTTTTTTCTAGGCATTCTTATAGTCCTCTTCTTTCTAGATTGAAATTTGATGCTTCTAGAATGATACATCAATAGAGGATCATTATGTTGTTTTCCTTGTCGCCATCTAGTACAATATATATAAATCCAATCAGTACAATACATATAAATCCAATCAAATTTAATAAAAAAACCCAAAATTCGAGCCAAGCTGAACTACACAATAAGAAATATTTGTCCAACTCAAACTTAATAAAAGACATTCAAATCATCAAAACATAAAAAACCATTCAATCATTCTATAATAACTATAATCAGTGACACATGGGAGCAACCCTCCATGGGAAAATCATTTGCAAGCAACTGCAACCTCTAGTCACTTACTGATTATGTGATTTGACATTCAACATCCCCTTTTTTGACATCAGTACTCTCTTCAAGCAATTGGTGCCTAAGTTCTAGTAAAGATGCCTTTGGAACAAGAGTGCAACTGTAACCTGAAGTTGTCTGAGTGTCTGGCGATCTGCTTTATTTATCAACTCTTATATATAGGCTTGCATGTAATTTAAACAAAATGCATCCTTGTTTATTTGATCTCATCTCAACCTTCAAGAAATTAGAATATAAATTTCATCCAAGATTGTGATGGATCGATTCTGGATTTAAATTTTAATATGATTATTACTACACTATGCTTCTCTTAGATTTCTCTCTCTCTTTCTTTACATAGTGAGCAACAGTGTAATACCTGCATTAAGATTTGATGCTTTTCTTATTATATACAAATTTAGTGTAATACTTGTAATATCATTTCGATCTAGTTAACTATTTTGAGGCAGATCACTTCTTAGATTTGGATATTCAACAGTTCTTTATGTAAAAAAGTCTTGTGAATTGATGAATATCTTTTATATGGTAATGTTGTTGTGTTTTATCTGGCTCGATATTTATATAGTTGCTCACGTTTGTTGAGGTATCCTATTAGTGTAGGGAGAATTTTATTTTGCTTTCAACGACAAACATAGAGCTTTATTGTTGCATTCTTAAAATTCCCAGGAATGATAGATCTATCACTATATGATGTGGTTGAGATAAATGATGAATGTGTCTCTTTTTAAGCATTCAAATTAGTCATCTTATTACCTGGTGCTCTTACTACTTTTTCAATTATGATTTTTGGTCTTGGTTTACTAATATATTATTTATGTATTTTTACAGTTTACAAATCTCAAGTACTCCATAGTTGAAATCGATGAAGTGCGGTTCGAGTGGGTTGAATGCATGCTAGATTACATTTGAGTAGGAAAGGTATTTGATTTTTGAAAACTTTGGATGATGCATGCATTTGCATGGAATATAAATTGCGTATATTGTCCCATGTCAATTTCTTTCTGATGGTGATATTCTAGGACTTCTGCAGCATGTATAATTCTTCTATTTTTGTTCTTTGTTGTAGTTAAGTAGACCAAATGATACTTTTGTTTGACAGATTAGAACAGTGAATGTTTTAACTCAGAAAACTAGGCATTTGAAGGTGAAAAGTGGTGAGATTAGGGAAATGAAAGGCGCAAGAAGAATGGAGCAGTATAGCAAGTTGGACAGATTTTGATTCTCATAATTTAATCTAGCCTCAACTTGATTTTTGACTCATGATGTTCTACCTTGATGTGTACAATATCTATTAGCTTTTGATGTAAAAAGAATGTTTGTGTATTTTATGGATACTGTTGTAAGAAGAATATTTATGTAATTTGTGAATATTTGTGTATTTTATAGATACTGTTGAATGAAGAATATTTGTGTAATTTGTGAATATTTGTGTATTTTCTTGGATACTGTCGATTTTTCACTGTTTCGAAAATTGAATTTGTGTCGTTAAAAAATACTGATATTACATCGGTTTTCCACCGCTGTAAAACCGGTGTCATTAACTAATATTACATCGGTCGTACACCGCTGCCAAAATTGGTGTTATTAACATATAATATTACATTGATTTTACACCCGATGTCGTTAAGTGATACTACATCGGTTTTAACCCGATGTCTAAAATGGCAGACCTTTTACATCGCCTTCATAGACATCGATCGAAAATGTAATAGACATCGGTGGAAAATCGATGTCTATGAGGGTTTTTGTTGTAGTGCTAAGTGTGCAGGAGCTTAGGAGCGTAGGAAGTTGAGCAGAAGACACAGTTAGCGAGAAGAACGACACAGGAAGGGAGCCGACGGGCTCGGTGCGCTCGAAGGATGAAAGAGCTGCGGAAGAGTACTCCGGTGGACGAGAAGAACGTGCACGGCGTTCGAGGGACAAGAAGTCGGTATGGAAGCCTGCTCAAGGAGAAGGCCGAAAACTAGGTTCAAGTGAGCCCTATTTCGGTTGGCCACAATCACCCAATCTATCGGGACTTCAAAAGCTAAAGTGAAGATGAAGAAGTGCTGGAAAAGAAGCTGGAGGTGCCCTCAACCACTGTTGAGGTGCCTCCGCCCTCACTAGAGTGAGGGCGCCCTCAACTGGGTCAACTTGACCGTTTCGAATCTGGATAAAGTTTTATCCAATGCCTTGGCTGGAGGCGCCCTCAACCCCTTTGGAGGCGCCCTCAAGACTCGAGATAGAGTTTCCAGGAGCTATATAAAGACCTCTGAACCTAGGAATTATTAATTTAACTCTGCATTCAATTCCTAGCAACATCTGAGCTTCCTTAGTGTGTAAAAAGGCTTATCCGCCTACAGTGAATGAGACATTTCTAGTAGAGCTGTTCAACCGCCTTGGATTAACAACCACCTAGGTTGTAACCAAGTTAATTTCCTGAGTCTCTTATTTTCTGTTTCTTTTATTTTTATTATTGTTGCTATTTTTAAAGTTGAAAGCACAAGGAAGGTATCTTTCTTTCGCAGGCAATTCACCCCTCCCCTCTTGTCGACCCCGCTGCACCAACATACACATGGATTTACCTTTTTCAGCTTAGTACATTCTTGAGAAAAGTGACTCTTCTTGCCATAGTTATAGCAAGTCATCTTACTTTGAGGCTTTTTTCCATACTTCTTTCCTTTCTTCTTGATTAGGCCTTGTCCATCAACAACACTAGCTTCTTTTCCCTTTTCCTTTCCTTTCTCAAACCATTTTTTCTTATTCTTGGATCCAAAACCTTCAGCTACAAAAGCTTGATAAAAAATTCTTGCTGATTCTATTCTCTCTGGCTCAAGTTCTACATGGAGTGAGACACTAGTGAAAGTCTTTATACTTTCACTGTGTGTATGGTTCTATTTCATCATTTTCCAAGAATCAGGAAGAGAATAGATTACTTCTTGAACTTATTGTTCATCTGTCAACCTATGACCAACAGTCTTTAGCTCCCGAATTATATTCATCATTTTCCTCAGATGTTGGGTCATGGTTACATTTGCGTGTTTTTTGCAACTGCCAACTTAATTGTCAGTTGATGAAGCTTACTGAGACCTACTCCAATGTACTTCTCTCTAAGGGTTGCCCAGATAGCATGAGCCGATGGTAATGACGCATACCCAAATTCTAGGTCATCCACCATTGTACTAATCAATATTCTCTTAGCAGTGGAGTCCTTTCTTTTCCATGCCTTATAGGCATTAAGGTCATATTTGTACTATACTGTACATTACAACAAAAGTGACTTTCCATAGCGCAACATCAACAACACATAGTTAAAGCACATCGTTAATAATAGTTTTTATGACACACCCAATTATGTTCGCTATGGATAGTATAATATTTATACAAATGACGGCGTGAAGAAAAATTACGCTATAATAAACTTTTCTACTGTTTGTAGAGTGCGTTGTTAAAACTTAATATTAACGGTGTGCAGAGCGTATTGTTAATAATTATTATACATAACAGTGCGCACAAATATACGCTGCTAATAAATATTATAAAATTTTAACAGCATGCAATGTGCGCTGCTAATAGTATCTAAAAAATTAAATTTTTAAATCCATTAAGATTTAAAACTTTCCAATTAAACTGGGTTGCTCTAGACTGTGGGATCCCACTGAGGAGGAGACTAAGCCCTAGTTTCTCTTATTCACAACCTCGTGCACGCCAACCTCACGCACTCTCTTCTTTCCCCATCGCAAACCCTAGGAGCAAGTGATCTTCACTGTCTCCTCAAGCCACCAGATCTCGTGCAACCACCGCCACCAGAGTTGACTCCCGAATTTAGGAGTCATCTCTTTCATTCCACAGCCTCTCCCAATCGGGAGGAGAGGCATCTGCCTGAGCTCTTGTCAGATTGGAAGAGCTGTCCACCCACAAGTCATCTCCTTTTGTTATCTTTGCCGCTGCCCCGTCAGATCTCATCTTCATTGATATCGCTGGCCATCGCTAGTGGGAGCACTTGGATCTGAGGCTCTCCGCTAGCCCCTCTCACAAAGTTGATCACTACAAATCATTTGTTGGTAGCTAGTTATATATATATATATATATAAAGAGAGAGAGAGAAGGAGAGAGATAGAGAGAGAGAATTGATATGCTAAGTGACTCTTCGTGCATGACCGTGAGCAAAATCTGACGTGGGCTATCTGGCATGACCAAAACCCAATTTTTTTTAATCACTCTCTCTCATTTGCATGCAACAACTTTTCTCACTTTTCTCTTAAATTAAAATAGACAACATTTCTCTCTCATATAATTGCATGGAATAATCACTATAGTACTAATTTTTAAAAGTGTTGTACTTACTACAATAATTGCTACATGTTGTAGCAGCTACTATGTAGTAGCTACTACAATGTGTAGTCATTATTGTATAGCTACTATGTTGTAGCAGCTATTAAGTTATAGCTGCAACAATGTGCAGTAATTATTGTGTAGATACTACGTCGTAGCAGCTACTGCACCGTTGTAGCAGCTACTACATCGTTGTAACTGTTAATGTATAGTAACTGCTACAAGTTGTAGTAACTACGACATCGTAACTGCTACAAGTTGTAGCAGCTACTGTATAGTAACTGCTATAAGTTGCAGCAGTTGCTACACAGTTGTAATAGCTACTGCACAGTTGTAGCAACTACTGCATAGTAACTGTTATAAGTTGTAGCAGCTACTGCATAACTTCTACAAGTTGTAGCAACTACTGCACAGTTGTAGTAGTTACTGCATAGTAACTGCTACAAGTTGTAGCAGCTACTGCATAGTTGTAGCAGATACTGCATAGTAGCTGCTATAACGTTGTAACATCAGTACCATAATGATTATTGCATGTAATAATAGGAGAGAGAAGATAAAATTTTATTTTAATTTAAGAGGAAAGAGGGAAAAGTTGTTGCATGCAGATGAGAGAGATTAAAAAAATAGGTTTTGACCGTGTCAGATAACCCACGTCAGATTTCACTCACAGTCGTGCACGAAAAGTCGCTTAGCATATCAACCATCTCTCTCCTCTCTCTCTCTCTCTCTCTCTCTCCGGGCGACGCTTTGTGTGCGACCGTGAGCGACGCGTAGATGTGGCGTTGCCAGCTCAATTTCCCTACAAATAAAATATACCATTTATTCTCTCTCCCCTCCCGCTTGTAGTTCAAAACCACGTCGTGGGAAATTATCCAAATTAAAATTAAAATCTCCCTCGCCGCTCTCTCACTCTGCTCCCTCCATCTCCGTCCTCCGTTGTCCGACCGACCTCACAAGCCGTCCGAAAAGTTTAATATTAAAATATCTCCCTCATCGGTCTCTCTCTCCCTCGCTCGCTCCCTCCGTCAACGTCCTCCGTTGTCCATAGTCCGTTGGACGTCGTCCCTCGTCCCTCGCGCTCCCGGTGGGAAAGTTTCATCGGCGTCTTCAATCGCACAACTGTTGCGAGAGCTTACAACCTCTCTCCATTCACAATGGTAAGTCGTTTCATTTTAATTTGATAACACACCGTTATAGCCTACAAATATTAGAAGGATTATTGCTATAACGTTAAGGGACGACGCTTTATACAAACGGCTACAGGCTACAACCAAGTGGGCTGCAGCGTAGCTGCTACATGTTGGAGTAGCCACTTGGTAAGTCATTTTTTTAGCAGCTACAATTGCTAGCATATATTACCCCTAGAAATATATCAGCTTGGTAAAAAAATAGTTGAAATTATTGTTTAAAGATGTAGTGTCATTGCTCGCTTCTAAACGTTACATCAACTACTTTGCAAGAAACTGTCCTTGTAGCTGCTACAACTTGTAGCAGCTAACTTGGATTGGTCATCGTCGAAGGTCGGATGGATTTATGCTATGACATGGAAGGGCGACGGCTACAACAACTGCCTTTAGCCACTTGGACTTTCCCTTGTTGCTACAAGTTGTAGCAGCTACATGGAGAGGTAGCTGCTACAACGTGTACTGGTAACTGCTACACCTTATAGCAGTTAACTCTCCATGTAGTTGCGACACCTTGTAGCAGCTAACTTGGAAAGACGTTTTTCTAGTAGCCCTATTGTCTCGCAGAGATTAATCTAGTAAACATATTTTTGATCTGCTGTATATCAACTTGCTAAAAAAATGAATTAAAAATATTTTCGCTGCTACAGCGCCCTTGGTTTGCTTTGCTGGTACACGTTGAAGCAGCTACTTTGTCTAATAACTACTACACCTTGTAGCAGCAAACATGGTAAGTCATTTTTCTAGTAGCCCTATTTTCTAGGAGTGATTAACCTAGTAGCCATATTTTTGATATGCTATATATCAACTTGCTAAAAAATTGATATAAAATTATTTCCGTTGTTGCAGCGCCTTTGCTTTGCTTTGCTCCTACACGTTGAAGCAGCTACTTCGACTCATAACTGCTACACCTTGTAGCAGCTAACTCTACATGTAGATGCCACAACATGTGGCAGCTAACTAGGTAAGATATTTGCTTTTACTAGCTATATTTTTTTATCATGATTAACCCTACAAAATATTTAATTGTCTCTCTATATCAACTTGCTAAACAAATGATTATAAATAAATTTCGCTGTTGTAGCGCCTTAGCTTTGGTTTGTTGCGACGCGTTGTAGCAGCTACTTCGACTAATAACTGCTACACATTGTAGCAGCTACCTGTACATGTAGCTGCCAAAACCTATGGCAGCTAACTCTGTAAGTCCTTTTTTTAGTAGCCATATTTTTGTTCAAATAGTAACCCTAAAAATATTTAATTGTCTCTCAATATCAACTTGCTAAAAAAATAATTATAAATTATGATCGCTGCTGCAGCGCCTTTGCTTTGGTTTGCTGCGACGCATTGTAGCAGCTACTTCGACTAATAACTGGTACACTTTGTAGCAGATACCTCTACATGTAGCTTCCACAACCTGTGGCACCTAACTCGGTAAGTCCCTTTTTTAGTCGCCATATTTTTGTAAAAAGATTAACCCTAAAAATATTTAATTGTCTCTCTATATCAACTTGCTAAAATAAATGATTATAAATAATTTGCGCTGCTGCTGCGCCTTTGCTTTGGTTTGCTGCGATGCGTTGTAGCAGCTACTTCGACTAATAACTGCTACACCTTGTAGCAGCTACCTCTACATGTAGCTACCACAACCTGTGGCACCTAACTCGCTAAGTCCCTTTTTTAGTCACCATATTTTTGTACAAGGATTATCAACTTGTAAAAAAAAATTGATTTAAAATTATTTCCGATGTTGGAGCTTCTTTGGTTTGCTTTGCTATTACACGTTGAAGAAGCTACTTCGATTAATAACTGCTACACCTTGTAGAATCAACCTCTACATGTAGCTACAACAACGTGTGGCAGCTAACTCAGGAGGTTAGCTACTATTACGATGTGACATCTCTTTCTTCGTTTACGCTCCAACAAGATGTTACTATGCATTTTCAACCAATAATAGTTCATAGGAATCTCAGGTTTTACACGTGGTAGAAGCAACTATAGCACATTGAAGCAGCTAGTCTTCAGAAGCTGCTACACGTTGTAGTGGTGTATTACCTTTTTTCAATTATTGTGGTACTATATATACCATGCAATTACATTTTTACCCTCATAGGCCAATGTTTTAAACCCTAAACTCGCTGTGTGACAAATATTTTGAAGCCATTTCATTGATAGTTCATCGGTGCCCCCATGGAGTCTTCATCAATCAACCACACCGCGATGACTTGTTTCTCATCCAAAGCTTCGCCTCCATCGTCAGTATTGTCTTAGGGTTTATCATCCAAACCTTTGCCTACTATGATAGTTTGAATTTATAGGGTTTTGAACCATCTCCTAGCTGCTACAATGAGGTTTAATGTTTTTAGGTCAATAATCAATGAGGGTTTACTTTGAGCAAATCAAGAGTTTAAAAAAAATATTTATCTTTGTTGTCGCAGCTTGTGTTGTTGAACTGCTACAAAATGATACAACGTGGTTAAACCCTACAATGTTGATTGGCTTCTCACAAGTGTAGCAGCTACTTGACACTAACTGCTACAACGTGTAGAGTACTCATGTTTAGCAGCAACAAGTCACATTGTACTACATAGGAGAAATTATAGACATTGTAATATATTAGATTATGGGTTGAAAATAAGAGTGTCAGGTATCATAGTATGGGTGCAAATCAATTGCATTGCAGTGAACGCAACGGAGTATCATTAAGATCTTATATATTTTTTAGACAGAATTAAATAGCGAGCCAGAGAACTGCTGCTTCCCATGCATATCATAAGAAAGTGCACTGGAAAAGTAATTACCCTCAATTCAAGGGTTTTATATCATCACTACACATAAACGACCAGCAGATGGAGTTGATCAATGGAAGCCCATTTGCCTGGGCAGTAGCCATGCCTGAAATTACAAATATTTGAAGCCTTATACAAAATATGTTTGACAATTGGGGCGTTCAAGCCAGATGCTTCATCTTTCATAATAAGAAGATTAGATTCACTAGGAAAGATGTTTCATTGATTGTGGGACTCCCAGACCAAGGTGATGAAGTAAATTTGCAACAGCATGCATCCACCACCCCATTATTTCTTCAACACTTCCATAATATGGAGTGTACACAGAAGGAGCTAGAGAACAAGATGATCAACCTCAGCAAACAACCTCCATCTGCTGAATCCGATACTCTCTTTTGCCAATTTTTAATATTGTATTTCTTTGTTTCTGTGTTATTTACTACTACTAGCAGTATATCTAGATTACCAGTACAATCACTAATAGATTGCGTAGATGATTTTGCCAATTTAGGTAGGTATAATTGGTGTAAGGCTATATATGACTATATCAGCCCACAGCTGGGGGTCATTGGTCTGATGCTTTCACAGAGGTCGAAACCAGAGAGCCTTGCGGGAAATCAAGCTCCCATGCTCAGAGAGTTCGCGCATCTCCTTGCTGTAAGTCCCTAGATATAATGATAGTCTTATATGATTTATGTAGAAAGTATTATATTTTAACAATTTTATTGTATTACAGGTCTGGATGTATGAACATGTCAGAATAATGGATCCTTATAGACAATATGCCCTTCAAAGAATATGTAAATGGAAGTAGTCAGGCTCCCGGGTGGAGACAATAAAGACTAGGATCGCTGAATTACTGATGTGAGCCCAGAAGAGGTTTGAAGGGAATTGAGGGACCCATGACGATATCCAAGACTAAGAGAATGAAGCAAGCTTTGGAAGGCTTAATAATGGGGCTCAAGGAAAAGGAGGATCAATGCACAATGGAGGCAACAACTAAATGGATCACATTCCTTCAATTTGAAAGTGAAATTGGACCAACATGAGGACCATTTTCGTATGTATTTTTGGAGGGATTTTTCTAAAGTGACTTTTGATGTCCTTTGTGGAGTTTTAATGCATTTTTGAGAGTTCCTAAGCTAGTATAATAAATACCATGCATGCATGGTTGCATTAAGCTAGTATTAGGGATTAGTGGTTGCATTAGTGGATAATAAATACCATGCATGCAAGCATGATATTTATTGCATAATTAGTGCATAGTGGATCTTAAGGGATGTTAAATAGGAGAACTCTTGTATGGAAAAGAAAGTAAGTTTGAATGAAAATTTTAGGGTGCGTTTGGTTTGCATCGTTTTTGTTTTCATTTTCTAGAAAACGCGCGTTTTCTAGAAAACAGAAAACGACTTTTTGTCATTCTCTGTTTTTCTAGAAAACGATAGCCAATTTTTTAGAAAACGCGCGCGAAAAATGCAAAACAAACACCGTTTTTCAGAAAACGCGCGTTTTCCAGAAAATGAAAACGGAAAACGCGCCTACCAAACGCCCCCTTAGTTTCTCTTTGGTGAGAGCTCCCTTCTAGTTCTTAGGCAAAGAACTAATTCCGATCTTATCAAGGCAACTTGTGGCGATCAAACCCCATGACTTATCACTCACCTTCTCATCTTGTTTGAGTGTGGTGTCAATACCCTTCCCCAAACTGAATTTCAAGGCGATCCATTTACAAGGTTCCTTATCATTTGGTATCAGAGACTTGGCTCCTTGATTTTCAGGTTTGTGCCTTGTTTTCATCTTTGTTCTTGCCCATCTTTATTGATCTCTCCGTCCCTATCTATCATAAATTTCTATTCGCTATTTGGGTCCTCAACTCAAAAAAAAAAAAAAAAAAAGAAAGGAATCATTAGAGTCATTGGTTTCTGATTGAAAAAAAATGAGGAGGATTTGTGAATTGAAAGGACTCAATATTCTTTCTTTGTGAAATCTGAATTCAAAGATATATTCCTTTCATTACTCTTGATCATTGCTGAAATTCTCATTTTATCCATTTATTTCTCTTGTTATACTCATATTTCTCTTGTTGGTTTCTTATTCACTTAGTTGTCTACTTGTTGTCTTGAGAAAGATATTGATAAGGTTCTTTCCTTAAGATCTTATAAAGGAAGCTGAGTGGATAAATTTGAGTGCAACCACGTGAGTAGAGTAGTGAGGTCCGTCTAATATTTCTTTTGTAATTTTCCTTGTCATCTTCTTTTTGTTTCTTTACAAGCATGAGTGGGGAAAAACCACCTCATTCCCCTAGGCGAGATCTTAATAAGCTTCAAATGGAGGCACTTACTCAACAATTTGAAAGAATGCTTTAAAGACAACTTGAAGAAATACACGAAAGGATGGACTAACTTGAAGGAGAAAATGTTTCCAACCGTGGGGGCAATTCTAATCATGAAGAATCTCGTCAAAGTGACCCATTCTATGATTCACCAAGAGAAAGAAGGAGGCATGAAGGGGGAAGAAGATGTGAAAGAGGAGGTAGAGACCATAGACGAGAAGATGATCTAGGAGGTGCGAAAGTCCATATACCTTCCTTCCAAGGGAGGAATGACCCCGAAACATATCTTGAGTGAGAGATGAAAATAGAGCAAATCTTCTCATGCCACAATTACAATGATGCAAAGAAAGTAAAGGTGGCTGCCCTTGAGTTCACCGATTATGCCTTAATTTGGTGAGATCAATTGCAAAAGGAGAGAAGAAGGTATGGAGAGCATCCTATCAACACTTGGGACGAAATGAAGACTTTGATGAGAAGGAGATTTGTGCCTTCCCACTACCATAGGGAATTGCACAACAAATTGCAAAGACTCACCCAAGGGAGTAGGAGTGTGGATGATTACTACAAGGAGATGGAGGTGGCTTTGATTAGAGCCAATATTGTGGAGGATAGGGAAGCTACCATGGCTCGATTTCTCCATGGCCTAAATTGAGATATTGGAGACATTGTGAAGTTACAATATTATGTGGAGCTTGACGACTTAGTGCATCAAGCAATGGAAGTAGAGCAACAATTAAAGAGAAAGGGCTTTATGAAGAAATTATCTTCTCCAAACTACTCTTCAAGTTGGAAGGGCAAGCCAAAGAAGGAGGGTTCTTCTTCAAATTCTAAGGAGGCAGCAAGCACTAAGAAGCCTATTCCTACTACCTCTTCTTCCACTTCTAAGAGTAGGGATATCAAGTGTTTTAGGTGTTTGGGAAAAGGTCATATTGCATCTGAATGCCCGAATAAGAAGACTATGGTGGTGAGAGATAATGGGAGTATCTCTAGTGAAGAAATTACTTCTCATTCCTCTTCCTCAAGCGATGAGGAAAATGATTGAGCAGCCTATGCGCAAGATGGAGATCTCTTGGTGGTTAGGAGATTATTGGGAAGCCAAGCCAAGGAGCATGAGGAGGACCAAAGAGAAAATATTTTTCATACCCGCTGCCTTATTCAAGATAAGACATGCTCTATGATCATTGATGGTGGAAGTTGTACCAATGTGGCAAGCACTAGGTTGGTCACCAAACTCAACCTCAAGACTACACCACATGCAAGACCATATAAACTTCAATGGCTAAGTAATAGTGGTGAATTGGTAGTGAACCAGCAAGTGTTGATTAATTTCTCCATTGGTAAATATGAAGATCAAGTTCTATGTGATATTGTGGCTATGGAGGCAAGCCACATTCTTCTTGGAAGACCTTGGCAATTTGATAGGCGAGCTCACCATGATGGATTCTCCAACAAGTTCTCTTTTGTCCACAATTCTCGCAAAGTCACACTTGTACCATTATCACCTAGAGAGGTTTGTGAGGATCAAATAAAAATGAGAGAGAAAAGAGAAAAAGAGGAGCGAGAGCTTAAGAAAAAGAAAGAGTGTGTGAAAAAGAAAATACTTGATTTTGAGGACACAATTTAAAAGAAAAGAGAGAATGATGAAAAGAAAGAGAGAAAAATAGAAAATTTGTTTACAAGAGGAAGTGAGGCGAAGAAAGCTTATTTGACAAGGCAACTTATATTTCTTCTTTTGTGCAAGGAAACTTGCATGGAATCTAATACTAACTCCTTGCCTAGTGATGTTGTTGTTATTTTGCAGGATTTTGAGGATGTGTTTCCCAAGGAAGTGCCTCAAGGTTTGCCTCCAATGAGGGGGATTGAACACCAAATATACCTTATTCCTGGTGCTTCTTTGCCCAATAGGCCAGCTTATAGGAGCAACCCTCAAGAAACAAAGGAGATACAAAATCAAGTGGAGGAGTTATTGCAAAAAGGATGGGTTAGAGAAAGTTTAAGTCCTTGTGCTGTACCCGTAATTTTGGTGCATAAAAAGGATGGATCGTGGAGGATGTGCACTGACTGTAGAGCCATTAACAACATCACAATTCGGTACAGACATCCTATCCCTAGACTTGATGATTTACTTGATGAATTGCATGGTGCTTGCTTCTTTTCTAAAATTGATTTGAAAAGTGGATACCATCAAATTAGGATAAGGGAAGGGGATGAATGGAAAACAGCTTTCAAAATCAAATATGGATTGTATGAATGGTTTGTAATGCCTTTTGGGTTAACTAATGCACCAAGCACTTTTATGAGGCTTATGAACCATGTCTTACGAGAATTTCTTGGAAAATTTATGGTAGTATACTTTGATGATATTTTGATATATTCCAAGAGTTTTGTAGAGCATATTGCACATCTCCAATCTATCTTGAATGTCCTTAGAAATGAAAAACTATATGTTAACTTGGAAAAGTGCTCTTTTTGCACTAATCATGTGGTTTTTCTTGGTTTTGTCATAAGTTCTAAAGGAGTGCAGGTTGATGAAGGGAAAGTTAAGGTCATTAGAGATTGGCCAACTCCTAAAACTGTGAGTGAGGTTAGGAGCTTCCATGGGTTGACAAGTTTCTATAGGAGGTTTGTGAAGGATTTCAGCACAGTGGCAGCACCCCTAAATGAAATTGTTAAGAAAAACATGGGTTTTAGATGGGGAGAGAATCAAGAAAATGCATTTCAAACACTTAAGGATAAACTCACACATGCACCCATTCTTGCTTTACCTGATTTTTCCAAATCATTTGAAATTGAATGTGATGCATCTCATGTGGGTATTGGGGCTATTTTACTTCAAGATGGTCATCCCATTGCATATTTTAGTGAGAAACTAAGTGGCGCCACTCTCAACTATTCCACTTATGATATAGAATTGTATGCACTTGTTAGAGCATTGCAAACATGACAACATTATCTTTTGTCTAAAGAATTTGTCATTCATAGTGATCATGAATCTTTGAAGTATTTGAAAGGGCAAGGGAAGCTCAACAAAAGGCATGACAAATGGGTCGAATTTCTTGAACAATTTCCTTATGTGATTAAGCATAAGCAAGGAAAGGTAAATGTTGTAGCAGATGCACTTTCAAGAAGGTATAACTTGTTAGTTACACTTGAAACTAAATTGCTTGGCTTTGAACATATTAAGGAATTGTATGTACATGATAATGAATTTTCCCAATTATATGCTACGTGTGAAAAGAAATCACAAAATGGGTTTGTTAGGCATGATAACTACTTGTTTAAGAATAACCGACTTTGTGTGCCTAAAGGATCCATGCGTAAATTGCTAGTTAGGGAAGCACATGAGGGGGGGGGGGTTTAATGAGACACTTTGGGGTTTAAAAGACCTTAGAAATGCTGCTTGAACATTTTCATTGGCCACACATGAAACACGATGTGCAGAAATTTTATGCACGGTGCATTGTGTGTAGAAAAGCAAAATCTAAGACATTACCTCATGGATTTTACATGCCTTTGCCTATTCCTAATTTTCCTTGGACTGACTTGTCTATGGATTTTGTTTTAGGGCTACCACGTACCCAAAAAGGTAAGGACTCCATTTTTGTGGTAGTTGATAGATTCTCTAAGATAGCACACTTCATACCTTGCCACAAAGTGGATGATGCAACTCATGTGATAGATTTGTTTTTTAAAGAGGTGGTAAGACTTCATGGCATGCCTAGGAGCATTGTTTCAGATCATGACACCAAATTTTTAAGCCATTTTTGGAGGACCTTATGGAACAAGCTGGGAGCAAAGTTTCTTTTCTCCACCACATGCCACCCACAAACTGACGACCAGACTGAGGTGGTAAATAGGACACTTTCTACTCTTCTTAGAGCAATTATTAAGAAGAACATTAAATCTTGGGAAGAATGTTTACCTCATGTTGAATTTGCTTATAATAGGGCAGTCCATTCTACTACTCAATTTTCTCCTTTTGAGATTGTTTATGGGTTTAATCCACTAACACCTCTTGATTTGCTTCCTTTACCTAACACTTCTTCTTTAGTTCACAAGGATGGCAAAACAAAGGCAGAATATGTGAAGAAGCTTCATGAGCAAGTTAAAACTCAAATTGAGAAGAAAATGGAGCAATATGCAAATCGAGCCAACAAAGGGAGAAAAAGAGTTGTCCTTGAACCCGGTGATTGGGTGTGGGTTCATATGAGGAAGGAACAGTTTCCTACCCAAAGGAAATCAAAGCTTCAACCAAGAGGAGATGGACCATTCTAGGTGTTGGAAAGAATTAATGACAATGCTTACAAAATTGATTTGCCCGGTGAGTATGGTGTTAGTGCAACATTTAATGTGACTGATTTGAGTCCTTTTGATGTAGGTGATGAAGATATAAATTCGAGGATGAATTCACCTAAAGAAGGAGGGAATGATGTGAGCCCAGAAGAGGTATTGAAGGGAATTGGGGGACCCATGACGAGATCCAAGACTAAGAGAATGAAGCAAGCTTTGGAAGACTTAATAATGAGGCTCAAGGAAAAGGAGGATCAATGCACAATGGAGGCAACAACTAAATGGATCACATTCCTTCAATTTGAAAGTGAAATTGGACCAACATGAGGACCATTTTCGTATGTCTTTTTGGGGGGATTTTTCTAAAGTGACTTTTGATGTCCTTTGTGGGGTTTTAATGCATTTTTGAGAGTTCCTAAGCTAGTATAATAAATACCATGCATGCATGGTTGCATTAAGCTAGTATTAGGGATTAGTGGTTGCATTAGTGGATAATAAATACCATGCATGCAAGCATGATATTTATTGCATAATTCGTGCATAGTGAATCTTAAGGGATGTTAAATAGGAGAACTCTTGTATGGAAAAGAAAGTAAGTTTGAATGAAAATTTTAGTTTCTCTTTGGTGAGAGCTTCCTTCTAGTTCTTAGGCAAAGAACTAATTCTGATCTTATCAAGACAACTTGTGGCAATCAAACCCCATGACTTATCACTCACATTCTCATCTTGCTTTAGTGTGGCGTCAATACCCTTCCCCAAGCTGAATTTCAAGGCGATCCATTTACAAGGTTCCTTATCAATTACCTCCTGTAAAAATAATTATTGATTTAAGTCCATCAAACCTAGAGACACATCTGCTCTCAAATGATTCCCTAGAAGATCTTGTAGAGAATATAGATCAACACATTGCACAGGGGTTTTTACAATTAGTTGATGAGGGAAATTATGAACAAATTCTAGAGCAATTTACTTAACAAGCAGCCGATGTTCAGGAAATTCCCCACCAAGTGCCTGAACAGGCAGTCGAAGCTCTGGAAAATCCTGAACAAGTTTCTAAGCAATTTACTATAGAATTTATTCAGGAGAAAGAGGCTTGTACAAATTGTCAAGCAAGGGTGGTCAAAAATTCTTGGTTGGAGTCTATGGTTGAGGGCAAGGACCAAATCATTGGCCAGATGGAGGCCAAAATTAGTGAGTTAATTGAGGAGAATAAAAAATATGCCAGTGATGCAGAAACTTCATTAGCTTCCGAGGATAAAATAATTGATGAGAAGGAAAGAATTTTAGAATTAAAAGAGCAAATTATAACAGAGCAAGATAGAAAAATTAAAGATCTTCAAAGTTAGCTGCTTGCGAAGGTTATTGTCCCATTACCTCCCAATCATCCATTAACCAGGACCAAGAGTTATGCTACAAAGAGAATCACACCCCCAACTGGCAAAAAGATTAAGGGAGTGCCCTTGGCCAAAAGGAGTAAAAGAGTCACTTTTTAAGATGAGCATGAGACAGAGATGGCAAAGGGAAAAGGGCAAAGGAGAGGCATTTGTTGTGCCTCCTGTTAAAGTACAAGAAGGCCATATCTCATCTACTGATGTAGCTACCACATCTTCATCAACTAAACTATTGCATATTCTTGCCAAACAAAAATCCAAAATAATTAAGGTACAATTTTGGTTGGTTAAATGTGTTGTCTTTTAGTCCTAATTCACATATTGTTACTCACATCGGAAACTTGTCTCTATGTATTTGTTCAGCAAGCGAAGTCATATTTTAAGAAAAATAAAGATGATGTCGTGGCAGAGGCATTGTTGAAACTGAGCCAGCTAAAGTGTGTTGGAAGTTTCTTGAGTTATACACTTACTGTAATGCAAATATATGATGGATTATATGTGTATACTTATATTGTGAACACAAGGTTAAATTACTTTGGAATTATCTTCTTATTTAATAGTGAAACAAACATTCCATTTTGTTGAATAAAATCAACCATGTCTGATTTAGAAGTTGATATAACACATATAATTTATGTAACTGCTTTAATTGTAGCAGCAATAGACACTGTTGATGTAAAACCAAATTAACGGACATGTTTTATATTTGGTTTATGTAGGGATACGACAAAGCCAATATGGTCCAACGGAACGATATCATTGGATATGTTATTTTTCCTGTGTATTTTTGATCGGACTGTCTTCAGAGATGGTGATTGCATAAATGTATATTTTGCAATCATTGCAGAGGAAGCCAAATCTAGCATACCTTATTGACCATCTATATTTTGTCCTGCTAGTTTTGATGTAAGTATAACACCAACTCCTACTATCTAGTTTTTTATTCTTCATATATGCTTCCAACAATGTTTGTCTACATACACAGAATTTGTTTGCAATGACAACATATGAGGTATTTGGGCTATCAGCAAGCACTGACACTGACAAACTACTCAGGTATATATTCTTTCCATTAAATAATACAGATGATCACTGGCATCTACTTATAATAGACCACCAAGAAGCTCGCTATATGCATTTTAACTCCCTTGGAGCCTCAGAACTATACACATCTAAGTTTCAAAATTCTGTAAGTAACTGCCATGTTGAGTAAATCATAATGTATTGGATGTATGTGTGTATTGGTTACAAACTTCAAATTCGTGTAGGTGGATTTTTTAAAAAATATGGACCCATCTTACTATGAAATGTGGTATCCAGGGCTACATTCCTTAATGTCAAAAGACTTTGAGGTAACTACGATCCCGGGTCCAACACAAGTAAAATCTTAAGTACATATATTTATTTATAATTTTATACGTCTCCATACTTCCTGCTAGCAATTATAATATTAAAAGTGTGAAATCAAGTCTATTTTTCAGGTTAGATTGTGCAATTTTTGTGATGTGATACGTTGAGAGTTTAATGTACCGAAGACCAACAAATTTTGGACAAGCAGGAATGAGAGAATTTAGTTTTCATGTTGGTCATAAAATTTTTAATAGCAAACACTGGATTAATGACAAGGTGGGGGTGTAAACATATTGTTAAAGTGATTGTAAAGGTATTCTAAATCCCATAAAATTAGCCTAGGTGGTGTAAATGTATTTGTAACATTGTTGTCAATACCTTATGAAGCTAATACAGGGTATAGCTTCAGATAATGTATATTAAATGTGGCAAAATATAATTGTATATTTTTATGATTGGAAGTAGGTACTACTACAACGTGTAGCAGCTAATCTACAGATTAGCTGCTACACGTTGAAGCAGCTATAATATAAAGTCACTTCCATAGAGGAAATACTACACGTTGTAGCAACTAATCACCATTACTAGTCGTAGAGTGTAGCAGGTACTCTTGAGAAGCTGCTATAATTTGTAACAACTAATCCGCACTAATTGCTACAGAGTATAGAAGCTACTCTTGAGAAGCTGTTGCAATTTGTAGGAGATCACTTTAATACTGTATCTTGATGTTGGAGTGTATACTAAAAGTCTAGCTTTTGTATAAATATTTATAAGAATCACATTGGTCAAGTGTCTACATTTATATACCAAATGTAGATGTTTAATTAATTTATATTGTAGATAACATAGTGTGTGGTGTCACACACAGAAGATCGTGTTATCGGTTCTTTATAAATTAAAAACAGTAGCTCACGACCAAGATGGAAAGGAACAAACCATTGGAAGGTCATAGTGTAATTAGGTATTAGTTTATCTTAACTATATAATTACACTAGTACACTTAGAGTGTATTGAGCAGGACCATTTAAAGGTCGTTTCTTTTATACTGACTTTATAAAGGAACAAAGACCTCAGTTATTATGGAAGTGTGTGCTCTTAATCCTAATATAATAACAAGCACATATATTTGATATTTATTTCTTTAATTTATCAATGGGTGAGATTTAGTTCGATAAATCAATAAGCCCGATAAGTTGAGAAATGATATCACTTATAATGTGTGTTGTTGATTATAGAAGGAAACTGTGTCCTAGTGATCTAGGTTGATAATGTCCCAAGAGGAGCTCATAAGGATTATCATGTTAAACCCTGCAGGTGGATTTAGTCCGACATGATGATAAGGTTGAGTGGTACTACTCTTGGACTAAGATATTAATTAAATGAATTGTCAGTAACTCACTTAATTAGTGGGCATTCGACATCTTAAACATAGGGAGACTAACACACTCATAATAAGAAGGAGCCCAAAAATATAATTTGGGATTGGTGCGATAGTTCAATAATAGTTCTTTAGTTGAATGAATTATTATTGATGGAATTAAGTTGTGTGTTCGGGGCGAACACGGGAAGCTTAATTTCATCGGGAGACCAAAACCAATTCCTCCTCTCGGTCCCTATCGTAGCCTCTGGTATATAGAGATTTATACCCACCACATAGCCACCTTCTTACCCAACCTATAGGGGCCGGCCAAGCTAAGCTTGAAGCTCAAGCTTAGGGCCGGCTAAGCCTAAAGGTTGAGCCTTAAGGTGGCCGGCCACATCATATTAAAAAGAGATTTTTATTAAAATTATTTCTTATGTGGATATCATGATTTTAAAAGAGAGTTTGAAATTTAAATCTTTCCTTTTATAGATTTCTACAAAAGATTAAGAAAAGGTTTGAAATTTTTCCTTATTTGTAGATTGAAAGGTAGATTTTAATTTTGAGAAAACTTTCCTTTTTAACCATGATCTTAATTTAAAAGAGAGTTTTAAAAATTAAATATTCTCTTTTATTAGTTTCTACAAAAGATTAAGAAAAGATTTGATATCTTTCCTTATTTGTAGATTAAAAAGAGATTTTAATTTTTAGAGATAATTTTCCTTTTTGGAAATTATCCAGATGTTTAAAAGAAAGATTTTAATTTATAAAATTTTCTTTTTATAGCCCACCATGAAGGAAAAAATTATTGGAGAAATTTTTTATAAATTTCCGGAAACAAATTAGGAAGTTTTAATTTTTGTTTTAATTAAAACCCTCCTTGTTTTGGGGAAAGAGGTGGCCGACCATGTAATTGGAAAAAGAAAATTGTTTTTTAATTTATTAATTTTTTATTTTTCATGGCAAAAGAATTATGGAAGTTTTTATTAAAATTTCCTTATTTGCCAAGACCAAGGATTATAAAAGAGGGGGTAGAGGTGCCTTAAGGGCTAACGACTCTATTCTTTTCTTCCTCTCTTTTTCTCCTTGTTGTGGCCGGCCCTTAGAGGTTCTCCCTCTCCTCTTCTCTTCCTCTCTAGTGGCCAGTTTTATCCCCTCTTGGAGCTCTTGATGGTAGTCGGTTCAAGCTAGGAGAAGAAGGAGAGAAAGGAGGTTTTGTTTCTTGCATCCCTTGGAGCTTGGTGGTGGTGGTCGGACTTCTACTTCTCATGGAGAATTCTTGGTGGCCGAATCTAGCTTGGAGAAGAAGGAGCTTGGTGGTTCTCATCTCGGAAGATCGTTGCCCACACAACGTCCGAGATAAGAAGAGGAATACGGTAGAAGATCAAGAGGTTATTTTGCTTACAAAGAAAGGTATAACTAGTAATTATTTTCCGCATTATACTAGTTTTATTTGTATAGTTATTTATGGAAATACCAAACACAAGAGGCATATGCTTCTAGAGTTTTTGAAATAGTTTTTTCGAGTTTGTGTTTTCTTCTTTTTCGAATTTGTGATTCGATTGTTCTTTTTGGTTAACCTAGAGTTATTTAAGGAAATAAATATTAGCTTTCCTTAAAAGGCTTTGCCTAGGCGGTGGTGGTTGCTCCCATATCCAAGAAGGCCATGTGCCTCGCCATGCAGTCCTGGAAGCCAATTTTGGAAATTAATATTTATGGAATTAATAACTTAGGTAGATTTGAATCAATAGTGTTAAGTTCCGCTTGCGATTCAAATTTAAACCATTAAGAACATATAAGTTAAATTTGGAATCAATAATGTTAAGTTCCGTCTGCGATTCCTAATTTAACTTCTAAAGAGCACAATAGGTTATTTAAGGAAAGGTTCGACACTTGTACAAAAAAAATTTGTACAGTGGAACCGGTACGATTTTCTTAGGACTAACCAACACTTGATAAATTATAATTATATTTCACCACCCATTTGGTTGCCTTTAATGTGGTATATAGAAATGATGGTTCAGTTACTACAAGGGTGTAGCAGTTACTACATGTATTGTGAAGCTGGTTAGTCCACCTTGTAGCAGTACATCTAGATCTGGTAAAAATAATAAAAATAATATTATTATGTATATTCACTTGGTAATAAAAATGTGAAAAAATTTTAATCAGCAGTAACTACTACAACGTTATAGCAGGTATTGCACTAGTTGCTGCACATTGTAGTAGATGCATCATAAAGTATAACACTAGAGTAAATGCTATACATTGTAGTAGCTAATCCTAAGTAGCTGCTACAAAGTGTAGCAACTTATCGCCAGTAATTGCTACACGTTATAGCAGCTAGTCTTTTGTTGCTTCTATCTATCCTTGCAGCATCTACTACTGCACGATGGTGCAACTAGTCACTGTGTACAGAATGTAGGTCTATTAAAATTTTCGATTTAAACATTATATGCTGCGACATGTTGTAGCAACTTTTGTACATTAAATGCACGGTAGAATTCAATACTCGACGATTGGTTAATCCTTGTCTTTACTATCTGCATTATGATCTTTATCTTTTCCCAGGTCATAATGGGTTATAGTGAGTCTTTCGATGAACCATGGACTCAAAAAGGCGCGTCCATTTGACTCATCTTTATCAAGAGATAGAGTTTGCTAGCGCTTCTTTTCCTATAAATAGGCGATTAACATAACTGGCTTGTTCACGTTGCCTTGGCTTTGGTCCACATTATAGCTCCTTCATGATCATGTCTTGCTTGAGAGGAAGACGAAACCCTCTCTGGGTGGTGTTAAAAAAACCCCTATCGAAGAGGATTCAAGCTCTACGTCTTCTTATCTTGAAAGATCAATTGTATCAGTACACTTGTCTGCTTCCCAGTTTGTATTATTCATTTGTCTTGTATTTTATATATATCTTTCTTTCCATGGAATCATGAAGTTTTAATATTCATAACAGGTATCTCAGTCTAGCCATAGAACATCATGTTGTTTATGGCTATATTAAGATTCTCACAGAACAACGGAACCAGGCGAGGAAGGAGTTAGACGATGCCTTTTTTTGAGAGAAAAAGAACCAAACTGAACTTGTGCAGCCACAACAACAATTGTCCCAAGTCAATGGGCCATTAGAGGATGCTACAAATCAGAAGAATGAGTGAAATATCACTCTTTTTGAAGCTCAGCATCACATCTCCATAGTCATGTTGCCTTTCTACGAGAGAAAAAGAATAAAACTGTATTTGTCCAAGTGCAATGATAACTATGTGAATTTAATGTGTCACTAGAGAATACTATAAAGCAAATGATTTAAGCAGTACTATTTGTATTAACTATTTGGCTTAAGATATTGTTTGTCTTATGTTATTATCAAACCCAACTATAGTCTCCAAGACTTCTTTGTTTACGCTGAAAAAGAGTTATAGTCCCTCAATCTCAATTTTGTATTTAGATCACATAATTGAGCTTCTATACGTTTTATCTATTTGCTTATAAATAGTTAGAAGCTGATACATGTTGTAGTAGCTACTGCAGCACATTTTTGCATTAACATCTAGTTGTTCGAATATGATACCACGTGTAGCAACTTCCAAAGAGTAGCTGCTACACTTTGTAGCAGTTACTAGCAATTAGCTGCTACACAATTACTACGAAACTCTAGACACGTAGCTCCATATCGTGTAGCAGTTACCGCAGATTAGCTACTACAAGGTGTAGCATCTACTATAACACATCGTGTAGCAGTTACTGCGGAACTACACATTGTGTAGCAGTTACTGCGGATTAGCTGCAACAAGGTGTAGCAGCTACTGTAGCACATTGTAGCATTAGCATCTAGTTGCCCGACGATGCTCCCATGTGTAGCTGCTTCTAAAGAGTAACTCCTACACTGTGTAGCAGTTACAACGGATTAGCTGCTACATATTTGTGGATAAACTCCAGGTACGTAGCTGCCACATCGTGAAGCAGTTGCTGCGGATTAGATGCTACAACGTGTATCAGCTACTCTAGAGTTGTGAACTCCCGAACATGTAGAAGTTACTGCTGATGCAACTAACAAGCCCCACTTTCTATTAAAAATTATATGGTCAGTAATTTATTGTAAAAAAATAAATTTATGCAGACTCATCAATTTATTTTTGGTGACCTACGACATCTGTTCCATTTATCCGTCACGCCCATAAAATGACCACTCATAGCTGTCATTTATGAGAGGTATGAGAAGTCATACCTATCATAAACCATAACTTTCCAAGAAATCAGAAACCTGCTTTGTTAGACGGCCAACTATGGATGCGTGAATATAACTATTCCTTATTGGCGTGGGCGCTGGGGCCGAGCGTATTTGCCTTTTGCCACCGTGAATACAACTATTCCAATATTGACTACTAAGCGTTGTTGTTTTCCTATATAACAGAGGTAGCTAGGCTCATTTCTTGACATCCAAAGATAAAATGAGTAGCTTATAAATGGATTGGCGATATTTTCCCCACACCACCTTCACCATTTATTTCATGGCATCTAGTGTACATCTTCAAGTGTTTCTTGCTCCGGAAGCGGGAATGAGCAAGCACCCATGTTGCCTTCTATGGTATAGTATATGCTCCCATATTCGTAAAGAAATTTCGTTAATGCGAACACCATTGTCTGGTCCAAATCAACGTACGTGCCTGGGTTTAGGCTGCTCAAGGAGTGGTCTAAATTTTGTACAATTTTTTATGTGTGCAACACAGAGCGTCGGTCATTCGTCGAGGAATTATCATGGAGTAACAAATAGATTCTAGGCTCGACGATCTTCTCCCAACCCCGAGCAAATGACGTGAGGGACATGTAATCTTTAATTGATAATTTTACATTTACTATGGATTATCTGTCATATTGATAATAAATGTATTATTCCAATTTTATTTCTTTGCTATGTTGTGATATATTTATGTTGTAAATTAAAATGGATTCATTATTCAATATCATACTCACGAACAAGGATCAAGGAACATCAGGTCCACGTTGTAGAAACTACAACATTATAGCTGCTACACCAATGTAGCAACGGGTGGGTTCGGTGAAATGTAATTATACTTAAGTTGATGTTGTAGCAATTACGGGTCAGTAACAACATATGACTTCATGTTGTAGCAGTTATCTATCCGTAACTGCTACAACACAGAGAGAGGCATTATGGAAGACATCTCAGATCATTAATAGAATAATAGCATATAAATCGGAATAGTAGCATAAATTCTTCCAACGTGTAGCAGCTTCTCAAGAGTAGAAAATGTAGATACCATCTTGTTGATCGTAAACGAAAAAAAAAACCTACAAACTATAGTTGGGGTTGATATAATGAATGGAATACTATTAATATTATAAATAAAGATAATAACATAACACAAACAAGATTAACTTGTAAGTTGCTGCAGCATGTTGTGGCAACTCACAACTCTGGATTAGCTACTACAAAGTGAAGCAGCTAATCCACAGTAACTGCTACACGTTGTGTTAGCACACATATCAGGAGCATCTGTTATAATGTGTAGCAACTAATCCACACTAACTGCTACACGATGTGGCAGCTCACGTGACTGTGGTTTCTTAGAACATGTGTAACAGCTAATCCGTAGTAACTGCTACATAGTTACTCTTGAGAAGCTGCTACATGTTGTAGCATCATCTGACAACTACATGCTGCGAGGTGCTGCAGTAAAAAATGTGGAACCGCCACATCAGCGACCCCTCTAGAGCCGGTCCCACGGATATGGAGGGAGGTAAATGCATGTACACAAGTGGAACTGCGAGGTGCTGCAGTAGCTTCTACAGCATGTAGCAGCTTGAAAGTGATGATACGTTATCTGTAGCAGCTTTTCTCTAAGTCCAAATAGGCTTACCAAGTAACTGCTATACGTTGTAGAAGTTTACTATCCAAGTAGCTACTACACGTTGTAGCAACATAATTTCCATGTATCTGCTCTTGTAGCAGGTAAGGGCACTAGTTGCTTTAATAGAGTGTTGTATTTATGAAGTGTACAGTGCAGCATAAATCTTTGAGTGCCCCTAGAATAACCTCTCATAGCAGTCATTGCCCCTCAAATGACCACTCATAGCAGCCATCACCCAATGACTACTCATAGTTGTCATAAATCATGACCTGTGACTAGTTGTCTAATATGTTGCTTTGTCAGAAGGGCAACTGTGGGCTCGTGACTACACCTGATTTCCTATATAATAGAGGGTCGCAACGTTCATGAATGTCACAAAGGAAAATGAGTAGCAGATTCATGGATTGACCACATTTTCTTGGCACCACCTTTGTCATTCCTTTTATGCCATCCTCTATAAATATTGAAGTGTATCAAGCTCCCAAATCGGGAAAGCCAAAGAAGTCAAGTAGCCTTCAACGCTCTATAGTATGCTTCCATAATTGTAAACATATTTCCTTAATGCGGACACCATGGTCTAGTTCCCATCAACATACGCGTATGATGGTCAACTTCTCATGCAAAGGTCTAACTTCTACCTAAAATCATGTGTGCGCGACGAAGGACCTTTGCAATGCCCTAAGGAATTCTCATGGAGTAACCATAGGATTCTCTCATCCTCGGATTTTTCCCATCGTCGACCAAATGACATAAGGGACGTGGAAAATAAGACATGGTGTATTGTGTTTAGAACACGGAGTACGTTGATCAAGGGAATTCGTTCATGGAGATTACTGTGGATGCAACTCGACCAATATGAAATGACACAATTTGTGAGAACAATGTGAGCGCTCCTAGGGTTTCTGAACACTGTGTTCATATTAAACTTATGATGTAATCAAAATGTAATTTTATTCATAATATTTTATTCACAATCTGTTGTTCATTTTCTTTTCTTTTACAGCATTGTAGTAGTTAACATTTCAAGTAGCTGCTACAGCATTGTAGAAGCTAACCATGGCAATTACTGCCACTGTTGGAGACAGAAACGATTGTAGTAGATATTTTAGCGTTGTAGCAAGTATCATTCCACGTAGCTGCTACAACATTGTAACAGCTAACCATCGAGTCAGCTGCTCGATATTGGCTGGTACACGATTATCATCTGTATGTCAGTAATGTAGAGGTGGTAAGCACAACAACAACTATGAGATTGAAGATGTTGTTGAAATGGGAATAGACGAGGCCGATTAGAGAGCGGCGAGATAGGGAGTGGCGCGCCAAGTAGTTTGCAACGCCTTTGCTTGTTAGTTGCTGCAACTTGTTGTCGCATCTCACACTTGTGGAGTGCCTGCTACAAAGGGAAGCAGCTAAGCCGCAGTAACTGCTACATGTGTTAGCACACATATTGGGAGCAGCTGCTACAATGTGTAGCAACTAATCCGCAGTAATTGCTACACGATGTGTCAGCTCACGTGTCTGTGGTTTCTTCGAAAATGTGTAGCAGCTAATCCATAGTAACTGCTACACAGTGTAGCAGCTACTCTTGAGAAGCTGATACACGTTGTAGCAGCATCTGACAACTACCTACTGCAAGGTGCTGCAGTAGCTGCTACAGCATGTAGTAGCTTGTGTGTGATTTATACGTTATCTGATAAACCGTGTAGAAGCTAAAATTAGGTGATCTAAATAAAAACTGAGATCGCAAGACAAACTAACATCTTATTCAGCGTAATCGAAGAAAGACTTGGAGACTATAGTTGGATTTGATATACATGACGGGAAGTATATATTAATATGATTTACAATACAACATACACAACTTGGAATTCCATGTTTTCCAACAAATGGATGGTCGCTTTAATAGTTATTTCGGTGCCTCGAGAAGGTACCGGATTGTTCCTCCCACACCAGGTAGGGGCGTGTGGCTGAACAACACACTGGACAAAGATGAGACGCTTGCTCCATCCGCCTATGTTTATTAGACTTACCTTCGCAGGTCTGTGAAAGAGAGCCTATCTTTGAGTTGGCTCAGTTTAATTCATATTGCAAGGACTTGATTTTATTTTCTTGCTGCTCCAAATCTTGTTGCTATTGCGATATTAGTCGACCATCTGCTTGGATCTTCTTTGTGAGGATGGTGATCATTAAAGCATGCTTCAATCCCAGGTCATTCAATTCGGCGATCCTTTGCTCTAAGTACAAATAGGTTTTTTCCCTTAAGGTGACCTCATCTCAAATCTGGGAATGAGCAGTAGAGAGACGCACCTCCAGTTCACCCTGATGTGAGCGATGAAGATCCAGAGCTTGCATCACCTGTGCTAGGGATCCCTCTTTCTCAGATAATAGTTGAGCCAAGCTTGTCCAAAATTTGAATTCATACCTCTTGACTATTTACCCAGGAAAAGATGGAGAAAGAGAAGGTGCAGGAGAAGATGGAGAAAGAAAATGTACAGTGATATCGACCAAATGTAAGGTCGCTATAAGTTATAGCAGCTACCTCGACATTTAATCACTACACGTTGTAGCAGCTACTTGTCCATGTAGCTGCTACAACGTGTAGCAGAAACTCGATAAATCATTTTATTAGTATCTTCAATTTCTATAAGATATTGGCCCTAAAATTATTGTGTGCGGCTGTACATCAACTGGGTAAAAAAATATTTTTAAATTTGTTTTTCCTACTATACTACACCAACTGTGCTTTGCTGCTACACGTTCTAGCAGCTACTTCGACACATAACTGCCACAACCTATAGCAACTAACTGTCAATTCCCGCTGCTATGTGTAGTAGCCTACTGGGAATGTTAGCTGCTACAACGATGTAGTAGGTCTTGCTTCGACAAATAACTTAATACTGTCCGCTATAGCAGTTAGGCAGCAGTTGCTGCTACACCATCCTTTTTTTTTGTTACCCTCACAATTGCTAAAACGTTAAAGTCTTAGACTATTTACCGTGTTGTCCAAGCTTGCACGGACATATGACCACTACTAACCCATACTAAGTTTGGGAGTAGCGACCATCGCTTAGCCTCCCAACCTCACTACGACGTCTAGTTTTCGCCTTCAACTCTTCGTCCATCGTAAGTTAATTCGACTCTTCACTTTGGAAATAGGGTTTGAATGGTTAGCTGTTAATTCGTCCATCTGGTTCATATGGATTTGAGTCACCTTCTAGAATATCGTACTTAACACTATCAGCATATAAATATTTCCTCTATCTTATATTTTATCCTAATTAGTCATCATCATTGATTGAAATTGATACCTTTAATTGGAGATAAATATGTCATTCTCTAGCAATGGAAGACACTTATGATGCTAATCAGCTATACATTCCCCAAGTTGTTGAAGATCGGAAACCACGGATTGGGATGGAATTTTCATCTTTGGAGGAGGCTTTTTCGTTCTATAATCAATATGCATGTGAAGCCGGATTTAATGCAAGATTAGGCAACAGCAAGAAAAATAAGAGGACAAATGAAGTTAGATGGAAATAATTTGTACACTTTAAAGAAGGACATACAGATGATAAATGGAAAAAATAAGCACAAATTGACAGTGTAAAGGAAAGAGCACGTGGGGAAGTAAGGACTGGATGTAGGGTAAAACTTTCACTTATTAAAGAACAGACCGGGCCAAATTGGATTGTCACAAAATTCATGGAAAGTCATAATCATCCACTCTTCACTTCTTCGAAGGTGCATTTGCTTTGCTCACATCGTCATGTTTATGAAGCCAAGAAAGTATTAACGCAGTAGTTTTCAGAGGCTAATGTGCCAACTTATTAACAAGTCCAAATATTGGAGATAGATTCTGGAGGCCCTGAGCATCTCGATTGCACAGAACGGGATATTAGAAACTTTGAGAGAGAGCTAAGGGATGAACAAAAGGGAATTGACGGTGAAACACTCATTGAGTTATTTGCAATTGAGAAAGAGAAGAATTCCGCCTTTTTCTATGATTATTAGGCTGATTTAATAGAAAGATTCATTAGGTGTTTCTGGGCGGATCATGTATCAAGGAGGGCATACAGCGTCTTTGGTGATGCAGTTGTATTTGATACCACATATAACACCAACAAATATTTTTGCACCCTTTGTAAGAGTGAATCATCATCATCAGAGCATTGTATTTGGTTGTGCCTTTCTAAGTGATGGGAAAACTGAGTCATTTGTTTGGTTGCTTACGAAGTTCATAGAAGCCATGCCTAAAGGTCCACCAAATATGATCATCACCGATCAGGGTCCAGCGTTGACGAAGGCCATTGCCCAAGTTTTACCTCGCACAGTGCATCGATATTGTTTGTGACACATACTCAATAAATTTCCAGATAAATTACACCCTTTGACTTTCCGCAACTACTATCAAACCATAAAGGATGTAATTGTTAACTCCTCAACCCCTGACGAATTTGATAAGTCATGGGAAGAAGTTCTCAGGTGTTCTACCTTGGAGAAAAATGATTGGTCAACATTGATGTATGAATTATGACAAAGGTGGGTCCCATTATTCTTTAGCCATGTTTTTTCTGCTGGAATGTCAAGTAGTCAGCGATCTAAAAGCTCATATTCATTTTTCAAGAAGCATGTATCATATAAGAACTTATTGATGGATTTTATCATGCTTTTAATAGAGTATTGTGACACCAAAGATACAATGAGTTAGTTGTCGACCATATTGATATGGTCGAGTAGCCAAAGATTAAGACAAACTGGCCTATGGAATCTCAAATGGTTAGGGTGTGCACCAAAAAAAATGGTTGGATTTTCAAAGTGAAATGAGTGTGAGTCATGGTTATTATGTGCAACAAGCATCTATATGTTGGATCGAAAAGAATTTAGATATCTCCATAATGTTATGATATTGTCCACTTTGGGCCTAAGCCCTCATAGTTTTGCTCTTGGGCACTACCCAAAAGGCCTCATGCCAATGGAGATATCTTTCTCTTTATAACCCCATGATCATTCCCATGTATTTTCAATATGGGACTATGTTTGCAACCTTGCAACCCCAACAATCCCCCCCCTTCAAACAAAGGACCACAGGCTTTCCATGTCTGATCCTCGACCCACCAAGTCTTCCTGCCCCTCGGTCCACCCGACCTACTAGGACTTCCTTGCCTAGCCACAACTAGGACTTCTTGCCTGGTGTCTGGTTCTCTTGATCCGAAGATAGGAGCTCCCACTTTCTTTGTTCGAGGTCAATATTGTACTCACATGGCTCAATCAGACCATAGCTCTTGTGCACAGTCGGTAGTTAAACCTTCTGCCAGTCCGGGCTTTGATACCAATTGTTGGATCGAAAAGAATTTAGATATATCCACAATGGTATGATATTGTCCACTTTGGGCCTAAGCCCTCATGGTTTTTCTCTTGGGCTCTACCAAAAAGGTCACATGCCAATGGAGATATCTTTCTCTTTATAAACCCATGATCTTTCCCATGTGTTTTCAATGTGGGACTATCTTTGCAGCCTTGCAACCCCAACACTATAGTTGGTGATTTAGTGGATTACCATGTCATGAATTTTCAAAGTAGTTCATCTACAAAACCAAGGGTCCTCACGCATGACAAACATGGAGACTACATATCGTGTAGTTATAGTAATTAAATTTGAGTTTGAGGGCATTCCATATAGGCATATGTTATCTTTTTTCCGTATCAACCAAGTGTTTCTACTACCTGATAAGTACATACTCAATAGATGGACAAGAAATGCCCAGGTTGGGGCAATATATGATTTTGGTGAGCAAACTTCCATCTGCAATCCAAATGTGAAATTGATGGCAAGACACTCGAGGTTGTCCTATAAAGCTTCCATAGTGATCGATGTTGCATCTTTGACTGATGAGAGGATAAACTTTTTGGATGACCAATTCGATTGTATATATAGTAAAATTCAAGAGCTGAACATTAGCCAAAAAGGCGACAACCAAAGTTAAAGGAAGAAAGGCATCGATGGGGGCCCCTCTATTGTTGATCCTTATTTAGTAAGGTCAAAAGGTTGTGGAAAATGATTGAAATCTTCAAAAGAGACGTCACCCTCAAAATCCAGACTATGTCGTGGATGCGGTCAACGAGGTGTCTCACACGATAAGTGCAACTGTCCATTATTGCAGTAAGGGTATGCACCCATTAATTATCTCCTTAGAGCATACATATTTAGCTGAGCATAGCAACGATTATCATACATTAATAATAAAGTTAATGACTAAATGATTGCCAGATCAACTGCAACAGAGAAGGAGAATACTAACGATGACGAATCCTATGAAGAAGATTTAACATCTATAGCTGATACATTCATATTTTTTGTACCTATATAACTGAATCTGGACAAATTGCGACTTATAATTATTGCACTATTGTTGTAGGTTCTAACACCTTGCCCTTTGTGTTTTGAGGATAGGTTTTTTAAACTCTCAATGAGCAGTTATGACTGATTACAGCTCGGTTTCCTTTTGCTTTGAACCTGACGCTATTATTCCAATAAGAATTTGAGATGCATCATATATACCTAAATTTAGTTATAAGAAAATCATTTCTCCACAAAACTACCTTTCATCACCATCCCTCTTTCTGCCAAAACTCAATTAATGGACTGATGGTCTCCATAAATAAAATAATTTCAAATAATATAATTGACCATGGATTTATGTATAGAGATTAAGGCTTGTTAGCTACATTGGCAGTAGATGGTACACTTTGTAGCATATCACGTCTCCGAAGTGGCTGCTACAATGTGTAGCAGCTAATCCGCACTAACTGCTACATCGTGTAGTAGCTAATAATCAGTCGCACATTCTAGTCAGATTTCTATGCTACTTAAATTATATAACTGACCATTGAGTTATTAATACACAATGTAGCAACTAATATGAAGTAACTGCTACACAGTGTAGCAGCTACTCTTGAGAAGCTACTACATCGTTATACAACTCTATACACTTAGGTAGCATTTGGTTGTGTGATAGGATTACTGAGGGATTGGTTGTATTCACACATCCACTGGTGGGCTTTTGACAAGCAGGTTTTTAGGTTGATGTTATAATAGTTCAGGGGCGGAAACTGCTACAACATATTACTTCATGTTGTAGCAGCTATCGATCCGTAGCTGCTACAAAATAGAGAGAGGCACATCTCAGATCATTGATAGAAAAATAGCGTGGAAATCTGGTCCATTACTCTCTCATCGTTAATAAAATGACCACTTATAGCAGCCATAGCCCATACGACAAGTCATAACTGTCATAAATCATAACCCGTGATTGAAACTATAAAGTTTCTTTGTCAGAAGGGCAACTGTAGGCTCGTGACTACACCCATTCTCAGATTTAATAATATAGCACCACTGTTTTCTTATATAACAGAGGGTCGCAGCGTTCTTGATTGTCACAAAAGAAAATGAGTAGCTTAATCATGCAATGCACACATTTTCTCTCCACCACCTTTGTCATTTCTTTTATGTCATCCTCTCTAAATCCTGAAGTGTATCAAGCCCCTCTTCCGTGTTGGCCCTTGGATGGGTTGGCGGGGGCACTGAAGGCGAGCATATTCGCCTTTTGCCACCATGAAGTGTATCACACTCCCAAATTGGGAAAGACAAAGCGGTCATGTTGCCTTCCATGGTCTAGAGTATGCTTCCATACTCATAAACGTAGTTCCTTAATGCAAACACCATCGTCTAGCCCTGATGCGTGTATGTTGATGAGGTTTGACCACTGGAGTGGAGTAGGGAGAGATTGATTGCCTCAAAGAACTTTTCCCAGCCACTACCAAAGGATGTGAGACACATGGAAAATAGTATAATATGCTTGTTGTTCACAACACTCTGTACGTTGATGAAGGGTGTTCCCGCATGGAGAAGAATGTGGATGCAACTTGGCCTATATGAAAATGACGTTGTCTGTATGAGAGAAATGTAAGCGATCATGGGGGTTTTGAACAATGTTCAATATATAACTGACGATGCAATCAAAATGTAAATGTATTGACATTATTTCCTCAGGTAAATGTATTAATGTAATGTATGAGTGCTAAACCTTGTTAAATAGTACTAAGTAGCTACTGCATTATGTAGCAGTTACTGTCAGATATTTTTAAACACCGGATTAATTTATTTTTACATATATTATTCCTATTTAAATTCATAAGTATGTCGTCATATCATGAAGTGGTAAATTCAAGTGGACTAATGAATACTTGAACAAGCACCTGACCATAGAAAATGAGGACCACGTTGGAGCAGCTACTTTGTGGTAAACATAAACACCATTGTAGGAACTGAAATATCATTTCCAGATAACACATTAAAGGCAACAGGAGGAGTCGGTGAAATTTAATTTTATACAAGTTGAAGTTGTAGCAGTTACTGGTCGGTAAATGCAACAACACAAACCACTTCCATCTGCATATTATTGGAATGGACAATGATTGTAAAAAATGTAATGGCATAGTATATATATTTGCACAATAATTTTAATAGACCTACATTCCATACACACTGACTAGCTGCACCATCGTGCAGTAGTAGATGCTGCAAGGATAGATAGAAGCAACAAAAGACTAGTTGCTACAACGTGTAGCAGTTATTGGCGATAAGCTGCTACACTTTGTAGCAGCTACTTAGGATTAGCTGCTACAACGTGTAGCATTTACACTAGTGTTATACTTTATGATGTAGCTTCTACAAGGTGCAGCAGCTAGTGCAATACCTGCTACAACGTTGTAGTAGCTACTGCTGATTAAAATATTTTCACATTTTTTATTACCAAGTGAATATACATAATAATATTATTTTTATTATTTTTATTAGATCTAGATGTACTGCTACAAGGTGGACTCGCCAGCTTCATAATATATGTAGTAACTGCTACACCCTTGTAGTAACTGAACCATCAATTCCATATACCACATTAAAGGCAACCGGATGGGGTGGTGAAATATAATTATAATTTATCAAGATACAGTATTAAAGTGTAACGCCTAAAAAATTCTCAAATAAATTTTAGAAATATTCTATTAGTTTTCTGGAATTTTAGAATATTTTTATGGAATTTTTTTGAAGTAGCAGAAGTAGCAAAATTAAATAAAAACGTAAAATAGGCTAAGCTGGAATTAAACCCGCGACCTATTAGACCCTACGATTTATAGATGACTTTAGTAACCAAGGGGCCCCAACAGGGGTGTGCTGAAAGAAGAGGAGAGAAATTTTATTTATGATCGAGTTGGGTTATATTAACCACTTAAAATAAATAAGGAATTTAAGTGGGAGATTATTATTTTTATCGACAAATTCTCTTCTCCCTCACCCTCACCCGCCGCCCCTCCCTCTTCCTCACCCTCTCGGCACACCAAGCCCCAAGAGAACTAGGGTTCCATCCCTAGAGTCGTAGGAGCACCTTCCGACGACAACTCCGGCACGAGGACGCTCCCCTCCGTGAGAAGAACGCGTAGACGTAAGAGGATCGTCGAAGAGATCTTCTTCTCCAGAAACCTAGCGATCGGATTGTAAGAAAACTTAGCGCAGGATGCAAGTAACCCCTCACTTGAAATAAGTAGCTAATCGCATACTTTTAAGTTCCTAGTTCGCTTTTATGTCCTTAGTGCAGCCATATGCAGAGATAGAGCACATCAGGTGTCCGATAAAATGACTAGTACAACTATATACTACAGGAGGCATTTTAATAGCTCAATTAAATGCCATAGATGCATTCTAAATAGCATACATAGCCTTGCTCCAGTTTGTGTGGGACTACAGTCCAATGGGTGGCCTCCCATAGTCGCCTCTAGATTCAGATAACCTAGCTCTAGGTTCAGATAACCTAGTAAGAGCAAGATGAAATAAATCAGTTATGAACAGTATTTTACTTTTATCAGTGGCACTGTACTGGACTCTCAGTTGTCCTTGGGTTGGGCTCCCATAGTCGTCCCTAGGTTTAGATAACCTAGTAAACTCTACTGGATTCGGGACTAGCTACCTCGGGTCTAGTTAGGGATGCGCGCATAACAAGTACAGTTGCCGGGCCCATCAGCAGTATGATTATTATTTTTATCTATTATGAAAATAGTTTTCAAAACTTTACGAATCAGATGTATGAATACAGTTCAATTTCAGCATTAACCTAACATAAGTTTTAGCTTAGCTTATGTATCGGTTTAGTTTCCTTGATGATACAGTAACTAGTTTTATGTTCAGTATTTGATTGCCATGACTTAAATCTCCATATGGCATGTTCTTAGCAATTCCAGTATGATCATCAGCATGTATTTCAAATAGCATCTTTTAAAAGCATAATTTCATCGAATGCATATTTTGTGAGGTAGATGGTTCTTACTAAGCTCCCAAGCTTATAATTTTCCTTTTTTCTTATATCGCAGATAAAGGTAAAGGGAAGATGGATTAGCGGAGGCTTGAGTTCAATGCGACCAGATGTGTGTGAGAAGGAACCTGGAATGAAGATTTTGGGAATTAGCAAACTTAAAACTCAGTATTTCATTATGTTGTTACTTTTCTGCACTTTTAGGATGTTAAGTATCATGAATTGTGAAGGTATACCCTATGCCATGCTTAGACTCCTCGTTGTCTTGATATTAGATAGTAAACTATAAGTAATGTCATGCCTAGTAGTATTTTTATGCTAGTAGTTGATTCTTGTGAGTTGGGAATAAGTTTCGGGTGAAATTCCAGGAAAATCAGAAACCCAATCGATCAGCCGATCGATTGAGGAGTCTTCAATCGATCAGCCAATTGATTGGAAGAAGTCCCCGCATACAGAAAGATGTTGAATCGATCAGCGGATCAATTGAGGAGTCCTCGATCGATCAGCTGATCGATTGAGACGCGACTTCCGCGTACAGAAAGCTTATGAATCGATTAGCTGATCGATTGGCCATGGATCGATCAGCCTATCGATTGGGGAGCTCATTCCAGCAAACGGAGAGCTGCTGGATCAATCAGATGATCGATTGAGGTTTCTCAATCGATCAGCCGATCGATTGGGAGAACTCCCCGCGTACCGAACGATGCTGAATCGATCATTGGATCGATTGGCTAGACTGGATCGATCAGCCGATCGATCCAGAAGGTTCTTCCATGCACAGAAGCACGTTGAATCGATCAGTGGATCGATTGAAGACTTTTCAATCGATTGAGTCTCAACCCAATCGATTAGGGAAGTCTGAATTCAGCTCTTAGATTATATGAGAAGTTTAGAGTCCAGATTTTTCAGTAAATAGCAGAGATTTTTATTAGTACAATTTTTCGCACTTTATAGTTTAGTTTAGCACTATGTAACCCCCGGCCTTACAGCTTAGCCAGTAGAAGGCGGGGCGTTACAGAGTAGTATCAAAGCCAGGTTCCATACTTCCTCCACACACACGTCAGTATTGAACCTGCAGCTTCCAAGTAAAAATATCTCTCACTTTACTTATGTTTCTTTCTTTCATGTTTATAGATAACTAAAGCATGTTCATATATGATAGCATCTAACATGATAGTAGTGGTTATATGAACATGATTATGTTAGTTATGTATGTCCTCTATCTCTCTAGAAAATGGTACGAGGACGCCCAGCAAAAAGGACACCAGCTACTGAGCCCCAACATGAGGCAGACGGCTCAGTGCCTCCCCCAAACCTTACAGCAGTAGTGGCTCAGTTACAGAAGCAACTAGCTGAATAACAACAAGAAATAGCCACCCTAAGGGCTAATCAGCAGAACACTCCCACTACCACTCCGGAACCTAACCTAGCAACCCCAATAGTTATAGAGGTTCCACCAGTCCAACCTACAACACCAGTAGCCCCAGCAGCGGGGGCAAGGAGAGAAGCCTATCTGATCCAGTGGCAGAAAATCAAGCCAGAGAACTTCTCAGGCACCAGTGAACAATGGGATGTCCAAGCCTGGTTCAAAACACTGGAGAGTATGATGGAGCTTCTGGACTGGCTAGAGTATGAGAAGGTGAAATGCGCCTCCTTCTGCCTGGCAGGAGATGCACGTATGTGGTGGGAGAGGATTAAAGTGAAGTGCCCAGTGAATCAGATGACATGGGCCGACTTCGAGAGAGAATTCTTTGAGGAGTTCTTTCACATGTGGATCAAAAACCGCCACTATGACGAGTTCACTGAATTTCGGCAGGGCGACCTTTCAGTTGAGGAGGCCGTGAAGAAATTCAACAGACTGGCTCGACTATGCCCCAAACTAGTCAGCACTGAAAGAGAACAAGTCCGGTTGATGCTCAAAATGCTAAGGCCTGAAATAGCACTGAACGTGGCCAGCGGCGTTCATAGGCCGCAAACCATTGAAGAACTGGTAAGTAGTGCTCTGATCACCGACCATTATCAGAACAACATCAAGCAGCAGAAGCAAGCCTTCTCAGAGTCCAAAGGCCAAGGAGGCTCAAGTACTCAGAAACACTAGGGCCACAGCTCTAACTAGAAAGGGAACTCCAGTAACAAACGTAAACTAGGGAGTTACCCTAAAGGAGGACCAGCTAGTAAACAACCTAGCTATCCCAAGTGTTCTACTTGTGGAAAATTCCACCCCGGAGTTTGTCGCAAGGGCACACGAGGATGCTTTGAATGTGGCCAGGAAGGGCATATGGCTAAGCAATGCCCAAACAAGACCAGTTTTCTCCCACCGCAGTCGATTCAGTACGGAGACAAACCAGCCCAATTGCACCTGATGCAGGCTACTTTAGATGGTCCACACATTAGCCAGGGCAGACTAGAAGCCCCCTCAGCCATGACAAATGCGAGGATCTACTCACTCACCAGAGAGGACGTAGTGAATGCCTCGACAGTTGTTACAGGTCAGATCAGTATTTTACAGTAAAGTGCAACTGTCTTATTCGATACTGGGGCAACCCATTCTTATATATCCAGGGCATTCGCCGAAAAGTTAGCAATATCTCCAGATGCACTTAGTGGTCAGTTTTTGACAACACTACCTTCAGGAGAAATCATGGCATCCACGCACTGAATCCGAGCAGTTCCAGTCATTATAGCAGTCAGAGAGCTTTTTAGTGATCTGATAGTGCTAGATATGGCTGACTACGATGTTATCTTGGGAATGGACTTCCTGATCAAGTACGGTGCCTCCATAGAGTGATGTAAATAGAAAGTTGTATTCCAACCTGAAACGGGAGTACAGTTTGGGTACATCGGAGAACCAAAGAGAAAGGCCAGGAAGTTTCTCTCAGCTTTGAAAGCACAGAAATTATTGGATTCAGGATGTACGGGGTTCCTAGCACATGTAGTCAATACCAGTCAGGACAAGGACCAAAAGTTAGAAGAGGTCCGAATTGTATGTGACTACCCAGCAGTCTTCCCTAAGGAGTGACCGGGTCTAGCACCAAACAGGGAGATTGAATTTGAGATAGAACTCATCCCCGGTACAAATCCCATCTCCAAAGCACCCTACCACATGGCTCCAGCAGAACTGAAGGAACTTCAGGAACAACTATAGGAGCTGCTCGACAAGGGCTTCATACGCCCTAGTCACTCACTATGGGGAACGCCTGTGTTGTTCATGAAGAAGAAGGATGGGAGCATGCGCTTGTGTATAGACTACCGGGCACTAAATCAAGTCATGATTAAGAACAGGTATCGTCTTCCCAGGATAGATGACCTGTTCGATCAGCTAAAGGGAGCAGTAGTGTTCTCTAAAATAGACCTCAGATCAGGATATCACCAGGTGAGAGTTAAAGAAGGTGATATACCCAAGACAACTTTCAGGACCAGATACAGACATTATGAGTTCGTAGTCATGCCCTTTGGCGTGATGAATGCTCCAGCTACTTTCATGGACCTCATGAAAAGGGTATTCAGAGAATACTTAGATAAGTTTGTTATCGTGTTCATCGATGACATTTTTATCTATTCTGGAACTCAGGAAGAACACGCAAAGCACCTAAAGATAGTACTGCAGACCCTTCAACAGAACCAGCTGTATGCCAAGTTCACGAAATGTGAATTCTGGCTCGATCAGGTATCCTTTCTGGGTCACATCATCTCCAAGGATGGTGTCATGGTAGACCCCAGTAAGATAGAGGTTGTGAGTAACTGGAAGAGACCTAAGAATGCTAGTGAAATCATAAGCTTTCTGGGACTAGCAGGCTATTATAGAAAATTTGTAGAGGATTTTTCCAGGATAGCCTCCCCACTGACAGCTCTCACCAGGAAGAACAGAAAATTTTAGTGGACAGAGGACTGTGAGAACAGTTTCATCAAGCTAAAAAGGAGATTGACCAGTGCTCCCATTCTGGCTCTACCAGAAAACACAGACAGCTTTGATATGTACAGTGATGCCTCTAAATTAGGACTAGGAGCAGTACTGATGCAAAATGGCAAGGTGATCGCCTATGCCTCCAGACAACTCAAGGACTATGAGAGGAACTACCCTACTCACGACCTTGAGCTTGCAGCAATCGTCTTCGCCCTCAAAATTTGGAGTCACTACTTGTATGGAGCTCAGTGCAGAGTGTATACAGATCATCAGAGTCTGAAGTACTTCTTCACTCAGAAGGATCTGAATATGCAACAGCGCAGATGACTCGAGCTGGTCAAAGACTATGACATAGACATCCTCTACCACCCAGGAAAGGCTAATAAGGTGGCAGACACACTTAGCAGGAAGTCCAGTGCCACCTTACTATCCCTAGCAGCCATGTCACCGTCCCTACAAAAGGAGATTACAGATTTCTCTCTCGAACTTATAGTTGGGAAACTCTCTACTATGACATTAGCATCTACCCTACTTGGCGATATCCAGACAGCTCAGGATCAGGACCCTGAAATTTAGAAAATCAAGCAAGGGTTAGCAGAATCAGGAAGTGGAGAGTTCAGAGTATCTGATAGTGGGGTGTTGTATTTTGGTGACAGACTGTGCGTTCCGGATCAGGAGGAACTACAGAGGAAGATTCTAGACGAGGCTCACAGGACTCCTTATGCGATGCATTCTGGCTCCACCAAGATGTACCAAGACCTAAAGAGACATTTTTGGTGTCCTGGGATGAAAAGAGACATCGCTAGATATGTCAGTACCTGTCTGACCTGTCAGAGGGTCAAGGCAGAACACCAGAGACCAGGAGGAGTTCTACAGCCTATTCAGATCCCAGAATAGAAGTGGGAGGATATTTCCATGGATTTCATAGGGGGACTACCCAGAACCACGAATGGTTTCGATGCCATCTGGGTAATAGTCGATAGGTTGACTAAATCAGCCCACTTCTTAGCTATCAGGATATCCTACTCCATGGAACAGTTGGCTCAGTTATATTTCAAGGAGATTGACAGACTACATGGAGTTCCACGGACCATTATTTTAGACAGAGATAGTAGATTCACATCACACTTCTGGGAATGTGTACAGTCAGCATTGGGCACTAGGTTAAAGTTTAGCATAGCTTTCCATCCTCAGACAGATGGTCAGACGGAGTGAGTAAATCAGGTACTCGAAGATATGCTCCGAGCGTGTGCCCTAGACTTCAAGGTAAGTTGGTGCAAATATCTGAGTTTAGCAGAATTTACATACAACAACAGCTATCAGGCCACTATCGGCATGACACCCTACGAGGCTCTCTATGGGCGGAGGTGTAGATCTCCAATCTGCTGGTATGAAAGTAGTGAACAGAAAGAACTAGAACTTCAGAAAAATCTAATAGCAGATACCACAGCAGCTATACAGCAGATCCGCCAGAGAATAGAGACAGCTCAGAGCCGCCAGAAAAGCTATGCTGATACACGGCGCCGACCCTTAGAGTTTTCAGTTGGGGATACAGTATTCCTCCGAGTGGCTCCCATGAAGGTAGTAATGTGTTTTGGGAAGAAGGGCAAATTAAGTCCCAGATATGTGGGGTAATACCTTATCACCAGAAGAGTTGGCAAGGTAGCATATGAGTTAGAGCTACCCCAGGAGATGTCAGCTATCCATAATGTATTTCACGTCTCTATGCTGAAGAAGCATATCCCAGATGCCACTCAGGTGATTGAGCCTCAGTCGATACAAGTCCGCGAAGACCTCAGCTATGACAGTCGGCCTATTCAGATAGTAGACCAAGCAGTTAAGAAATTGCGGAACAACGAGGTACCATTAGTAAAAGTCATTTGGCAAAATCACACAACAGAAGAGGCAACTTGGGAGACAGAAGCTAGTATGAGACAGAAGTACCCAGAGTTATTTTAAGTTCGAGGATGAACTTTTTATAAGGTATGGGGGATTGTAATGTCTGAAAAATTCTCAAATAAATTTTAGAAATATTCTATTATTTTTCTGTAATTTTAGAATATTTTTATGGATTTTTTTGAAGTAGCAGAAGTAGCAAAATTAAATAAAAATGTAAAATAGCGTAAGCGGAAATTAAACCCGTGACCTATTAGACCCTACGATTTATAGATGACTTTAGTAACCAAGGGGCCCCAGCAGGGGTGTGCTGAAAGAAGAGGAGAGAAATTTTATTTATGATCGAGTTGGGTTATATTAACCACTTAAAATAAATAGGGAATTTAAGTGGGAGATTATTATTTTTATCGACAAATTCTCTTCTCCCTCACCCTCACCCGCCGCCCCTCCCTCTTCCTCACCCTCTCAGCACACCAAGCCTCAAGAGAACTAGGGCTCTATCCCTAGAGTCTTAGGAGCACCTTCCGGCGGCAACTCTGTAACACCCACGAATTTCTTAAGCTAAGTATGTGAAGATTTTCTCTTAAAATAAAGGAAGATAAGATGGAACCAAAAATATATATATATATATAAAAAAGAGTTGGTCAAGGATTGAACCTTGAACCTTCTTAAGCTAAGGATTATGGAATTACCACTAGACCATCATGAGTTATTGTTGAATAGAGAATGGGAATTGTAGATAAAGATAAAAACCATGATTAAGAGAAGGAAGCAAGAAAACATCAAGTAGCTTTCTTCCTCTTTCTCTTGATTAAGAAGCAAGACAAAATTTGTCTTTCCTTCCTCACTCCTTTCCATTTTCGTGGAGATTCAAGAGGGAATGAGAGGAGAGGAAGTAAGGGGATGAATGAAGACATTTCTTCATCATTAAGAGGATAAAGGATGAGTTAAGAAGAGGGGAAAGCAAAGTTCCTTTTTGCTTCTCACTTCCACCTAGCATAATAGGAAAAATAAAGAAGAATTTTCATTTTTTCTTCCCTTTCCTCACCCTTGCCGTGACCTAGAGTATTCCTCTCCCCTTTCTGAAAATCCAACTAAGGTTTTCTCCCTAAGAAAACCAAACCACAAGAAGGAACCCTCAAGATCTACCTCTCACAAGCAAGAGATGCAAAAAGGAGCACTAGGAGGAGAAGCTCTCTTCTTTCTCTTCACAAAGGGTACCTTCTCTTAGGAAAAGACCAAGCAAGAGGATGTAAATATCCCCTCACCTGTGGTACAAGTTGCTATGTGATTTTTGTTTGAGTTTAGATGGATTAAAACCTAGAGTTCTTATGGGAACTTTCGGCCATGACACTTGTAAAGGTTTATGGAAACTTAAAACCAAAACCAACATGCTTAAGTTTCTCTCCAAGATATGTTATGAATATTATCTTGATATTTCATGCTTGTATGTGGCTTAGAGTTAGGTAATGATAGGATCTCTTCGTACGGCTAGAGAGGGGGGGTGTGAATAGCCGACCCCAAATCACTCGTTTCTTCCTACAATTCGTTAGCGCAGCGGAAAAATAAACTAGAAACGAAAGGAAGAATATCAAACCTTAACACAGCGATGTATGAGGTTCGGAGATGATGCTCCTACTCCTCGGCGTGTCCGTAAGGTGGACGAACCCAATCAATCCGTCGGTGGATGAGTCCCCGGAAAACCGGCTAATAAAAACTCTCCTTCTGGGTGGAGAAACCTCGCCACAGAAACTTCTTGCAACAGCAAGAAAAGAGTACAAGGAAAACAAGAAATAAAGTACAATACAAACGTAAACTTTCTTGCCTTCTCTTCGACTGGAAGAAGCAGCCGCTCCCAAGCGCCTACAACAGCAGGTGACCCAGCCGGAAGCTCACGCGAAGCTTCAAAGCAGCTCAACAAAGCTCAACAGCAAGCTTAGCAGCACCAAGAACAGGAAGAAGGAAGAAGAAGGAAGAAGGAGGCTCGCAGCAGCAGCCCTCCTTTTATAACCTGCGAAGAAAACGAAGAAACACAGAAGAAATCTAGCCGTTGCGTCGCAACGGCTAGTGCCTGGATCGGTCTGTGGACCGATCAGGCTCCATGTGGATCGGTCCACAGACCGATCCATTCCCTCCTCCTTCGCTTCTGTTCCGTCCCTGATCGGTCCATGGACCGATCAGGGAACCTCCTGATCGGTCCGGGGACCGATCAGGCTTTGTGCTGATCGGTCCCCAGACCGATCAGCCCCTCTTGCGCCTCGCTCCTGTTCGGCTTCTGATCGACTCCTGATCGGTCACCAGACCGATCAGTTAACACACAGTATGTGTTACTGATCGGTCACCAGACCGATCAGAATATTCTCGGTATCACTGGATCGATCACCAGATCGATCCAGCTCATGGTTTTCGCCCAAACCAAGTCCAAACCAACATCCGGTCAATCTTGACCTGTTGGTACATTGCGCCTAGCATCCGGTCACTCCCTTGACCTGCTAGGACTCCCCGCTAAGTGTCCGGTCAATCCCTTTTACCCACTTAGACTTTTCTCTCCGTACCAAGTATCCGATCACTCCTATGACCTACTTGAACTTCCCATCACCAGATGTCCGATCACCCTTGATCCATCTGGATTTTCCCTTGCCCGGCTTCACTCAACTTCATTCACCTGGCTTTTCCTTTCACCGCTTCACTCACCAGATTTCCACCTGGCTTCACTCACCAGGACTTTCACACCGCCTAACATCCCAGTTAGGACTTTCTCATTCACCTAGCTTCACTCACTAGGATTTTCACCGCCTCACTTCACTTCCCAAAGCCTGGCTTCACTCACCGGGACTTTCACCTTCACCTAGCTTCACTCACTAGGATTTTCACCGAGATTCACACAGATTTTCCCACCTGGCTTCACTCACTGGGACTTTTACCCTCCCTACTTAGGACTTTCCCACGCCAAGTCTCCATACTTGGACTTTTCCAATCAAGTCTCCATACTTGGACTTTTCCCGCCAAGTCTCCATACTTGGACTTTTCGCCAAGCTCCTGCTTGGACTTTTCCAGTGCCAAGTCTCCATACTTGGACTTTTTCCCGAATCAGGTCAACCAGGTCAACCTTGACCTAAGGTTGCACCAACAATCTCCCAAACATCTATCCTTGTCCCATATCAAGAACACAACTCTTCCACGAGTGTCAAACATCAACATGCAACTCAACTAGGTCAACCTTGACCTAAGGTTGCACCGACAATCTTCCTAAGTCAAACATCAAAATACAACTCGAGTCAGGTCAACTCGAGTCAGGTCAACCAGGTCAACCTTGACCTAAGGTTGCACCAACAATCTCCCCCTTTTTGATGTTTGTCAAAACCCATAATCAAGTTAGGTTAACCCGATAACCTAACTTAGGTTTTCCAATCATCTTCTAATGTCCAATGTTCTTTTCTTGAACATTCTCTGGACATTCTCCCCTTAGGTTAACCCGATAACCTAACTTGGGTTCTCCAATAATTCTCCCCCTTTTTGACACACATCAAAAAGAATTCCAATGTTCTTCCTCGAACATTCCTTGACATTCTTCCCCTAGCTTAGGTTAACCCGATAACCTAACTTGGGTTCTCCAATAATTCTCCAATGAACACTCTCCCCTTTTTGACACACATCAAAAAGAAAAAGAGGGTATCAAGGTCAAGAGTTTCTTCCTAATGAAAGTCCCATACCTTTCATTGAAACTCTTAATTTCCCACTTGATACTAAACTCAACAATCAACTTAGTGATAATCCCATATCACTAATCCTAAAAAATCTTAAGGAGTAAAAACTCCCCCTAAAAGTCAACTCCCCCTTGACAATTAGGTAAAACTCCCCCTAAAGGTCAACTCCCCCTTGACCATTGCACCAACAATGTCTTTGTGAGTTCCAAACCTTTAGAAATCCAAAAACACCATTTCCATAACTAAAATTTCAGACAACAGCTGAAAATCAGAAACTGGCACGCTCTGATCGGTCCCCAGACCGATCAGAAACCCCATGGATCGGTCCCCAGACCGATCAGGCCTTCACCAGATCGCACCAAGCTCTCTGGTTCTTACTGGATCGGTCTGCAGACCGATCCATGCTTCACTGGATCGGTCCACAGACCGATCAGGACTTACCTGGATCGGTCCCCAGACCGATCCAGACTCTGATAGGCAGATTTCTGAAATTTCCTTCCCAAAATTCAGAAACTCCTAGAAAATTCCAGAAAATTCGAAAAATTGTGAAATTTTGATGATACATTCCTCATAACATATACTATCATGGAAAAATAGTTTTCTATGAAAATAACTTCCATTTTTCAATCTTGATACAAAGTTCTAAAACTTTGAAATAGTTCAAGTTTAACTCAACTTTGTATCACAATGTTCAATGATGGATGCTATCACTAGGAAAGCTTCATCAAGGTTTTTCAAATCAATTTTAAAATGCTTTTAAAAACATTTGAATTTAGGACCATAATCTTAGGGCTAGATGTACATGACTTGTACACAAGCTTTCCCTATAATCCTTAATTTCTTGAATTAGGGTCATCTAGGTACAAGGACAATGCACCTTGATCCTAACTCATGATCCTAATATCTCACACACATCTAAGGTGTATCAAACCACATTCAAGTCAATTTGATGTGAGATATGGATTAAGGTCAACTTAGGCTAAGTTCTCATGCATTTTCTAAACACAAATTTGATCTCAATATCAAAATGTGTTTTTCATCCTTAAATCAATTTCATTGATCATTAATGCACAAGATGATGACATGGCATATAATGATGTCATACATAATAACATGTGCCAATGTCATGATGTCATGGCATAAAGTTTGAAAACTTAAATAAAGCATGACATATAAACTAGCCTAAGCATTATCATGACATTTCAAATGATAATAAAACAAATATGATGTCATGTCATGGCATATGGCAACCAATCATGGCAAGTTAGCACAAATACCTAAATTCCCTATCTAAGTATCCTTAGCCTTAGCTAACTTAAAATCTAACCCTACATTGCCCATATATCCCTAAGAGAAAACCAAAATCCCAATTATGATATTTCTCTAGGTTTTCTTAAATTGTGCCAAATAAGATTAAAATCGATATTTTTCAAATATGGCGCAATTTACTCTTCAAGGAGTATATAATAATTCTTTTTCATTTTCAAAGGTTATCAAAACCTTGAAAATGCTCCTTGAGTGTCAATTTCCTCAAAGTTGGGTTAACTACCCTTCTTATTGGAGTTGACACTCTCTAACCCATCTATGGGGTAGAGAAGATGCTCCTAGGAACCCAATACCTATTTGAGCTCATTGGGTTCACTAAATATTCACTAGGGATGACTTCCCTAGCAACCCTCCTAATGACCCTCTTAGGCTTTGAAGCCTTGGTCATTTGGGTCTCGTCAAGGTCAACTATAGGGGTGACTCCCCTTGTAACCTTGGTAATGGTCTTCCTAGCCCTAGGTTTTGTTCCATAATCGAATGGAACATTGTGGTAAGTGGGCTTGACCATTTGGGACTTAGGTTTGTGACCCAAACCTTTCTTGTCCTTGGACTTGAGATTTTGACTCTTAAACCCTAGAGATGACTTCTCCATGTTTTTAAGAGCCTTTTCTAAATTATCAAGTCTTGACCTCAAGACTTGATTTTCTCTCTCTAATACCTCAAGTTTTAATTTGTCATTTTCTCTTGAGATATTCCTAGGCATGTGTCTAGTCTTCTTGGGATTTCTACCTAGGTTTTCCTTAACTTTAGAAGCGTTAATCCTAGGGTTGATATTTCTAGTGTTATCCTTACCTAGGCTAACATGTTTAGCTCCTAAGCACATGTATTGGTTCCTAAAGTTAACATGCTTATCATTATTAACAATTGCAACAAAACTACTAGCATGAGTTTTATTAGAATTGCAATAATGAATCTTAGAGGTTACCTTAGGGTTTGCCTTAGCTCCCCCTATCGTTGTGCCCGGTCTCTTGCCCTTGTGAGGTTGCCTCCCCCTCGGACAATGGCTCCTATAGTGTCCCCTTTGCTTGCATTGGAAGCACACGATGTGCTCCTTGCCCTTGCATTTCGGGACTCCGGCTTCCTTGACCTTTGGCGCCGGTGGAGTCTTTCTTACCCTCTTTGGACACTTACTCTTGTAATGTCCATGTTCCCTACACTCAAAGCACATAATGTGTAATTTAATTGAACTTAAATTGCTTGAGTTACCTAGGGTTGAGGGTGGAGATGAGCTTTCTTCTTCAACCATTCCGGAGGTGAAAACTTCTTCTTCTTGCTCCGAACTTGAGCAAGAGGAACTCTCCTCCTCTTCTTCCTTGGATGTTGAGTAGCCCTCAACTCCCAATTCGCTCCCTCCATGATGTGAGCTACTTGACTCACTATGCTCCTCTTCATGGCTTGAAGTGGAGCTCTCCTCATGGTACTTGGCCAAGTTATCCCACAACTCCTTGGCATTGTTGTATTTACCTATCTTACACAAAATATTAGTAGGTAATGAAAATTCAATTGTTTTCGTTACCTCTTCGTTGATTTCGGATTTGTGAATTTGTTCTCCGGTCCACTCCTTCTTCTCAAGAGGTTTTCCTTCCCTATCCACCGGAGGAGAAAAGCCTTCTTGTACACAAAACCAATTCATTATGTTAGTCATAAGAAAGTACTTCATCCTTACCTTCCAATACGTGAAGTCGCCGCATTCGTAGAAGGGTGGGATGGTGACGTCTTCTCCATAGAGATCCATTCTTTAGCTTTGCTCCCACGGGTGTTGATCCGATGAAGAGCGACCTCGCTCTGATGCCACTTGATAGGATCTCTTCGTACGGCTAGAGAGGGGGGGTGTGAATAGCCGACCCCAAATCACTCGTTTCTTCCTACAATTCGTTAGCGCAGCGGAAAAATAAACTAGAAACGAAAGGAAGAATATCAAACCTTAACACAGCGATGTACGAGGTTCGGAGATGATGCTCCTACTCCTCGGCGTGTCCGTAAGGTGGACGAACCCAATCAATCCGTCGGTGGATGAGTCCCCGGAAAATCGGCTAATAAAAACTCTCCTTCTGGGTGGAGAAACCTCGCCACAGAAACTTCTTGCAACAGCAAGAAAAGAGTACAAGGAAAACAAGAAATAAAGTACAATACAAATGTAAACTTTCTTGCCTTCTCTTCGACTGGAAGAAGCAGCCGCTCCCAAGCGCCTACAACAGCAGGTGACCCAGCCGGAAGCTCACGCGAAGCTTCAAAGCAGCTCAACAAAGCTCAACAGCAAGCTTAGCAGCACCAAGAACAGGAAGAAGGAAGAAGAAGGAAGAAGGAGGCTCGCAGCAGCAGCCCTCCTTTTATAACCTGCGAAGAAAACGAAGAAACACAGAAGAAATCTAGCCGTTGCGTCGCAACGGCTAGTGCCTGGATCGGTCTGTGGACCGATCAGGCTCCATGTGGATCGGTCCACAGACCGATCCATTCCCTCCTCCTTCGCTTCTGTTCCGTCCCTGATCGGTCCATGGACCGATCAGGCTTTGTGCTGATCGGTCCCCAGACCGATCAGCCCCTCTTGCGCCTCGCTCCTGTTCGGCTTCTGATCGACTCCTGATCGGTCACCAGACCGATCAGTTAACACACAGTATGCTACTGATGTGTTACTGATCGGTCACCAGACCGATCAGAATATTCTCGGTATCACTGGATCGATCACCAGATCGATCCAGCTCATGGTTTTCGCCTAAACCAAGTCCAAACCAACATCCGGTCAATCTTGACCTGTTGGTACATTGCGCCTAGCATCCGGTCACTCCCTTGACCTGCTAGGACTCCCCGCTAAGTGTCCGGTCAATCCCTTTTACCCACTTAGACTTTTCTCTCCGTACCAAGTATCCAGTCACTCCTATGACCTACTTGGACTTCCCATCACCAGATGTCCGATCACCCTTGATCCATCTGGATTTTCCCTTGCCCGGCTTCACTCACCAGGACTTTCACCTAGCTTCACTCACTAGGGTTTTCACCTGGCTTCACTCACCAGGATTTCCACAACTGCCTGGCTTCACTCACCAGGACTTTCCAACTGCCTAACATCCCAGTTAGGACTTTCTCATTCACCTAGCTTCACTCACTAGGATTTTCACCTGGCTTCACTCACCAGGATTTTCCCGAATGCCTGGCTTCACTCACCAGGACTTTCACCTTCACCTAGCTTCACTCACTAGGATTTTCACCTGGATTCACTCACCAGGATTTCCCGACTGCCTGGCTTCACTCACCAGGACTTTTCAACTGCCTAACATCCCAGTTAGGACTTTCCCACTGCCAAGTCTCCATACTTGGACTTTTCCAGTGCCAAGTCTCCATACTTGGACTTTTCCCGTGCCAAGTCTCCATACTTGGACTTTTCGCGTGCCAAGCTCCCTGCTTAGACTTTTCCAGTGCCAAGTCTCCATACTTGGACTTTTTCCCGAATCAGGTCAACCAGGTCAACCTTGACCTAAGGTTGCACCAACAATCTCCCAAACATCTATCCTTGTCCCATATCAAGAATACAACTCTTCCACGAGTGTCAAACATCAACATGCAACTCAACTAGGTCAACCTTGACCTAAGGTTGCACCGACAATCTTCCTAAGTCAAACATCAAAATACAACTCGAGTCAGGTCAACTCGAGTCAGGTCAACCAGGTCAACCTTGGCCTAAGGTTGCACCAACAGGTAATACCCTACCTTAGGGTTCGGCCATGAAGAGGCTTAAAACCTAGGAAAGCTCAATTTAAAAACTAACATGCCTATGATCTCTTCTATGATGTTATATGAATATTTTTCTTGATGTTTTATACTTGTATGTTGCTTAGAACTAGTAGGACCCTACCTTAAAGTTTCGGCCATGAAGAGATTAAATACCTTAAGGAGGCTCAACCTCAAATCTAGCTTACTTATGTTTTACCTTATGAAAAGATATGAAAATAACATAAAGCACTTGAGATTCATGTTGCTTAGGGTTAGGTTTTCACATGATAAACTTTCGGCCAACATGAAATGTAAGGTGTAAGCAACCCTAAATTCAACCCTAACATGTTTATGTTTCTCTCCATGATATGCTATGAAATTCATAAGGTACTCACATGGTTGTAAATTCTAGAATAAGTATCAAGTATGAAGTTTCCCATAATATGTTATGAATGTTCTCTTGATGTTTTATACTTGAATGTTGCTTAGAACTAGTAGGACCCTACCACAAGGTTTCGGCCATGAAGAGATTAAATACCTTAAGGAGGCTCAATCTCAAATCTAGCTTACTTATGTGTTACCTTATGAAAAGATATGAAGATAACATAATGCACTTGAGATTTCATGTTGCTTAGGGTTATGTGTTCACATGATGAACATTCGGCCAACATGAAATGTAGGGCTTAGGCAAGCCTAAATTCAACCCTAACCTGTTTATGTTCCTCTCCATGATATGCTATGAAATTTGTAGGGTACTCACATGCTTAGAACCTATGTTTTGTGGCATTCGGCCACCTATATTTTGTGGACTTAGGAAGCTTGAAACTTTAACCTAATATGCTCTTGTGATTGCCTATGATAAATGCATGGAAATTGATTAGGGTTCACATGTTTACATTATATTTGTAACCAAGTTTGGACCTTGTATGTTTCGGCCAAGGTGGGTTTAAAAACCTAGGAAGCATAGAACCTAAATCAAATATGCTTATGATGTTCCTTATGTTAAATGTTATGGAAATGAATGTGGGTTTATATGCTTGTATGATTTCATGAAACCTAATTGAGTCTATGCATGTTTCTGCCACCCTTAGTGGGTTGAGAATTTAGACTAAGTTATAACTCAATATGTACTTTCATTGCCATGATATGAATTGGGAGAAGTTAACTTGTGATCCATGCATGATTATGTTTTTCTTTCTTTTTTCCATGATATATTATATTGCTCGTTTAAGTATGCTTATGAACCATGCATGAGAATGATACCATGGCTATGTGCCCAAGACAAGTATGATGGCTATGTGCCCAAGTATGCATGGCTATGTGCCCATTTATGCATACCTTATGAATGACAAGAATGACATGAACATGATATGCTAAGAATGACATGAACATGATATGCTATGAATGACATGAACATGATATGCTATGAATGACATGAATGTGATATGCTATAAATGACATGAATAAGATATGCTATATGTTATGAAATGACAGAGATATGATATGACATGTATTTTACTTTGAATGGCTTGTACCAAAAGGGTGGGCTCCTTATGCGCCCCTAGGTCAACTTACGGGCCTAGTAAAGGGTGGGCTCCTTACGTGCCCCTAGGCCGAGCTACGGGCCTAGTTTCCTAGTAGGTTCAAGACTAGCTACCTTGGGTCTACTTAGGATGCGCGCATTATGTATGTATGTGGTACTAAGCCGGGCCCCTTTCATGTTAAGATTATTTTCAAGTACTATATGATACTGTTTTAAGACATCTCACACATGACATAAACCATGTTTTGAAAAGCATATTGCACATGACATTTTCCATGTTTTAAAGAACATCTTGCATCCATGCTTATGATATGATGTGAAATAATGCTTACAGTTATGCTATGATATAATGCCTTGATGTTATGAAAAGAATGTCATGATGCTTTCACTTATGTTATGATGATTTCTTATGCTATGATATGATCTATACCATGATATGATGATTACTTAGGCTATGATATGATTTATGCTATGATATGAGATTACTTATACCATGATAAGATTTGTGCCATAACATGTTGTTACTTTATGTTACGATATTATTGAAATTCATGCTATGATATGACATGTTTTTAGTTATATGATGATATGAATGTTCTTTATTCTATGATGAATTTTATATGATATGTTGGTTTTTGTGAGTAGGAAAGGATCTCACTAAGCCTTGAGTGCTTACAGATACTTTTCCTTGTACCACAGATAAAGGTAAAGGATAGATAAACTAGAGGAGCAACAGGAAGGGGCAAGAGATGTGTGATGGTGACTTGGCTAAAGAAATAAAATGACCTGCTGAAGTGAACTTAGAATAATATGTTATGTTATGTGATGTCTTTTATGATTTCCTATGCATGTGCTAGAAATGAATACTATGACTATTTAAGTTGAACCATGTTATTTCATGCTCACATGCTTAGTATGATTAGAAAAAAATAGATATGATTCCGCTGTATGTATGTTTATGTATGCTAAGTCAAAGTAGGAAAGTAACCCCACCCCGCCCTCACTAGACAGGAGTGGTAAAAGGGACGGGCGTTACAGGTTGGTATCAGAGCCAAGTTAGCCATCTCACTACACACATCAAGCCTCCATCCTGCCGCTCCAAGTAAGAATTTTCTATGCTTACTTTATTTTGTGCCTGATATGTTTATTTAAAGTATACATGCCTATCTTATTGTTATGATGCTAGTCTAGGGATATATGATGGTAGGATAGGATTGACGATAACATATGCTAGGTCGTGTTAAGAATGATAACCATCTTATGTTAGTTTAGTTAGGAACGATAACGACTTATGCTAGCATTGTTGTCATTCATGAAGATAATCATGGCTACTAGAAGACGCGGTGGTAGAACTGATGAGACAGTAACTCCACCAGACCTGACTCAGGTAGTCACAGACCTCCAGCGTCAGATCACCGAACAACAACAATTGATCACTACTCTGATGGGTCAGCAAGGAAATCCAGTCACCCCGCCAGCAAATCAAAACACTTTGCCCGTCATACCTTCAGCTGCCCCGGTGCCACCAGTAGCCCCTGTTCCAGTAGTCTGACAGGAAACTTATCTGATACAGTGGCTGAGATTAAAGTCAGAGAATTTTACGGGTACATGTGAGCCATGGGACGCCCAGGCTTGGTTCAAGACGGTGGAAAACATCGTAGAACTGCTGGATTGGCCCATACCGAAAAAGATCAAGTGCGTGTCTTTCTGTTTTACCGGAGATGCAAGGATGTGGTGGGAAAGAGTTAAGGCCAAGAGACAAGTCAATCTGATGAACTGGGCAGATTTTGAAGTAGAGTTTCTGGAGGAATATTTTCATATGCGGGTGACAAATCGACATTATGATGAGTTCACCGAATTCCGGCAAGGCGATTTATCAGTTAGTGATGTCGTGAAGCGCTTCAACCGCCTCGCACGCCTATGTCCCGAGTTGGTCAGCACAGAAAGAGAACGGGTCAGATTAATGTTGAAAATGCTCCGACCTGAAATAGCTTTGAATGTGGCCGGTGGAGTTAATAGACCGCAAACCACGGAAGAGCTAGTCAGCAGTGCCTTGATCACCGAACATTATCAAAAGGCGATGAATGAAGGAAAGAGTCCGGCACAGACTGAAGGACAAAAATCGCAGAGTACCAAGACAAACTGGAAAGGAAATTCTGCTGGAAAAAGAAAACAATGGAACAACAGTAAAAGTGGTCCAGCAAATAAACAGCCGAGGTACCCTTTTTGTGCCACTTGTGGAAAGCAGCATTCCGGAGTATGCCACCAGGGTACGAGGAAGTGCTACAGTTGTGGACAGGAAGGACATATGGTCAGAGACTGCCCTACCCGGTTCCAGGTACCATCTCAGCAGAATGACCAGAATAGGAGTACCCCCGCACAACTACATCAGATGCAAGCAGCTCTGGAAGGGACCCTGATTAGCCAAGGGAGATTAGAAGCCCCACCGGTGACGACAAATGCCAGGGTTTTCTCTCTCACCAAGGAGGACGTGGCGAGTGCTTCTACAGTAGTCACAGGTCAGCTATCTATTTTCAGTCACTATGCTACTGTATTATTTGATACTGGAGCAACCCACTCGTTTGTCTCCACATCCTTCACGGAAAAGTTAGAAGTACCACCACAAGTCATAAATGGTAAATTCTTAACAACCTTGCCTTCGGGAGAAGTGATGCCTTCCGATGAGATGCTGCAAGCAGTGCCTATCCGAATCGCAGACAGAGAACTCTACTGCGATCTGATAATACTCGACATGTAGGATTTTGATATTATACTAGGCATGGATTTCCTGAGCAAGTACGGCGCTTCAATCAAGTGCCGTAAAAGAAAAGTAGTCTTCCGACCGGAAGCCAAATTGAGGTTCGAATTTATTGGAGAACCAAGAAAAGGAATTGAGGAATTCTTATCAGTCATAAAGGCGCAGAAGATGCTAGATAAAGGATGTACTGGCTTTCTAGCACAAATGGTCGACGCAAGTCGAACCAATGACCAAAAACTAGAATATGTCCCGGTAGTATGCAAATATCCAGGGGTATTTCTCGATGAATTACCAGGATTAGCCCCTGATCGAGAAATAGAAGTCGAGATTGAATTGATTCCTGGCACTAAACCGATCTCTAAAGCACCCTACCGAATGGCGCCAGCTGAGTTGAAGGAACTGCAGGGACAACTATCAGAGTTACTTGACAAGGGACTTATCCGCCCTAGTCACTGTAACACCCACGAAATTATAGGTGTAGGAATATTATTTTCCTTAAAGCATAGAAATGAAAAGAATAGGAGGAAAAGGAAAATAAAAACAAAAGAAAATATAGAATAAGAAGAGGTAAGGTCAAGGATTGAACCTTGAACCTCCCACAATAAATGGAGATAAATTTATGAATGATAACCATTAGGATAAGAAGAAATAATTGGAATGAAAGGAATGAAAAATTTAGTTAAAGGAGAAAATAAAACTAAGCAAAAGAGCAAGAGAAAACCAAGTTGCTTACCTCCTTTTCCCTCTTGGTTAAGAAAAGGGAGCAAGCAAAAGAAGGATTGACTACTTCCCTTCCCCTCTCTATTTTCATGGGAATTAATGGAGTGAGGGAAAAGAGGAGTTGGGGGAAAGAATGGGGACATGTCTCATTGGCAAGGGATAAATAGGATTAGAGAAGAAAACAAAGGGATTTAATTCATTTTCTTCTTCCTCCTTCTTCCTTCTCCATTCTCACCGAACCAAGAAACTCCTTTCCCCTCCTCATACCAATTTCTAAGTTAAGTTATTCTCCAAGAAAGCAAATTACCGAGAAGGAAACTTCAAGTTCTAGCCCTTACAAGCAAAGGAAACAAGAGAAGATACAAGAAGAAGAAGCTTCCACTTTCCTTATCACTAGAACACCTTTTTCTCTAAGGAAAACCACAAGCGAAAGGATGTAAGTTCCCCTCACCTATGGTACAATAGTTCTAAATTTTCTATGTAGAATTCGGTCACATAAAAAGCTAAGAAAACATCATGAAGAAATTCTAACCAAGATAAGACCAAAGGAAGGACCTAGAGAAAGAAAGGATCAAAAGTTTATATGCTTGATATTTCTCTTGTAGCATGTATTTTATGGTAAGTAATTATTCATGTTAAAATGTTTGGTAGAACTTAGATTTATGAGTATTCGGCCATGGTAGAACTAAGGGCTTAGGAGAGCTTTAATTTAAAACTAAGTATGCTAAGATCTCCTTAAGATAAGATATGAAACTATTACGATATGCTCATGATTATATGTTAAGATAAACTTTATTTCATGTCCATGAAGGTTCGGTTAGGTTTGTATTTTTAAAGCCTAGGAGAATTTAAAGCAAATCTAAGATGCTCATGATCTCCTTGATGAAATGTTATGTAGCTAATCCAATGTGCTTATGTTTATTGTTGTATGGAAATTAAATTCATGCTCTATATCATTCGGCCACTTAATGATTTAGGGCTTAAGGAACTTAGAACCTAACTCAACTATGCTCATGTTATTCCTTGATATATTTGCTATGAAGGTTGTTTAAGGTTCTCATGCTTTTAGGACACTTGAACCTAAATTTTAAACCCTACATGTTTCGGCCACTTCATGATTTAGGGCTTAGGGAACTTAAAACCTAACTCAATCATGCTCATGTTATTCCTTGATATTTTTGCTATGAAAGTTGTTTAAGGTTCTCATGCTTTTAGGGCACTATAATATTCGGCCATTACATGATGAAGGACTTAGGAAACTTAGAACCTAACTCAACTATTCTCATGTTAATCCTTGATATATTTGCTATGAAGGTTGTTTAAGGTTCTCATGCTTTTAGGACACTTGAACCTAAATTTTAAACCCTACATGTTTCGGCCACTTCATGATTTAGGGCTTAGGGAACTTAAAACCTAACTCAACCATGCTCATGTTATTCCTTGATATTTTTTCTATGAAAGTTGTTTAAGGTTCTCATGTTTCTAGGGCACTTGAACCCTAATTTTAGGTCCTATAATATTCGGCCATTACATGATGAAGGACTTAGGAAACTTAGAACCTAACTCAACTATGCTCATGTTATTCCTTGATATATTTGCTATGAAGGTTGTTTAAGGTTCTCATGTTTTTAGGGCACTTGAACCCTAATTTCAAACCCTACAAGTTTCGGCCAATACATGATGAAGGACTTAGGAAACTTAGAACTTAACTCAACCATGCTCATATTATTCTTTGAAATGTTTGCTATGAAAGTTGTTTAGGGTTCACAAGCTTGAATGATAGTCTTTAACCCAATGCATGCTTGATAAGGTTCGACCATGATAAGTTGTAAGTCTAAGTAACCTAGAACTCTACCTAAACTTGCTCATGATAGTTCTTATGGTATAAGAAGTGATGCTTGCTTAGGGTTCACATGTTGGGATGAAGTTTTCACCATAAACCCTAACCTATATGGTTCGGCCACAAAGAGATAATAGGGTTAGAGATCGAATTATGTTTTCCATGTATCTTATATGCCATGATTGTAAGATTTCCATGCTTCTATGTTTAATTATGCACACTTATGATCTATACATGATGGAAACCCTTATGCTATGGTGTGTATTATTTATGATGAAGCTATGTACAAATTTATGCATGAATGATATGATGTGTTGTGTGCCCAATTTATGCATGAAATATATAATGTGCTGTGTGCCCAAATTTATGCATGAAATATATGATGTATTGTGTGCCCAATTTATGCATGAAATATATGATGTGCTGTGTGCCCAAATCTTTACATACCATTATGATGAGTTGTGTGCCCAAAAGTCTATATGGTATGATATGATAAGTGACACAATGTACAAGAAGAGATAAGAACCATGATATGTAAGAACATGCTATTTTACTTTATGTATGGCTTGTACCAAGGTTGGGCTCCATAAGCACCCCGGGGTCGATGGACTAAGAAACGGGCCTCGTTAGGGATGGGCTCCTAAGTGCCCCTAGGTCGATGGACTAAGAAATGGGCCTAGTATGTATGCCTTGTAGGGTTCAAGACTTGCTACCTTGGACCTACATAGGACACGCGCATTTATGTATGTGGTACAAGCCAGGGCTCTAATCATGTTAAGATTATGTTTAAGTATGTATATTATAAGTTTTCAAAGGACATATTGCATATGTTTTTATGATACATGTTTATGAATTCACCTTGCATATACCTTATGATTATGCCATGATATTTATGATGATGTTATGATATGTCAGGGTGCAGTTGATGATTATGTTATGTTATGCCATGATACCTTATGCTTACGTTATGATATGCCATGATATGCTGCATGATATAATGAATTTCCTCCATGTGTTATGTCTTGTGATTTTAATATGTTATACGGTTTTGTGACTAGGAAAGGAACTTACTGAGTCATGTGTGCTCACAGCTTACTTTCTTGTACCACAGATAAAGGCAAGGGATGGATGAACTAGGGGAGCAGCAGGAGGGGCTAGAAGGATGTGTGTGGTAGTGCCTTGGCTAATGGAGAAAGACCTGCTTTTGTTTAATAAGAACTATGACTAGTTGTGTTACTGCTTATGACTCCATGACATTTAAATTTTGTGTTGAGCATTATGACTTAAAAAATCATGTTAAGCATGCTATGTGATGTTTCTATGTCCAGGTAATTAGTCATGTTGTTTTTTTTAAAGAAATGAAAAGTTTTTAATTTCTATAAATAAGACTTCCGCTGTAGCAAGTAAGTATACATAGGTATGTGTAAGTAACCCCCGTCGCCTTAGCAGGAGGGGCGGGGCGTTACAGTTTGGTATCAGAGCCAGGTTTAGCCAATTCACTACACACATGTCAAGCCTCCATCCTGCAGCTCCAAGTAAGTATTTATGTGTTTAATTTAATTTGTTGTTGTTTGTTTTATGACGTTTTAATATTATGCATGTTTATTTATGTTCGTTATCTAGTTTAGGTATGCATGATGGTAGGATAGGAATAGTACTAACTTTTTTTGCAAACAAATAGGAATAACGATAATTTATTGTTATTTAATGAAGATAAGCATGGCTAGGAGACGTACTACCTGAGCTGACGAGACACCGACTCCACCAGATCTGACCCAGGTAGTCACTGATCTCCAGCGTCAGATCACGGAGCAACAACAATTGATCACTACGTTAATGGGCCAACAAGGAACTCCTGCCACCCCGCCAGCAAATCAGAATGCGGTGCCCGTCGTGCCAATAGTTGCACCAGTACCACCGGTAGCCCCTGTCCCAGTGGTTCGACAGGAGACCTATTTAATACAATGGCTGAGGCTGAAACCGGAAACTTCTCGGGTACTTGCGAGCCATGGGATGCCCAGGCCTGGTTCAAGACAGTAGAAAACATAGTGGAACTGCTGGATTGGCCCGAATCGAAGAAGATCAACTGTGTATCTTTCTATTTTTCCGGAGACGCGAGAATGTGATGGGAAAGTGTGAAAGCAAAAAGACAGGTCAATCTGATGAACTGGACGGACTTCGAGACAGAGTTCTTCGAGGAGTTCTTCCATATGCAAGTGACGAACCGACACTATGACGAGTTCACCGAGTTTCGGCAAGGTGACCTATCAGTGAACGAAGCAGTAAAACGCTTCAACCGTTTGGCACGCCTATGTCTGGAATTGGTTCGTACAGAAAGAGAAAGGGTCAGACTGATGTTGAAGATGCTTCGAACCGAAATAGCACTGAACGTGGTCGGCGGAGTTAATAGACCTCAGACTACAGAGGAATTGGTCAGCAGTGCTCTCATCACGGAACATTATCAGAATGTAATGAACAGAAATAAGAGTCAGGTCCGAACCGAAGGACAGAAATCCTCAAGCAATAAGACAAGCTGGAAAGGGACCTCCACTGGAAAAAGGAAACAATGGGACAATGCAAAAGGTGGCTCAGTGAATAAGCAACCGAGGTACCCCCAGTGCGCTATTTGCTGAAAGCTGCATTCCGGAGTATGTCATAAGGGTACCAGAAGGTGCTATAATTGCGGAGGAGAAGGACATCTGGCCAGAGACTGCACCAACCAGTTCCAGGCACCACCTCAGCAGAGCAACCAAAACAAGAATATCCCCTCACAACTACATCAGATGCAAACTACTATTGAGGCCGTTTAGCCAAGGGAGATTGGAAGCTCCACCAACTACAACGAACGCCAGGGTTTTCTCGCTTACTAAGGAGGATGTGGCAAGCGCCTCTACTGTCGTCACAGGTCAGCTACCTATTTTCAGTCAGTATGCTTTAGTATTGTTTGATACGGGGGCGACACACTCGTTCGTCTCAGCATCATTTACCAAGAGATTAGATATACCGTCCCAGACACTAAATATCACGTTCTTAACAACCCTACCCTCCGGGGAAGTTATGCCATCGGATCGCATGCTGCGGGTCGTACCTCTCCGAATCGCAGACAGAGAACTCTACTGCGATCTGATAGTACTTGACATGCGGGATTATGACATTATACTGGGCATGGATTTTCTGGGCAAGTACGACACCTCAATCGAGTGCCGTAACAGGAAAGTGGTCTTCCGACCTGAAGCTGAGTTGATGTTCGAATTTATTGGGGAATCTGGGAAAGAACCTGAAAGATTCTTATTAGCTATAGTGGCACAGAGTATGTTGGACAAAGGATGTACTGGGTTTCTAGCACACGTAGTTGATACAAAACAAACCGGAAGCCAGGAACTAGAAGAGGTCAGGGTAGTATGCAATTATCCGGAAGTATTTCCTGATGAACTACCGGGATTAGCACCCGACAGGGAAATAGAATTTACGATTGAACTGGTTCCGGGTACTAAGCCGATTTCTAAAGCACCTTACCGGATGGCGCCCACTGAGTTGAAGGAACTTCAAGAACAGATACGGGAGTTGCTCGACAAGGGACTAATTCGCCCCAGTCACTCTCCGTGGGGAGCTCCAATACTATTTGTGAAAAAGAAGGATGAAACTATGCGAATGTGTATAGATTACCGAGCATTAAACAACGCGACGATCAAAAACAGATACCCCCTTCCACGGATCGACGATCTGCTCGACCAATTGAAGGGAGCAACTGTCTTCTCAAAGATTGATCTAAGGTCCGGCTATCATCAAGTGAAAGTGAAACAAGATGATATACCAAAGACAGCCTTTCGAACAAGATACGGACTCTATGAGTTCGTGGTTATGCCCTTCGGAGTGACCAATGCCCCTGCTGTGTTCATGGACTTGATGAATCGGGTATTTGCGGCATATCTCGATAAATGTGTGATCGTCTTCATTGACGATATCCTCATCTATTCAAGAACCCAGGAAGAACATGCCGAACATCTAAATATTGTACTACGGATCCTCCGAGAGAAACAATTGTATGCAAAGTTTTCCAAGTGCGAGTTCTGGCTAGATCGAGTAATATTCTTAGGTCATGTCATCTCCAAGGATGGAGTCATGGTAGATCCAAGCAAGATTGAAGCCGTAAGTAACTGGAACAGACCGAAGAATGCCAGCGAAATCAGAAGTTTTCTGGGATTGGCAGGCTACTACAGGAAGTTCGTAGAGGATTTCTCCAAAATCGCAGCCCCCATGACAAATCTCACCAAGAAAAATAAAAAGTACGAATGGACGGAGGAATGCGAGAAGAGTTTTACAGAACTAAAACGGAGGCTGACCAGTGCCCCGATCCTTACTCTTCCAGAAAGCAACAAAGGCTTTGATATGTATAGCAATGCTTCCTTATTAGGATTGGGAGCTGTATTTATGCAAGACGGCAAAGTCATCGCCTATGCCTCCAGACAACTCAAAGAGCACGAAAGAAGTTACCCTATTCACGATCTGGAACTAGCAGCTGTGGTCTTCGCTCTGAAAACATGGAGGCATTATTTGTATGGAGCCCCGTGCAGGATTTATACAGACCACCAGAGTCTGAAATATTTCTTCACGCAAAAAGACCTAAATATGAGACAACGCAGATGGCTCGAGCTAGTCAAGGATTACGATTGCGAAATCTTTTATCATCCCGGAAAAGCGAACAAGGTGGCCGATGCACTCAGCCGGAAGTCCGGTACAACCTGACATCGCTATTCTAAGTTCGAGGACGAACTTTTTATGAGGTATGGGGTACTGTAACACCCACGAAATTATAGGTGTAGGAATATTATTTTCCTTAAAGCATAGAAATGAAAAGAATAGGAGGAAAAGGAAAATAAAAACAAAAGAAAATATAGAATAAGAAGAGGTGAGGTCAAGGATTGAACCTTGAACCTCCCACAATAAATGGAGATAAATTTATGAATGATAACCATTAGGATAAGAAGAAATAATTGGAATGAAAGGAATGAAAAATTTAGTTAAAGGAGAAAAGAAAACTAAGCAAAAGAGCAAGAGAAAACCAAGTTGCTTACCTCTTTTTCCCTCTTGGTTAAGAAAAGGGAGCAAGCAAAAGAAGGATTGACTACTTCCCTTCCCCTCTCTATTTTCGTGGGAATTAATGGAGTGAGGGAAAAGAGGAGTTGGGGGAAAGAATGGGGACATGTCTCATTGGCAAGGGATAAATAGGATTAGAGAAGAAAACAAAGGGATTTAATTCATTTTCTTCTTCCTCCTTCTTCCTTCTCCATTCTCACCGAACCAAGAAACTCTCCCCTCCTCATACCAATTTCTAAGTTAAGTTATTCTCCAAGAAAGCAAATTACCGAGAAGGAAACTTCAAGTTCTAGCCCTTACAAGCAAAGGAAACAAGAGAAGATACAAGAAGAAGAAGCTTCCACTTTCCTTATCACTAGAACACCTTTTTCTCTAAGGAAAACCACAAGCGAAAGGATGTAAGTTCCCCTCACCTGTGGTACAATAGTTCTAAATTTTCTATGTAGAATTCGGTCACATAAAAAGCTAAGAAAACATCATGAAGAAATTCTAACGAAGATAAGACCAAAGGAAGGACCTAGAGAAAGAAAGGATCAAAAATTTATATGCTTGATATTTCTCTTGTAGCATGTATTTTATGGTAAGGAATTATCCATGTTAAAATGTTTGGTAGAACTTAGATTTATGAGTATTCGGCCATGGTAGAACTAAGGGCCTAGGAGAGCTTTAATTTAAAACTAAGTATGCCAAGATCTCCTTAAGATAAGATATGAAACTATTACGATATGCTCATGATTATATGTTAAGATAAACTTTATTTCATGTCCATGAAGGTTCGGTTAGGTTTGGATTTTTAAAGCCTAGGAGAATTTAAAGCAAATCTAAGATGCTCATGATCTCCTTGATGAAATGTTATGTAGCTAATCCAATGTGCTTATGTTTATTGTTGTATGGAAATTAAATTCATGCTCTATATCATTCGGCCACTTCATGATTTAGGGCTTAGGGAACTTAGAACCTAACTCAACTATGCTCATGTTATTCCTTGATATATTTGCTATGAAGGTTGTTTAAGGTTCTCATGCTTTTAGGACACTTGAACCTAAATTTTAAACCCTACATGTTTCGGCCACTTCATGATTTAGGGCTTAGGGAACTTAAAACCTAACTCAACCATGCTCATGTTATTCCTTGATATTTTTGCTATGAAAGTTGTTTAAGGTTTTTATGCTTTTAGGGCACTTGAACCCTAATTTTAGGTCCTATAATATTCGTCCATTACATGATGAAGGACTTAGGAAACTTAGAACCTAACTCAACTATGCTCATGTTATTCCTTGATATATTTGCTATGAAGGTTGTTTAAGGTTCTCATGCTTTTAGGACACTTGAACCTAAATTTTAAACCCTACATGTTTCGGCCACTTCATGATTTAGGGCTTAGGGAACTTAAAACCTAACTCAATCATGCTCATGTTATTCCTTGATATTTTTGCTATGAAAGTTGTTTAAGGTTCTCATGTTTCTAGGGCACTTGAACCCTAATTTTAGGTCCTATAATATTCGGCCATTACATGATGAAGGACTTAGGAAACTTAGAACCTAACTCAACTATGCTCATGTTATTCCTTGATATATTTGCTATGAAGGTTGTTTAAGGTTCTCATGTTTTTAGGGCACTTGAACCCTAATTTCAAACCCTACAAGTTTCGGCCAATACATGTGAAGGACTTAGGAAACTTAGAACCTAACTCAACCATGCTCATATTATTCCTTGAAATGTTTGCTATGAAAGTTGTTTAGGGTTCACAAGCTTGAATGATAGTCTTTAACCCAATGCATGCTTGATAAGGTTCGGCCATGATAAGTTCGTCTAAGTAACCTAGAACTCTACCTAAACTTGCTCATGATAGTTCTTATGGTATAAGAAGTGATGCTTGCTTAGGGTTCACATGTTGGGATGAAGTTTTCACCATAAACCCTAACCTATATGGTTCGGCCACAAAGAGATAATAGGGTTAGAGATCGAATTATGTTTTCCATGTATCTTATATGCCATGATTGTAAGATTTCCATGCTTCTATGTTTAATTATGCACACTTATGATCTATACATGATGGAAACCCTTATGCTATGGTGTGTATTATTTATGATGAAGCTATGTGCAAATTTATGCATGAAGGATATGATGTGCTGTGTGCCCAATTTATGCATGAAATATATGATGTGCTGTGTGCCCAAATTTATGCATGAAATATATGATGTGTTGTGTGCCCAATTTATGCATGAAATATATGATGTGCTATGTGCCCAAATCTTTACATACCATTATGATGAGCTGTGTGCCCAAAAGTCTATATGGTATGATATGATAAGTGACACAATGTACAAGAAGAGATAAGAACCATGATATGTAAGAACATGCTATTTTACTTTATGTATGGCTTGTACCAAGGGTGGGCTCCATAAGCGCCCCGGGGTCAATGGACTAAGAAACGGGCCTCGTTAGGGATGGGCTCCTAAGTGCCCCTAGGTCGATGGACTAAGAAACGGGCCTAGTATGTATGCCTTGTAGGGTTCAAGACTTGCTAACTTGGACCTACATAGGACGCGTGCATTTATGTATGTGGTACAAGCCAGGGCCCTAATCATGTTAAGATTATGTTTAAGTATGTATATTATAAGTTTTCAAAGGACATATTGCATATGTTTTTATGATACATGTTTATGAATTCACCTTGCATATACCTTATGATTATGCCATGATATTTATGATGATGTTATGATATGTCAGGGTGCAGTTGATGATTATGTTATGTTATGCCATGATACCTTATGCTTACGTTATGATATGTCATGATATGCTGCATGATATAATGAATTTCCTCCATGTGTTATGTCTTGTGATTTTAATATGTTATACGATTTTGTGAGTATGAAAGGAACTTACTGAGCCATGAGTGCTCACAGCTTACTTTCTTGTACCACAGATAAAGGCAAGGGATGGATGAACTAGGGGAGCAGCAGGAGGGGCTAGAAGGATGTGTGTGGTAGTGCCTTGGCTAAAGGAGAAAGACCTACTTTTGTTTAATAAGAACTATGACTAGATATGTTACTGCTTATGACTCCATGACATTTAAATTTTGTGTTGAGCATTATGACTTAAAAATCATGTTAAGCATGCTATGTGATGTTTCTATGTCCAGGTAATTAGTCATGTTGTTTTTTTTTAAAGAAAAGAAAAGTTTTTAATTTCTATAAATAAGACTTCCGCTGTAGCAAGTAAGTATACATAGGTATGTGTAAGTAACCCCCGTCGCCTTAGCAGGAGGGGCGGGGTGTTACAGTCACTCCCCATGGGGAGCTCCGATACTGTTCGTAAAAAAGAAGGATGGAACCATGCGAATGTGTATAGACTACCGAGAATTAAATAAGGTAACAATCAAGAACCGGTACCCTCTTCCACGGATCGACGACTTGTTCGACCAATTGAAGGGTGCAACCATCTTCTTAAAGATTGACCTGAGATCCGGCTATCACCAGGTGAAAGTGAAACAGGGTGATATTCCGAAGACGGCATTTCGAACAAGATACAGACACTATGAGTTTATAGTTATGCCCTTTGGCGTAACTAATGCTCCTACTACATTTATGGATCTGATGAATCGGGTATTCACGGTGTATCTCGACAAATTTGTGATCGTCTTCATTGATGATATCCTCGTCTACTCCAGGACCCCAGAGGAACACATTGAACACCTGAATACAGTGCTACAGATCCTTCAGGAGAAACAACTATATGCAAAGTTTTCCAAATGTGAGTTCTGGCTTGATCGAATATCATTCTTGGGTCATGTTATCTCAAAAGACGGAGTAATGGTGGATCCAAGCAAGATCGAAGCTATAAGTAACTGGAACAGGCCGAAGAATGCCAGTGAAGTCAGGAGCTTTCTCGGACCAGCAGGCTATTACAGAAAATTTGTAGAAGATTTTTCCAAAATTGCAGCCCCTATGACATGTCTTACCAAAAAGAACAAAAGGTATTAATGGACGGATGACTGCGAGAAGAGTTTCACAGAACTAAAAAGGAGACTGACTAGTGCGCCGATCCTTACTCTTCCGGAATGTGACAAGGGCTTCGATATGTACAGTGATACCTCCATATTAGGACTAGGAGCTGTACTCATGCAAGACGGTAAGGTCATTCCCTATGCCTCTAGACAACTTAAAGAGCATGAAAAGAATTACCCCACCCATGACCTGGAACTAGCAGCCGTGGTCTTTGCGCTCAAAACATGGAGACATTATTTATATGGAGCTCAGTGTAAGATTTACACCGACCACCAGAGTCTGAAATATTTCTTCACACAGAAAGACTTGAATATGAGACAACGTAGATGACTCGAACTAGTCAAGGACTATGACTGCGAGATCTTTTATCATCTAGGAAAGGCGAACAAAGTGGCTGATGCACTCAGTAGGAAGCCTTGTGCCACCTGATGTCGCTATTCTAAAGTTCGAGGATGAACTTTCTATGAGGTATGGGGTATTGTAACACTCACGAATTTCTTAAGCTAAGTATGTGAAGATTTTCTCTTAGAATAAAGGAAGATAAGATGGATCCAAAAATATATATATATATATATATATATATAAAAGAGAGTTGGTCAAGGATTGAACCTTGAACCTTCTTAAGCTAAGGATTATGGAATTACCACTAGACCATCATGAGTTATTGTTGAATAGAGAATGGGAATTGTAGATAAAGATAAAAACCATGATTAAGAGAAGGAAGCAAGAAAACATCAAGTAGCTTTCTTCCTCTTTCTCTTGATTAAGAAGCAAGACAAAATTTGTCTTTCCTTCCTCACTCCTTTCCATTTTCGTGGAGATTCAAGAGGGAATGAGAGGAGAGGAAGTAAGGGGATGAATGAAGACATTTCTTCATCATTAAGAGGATAAAGGATGAGTTAAGAAGAGGGGAAAGCAAAGTTCCTTTTTGCTTCTCACTTCCACCTAGCATAATAGGAAAAATAAAGAAGAATTTTCATTTTTTCTTCCCTTTCCTCACCCTTGCCGTGACCTAGAGTATTCCTCTCCCCTTTCTGAAAATCCAACTAAGGTTTTCTCCCTAAGAAAACCAAACCACAAGAAGGAACCCTCAAGATCTACCTCTCACAAGCAAGAGAAGAAAAAAGGAGCACTAGGAGGAGAAGCTCTCTTCTTTCTCTTCACAAAGGGTACTTTCTCTTAGGAAAAGACCAAGCAAGAGGATGTGAGTATCCCCTCACCTGTGGTACAAGTTGCTATGTGACTTTTGTTTGAGTTTAGATGGATTAAAACCTAGAGTTCTTATGGGAACTTTCGGCCATGACACTTGTAAAGGTTTATGGAAACTTAAAACCAAAACCAACATGCTTAAGTTTCTCTCCATGATATGTTATGAATATTATCTTGATATTTCATGCTTGTATGTGGCTTAGAGTTAGGTAATACCCTACCTTAGGGTTCGGCCATGAAGAGGCTTAAAACCTAGGGAAGCTCAATTTAAAAACTAACATGCCTATGATCTCTTCTATGATGTTATATGAATATTTTTCTTGATGTTTTATACTTGTATGTTGCTTAGAACTAGTAGGACCCTACCTTAAGGTTTCGGCCATGAAGAGATTAAATACCTTAAGGAGGCTCAACCTCAAATCTAGCTTACTTATGCTTTACCTTATGAAAAGATATGAAAATAACATAAAGCACTTGAGATTCATGTTGCTTAGGGTTAGGTTTTCACATGATAAACTTTCGGCCAACATGAAATGTAAGGTGTAAGCAACCCTAAATTCAACCCTAACATGTTTATGTTTCTCTCCATGATATGCTATGAAATTCATAAGGTACTCACATGGTTGTAAATTCTAGAATAAGTATCAAGTATGAAGTTTCCCATAATATGTTATGAATGTTCTCTTGATGTTTTATACTTGAATGTTGCTTAGAACTAGTAGGACCCTACCACAAGGTTTCGGCCATGAAGAGATTAAATACCTTAAGGAGGCTCAATCTCAAATCTAGCTTACTTATGTGTTACCTTATGAAAAGATATGAAGATAACATAATGCACTTGAGATTTCATGTTGCTTAGGGTTATGTTTTCACATGATGAACATTCGGCCAACATGAAATGTAGGGCTTAGGCAAGCCTAAATTCAACCCTAACCTGTTTATGTTCCACTCCACGATATGCTATGAAATTTGTAGGGTACTCACATGCTTAGAACCTATGTTTTGTGGCATTCGGCCACCTATATTTTGTGGACTTAGGAAACTTGAAACTTTAACCTAATATGCTCTTGTGATTGCCTATGATAAATGCATGGAAATTGATTAGGGTTCACATGTTTACATGCTATTTGTAACCAAGTTTGGACCTTGTATGTTTCGGCCAAGGTGGGTTTAAAAACCTAGGAAGCATAGAACCTAAATCAAATATGCTTATGATGTTCCTTATGTTAAATGTTATGGAAATGAATGTGGGTTTATATGCTTGTATGATTTCATGAAACCTAATTGAGTCTATGCATGTTTCGGACACCCTTAGTGGGTTGAGAATTTAGACTAAGTTATGACTCAATATGTACTTTCCTTGCCATGATATGAATTGGGAGAAGTTAACTTGTGATCCATGCATGATTATGTTTTTCTTTCTTTTTTCCATGATATATTATATTGCTCATTTAAGTATGCTTATGAACCATGCATGAGAATGATACCATGGCTATGTGCCCAAATATGATGGCTATGTGCCCAAGACAAGTATGATGGCTATGTGCCCAAGTATGCATGGCTATGTGCCCATTTATGCATACCTTATGAATGACAAGAATGACATGAACATGATATGCTAAGAATGACATGAACATGATATGCTATAAATGACATGAACATGATATGCTATGAATGACATGAACATGATATGCTATGAATGACATGAATGTGATATGCTATGAATGACATGAACATGATATGCTATGAATGACATGAATGTGATATGCTATAAATGACATGAATAAGATATGCTATATGTTATGAAATGATAGAGATATGATATGACATGTATTTTACTTTGAATGACTTGTACCAAAAGGGTGGGCTCCTTACATGCTCCTAGGCCGAGCTACAGGCCTAGTTTCCTAGTAGGTTTAAGACTAGCTACCTTGGGTCTACTTAGGATGCGCGCATTATGTATGAATGTGGTACTAAGCCGGGCCCCTTTCATGTTAAGATTATTTTCAAGTACTATATGATACTGTTTTAAGACATCTCACACATGACATAAACCATGTTTTGAAAAGCATATTGCACATGACATTTTCCATGTTTTAAAGAACAGCTTGCATCCATGCTTATGATATGATGTGAAATAATGCTTACAGTTATGCTATGATATGATGCCTTGATGTTATGAAAAGAATGCCATGATGCTTTCACTTATGTTATGATGATTTCTTATACTATGATATGATCTATACCATGATATGATGATTACTTAGGCTATGATATGATTTATGCTATGATATGAGATTACTTATACCATGATAAGATTTATGCCATAACATGTTGTTACTTTATGTTACGATATTATTGAAATTCATGCTATGATATGACATGTTTTTAGTTGTATGATGATATGAATGTTCTTTATTCTATGATATATGATATGATGAATTTTATATGATATGTTGGTTTTTGTGAGTAGGAAAGGATCTCACTAAGCCTTGAGTGCTTACAGATACTTTTCCTTGTACCATAGATAAAGGTAAAGGATGGATAAACTAGAGGAGCAACAGGAAGGGGCAAGAGATGTGTGATGGTGACTTGGCTAAAGAAATAAAATGACCTGCTGAAGTGAACTTAGAATAATATGTTATGTTATGTGATGTCTTTTATGATTTCCTATGCATGTGTTAGAAATGAATACTATGACTATTTAAGTTGAACCATGTTATTTCATGCTCATATTGTTAGTATGATTGGAAAAAAAAATAGATATGATTCCGTTGTATGTATGTTTATGTATGCTAAGTCAAAGTAGGAAAGTAACCCCGCTCTCACTTGGCAGGAGACGTAAAAGGGCGGGCATTACAAACTCCGGCACGAGGACGCTCCCCTCCGCGAGAAGAACGCATAGACGTAAGAGGATCGTCGAAGAGATCTTCTTCTCCGGAAACCTAGCGATCGGATTGTAAGAAAACTTAGCGCAGGATGTAAGTAACTCCTCACCTGCAGTATAAGTAGCTAATAGTATACTTTTAAGTTCCTAGTTCGCTTTTATGTCCTTACTGCAGCCATATGCAGAGATAGAGCACATCAGGTGCCCGATAAAATGACTAGTACAGCTATATACTACAAGAGGCATTTTAATAGCTCAGTTAAATGTCATAGATGCATTCTAAATAGCATACATAGCCTTGCTCCAGTTTATGTGGGACTATGGTCCAATGGGTGGGTTCCCATAGTCGCCTCTAGGTTCAGATAACCTAGCTCTAGGTTCAGATAACCTAGCTCTAGGTTCAGATAACCTAGTAAGAGCAAGATGAAATAAATCAGTTATGAACAGTATTTTACTTTTATCAGTGGCACTGTACTGGACTCTCAGTTATCCTTGGGTTGGGCTCCCATAGTCGTCCCTAGGTTTAGATAACCTAGTAAACCCTACTGGATTCGGGACTAGCTACCTCGGGTCTAGTTAGGGATGCGCGCATAGCAAGTAAAGTTGTCGGGCCCATCAGCAGTATGATTATTATTTTTATCCATTATGAAAATAGTTTTCAAAACTTTACGAATCAGATGTATGAATACAGTTCAATTTCAGCATTAACCTAACATACGTTTTAACTTAGCTTATGTATCGATTTAGTTTCCTTGATGATACAGTAACTAGTTTTATGTTCAGTTTTGATTGCCATGACTTAAATCTCCATATGCCATGTTCTTAGCAATTCTAGTATGATTATCAACATGTATTTCAAATAGCATCTTTTAAAAGCATGATTTCATCAAATGCATATTTTGTGAGGTAGATGGTTCTTACTAAGCTCCCAAGCTTATAGTTGCCCTTTTTCCTTATACTGCAGATAAAGGTAAAGGGAAGATGGATTAGCGGAGGCTGGAGTTCAATGCGACCATATGTGTGTGAGAAGGAACCTGGAATGAAGATTTTGGGAATTAGCAAACTTAATGTTGGGTTTTTCGGGCCGCGAAAATCGCATTTTCGCGTCGCGGAAACCCCAAAACTCCCTAGCCAACGGATCCGTGCAAAGAAAAATTTTTCAAAAAACTACGAGTACGAGTTTACCTAGATCTACATTTAGATCTACAAGGGAAAAGGTTATAGCTTTGAAGCGAAGCCCTTCGCAATCCCGCAAGTCCAAGGTACGCCGGATCTCAAGATTGTCAACGTAGACAATCCTCTAGAAGTATCCACATGAACAAGATGTGTTCTCTAACACACAAGGATGGAGAAGAGAGCACCACAAGTGTGCTATCACTTTCTAGGGCTCTCGGATGGGAATGAAAAGAAATAGGATAGAGAAGAGAAATAGAATGGATCTTATGAACACTCTTCTTCTTCTTCTATGTGACAATCACTCTACCTTTTTCTTCATGAAACTCAAACTCATTCACCTTCTTTCTTGCTTGAAAACTTTCGGCCAAGAGAAGAGGAGAGGGAGAGCTTGAGGAAAGCTTGAGGAGGAAGAAGATGCAATTAGCCTTGAATGAAAAATAATGAATCCCATTCATTTTGAGTGGCCGACCACATTAAGAGGAAGTGTAACCTCCATGGAATGCCAAGAGTCACAACTCTTGGTAACTCCCATGAGGTGGCATCCTACTTAAGTAACCAATATGATGTGGAGCATCATTATTGGCCCAATCAATGCCAACTCACCAATGAGGTGGCATAAAGTCAAGTCAAACTTGACTCTTCATCTTCCTCTCAAGTCAAGTCAAACTTGACTTAATCTCTCTCATGGTTGATCTAATCCAACCATTTAATTCAAGCCAATTTAATATAATGAATCTAATTCATTTAATTAAATTGATTCAATGAGTCATAATCTAAATTAGACTCATTAAACACATGAATCAACTTGAGTCCAACTCAATTAGCCCAATTAGGATTACTCTTAATCGAATTTGATTCATCAAATGAATCTAATCCTCTTGGTTGATCATATGAACCTAATCTCCATCTAATTGTCCTTAGTGTGTGACCCTATAGGTTCTTGTAACGTTGGCAATGCCCCTAAACCCATTTAGGAGCATAAGTAATGAGCGGTATCTAGCAACACATTATTACTACCCAAGTTACAAGAATGTTGAGATCCAACATCACCTTGTGACTACTAATTGTGACTCCTCACAATATATGACAAGTGTCCTTCTACCCTAGACATCTAGATTGATCAATGTGAGGCATAGACTGTGTCATCCTCTGATCAATCTAAATCTTGAACTCCAAGTAGACTCACTAAATCAAATGAGCTCAATATCTCATATTGACTCATTTGGGCATGTCCATGCACTTCGTGGTCTTACTCTATCAAGAATATTGATGTCACTTCCGTCATATAGGAGGTATAGATCCCATCCACATCACTCACATCCCTCTGCATAATTCGTTACATATCCAGTAATCGCCTTTATAGTCCACCCAGTTACGGGTGACGTTTGACGAAACTAAAGTACATAACTCCTTATGTAGGGATCCATGGTGACTTCAGGTCTAAGGACTAGTAGTCATACTAATAGCCACATGAGAAAGTATATGACACTCATATAACGATCCATGATACTTTCTCTTGGCCGGTCATTCAGTATACATTCTCCAATGCATACTCATATGTCAACTTGATATCTCTATATCCATGACTTGTGAGATCAAGTCATCGAGTTGACCTACATACTAGTCTTATTGCATTAACATTGTCCCTGAATGTTAATACTCAACTAGGAATGATTAAGAGTAGTGTTCCCTATATCATCTCACTATCGATTCAACCAATCGATTGATATAGGTAATAACCTTCTACTCAAGGACGTTATTATACTTAGTTTATTTGGCACCTATACAAGTAAGTATAATAACCAAAAACCAAATGCCTTTATTTATATAGAATATGATACAACAAGTCCATAATACAATCATCAAATGATTGGCTCTAGGGCTCTAGCTAACACTTAAAACTCAGTATTTCATTATGTTGTTACTTTTCTTCACTTTTAGGATGTTAAGTATCATGAATTGTGAAGGTATACCCTATGCCATGCTTAGACTCCTCGTTGTCTTGATATTAGATAGTAAACTATAAGTAATGTCATGCCTAGTAGTATTTTTATGCTAGTAGTTGATTCTTGTGAGTTGGGAATGAGTTTCGGGTGAAATTCTTGGAAAATTAGAAACCCAATCGATCAGCCGATCGATTGAGGAGTCTTCAATCGATCAGCCGATCGATTGGAAGAAGTCCCCTCATACAGAAAGCTGTTGAATCGATCAGCGGATCGATTGAGGAGTCCTCGATCGATCAGCCGATCGATTGAGACGCGACTTCCACGTACAGAAAGCTTATGAATCGATCAGCTGATCGATTGGCCATGGATCGATCAACCAATAGATTGTGGAGCTCATTCCTGCGAACATAGAGCTACTAGATCGATCAGCTGATCGATTGAGGTTCTCAATCGATCAACCAATCGATTGGGAGAACTCCCCGCGTACAGAATGATGCTGAATCGATCATTGGATCGATTGGCCAGACTTGATCAATCATCCGATCGATCCAGAAGGTTCTTCCGTGCACAGAAGCATGTTGAATCGATCAGTGGATCGATTGAAGACTTTTCAATCGATTGAGTCCCAACCCAATCGATTGGGGAAGTCTGAATTCAGCTCTTAGATTATATGAGAAGTTTAGAGTCCAGATTTTTCAATAAATAGCAGAGATTTTAATTAGTACAGTTTTCCGCACTTTATAGTTTAGTTTAGCACTATGTAACCCCCGGCCTTACAGCTTAGCCAGTAGAAGGCGGGGCGTTACATAAAGTGATCTCCTATAAATTGTAGCAGCTTCTCAAGTGTAATTGCTACACTTTGTAGAAGTTAGTGTGGATTAGCTGCTACAAATTGTAGCAGCTTCTCAAGAGTAGCTGCTACACTCTGCGACTAGTAATGGCGATTAGCTACTACACGTTGTAGTAGTACCTACTTTCGATCATAAAAATATACAATTATATTTTGCCACATTTAATATACATTATCTGAAGCTATACCTTGTATTAGCTTCACAAGGCATTGACAGCAATGTTACAAATATGTTTACACCACCTAAGCTAATTTTATGGGATTTAGAATACCTTTACAATCAGTTTAACAATACATTTACACCCCCACATTGTCATTAATCCAGTGTTTGCTATTAAAAATTTTATGACCGACATGAAAACTAATTCTCTCATTCCAGCTTGTCCAAAATATGTTGGCCATCGGTACATTAAACTCTTGGCGTATCGCATCACAAAAAATGCACAATCTAACATGAAAGATAGAGTTGATTTCATTCTGTTAATATTATAATTACTAGCGGAAGTATGGAGATGTATAAAAATTATGAATAAACATATGTACTTATGATTTTAATTGTGTTGGACCCGGGATCGTAGATACCTCAAAGTCTCTTGACATTAAGGAATGTAGCCCTGGATACCACATTTCGTAGTAAGATGGGTCCATATTTTTTTTAAAAAAATCCACCTGTATTAGGATGAGGTTTGTTACCAATACACACATAACTCCAATACATTATGATTTCTATAACATGGCAGGTACTTACATAACTTTGAAACTTAGATGTGTAGAGTTCTGAGGCTCCAATAGAGTTATAATGCATATAGCGAGCTTCTTGGAGGTCTATGATCAGTAGGTTCTAGTGATCATTTGCATTATTTAATGGACAGAATATATATATGATAGGCTTGTCATTGTCAATGCTTGCTGATAGACTAAATGCCTCATAAGATAACATTTCAAACAATTCCTGTGTATCCAAACAAATATTGTTAGAGGATTATACGGAGAATAAAAAAACTGGGTAGTAGGAGTTGGCGTTATACTCACAACAAAACCAGTAGCACAAAATATAGATGGCCAATATGGTATGCTAGAAGTTTTGGCTTCCTCTGTAATGATTGCAAAATATGCGTTGATGCAATCGTCATATGTACCTATAGTCCAATCAAAAGCACACAGGAAAGATGACTTATCCAATGAAATCATTCCATTGGACCATATTTCCTTTGTCATAGCCCTACATAAACAAAAAATAAAACATGTCCATAAATTATGTTTTACAACAATAGTGTCTATTGCTGCTACAATTGCAGTAGTTACGGAAATTATATGTGTTATACCAACTTCTATATCTTCCATGGTTGATTTTATTCAACAAAATGAAATATTTGTTTTACTATTCAATAAGAATACAATTCCAAAGTAATTTATCCTTGTGTTACCAATATAAGTATACACATATAATTCATCATATAATTGCATTACGGTAAATATACAACTCAACAAACTTTCAACTAACTTGAGCTAACTCAGTTTCAACCAACCTAAATTGTACCTTCATGACTTTATATTTGTGTTTGACAAGCGTATGCAAGCATTTAGATGATGAAGATGTGGCGGCTACATCAGTAGATGAGTCACGAGCCTCTTGAACTTTAATAGGAACTTCAATATTTTCCTCGCGGCTGCCCTTGGCCATCTCTAGCTCATCCTCATCTTGGAAAGTTACTTTTTTAATTCTTTTGGCCAAGGGCACTAACTTAATCTCTTTTACAGTTGGGGGTGTGATTCTCTTTATAGCACTCCTTTTTTCCCTTGTTATTGGTCGTTTGACGGGTAATGCCACTATATCCTTGGCAAGCAACTGACTTTGAAGATCTTTGATTTTTCTCTCTTGCTCTGCTATAATTTTTTCTTTTACAATTATAATTCTATCCTTTTTCTCAATCATTTTGTCCTTGCAATCTATTGAATTTTCTGAATCACTGACAACTTTTTTATTCTCCTCAATTAACTCACTAATTTTGACCTCCATCTGGCCAATGATCTGGTCCTTGCTCTAAACCATAGACTCCAACCGAGAATTTTCGACCTCCCTTGCTTGACAATTTGTACAAGTCTCTTTCTCCTGAATAAATTCTAGCGTAAATTGCTCAGGAACTTGTTCAAGATTTTCCAAAGCTTCGGCTGCCTGTTCAAGCACTTGGTGGGGAATTTCCTGAACATCAGCTGTCTGTTCAGTAAATTGCTCTGGAATTTGTTCATAATTTCCCTCATCAGCTAATTGTAAAAACCCCTCTGCAATTTGTTGATCTAAATGCTCTACAAGATCTTCTAGGGAATTGTTTGAGAGCAGATGTGTCTCTAGGTCCGATGGACTTAAATCAATAATTATTTTTACAGGAGGTAATTCAGCGATCCTAGCCTTTATTGTCTCCACCCGGGGGCCTGACCACTTCCATCTGCATATTCTTGGAAGCGCATGTTACCTATAAGGATCCATTATTCTAATATGTTCATACATCCAGACCTGTAATACAATAAAATTGTTAAAATATGATACTTTCTGCATAAATCATATGAGACTATCATTATATTTAGGGACTTATAGCGAGGAGATGTTGCAACCCTCTGAGCATGGGAGCTTGATTTCCTGTAATGCCCTCTGGTTTCGGCCTCTGTGAAAGCATTAGACCAATGACCCCTAACTGTAGACTGATATAGTTATATACAGCCTTACACCAATTATACCTACCTAAATTGGCAAAATCATCTACGCAATTTATTAATGATTGTACTGGTAATCTAGATATACTGCTAGTAGTAGTAAATAGCACAGAAACAAAGAAATACAATATTAAAAATTGGCAAAAGAGAGTATCAGATTCAGCAGATGGAGGTTGTTTGCTGAGGTTGATCATCTTGTTCTCTAGCTCCTTCTGTGTACACTCCACATTATAGAAGTGTTGAAGAAATAGTGGGGTGGTGGCTACATGCTATTGAAAATTTACTTCATCGCCATGGTCTGGGAGGCCCAGAATCAAGGAAACATCTTTCCTAGTGAATCTAATCTCCTTATTATGAAAGATGAAGCATCTAGCTTGAACATCCCAATTGTCAAACATATTTTGTATAAGGCTTCAAATATTTGCAATTTCAAGCATGGCTACTGCCCAGGCAAATGGGCTTCCATTGATCAACTCCATCTGCTGGTCGTTTATGTATAGTGATGATATAAAACCCTTGAAGTGAGGGTAATTACTTTTCCAGTGCACTTTTTTACGATATGCACTAGAAGTAGCAGTTCTCTGGCTCGCCATTTAGTTCTGTCGACTATATACATGAAACTGTTATTTTTATACCATAATTAGCTACAATACAATCCCTATAATTTCTCTTAGTTAGTACAACATGATTAATAGATTATACAACATAGGTACTGATCACGTTGTAGCAGTTAGGGTCAAGTAGCTACTACAATAATCAGAAGCTAATCGAGAGTGTGGGGTTTAACCACAACGTATCAATCAATAGGGTTTACCAACGTTGTAGCAATTCAACTACAGTAGCTGCAACAACAAAGATAAACATATTTTTAAAACTGTTGATCCGCTCAAAGTAAACCCTCAATCATTAATGATCTAACAACATTAAACCCTATTGTAGCAGTTAGGAGACAAATCAAAACTCTAATGATTCAACCTATTAATGGAGGCGAAACTTTGGATGAGAAACCCTACCACAATACTTATGATGGAGGCGCAGCTTTCAATGAGAAAAAAATATCGCATGAGGTTGATTAAGGAAGACTCCGTGGGCATCGATCAACTATCAATTAAATTCCTTCCAAATATTTGTCACACGGCGAGTTTAGGAGTTAAAACTTTGGTCGGTGAGGGTAATAATGTAATTTCACACTATATATATTTGCACAATATTTGCAAAAAAGGTAATTGGTAAGAAAATGTTATTTGGACCGCTAGCTGCTACAATGTGTAGTAGCTTCAACGTGCTGCATTTGTTTCTACAACGAAATGTAAGAAACCTCATTTACTTGAACTAGATAAAAAACTGCGATTGTTATGATCAATTATTAGTTGAGAATGTAGAGTTACATCTTGGTGGAGCATCAACGAAGAAAGATCTATTACATCGTTGTCGCAGATATTCTCCCGAGTTAGCTGCCACAGGTTGTGGCAGCTACATGGGGATTTAGCTGCTACAAGGTGTAGCAGTTATGAGTCGAAGTAGCTGCTTTAAGGGGTAGCAGCAAAGCAAAGGCACTACAGCAGTGGAGATAATTTTAAATAATTTTTTTAGCAAGTTGATAAACAACATATCAAATTATGTCTACTAAAAAAAAGACTGAACAAGTTAGCTGCTACAAGGTGTAACAGTTATATGTAGAGTTAGCTGCTACAAGGTGTAGCAGTTATGAGTCAAATTAGCTGCTTCAACGTGTAGGAGCAAAGCAAAGGCGCTGCAGCAGCAGAAATAATTTTAAATCATTTTTTTAGCATGTTGATATATAGCTACAAAAATTTGCCTACTAAAAAAATTTCTTACGGAGTTAGCTACCACAGGCTGTGACAGCTACATATAGAGGTAGCTGCTACAAGGTATAGCAGTTATTAGTCGAAGTAGCTACCACAATGTGTCGCAGCAAACCAAAGCAAAGGTGTTGCAGTAGCACAAATAATTTAAAATCATTTTTTTAGCAAGTTGATATACCGAGACAATTAAATATTTTTATGGTTAATCTTTGAACAAAATTATGGCCGCTAAAAAAAGGCCTTACGGAGTTAGCTGCCACATGTTTGGGTAGCTACATGTAGAGGTAGTTGCTGCAAGGTGTAGTAGTTATTAGTCGAAGTAGCTGCCACAATGCGTCGTAGCAAACCAAAGCAAAGGCGCTGCAACAGCGGACATAATTTATAATCATTTTTTTAGCATGTTGATATACAGAGACAATTAAATATTTTTAGGATTACTATTTGAACAAAAATATGACTACTAAAAAAAGGACTTACGGAGTTAGCTGCCACAGGTTTTGACAGCTACATGTACAGGTAGTTGCTACAATGTGTAGCAGTTATTAGTCGAAGTAGCTGTTACAACACGTCGCAATAAACCAAAGCTAAGGCACTACAGCAGCAGAATTTATTTATAATCATTTGTTTAGCAAGTTGATATAAAGAGACAATTAAATATTTTTAGGGTTAATCAAGATAAAAAAAATATAGCTACTAAAAGCAGATATCTTACCTAATTAGCTGCAACAGGTTGTGGCATCTACATGTAGAGTTAGCTACTACAAGGTGTAGAAGTTATGAGTCAAAGTAGCTGCTTCAACGTGTAGGAGCAAAGCAAAGCAAAGGTGCTACAGCAGCGGAAATAATTTTATATCAATTTTTTAGCAAGCTGATATACAGCATATCAAAAATATGGCTACTGGGTTAATCTCTGCTAGAAAATAGGGCTACTAGAAAAATGACTTACCATGTTTGCTGCTACAAGGTGTAGCAGTTATTAGACGAAGTAGCTACTTCAATGTGTACCAGCAAAGCAAACCAAGGGAGCTGCAGTAGCGGAAATATGTTTAATTCATTTTTTTAGCAAGTTGATATACAACATATCAAAATATGTCTACTGGATTAATCTCTGCGAGACAATAGGGCTACTAGAAAAACGTCTTTCCAAGTTAGCTACTACAAGGTGTCACAACTACATAGAGAGTTAGCCGCTACAAGGTATAGCAGTTACCAGTACACGTTGTAGCAGCTACCTCTCCATGTAGCTGCTACAACTTGTAGATGCAAAGGAAAGTCCAAGTGGCTGCAGGCGGTTGTTGCAGCCGTCGCCCTTCCACGTCGTAGCATAAATTCATCTGACCTTCGACGACGACCAATCCAAGTTAGCTGTTACAAGTTGTAGCAACTATAAGGACGGTTTCCTGCGAAGTAGTTGATGCAACGTTTAGAAGCGAGCAATGACACTGCATCTTTAAACAATAATTTCAACTATTTTTTTACCAAGCTGATATATTTCTAGGGGTAATATATGCTAGCAATTGTAGCTGCTAAAAAAATGACTTACCAAGTGGCTACTCCAACATGTAGCAGCTACACTACAGCCCACTTGGTTGTAGCCTGTAGCCGTTTGTACAAAGCGTCGTCCCTTAACGTTATAGCAATAACCCTTCTAATATTTGTAGGCTATAACGGTGTGTGTTATCAAATTAAAATGAAACGACTTACCATTGTGAATGGAGAGAGGTGGTAAGCTCTCACAGCAGTTGTGCGATTGAAGACGCCGATGAAACTTTCCCACCGGGAGAGCGAGGGCCGAGGGACGACGTCCGACGGACTATGGACGACGGAGGACGTTGACGGAGGGAGCGAGCGAGGGAGAGAGAGAGCGGTGAGTGAGAGATTTTAATATTAAACTTTCCCGGCGGCTTATGAGGTCGGCCGGACGACGGAGATGGAGGGAGCGAGAGTGGGAGAGTGGCGAGGGAGATTTTAATTTTAATTTGGGTAATTTCCCACGACGTGGTTTTAAACTGCATGTGGGAGGGGAGAGAGAATAAATGGTATATTTTATTTGTAGGGAATCGAGCTAGCAATGCCACGTCTACGCGTCGCTTACGGTTGTGCACAAAGCGTCGCTCAGCATATCAAATATATATATATATATATATATGATTACTTGTTGTTTTTTGGCAATTCTTTAATACATTGAGACATTATTCTTCTCTTTAATGGCTATTTAGATGAACTAATCTCCGAAATCCTTTTTACACAATTTGGATTCTATAGTTTGATAGAACTTAAGAATGATCTATTTTATTTCAGGTAATTTCTACAATCTGGGAAGAGTTGTCTTCCACTACAAAAAATAAAGGCTTCTGGTACAAATTTTGGGACGAATTTGGAAAAAAAAAATTCATTGCAAAATATTTAGGGACAAAATTTGGGACGAAAAAATTTTCGTGCCAAAATTCTTGTTGCCACCTTTTAGAATGAATATTTGTTTGTTGCAAATTTGGCAACAAATTTGGGGACGAAATTGGCGACGAATAATATTTTCGTCCCCAAATTCGTGGCCAAATTTGCAACAAAAAACTCTATTTGTCAAAAATACTATACAATTTTGCAAAGAAAATTTATTTTGTTGCAAACTTAGCAACGAATTTAGGAACGAATTCGGGGATGAATTTAATTCTGTTGCCAAATCTGTCCCTAATTTAGCGACAAAATTTGGCAACGAATTAGATTTTTATTGCCAAATTCGTCGCTAATTTTCATGACACAATGCAACGAATATCATTTTTGTTGCAAAATTTGCGACGAATTTAGCAACGAAAATACTAATTTCATTTGAAAAAGTAAATAATCGTTCCAAATTTCGTCCCAGATTATGGGACAAATCCGCAGATTTGTCCAAGAATCTGAGACAAAAATAATTTTATTACAAAATTATCAATGTATAGTGATATACGATAAGGTTGGGACAAATTATTTTTTTTTTCCAAATTCGTTCCTAAATAAAAAAAAATTCAGCAATAATACATTTCTACAATTCCCATCAATACATACACATATACATCCAATTCAAATAACAAAATATATACATTCAACACATCCTAATTAACAATATCACATCCTAATTTACATCTATTAATAATTGAAATCAAATCACAATACAACAAATTCAAAGGTCTCAACATCTTCTTCAAACGACTCCAAAATATTATATAAGTTCAACACTCCAATATTTATACAAGTCCAATAATCCAAGAAATTAAACAAGGATTTAAATTTAAAAAAAACTAAGATACAGCAACTCATCTTCTTTCTCCTCAAAAGCTTTCATCCCCATCAACTCTTCTGTTCCTGCATACAAACAAACGAATAAACCAGATCATGTGTAACCAGAAAGATAATGACTTAAATTCTAACAGTCTCATAATTCTAACAGTTTCATTTGTATCAAATTGTTATGATATAACATATTTCACCTTATCAAACAAGTTCTACAAATATTGTATTTCATCAAACATGGAGAGAATGAGATGTATTCTTAAAATTCCTATAATATGAAAATGTCTCAAATGAAGAAAGCACAAACTAATATATGAGCAATTAGTTGATACTAATCTTTTAGTACTCATGGTTACTTGGTTGGTAGGCAAACGCTAATCATAATTTGGAATTTGAAGTAATAATGCAGTAATAGCAAATTTCAACGAATATATAAAAAGATTGATACCTTTATTTAACTTTTCAAATATAACTGATTTAAAAATAAATAAATAAATAAAATTAAAAGTATAACATGTTCAACTACGGGTGTGTATTTAATACTTACTTTTTTCTCCGATATATAGTTTGTCTCACCAACCCTGTTAAAAAAAAATTAACAATATTAAATAAAATAAAAATTAGAAAAGTTAACAAGGTATGGATTAATGTATAAAACTAATTATGAGACAAATAATCATCATACATAATTAAAATCATGAACTAACATCACCACCATCATCGTTATCATCGTCACCATCATCATCATCGTCACGCGGAGGAATCTGACTTAGAGCGGAGCTTAACTGAAGGTGTCGCATGATAAAATCTTGTTGTTGGCGCAACTCTCTCATATCTTGATCCATTTGTGCCCTTTCTAGTTCTCTTTGCGATAATATTTCCTTCAGATTGCTAACTTCTTCAGTCAAGTTATTTACTTGGGTCATAAGTGTTGGTGAGGAGGAAGATGTTCCAACTATTCTTTGGGTTCTGCTTAAGGAACCCATCCCCAGTATCCTTCCCCCTTTTGGTCTTCCACTGGCCTCCAACCATAAACTCAAATTATTGCCAACAGAGTCCTCAGACCCCTGACTATCGAGACCAGCAGCTTGTGAGCATGTTTGGGCTAGCTCGAGCTCATCATATTTTTCCTATTTTTTAAAAGACATAAGATATTAATTAGATATAATAGAAATACATACAATATTAAGACGGCGAAGGTACTTAACTACTAAAATATAAATCATATATTAAGATCAAATAAATAATATTTCCAATCTTTACTGCTTTTGCTCTAGCCCCACTCCAAGTCTTTATCTTTTTTCCTAAAAGTGCGGGTGAAAGTATCAATGAAAGAGGGCTCCTTCTCCATCTCCTTGGTCTGAAAAAATATGATCACAAATAATGAAATAATTTGATATAGATAAAAATTTATTGTAAGAGTTAAAAAATTACCAATCTCCGTCTATGCTCATCTATGTTAATGGAGCCTCCCGCATATATAGCAGAGGAGTCACCAGAATTATAAGATTGATTCATTCTATTCAGGTTACTCCTTTGCTTACTCTCCTCAGTTGCCCAAAAGTTGGTGATCCTCTCCCAATTTTCTTCGGTGATGAAGTTTGACTTTTTTTCTCCGACTCTTGGCGTGACTTAATACATGTCTAATATGATCGCCACATTTCTTTTTAAAGATTCTTTGGATCTCCATTTCATCATTCAGGCCCCAATTATTTAACCGCTGAAATGGAGAAAAATAATGTATTATATATTCACTTTAAATTTGAATTAAACTCAAGAAAATATACCTTGAACTCGCTCCACCATAGTTGTTTTATGGTTGGTGGAGTGCTTGAATATGTCAGCGATTCTCCTCCTCAATGATTATTCATGATTCTATTAATTTCGTGAACAACTTGTACAGGATTTTCAAATCTGCATTAAATTTCAAACAAACGATGTTAAATAATTAAGATAGATAAAAACATAAAATTTTTTATAATACTTACGAATATTTGATGGGGGCTAAAAAAGCTTGATCATTCCTAAACTCAGCAAATGAGTTTCTTGCAGAGTCAGGAAGATCTGTGGGCACTGGCAATTGCACGGGTGATGGTACTGGCGACGGCAAATTTGAAGCTGGTGGAGAAGTTACATGAGATGGTCTTGCCTGATCAAGGGGTGGCACAGGTACACTGGTAGGGGATGAACCTATCTCATCCTGTGATCTCCGTCTACGTCCACCACGACGAAATATATGGTAAAAATTCCAATATAAGATAAAGTAAATTGTAAATTTGATGCATAAAAAATAACTTTTAAAAACTTACCATTTTACTTCAAATAACTTGTAGAATAAGAGGGAGAAAAATATTAGATGTCACCTCTCATGACCTGTAGGAACAAATAGAGTGTATTAACTAATAAAATAAATAAAATTATAAATGAGACAGTATATAAAAAACTCAATGAGCTATAAGTTGGGTAAGTTCGTATATTAAAGATAAGCTAACAAAACTTACCCATCATCAAAAATCAAAGTCCTCATTGTCATTATCATCCTCCTCCTCCTTCTCCTCTTCCTCTTCCTCTTCCTCTTCCTCTTCCACCTCCTCCTCCTCTTCTTCCTCCTCCTCCTCCTCCTCCTCAACATCATCATCATAATCATCATCAATTTCACTTGTATCCACGGTTATAACTACACTGCTGGGATCTCGTAAAGATGGAATAATATATTCCTCAGTCTGAAATCTTTTTTCAACTTCCTCTTGTTGATATGCAATGTTTTCTGAACGTGCCTCAATTTTGTTTCGTGCTTTGGTTTTACAAACAACCCACCAATCAATTTTATCACGTTTCAAACTAGGATACGAAGAATAGAATACTTGAATTGCTTGTTGTGCCAACACAAATGGTTCATATCTCTTATAAAATCTCTTATGATTTATTTCAACCAAATTATAATGTGGATGCACCTTCATCCCTCTGACAGGGTCAAATCAGCGACACATAAATAATATAACTTGCATTTGTGGCCCTGGGTATTCTATTTCTATAATTTCATCCAACAAACCATAAAAATTATTGCTTACACCTCCTTCATTGGATGACGATACGTACACCCCACTATTTATGGTATTCTTTCCCATTCCATATTCTTGAGTATGAAAATTATATCCATTTATGAAATATGCTGGCCAAGTACGTATGAATGATTTTGGACCCCATGACAGATGGATTAGCCATTCTTGCTCAAGGTGATCTTGATTACATGAACCTAAGGTTAGAACACCAATTGTTAAAAGTATGCATACATATCAACCAAATATAGTTTGTTTACTTACATATGATTTGAATCATGCAGCAAATTCTTCTTCACAAAATCGATCAAACTCTTGTATCGACAATTCCGAATATAAGTTTTGAAATATCCTACTCAAAAAGATATATTATTACACAAACAATTTACGACATTAAAAAAATAAAATAAAAATATATACTTACTCGTAATATGATGATACTTCTGGACAATTTAGTAAAATATAGATCTGGGTTGCCCGTCATTCTTTACTAGTTAAGTATCTTTGTTTACATAGTCCACTTGGTTGACCAAGGTAGTTAAAAATTGAAAATGAGTTCACATTTGGATAAATAGGACCCTCATCATTTCTGCCCGCTCTTCGCCTTTTGCAATGAACATGAGATTCAAAATAATATGATGCAAAAGTTGTTACTTCCTCCACAATATATGCATTAACAATAGAGGCTTCAACTCGTGCTTTATTTTCCAAATTTTTCTTCAAATGATATAAGAATATGTTGGTAATATAATAAATTATATTAAATATTAATATATAATCCAGAATTAGTCTTTTTTTTTTCATTGAAAGAGTCGAAGTATATAAAAAATAAATTCTACCTTTCAAATGGATACATCCACCGAAAATGGATAGGTCCTCCAACTTTGGACTCATATGGAAAGTGAACCAAAATATGTTCCATGGAATCAAAAAAAGAGGGTGGAAATATCCTTTCCAAATTGCAAAAAATAATTGGAATGTCTCTTTCTAACTTCTCCATGTGTGAACATCTCAAAACTGTTGAGCAAATATCATGTAGGAAAATACTTAACTTCGTAATCGCTCCCCATACAAATTGTGGTAAGAGTTCTTTAAAGCAATAGGAATCAGTATTTGCATTATTACATGACAATCATGATTTTTCATACCAATTAACTTGCATTCTTTCATATCGACACATCTTCCAAGATTAGAGACATACCCATCTGAAAATTTCAAAGATCTCAACCATTCACATAGGACGCATCGCTGATCCTTATTTAATGTATAAACTGCCTTTGGCTTTGGTCCCCTACTATTTTCATTGACATCAAGAGTGAGTCTTTTACAAATGAGTCGCATATCTTTTCTTGCATTGAGATTATCTTTTGTTTTTCCATTGATATCCATGACTGTATTTATCAGATTATCACGTTCTTCTCAATATGCATTACATCGAGATTATGATGTATCAAATGACTAAACCAATATGGTAAATGTAACGACCCAAAATTCCTCATTATGAGTCCTAATAGTGGTTAAAAATATTTAGAAATACTTTAGAAATATTCTAGAAATTTTTAGAAATTTTTAGAGTGTTTTTATGTAATTTTTGGAGGTCGTTTGGTATTTTTACTAAATGAAAGAAGTTTCGACAAAAAAATATCCAAGCAAGCCGAGATTCGAACTTAAGACCTCCCGGCCGAACCAAGCTTTAAGCGAGTTCGGCTGACCAAGTGTGCAAGCAATCGTTGCTGATTAAAAGAAGCATGAAATGTATTTAAGTAGTAGAAGTTGATAATAGGAAATAATAGGAAGAAAAAGGTTACAACCGAGATTTGAACCCACGAGCCAAACTTAAGCAATGCGCGGCTGACCAAGTGTCCCAGCAAAGGTTGCTAATTAAAAAGGGTAATGAAATTTATTTAAGTAATAGTTAATAGGAAACGGAAAATAAATGGGAATAAAAGGGGCGGCTGAGGAATCGAACCCGCAACCTCTGATTTAGCAAAAGCACAGTTGACCAAGTGTTCTAGCAAGCGATGCTGATTAAATGAAGGAACAAAATTTATTTAAGCAGTAATTAATAAATAGGAAATAAATAGGGGAAAAAGGGTTCGACTGAGGGATCGAACCTGCGACCTTTGACCCGATCAAAGATTTGGTTGACCAAGAATCCAAGCGGCAGTTCTGTTTAAAAAAAAAGAAAAATTTATTTAAGGAGTTAACAGAAATACTAGGTTATAAAAGGGATAAGTTAGGAGAGGGTTTTATTCCCGTGACCTAAACCATTCTCTCCTTCTCTTCTGCGTGCGATGGCGGAGCTCGGGCAGAAAACAAAAGGGAGTTATGGCATCGTCTCCGGCGGCCGGCTAAGGTCCTAGAAGCCCTTCTTGTTCGGTTGTGAGTCCAAGAAGCAAGGTAAGTGCTTCTCACCTGCAGTAGGAGTAGTTTCGGACCTTTGTTCTTCTTGAATTCGAATCATGAGAAGCGCTTATAGTGCAGATTTTTAATTAAGCCTATAGTGCAGATTTTAATTAAGCTTATAGTGCAGATTTTTATGTAGGCTTATAGTGCAGATTTTTATATAGGCATATAGTGCAGATTTTAATTAAGCTTATAATGCATATTTTTATGTAAGCTTATAGTGCAGATTTTAATTAAGCCTATAGTGCAGATTTTAATTAAGCTTATAGGGCAGATTTTTAATTAAGCTTATATTGCAGATTTTTATTTAAGCTTATAGTGCAGATTTTAATTAAGCCTATAGTGCATATTTCAATTAAGCTTATAGTGCAGATTTTTATGTAAGCTTATAGTGCAGATTTTAATTAAGCTTGTAGTGCAGATTTCTTAGAGCTTAAAATACAGATTTCTTTAGAGCTTGTAGTGCAGATTTCTTAAGAGCTTATGGTGTAGATTTCTTTAAAGTTTATAGTGCAGATTTTTGGTGGAACTTGTAGTGCAGATTTTTGGTGGAATTTATAGTGCAGATTTTTGGTGGAACTTGTAGTGCAGATTTTTGGTGGAACTTATAGTGCAGTTTTTAAAGAAAAAGATTATAGTGCAGTTTGGTTAAGTATTATAGTGCAAAATTTATGTTTACATAGTATGAAGAAATAGTGTAGCATAGAATGCAGAATCTTGATTAGTATAGTATGCAGAATTTTGATTAGTATAGTATGCAGATTTTTGTTTATGCATTTCAAAGTTAGAATTTGTTTAAACATTTTAGTTTTTAAAGAAGCATTCTTTTATTAGAGGTATTAACAAGTATAGGAAAGATAAAGAAAAGAAAGAAAAAGGCCAAGGCCTTAAGTAGATCTCAAAGTCAAAACTTTAGGGATTTTGGCACACAAGGTACTTGTTAAAATGCCAAGGCATTTAAAGAAGAAGTAATTAAGATAAATCAGCTTATGAATCAGTATTTTACTTTTATCAGTGGCACTGTGCTGGACTCTCAATTGTCCTTGGGTTGGGCTCCCATAGTCGTCCCTAGGTTTAGATAACCTAGTAAACCCTACTAGATTCAAGACTAGCTACATCGGGTCTAGTTAGGGATGCGCGCATAGCAAGGACAGTTGTCAAGCCCATCAGCAGCATGATTATTATTTTTATCTATTATGAAAATAGTTTTCAAAACTTCACAAATCAGTTATGTGAATACAGTTCAGATTCAGCATTAACCTAGTATCAGTTTAGCTCAGTTTATGTATCAGTTCAGTTAAACTTATTATTCTGAAGTATAAAAGGATAAGTTTTGAACAAGTGAAATAAGCTTTACATGTTTAGCATTTCAGCATGTCTTGTTCTTTCGCTATTAGATGAGCATGTGTAGTATTTCCTTTAAAACATTCAGTTTTAGATTTATTTTATTCACATGCATATTCAAGTTTTGTGAGTTAGATAGCGCTTACTAAGCAAATTTGCTTATAGTTGCATTTCCTCTTACTGCAGATAAAGGAAAGGAAAAGTTATAGCAAAGGAAGGCGACAAGGAGGTGCGGATGGATGTGTGATGCCTGGACTATAGAAGCCTTGGGATTTAGCATAAGAATTTATTAACAATGAGTTGAGTAGAATGTATTAGATGAGTCATTTAATCTTCCACTGCTAGTTAATTGTATGTTTTGAGTTCTCCGAGAGTTTTAGGAATTACTATCAACATGTGAACAAGGATAGTTAAGTAAAGTTAGTAGTCCAGTGGCGCCCCGTCCTCACAGTCCAGTAGCGAGGAGGGTGGGGTGTTACAGCAAATCCCAAAATATACTCCGTTTAGTCCATTTATGTGTACTCTCATATTCATATGTTGTACCATGTGGCTTTTCAATAACAGATGGAAAGTGAAGCACCTGTCAATCTCAATGGCGGAAGTGTTCTTTCAATCCTATTTTTAGTAAATTCATCTTTATTCTTTCTGAAATTATGATTTGTTGGTAAAAATTGTCTATGACAATCAAAATAACTCGGCTTCTTCCCATGTTTCAATCTGATTGCCTTTGATCTCTCCATACATATGGGGCATCCGAAGATCCCAGCAGTACTCCAACCTGATAACATACCGTAAGCTGGAAAGTCATTTATGGTCCAAAGAAGAGCAACCCTCATTACAAACATCTTATTAGTATGAACATCGTATGTAGGAACACTTTCATCCCATAGTTGTTTCAATTTTGCTATCAAGGGTTGCATATAAATATCTATTAACTTTTTCGAATTTTATGGGCCAGACACAACCAATGTTAAAAACATATATGGTGTTTTCATGCACATCCCAGGTGGAAGATTATACGGAGTTAAAATAATTGGCCAATAAGAATAAGCTCTTCCTGATTTACCAAATGACGCAAATCCATCAGCACACAGACATAATCTAATATTTTGAATCTCCTTTGCAAAATCCAGATAAGTTCTATCAAAATTTTTCCATACATCTACATCTGATGGATGACACATTAGCCCTTCTTTTGTTTGATGAGTTGCATGCCAAGTCATGTGTTCAGCAGTTTCCTTTGATGCATCAAGTCTTTGTAACCTAGGAGTTAAAGGCAAATAAAATAATTAGCCGTATGATTTACGTCGTTGTTGAATTCTTCTAGTAGGCTTGTACCTATCTTGATTACAAAATTTACAAACATCTATATCTGCATCATCTCCCCAATATAACATACAACCATCTCTGCAAACATCAATTCTTTCTATCGGAAGACCTAAATCTTTCACAAGTTTTTTCATACTACAAAAATCAGGAGGCAAAATGTGATCACGTGGCAATGAGTCGTTAAAAGCTTGAACAAAAGCATCAAAGCAATCTTGTGACACATTATAATCTATCTTTATATTTAATAGTCTTGCGGTGAGAGATAATTTAGTTTGACTATCACAATCGACCCATAATGGTTCATCTACAACACTTAACACTTCTTGAAATTTGCAATAAGTTTCATCAACACCTGGTACTTCTAACTCCTCCAATGGTGATGTATAAGTAGTAAACAATTGTTCATCTGTTGGAGGGAAACTAGAACTTGTTAGAGTGTATACTAAAAGCCTAGCTTTTTGTAAACATTTATTTTGAAATAAAGAATCACATTGGTCAAATGTCTACATTTATGATAAGTATAGTTATTCAATTAATTTATATTGTAGATAACATGGTGTGTGGTATCACACATAGAAGACCATGTTATCGGTTCTTTATAAATTATAAACAGTAGCTCACGACTAAGATGAATAGGAACAAACCATTAGAATAGTCGTAGTGTAATTTGGTAGTAGTTTATCTTAACTATAACATTACACTAGTACACTCTGAGTGTATTGAGCAGGATCATTTAAGGTAAGTTCTTTTTATACTGACTTAATAAAAGAACAAGACCTTTGCTATTATGGAAGTGTGTGCTTTTAATCATGATATAATAACAAGCACATATACTTAATATTTATTTCTTTGATTTATCAAAGGGTGTGATTTAGTTTGATAAATCAATAGACTCGATAAGTTGGGAAATGATATTATTTATATGGTGTGTTGTTAATTATAGAATGAAACTGTGTCCTAGTAATCTAGGTTGATAATGCCCCCAAGAGGAGCTCATAAGGATTGTCATGTTAAACCCTGTAGGTGGACTTAGTCCGACACGACAATAAGGTTGAGTGGTACAACTCTTGGACTAAGATATTAATTAAAGTGAGTTGTCAGTAACTCATTTAATTAGTGGACATCCGACATCTTAAACACAGGGAGATTAACACACTCATTATAAGAAGAAGCCCAAAATATAATTTGGGATTAGTGCGTTAGTTCAATAATAATTCTTTAGTGGTATGAATTATTATTGATGAAATTAAGTTGGATGTTCGGGGTGAACACGGGAAGCTTAATTTCATCGGGAGACCAAAACCAATTCCTCCTCTCGGTCTCTATCGTAGCCTCTAAAATATAGAGAATTATATTCACCAAATACCCACTTCCTACCCACCCTTAGGTGGCCAGCCAAGCAAGCTTGGAGCCCAAGCTTGGGCCGGCCAAGCCAAAGGCTTGGGCCGGCCAAGCCAAAGGCTTGAGCCAAGTTAGGTGGTCGGCCATAGCTTGGAGCCCAAGCTTGGTGTGACCGACCATATAAAATTAAAAGGATTTTATTTTTTAAAATCTTTCCTTATGTGAAAGCCATGATTTAAAAGAGAGTTTTAAAATTAAATATTTTCTTTTATAATTTCTACAAAGGATTAAGAGAAATGTTTGATATCTTTCCGTATTTGTAGTTAAAAAGAAGATTTTAATTTTTGAAGAAAACTTTCCTTTTTTTGGAAATCATCCACAAGTTATAATAGAGAGATTTTTGTTGGATTTTTCGGGCCGCGAAAACCGCTTTTTCACGTCGCGAAAATCCCGAAAGCCCCTAGCCAATGGATCCGTGCAAAGAAAAGGTTTGAAAACATACGAATACAAGTTTCTACCTAGATCTACACTTAGATCTACAAAAGAAAAGGTTATACCTTTGAAGCAAAGCCCTTCGCGTTCTCGCTCGTCCAAATAGTGCCGGATCTCGAAGTTGTCAACGTAGACAACTCTCTATATGTATCCACACAAACAAGTAGGTGGAGAAAAACCACACAAAAGGTGTGCTAGCACCTTTGGATGGTTCGGCCAAGAGAGGAGAGGGAGAGAAAAATTGGAGCAAGGAAGAAGATGAAGGAATGAATGAGATTAATTCACAAAATCAAACTCATCTACCCATTCATGTGGTCGGCCACATTAAGAGGGTGTGTAACTCCCATGGAATGCCAAGAGTCACAACTCTTGGTAACTCCCATGAGGTGGCATCCCACTTAAGCAACCATGATGATGTGGAGCATCATCATTGGCCCACTCAATGCCAACTCACCAATGAGGTGGCATAAAGTCAAGTCAAACTTGACTCTTCATCTTCCTCTCAAGTCAAGTCAAACTTGACTTAATCTCTCTCATGGTTGATCTAATCCAACCATTTAATTCAAGCCAATTTAATATAATGAATCTAATTCATTTAATTAAATTGATTCAATGAGTCATAATCCAAATTAGACTCATTAAACACATGAATCAACTTGAGTCTAACTCAATTAGCCCAATTAGGATTACTCTTAATCCACTTTGATTCATCAAATGAATCTAATCCTCTTGGTTCATCATATGAACCTAATCTCCATCTAATTGTCCTTAGTGTGTGACCCTATAGGTTCTTGTAACGTTGGCAATGCCCCTAAACCCATTTAGGAGCATAAGTAATGAGCGGTATCTAGCAACACATCATTACTACCCAATGTTACAAGAATGTTGAGATCCAACATCACCTTTGTGACTACTAATTGTGACTCCTCACAAAATATGACAAGTGTCCTTCTATCCTAGACATCTAGATTGATCAATGTGAGGCATAGACCGTGTCATCCTCTGATCAATCTAAATCTTGAACTCCAAGTAGACTCACTAAATCAAATGAGCTCAATATCTTATATTGACTCATTTGGGCATGGTCATGCACTTCGTGGTCTCACTCTATCAAGAATACCGATGTCTCTCCCGTCATATAGGAGGGATAGATCCCATCTACATCACTCACATCCCTCCACATAATTTGTTACATACCCAGTAATCGCCTTTATAGTCCACCCAATTACGGGTGACGTTTGACGAAACCAAAGTACATAACTCCTTATGTAGGGAACCATGGTGACTTCAGGTCTAAGGACTAGTAGTCATACTAATAGTCACATGAGAAAGTATATGACACTCATATAACGGTCCATGATACTTTCTCATGCCGGGTCATTCAGTATACATTCTCTAATACATACCCATGTGTCAACTTGATATCTCTATATCCATGACTTGTGAGATCAAGTCATCGAGTTGACCTACATGCTAGTCTTATTGCATTAACATTGTCCCTGAATGTTAATACTCAACTAGGAATGATTAAGAGTAGTGTTCCCTATATCATCTCACTATCGATTCAACCAATCGATTGATATAGGTAAGAACCTTCTACTCAAGGACGTTATTGTACTTAGTTTATTTGGCACCAATACAAGTAAGTATAATAACCAAAAACCAAATGCCTTTATTTATATAGAATATGATACAACAAGTCTAAAAATATAATCATCAAATGATTGGCTCTAGGGCTCTAGCTAACAATCTCCCACTAGCACTAGTGCCAATCAGTGTAGGCTCTAAGCCCCAATGACCTAGTGTGACCATCATGCTTCCTCTGTGCCAAAGCCTTGATCAAGGGATCTGCGATGTTAGCCTCTGTAGGTACTCTGCAAATCTTCACATCTCCTCTCTCGATGATCTCTCGAATGAGATGGAAGCGCCGTGGTATGTGTTTGGTCCGCTAGTGTGAGCGAGGTTCCTTCGCCTGTGCTATAGCTCCATTGTTGTCACAATAGAGCTCAATAGGGTCAGCAATGCTAGGAACCACCCCAAGTTCAGTGATGAACTTGCGAATCGAAACTGCCTCCTTTGTTGCCTCTGATGCAGCAATGTACTCGACCTCTGTTGTAGAATCAACTACTGTGTCCTGCTTCAAACTCTTCCAGCTGACAGCACCATCGTTAATGCAAAATACAAACCCTGACTGCGATCGGTAATCATCCTGATCGGTCTGGAAGCTTGCATCACTGTAACCCTTTACAGCTAACTCACCATTGCCTCCATATATCAAGAAATATTCTTTAGTCCTTCTTAAGTACTTAAGAATATTCTTGACCGCTATCCAGTGAATTTCACCTGGATCTGACTAATATCTGCTCGTCATGCTCAAAACATACGAGACATCAGGTCGAGTACATAGCATGGCGTACATGATCGATCCTATGGCTGAGGCATAAGGGATCTGATCCATGCGGTCTCTCTCCTCTCTAGAAGAGGGACCTTGAGTCTTCGAAAGACTCACGCCATGTGACATCGGCAGAAATCCCTTCTTGGAGTTCTGCATGGCAAACCGTAGGAGTACCTTATCAATGTATGTACTCTGACTTAGGCTAAGCAATCTCTTAGATCTATCTCTATAGATCTGTATCCCTAGAATGCGGGATGCCTCACCTAAGTCCTTCATTGATAAGCAATTCCTTAGCCAGGTCTTGACAGACTGAAGCATAGGGATGTCCTTCCCAATGAGTAGTATGTCATCCACATACAATATGAGGAAGACAACTATATCCCCTACAACCTTCTTGTAGACACAAGGCTCATCTTCGTTCTTGATGAAACCAAACTGTTTGATTGCATCATCGAATCGAAGATTCCAGCTCCGAGAAGCTTGCTTTAGTCCATAAATGGACCTATAAAGCTTGCTCTGCTAGTATGCTGTGGATCTACAAAACCCTCAGGTTGTGTCATGTACACATCCTCGAGCAGGTTTCCATTCAGAAACGCGGTTTTGACATCCATCTGTCATATCTCATAGTCATGGTAGGCTGCAATAGCAAGCATGATCCAAATGAACTTAAACATCGCTACTGGAGAAAAGGTTTCATCATAGTCAATACCATGAATCTTCTTGAAACCTTTAGCTACCAAGCGACCCTTATAGATAAGTCCATCCATGTCAGTCTTTCTCTTAAAGACCCACTTACACCCAATGGGTTTTACCCCTTCAGGTGGATCAACCAAAGTCCATACTTGGTTGGTGTACATGGATTCCATCTCGGATCTCATGGCTTCTAGCCATTTCTCGAAATCTAGTCTCATCACAGCTTCCTGATAGGTGGTAGACTCATCCTCTATGAGCACAACGTCATCATGGTCAGACAAGAGATATGAGTATCTCTCAGGCTGACGACGTACCCTATCAGACCTGCGAAGAGGTATGTCTACCTGAACTGGTTGTTGTTCCTCAACTCTTTGTGGAACAACATCATCCACAATATTTTGTGGTTCTAGTTCAACTTCCATCGAGGCTTCAGTGCTAGGATCCGCATCTTGAACTTCTTCAAGATCGAATGTAATCTCACTAGTCTTTCTAGAAATAAAGTCCCTTTCTAGAAAGACTCCAGTCTTTACCACAACTATCTTGTGTTGGCTGGGAATGTAGAAGTAATATCCCTTAGTTTCCTTGGGATATCCAATAAAGTAGCACTTGCCGGATTTGGGTCCTAACTTGTCTGAGACTTGATGTCGAACGTAAGCCTCACAACCCCAAATCCTCATGAAAGATACCTGGGCATCTCTCCCAGTCCATATCCTATATGGTGTCTTTATCACGGCCTTGGATGGAACTCGGTTGGGTATAAAAGTTATCGTGTCTAAAGCATAGCCCCAAAGGTATGTCGGAAGATCTGTGTGACTCATCATAGATCGTACCATATCTAATAGGGTACGATTCCTCCTTTCGGATACACCATTTCACTGTGGTGTTCCAGGAGAAGTGAGTTGGGATAGAATCCCACACTCAGCTAGATAGTCACGGAACTCATGGCTAAGGTATTCTCCACCTCGATCGGATCGAAGTATCTTAATACTCTTGCCAAACTGGTTCTGTACTTCATTCTTGAATTCTTTGAACTTTTCAAAGGATTCAGACTTATGTGTCATCAAGTACACATAACCATATCTACTGAAGTCATCAGTAAATGTGATGAAGTACCTATAACCGCCTCTAGCAGCGATATTGAAAGGGCCACATACATCACTATGTATGAGTCCTAACAAATCAGTCGCTCTTTTGCTGTGCCCACTAAAGGGAGTCTTGGTCATCTTGCCTAGTAGGCATGACTCGCACGTCTCATAAGATTCAAAATCAAATGAGTCCAGCAAACCATCCTTATGGAGCTGAGATAAGCGCTTGTCATTTATATGACCTAAGCGACAGTGCCAGAGATAGGTTTGGTTCAGGTCATTTGACTTGAACCTCTTGGTATTTATGTTATAGATAGGGCTTTCAAGGTCTAGAATATAGAGTCCGTTTATCAGAGGTGCACTACAATAGAACATATCGTTTAAATAGACGGAACAACATTTGTTCTTTATTGTAAACGAGAAACCTTTCTTGTCCAAACAAGAAACTAATATAATGTTCTTAATTAATGCAGGCACATGACAACAATTGACTAACTCTAGTACAAGCCCAGAGGGCAGAGATAGAAAATAAGTCCCTACAGCAACAGCAGCAACCCGTGCTCCATTGCCTACTCGTAGGTCCACCTCGCCCTTTGTCAATGCTCTGCTATGTCTCAGCGCCTGCACATCAGTACAAATGTGAGAAGCACATCCAGTATCTAATACCCATGATGTAGAAATAGATAGATTGACTTCTATAACATATATACCTGAAGTGGAAGTCTCACTTCGCTTCTTCTTAAGATCCTCCAAGTATACCTTGCAGTTCCTCTTCCAGTGCCCGGTCTGACCGCAGTGGAAGCAGGTAGCATCCTTGGCGACCCCTTCTTTAGGCTTCAGTGCCTTGCCTTTGCCCTTGGCTTGGGACTTTCCCTTACCTTTGGGCTTACAGTGTTGGGCTTAGCCTTCTTGAGGTTCAGCTCAGCAGTTCGCAACATACTAAGCAGCTCGGGCAGTGGCTTGTCAATCTCGTTCATATTGTAGTTTAGAACGAATTGACTGTAGCTATCCGGCAAGGATTGCAAGATCAGGTCAGTGGCCAGCTCTTGGCCAAGTGGGAACCCCAACCTTTGTAGGTTCTCTATGTACCCAATCATTTTGAGTACATATGGGCCTACAAGGGCTCCATCTGACATCTTGCACTGAAACAGTGCCCTTGAGATCTCAAATCTCTCATGCCTCACTTGACCTTGATACAGTTGACGAAGATGTTCAACCATATCGTAAGCGCCCATTAACTCGTGTTGCTTCTGAAACTCAGAGTTCATGGTCGCGAGCATTAGACAAGACACATTAATGCGTCATCTTGATGCTTCTTGAAAGCATCTCGGTCAGCTCGCGGGGCAGTGGCAGGAGGAGCCTCCGGAATGGGCTGCTCCAGAACGTACAGTTTACGTTCTTGGGTGAGAACTATTCTCAAGTTCCTGTACCAGTCCAGGAAATTTGCTCCGTTGAGCTTGTCCTTCTCAAGAACAGATCGCAGGGAGAAAGTCGTATTTGACATCATGGTTATCTACAACAAAAAAATGCAGAAATAAATATCATATTCTTAATCATTTAATTAGGCCTTTAACTAAATGATGCTCCCACTGAATTCTATAATATAATTCATGTGGGACAAGATCCACATCATACTAACCCTTGAGTTAGCTTTGGCTAATACGCCCAAGACTTAGTATGGTCGGTAGGTAACTAATTACCAATTACATCTCTATGCAACTCTTGTTTATAGGATAAAATCCGCATTTATATTAAAACTCGAGTTAGCTTTGGCTAATACGCCCAAGAGTTAATATAAATGTGATTTTGACCTATCTACCAACCATTGGATAATGCCTATAGTTAAACTCGATCCAATTGAGTTAACTAGTTACTCAATCTAATTGAGTTGTACTCACCCATGCGTTGATAGGCGGGACCAAGATTGTCCCTCCGTACCCTATCAAGATAGTATGTGTTGCTCTGCTTTGGCAGATTCAACAACAACATGCGATCGAGGTAGTGGTAGGTATCACAATATGGTAGGCATTACGAGTTGACGCGATTTAGATCTAATCTAAAAGATGATGCGTATCATATACTCGATAGATCTAATCTAATCGTGGGGTGCATCATGTGCACGATTTAGATCTAATCTAATCGTTATGCACTAATTAATTACTTAATTAACTAGCATGCATCACATACATACAAAAGCAATTAATTAAATAATTTTGTGATTATGTCATGGCCCTAATATGATCTTCTCAAGACAATGAGAAGATCGGATGGTCAACCTAAGGTCAACAGCTTCTCAAGCGCCTTCCTTTTGACCACCTTGTGTTGCTCACACCTTCCTCGTAACTCCGTCTTGAGTGGACCTTCCACAGCTTCAAAATTTACATTACATTTTGAAACTCGAGTTACATTTGAGTCTAAATCTAATTTACAATCAGAATATAAAAAGGGAGGCACGACTCGCAGGTCGCGTATCAAATACAGCACACGCAAACACACAAATGGCATGCAGGCCATATTTTGAATTACAACACAAATTATCCAATCGAATTGGGTCTTTGGGCCATGACTATCACAAAAAAATAATATATAATTCAAAATTATATATTTCTATAATTTTCTGTAATTTTTCTATAATTTTACAATTTTTACGAGTATAATTTCCCGGCGGTTCCTTTTAGCGGTTTTCGGGCGTAATCGCGGAACGAATCCCCTTGCGGGGCCAGGGGCAGCGCCCCTACCCGCGATCTAACCATCGCGAGGGTTCCTTTACGATCTAACAGCACCTTAGCCCGCTCTCCCAAAAAGTTTTGGGGCGAAACTTAGCCGTTTAGGGAAAAACTTCTCGGTAGTCGAAGCCTACAAGTTTCGAAACACTTGTGCTTCGCTTATACGAGAAAAATACCCATAAAAACTATAAAAATCATAAATTTACAGAATATTACAGAACTGAAAAAGTTTTCATAAAATACAAAATAAACTCATATTCATCTTCGCACGTGGCTCTGATACCACTGTTGGGTTTTTCGTGCCGCGAAAACCGCTTTTTCGCGTCACGGAAACCCCGAAAGCCCCTAGCCAACGGATCCGTGCAAAGAAAAGGTTTGAAAATATACGAATACGAGTTTCTACCTAGATCTACACTTAGATCTACAAAAGAAAAGGTTATACCTTTGAAACGAAGCCCTTCGCATTCCCCACTCGTCCAAATAGTGTCGGATCTCGAAGTTGTCAACGTAGACAACTCTCTATATGTATCCACACAAACAAGTAGGTGGAGAAAAACCACACAAAAGGTGTGCTAGCACCTTTGGATGGTTCAGCCAAGAGAGGAGAGGGAGAGCAAAATTGGAGCAAGGAAAAAGATGAAGGAATGAATGAGATTAATTCACAAAATCAAACTCATCTACCCATTCATGTGGCCGGCCACATTAAGAGGGTGTGTAACTCCCATGGAATGCCAAGAGTCACAACTCTTGGTAACTCCCATGAGGTGGCATCCCACTTAAGCAACCATGATGATGTGGAGCATCATCATTGGCCCACTCAATGCCAACTCACCAATGAGGTGGCATAAAGTCAAGTCAAACTTGACTCTTCATCTTCCTCTCAAGTCAAGTCAAACTTGACTTAATCTCTCTCATGGTTGATCTAATCCAACCATTTAATTCAAGCCAATTTAATATAATGAATCTAATTCATTTAATTAAATTGATTCAATGAGTCATAATCCAAATTAGACTCATTAAACACATGAATCAACTTGAGTCTAACTCAATTAGCCCAATTAGGATTACTCTTAATCCACTTTGATTCATCAAATGAATCTAATCCTCTTGGTTCATCATATGAACCTAATCTCCATCTAATTGTCCTTAGTGTGTGACCCTATAGATTCTTGTAACGTTCGCAATGCCCCTAAACCCATTTGGGAGCATAAGTAATTAGTGGTATCTAGCAACACATCATTACTACCCAATGTTACAAGAATGTTGAGATCCAACATCACCTTTGTGACTACTAATTGTGACTCCTCACAAAATATGACAAGTGTCCTTCTATCCTAGACATCTAGATTGATCAATGTGAGGCATAGACCGTGTCATCCTCTGATCAATCTAAATCTTGAACTCCAAGTAGACTCACTAAATCAAATGAGCTCAATATCTTATATTGACTCATTTGGGCATGGCCATGCACTTCGTGGTCTCACTCTATCAAGAATACCGATGTCTCTCCCGTCATATAGGAGGGATAGATCCCATCTACATCACTCACATCCCTCCGCATAATTTGTTACATACCCAGTAATCGTCTTTATAGTCCACCCAGTTACGGGTGGCGTTTGACGAAACCAAAGTACATAACTCCTTATGTAGGGAACCATGGTGACTTCAGGTCTAAGGACTAGTAGTCATACTAATAGCCACATGAGAAAGTATATGACACTCATATAACGATCCATGATACTTTCTCATGGCGGGTCATTCAGTATACATTCTCTAATGCATACCCATGTGTCAACTTGATATCTCTATATCCATGACTTGTGAGATCAAGTCAACGAGTTGACCTACATGCTAGTCTTATTGCATTAACATTGTCCCTGAATGTTAATACTCGACTAGGAATGATTAAGAGTAATGTTCCCTATATCATCTCACTATCGATTCAACCAATCGATTGATATAGGTAAGAACCTTCTACTCAAGGACATTATTATACTTAGTTTATTTGACACAAATACAAGTAAGTATAATAACCAAAAACCAAATGTCTTTATTTATATAGAATATGATACAACAAGTCCAAAAATACAATCATCAAATGATTGACTCTAGGGCTCTAGCTAACAATTTTAATTTATAAAAGTTTCCTTTTATAACCAACCCTGAAGGGAATTTTTAAAGAGAAATTTTTATTTTAAAAATTTTCGGAAACAAATAAGAAAGTTTAATTTTGTATTTAAAACTTGCCTTATTTGGAGCATGTGAAGGGGTCGGCCATGTAAAGGGTTAAAAGGAATTTTTAATTAAATTTTGCTTATTAACCAATGGCAAGGAATATAAGAGAATTTTAATTATAATTAAATTTCCTTATTTGGCATGACCAAGGATATAAAAGATAAGGTAGGGGTGCCTTCATGAGACACAACTCTCTTTTATTTTCCTCACCTCTTTTCCTTGGTGGTGGTCGGCCCTTGTCCCTTGCTCTTCTCCTTTTCTCTTCTTCCTTGGTGGCCGGCGGCATCAACACTAGAGGAGATATTGGTGGTTGGTTCTAGCTTGGAGAAGAATGAGAGAAAGGAGGCTTAGTTCTAGTATCCCTTGGAGCTTGAAGGTCGGTGGCTGAAACTTGCAAGGAAAGAGGCTTGGTGGTTCTCATCTCGGTAGATCGTTGCCCACACAACGTCCGAGATAAGAAGAGGAATATGATAGAAGATCAAGAGGTTGTTGCTTACAAAGAAAGGTATAACTAGTAGTTCAATTCCGCATCATACTAGTTTTCCTTTGTATAGTTTTTGAAATACCAAACACAAGAGGCTAGTGATTATAGTTTTTCGGATTTGTGATTCAAATTTGTGTTTCTTTGTTTTTCGATCTTGTGATTCGATTGTTCTTTTTGGTTAAACCTAAGGTTACTATAAGGAAATTAAATATTGAATTTCGTTGAGAGGCTTTGTCAAGGCAGTGGTGGATGTTCCCATACCTAAGAAGGCCAAGTGTCTCGCCATGTTTGACCTGGGAGCCGATCTCTGAAATAAATATTTAATTGAATTTGTAACATAGGTGGATTTGGATCTATAATGTTAAGTATCATTTGCGATCCAAGTCTAAACCTCTAAAACAGGTGATGGCGTGGAACGACACCAGAGTGATTCTCTTCTTGACGGCTCGCCTCCCAACTCTCCCCCCGAAAAAGGGTTAAAAACCCCTTTTATAGGCTAGGGTGCGGCGCGACAACATGGTCGTGATGCGTTGCACGGCCGTGCCGATTGGCACGGTTGTGTGATGCTGGGACTTAGCTTCTGGGGACACGGTCATGCAGGATTGCACGACCGTGTGCTGCTTGGCCTCGGTCATAGGGGGCACGGCTGGTCAGGGTTGGACGACCGTGTTCTGATCCGCCTCTAGATTGGTCACACGACCGTGCAAGGGTTGCACGGCCGTGCATTTCTCCTCTTCTGTTTGGCCACACGGCAGTGCAAGGTTTGCACGGTCGTGTTCTTTGGCTCGCTTCGGTGCGTCAACAAACGTTGTTTTTGCTCTGAAAGTTGTCCCTGTCATCACAAAACCAAACAAAGAGCAGATATCCATATAAAAGAGTATATATGATGAATACATGATAAAAGAGGCGATCATACAAAGAATATGTACGTATAAAGCAAGTGAATGTGCGTAAAAACATGCATAAATCATCATAACATTTACGAACATCAATATCCACAATGAATCAATCAACTGATGAGTAAAATCAGTCAACTCATAAGCAGAAATTAGTCTAGCAATAACTCTTTAAAAGAGTGTTTTGAGGAAAATTGACATAGTCAGTTCTTGAGGGGTTGGTGATGAAGTGTTGTTGCATTTTCTACCATGAAGAGGTAATCCAAAATGACAAGTAAGCATCTAAAGCAAAGTTTCTTAATTATAAAATATTTTTGCTTTTATTTCTATTTGTATCTTGTATTTTTGTTGTGTGACTTTGTAACTATAGATTTGTTAGATACTTCCCCACCTCTTAAAGGTATCCGAGAAGGATAAGACTTAGTGGTAGTAGTCGTTAGGACTAAACCTTGGGCATAATCTTCTTGGGAGGCGGTGAACTAAGTAAAACAACTATGTTTGCATTGCACAAATCAACTCAATGTGATTGAAGATATTCACATCTCATCTAGCTCACACGGATTTTAACAAATTTGTCCCATTTGATCAATTATATTTTTCCACATTTATTTTGACCCACTTGACTGGCCATTCTTAATTGGCTCGATCAAACTATTAGAACACAATTTAACTAACCCAATTGGACCAACCTATTTATATGATCTAACTTGTTCGTCAAGCCTGATCAATTTGTTCAGCTGCAAGCTTAGTAAGTTGGAAACAATTAGATTGTAAAAGAGTCGCTATTTTGTATTTAAATGAAATTAGTGAAATTCTTCTTTTATTATGAATCTCATTGTTTCATATAATTAGTAAATAATAATAATAAAAGTTTTAGTAGTTATATTATTTTGAGATGGATCAAATTATTTTATATGTTGTAAGATGATTCTAAAGTAAGAAAATGTAATGCGATTTGATTTTGAGATACAATTAATATCTAGATAAGTACAGATGATATATTGAGAACAACACATTAGAGATTTAAGGTGAAAATCATTTGGCAATTTAATAAGTATCTTCGAGTTTCTTATGTAAGCTGGGTGCTCTGGTCCTGCAACTTGATATTATCTAATGTATCAACGTATTGGACCCCTGTAAAGAATTGTGTATATTCTCGGGCTACCAAAATCATCAAAATAAACTATTGCCACAATAAAAATCCACCATTTTTAAAGTTAAGAGCTATCCAAATTCTGCCTCAATCATTCAGATCCAAAGCCACAAAAAGACATGTCCATGACGACTTGACCTATCAAAGACTGAGTCAATTCATCATTTTCAGTTCCAGTGCCATAATTCCTTCTTTTAATTTCTGGCTCCATGATTTCATTTCGGATGAAACTAAATGATCCCTGTCTATAAAAGCAGATCCAGAATCAAAGAAACTTTCACCAATTTTCCTCCCATTTCAAAGTATATAGTAGATACTGATCTCTTTGTCCCCAATTCCAACAGTATCATGTCCAGTGATCAGAACAACTCTGGTTGCCATGAAGCTCCTAAACCCCCACAGGCTCCTCGGAAGTGGCTTACTGTTCTCTGCATCGACGGCGGCGGGGTGCGGGGGATCATACCGGCTACGATCCTGGATTTCCTTGAATCCAAACTCCAAGTGCGCGCCCATACACATACAGAAACTTTTTGTAGCAAAAAAAACACCTACTCTTCACGCTGGTGATGATTGTGCAGGAACTGGATGGACAGAGCGCGAGGATCGCCGATTACTTTGATGTGATTGCCGGCACAAGCACTGGCGGTCTTATCACCACGATGCTTTCGGCTCCTAACGACAAGAAAAGGCCCCTCTTTGCTGCCAAAGAAATAATCAGTTTCTATTTAGAACACTGCCCCAAAATTTTTCCACAGAAGTTAGTACATAAGACATATTGCATGAAAATTCTTGTAGATCTAGTTTTAGCTCCGTTTCATCCCTCATGCAACCTATTGTTCTTTCAGAATTTGGTTCATGTCTAATATCTTTCATGCAATCCATCGATGTAAGTACGACGGTGAATACCTTCACTCTATCATCAAGAATTTGCTAGGCGAGACACGACTCAGTGAAACGTTAACGAATGTAATCATCCCCACTTTTGATATCAATCTTTTGCAGCCAACCATCTTCTCAACATATGAGGTACTGTTTTTTTTCTTTTCTTTTCTTTTCTTTTCTCTGGTAAAGTAAAGTGTCTAATTTCATTCATGTACACAGGCAAAGACCGATCCGTCAAAGAATGCCTCTCTTTCCGATGTGTGTATTGGCACATCTGCAGCACCAACCTATCTTCCTGGGCATTGCTTTACAATCAAAGAGAAAAGTTATAATCTCATTGATGGCGGTGTAGCAGCAAATAACCCTGTAAGTAGTCTATCTCCACTGTTTAGATGAGCTACGTTATATACTTCAACAAAAACCCACTATAAGTCCTGATGTACAATATGATGAACAGACCTTGGTTGCCACGACACAAATATGGAAGGAGGCCATCGCTGGGAATCCTGATTTTTCGAGGTGCAGTCCTTTTAACTATGACAAGTTGCTGGTCATCTCGATTGGAACTGGAGTGCCCAAACAAGAGGCAAGGTTTACTTCTCTACAAACCGCCAAGTGGGGTTTGCTTGGGTGGCTGTTCCACAGAGGGACTATGCCCATCATCGACATTTTTACTCAAGCAAGTGCAGACTTGGTTGACATCCATACTTCTGTTGTTTTCAAGGCACGCAATACCAAACATTACCAGAAGCATTATCTACGAATACAGGTAACGGGACCTTTTCATCATTTGAAGAAGCCATTCTAATGGGTAAAAGTAAGGTTGGTTTTGATGTGAGCAGAATGATGCACTGACTGGAGATGCTTCATCGATGGACATAGCGACGACGAAGAACCTCGAGAAGCTGGTTGAGATTGGCAAAGAGCTCCTCCAGAAGCCTGTGTGCAGGGTGAACTTGGAGACTGGACAATTATCTGAGGCAATGGATGGTGGAACCAAGCAAGTGGCTGAAACTAATGCAGAGGCTCTCGCTCGTTTTGCAACCAAACTGTCAAGAGAAAGGAGCCGCAGGCAGATGAGATAAATCTAGCTTTGTATTGGTGGTGTGTGGCAATTGTATGAATGGCTCAAAGTGTGCTTTCGACGATGAATAAACATCTTCTTCCTCCTTCAATTCCCACCTTCAATTCCACTTTTCTACTTCACTCTCCCCCTCCACCATTTCACAAAGTCAACAAGCTTGAATTAGGTCAATTTGTATTATTATGTGTTGAGATATATCGGTGTGTAACTTATTGGCTCGATGGGTTGACTCGTGGTGACAAAAGGTAAATATACTTGTCCCCAATGCCTCCATCAATTCGTCCCAGAGTCAACACGGAGGAGGTAAATCACGGACGGCTACTAATTTTTGGAATTGCTTAGATTGTTGTTGAAATGCATGAAACAATTGCAATATATAAAATAAACCACTTACAATTGATGCCTTATGATTGATGTTTCTGCTTGTCATTTAACGGATGATTACGACAAATCACCCCTTGAAATCTAGAAGCAAATCCCTTAGCACTTGATGTTATTTTTCACATTTCATCCATCTCATTCTCTTTACTTGGACGCATACATACAATGGGAAATCAACCGTTTTACTAAGTCTACCTCATAGTTGCCAAGTAACTTCAAGATGTAGTTGTTTTCCATTAACATCTTCCACTCATCCAAGCATTATGAGCGATTAACACTAAGAAAGTTGTCACACTTATTATAGCCACTCTCCAAGACAAATTGGAGACATCAATATCTTGAATTTACCCTAGATTAAATAATCTACATCAATATGAATATATCTAATCCCTTATAATGACTCTTATGTCAAGAGCATGTTCAATATCTCCAATTATTACAATTATTCACAATCACATTTTTAGCACTAAACTAAAAATATAATTGGTAGACTTGTGAATAAATATATGAGATGTAAGTCAATTGTAATTTTCCTTTTTTAATTAGAATTTATTCATTTTAATCATTTGTTTTCTTAGTCATCCTCTATAAACCAAATCATGCATAGTCAATAGGAAACATGCTAAAGTAGAATATTGTGTTTCTATGTGTGTTTTAAAATTTTGTTTTCTAAATAAGTAGCGAAAGCATAATAATTTTCTAAATTATTGGAGCACGCGCAACCCCACACATATAATATACAACACGTATGCAAACATAGTCATAGATTAAATTTAAAAAAACAAAATTATACCTACTGGATGACTTTGAGCGGCAACGACATCAACTAGCAAACTTGATAAAGTTTGCCTCTATCGATATCCATGCTAAGATACCTTTGAGCCAGCTTCACTAAGCCACAATTCTTCGCCTCTGATTTGATACTAGCCAAATGTAGAGATAAAATTTGAGAGAGATCTCACACTCCAATTTTTGTGCTTGGCAGAGTAAGGAACCCGATGACACAAAAATGGAAGAGAGGGCAGCCCTTTACGACTATTGTTCTTGCAGCACAGTAGGTCCTTACCTGATGTTCGGCGACTGGAGGGTGTCTAGAAGGTCTGGCAACTACAATAGCTACCGACAATGAGGCTATGGGAGATAGCAGCAAGAGGACAGATGCCTCTTGCTAATGTTGAGCACTTGTTAGACATGTTGTTACCCATAGATGGCTACTAGCAGGTGGCTGGAGCTTCACAGATGGCATACAGCTGATAGTAAAGAGTCACAACTCCTTTAGGTGGTGGCGTAAGGAGAAACCCTTTCTCTTTATGTTTGCTATCTAGCGGCAAGGATGTTCAACGTGAGGTAATTGAGGGTAGCCAGACTACAAGGCCGACAGTAAGACCAACACCGGCGATAGTGACGACGTCAGCAACTACTAGGGCAGCAATTTTTTGAGGGCAGTGGTGGTAACAAAAAGGGGAAACCTTTTTTGTTCAGTAGTAGCTGCAAAAAAGGTGGAACCATCACCCTAGCGGCCCCCTGGGCCTGGCCCCCCAGGATTCCAGAGGGAGTAAATCACGGTTAATGCTGGGCAAGAGAGGTGACTGGGGGTCGCAGGAATTTTTGGCACAGCAGACCAGGATTTTAACCCCGTGTGCAGCTGGCGACCTTTGACCCCAGAACCTTAGCTGCAAGAATCAGGCACCTCTCCAGCTGATCCGAATTTTGTAATTAGTTCCCCCTTTTTCCTTCCAATCCTCTAATTCTCCTCATGAGGGATATATTTATACACCTCATCATGACATGGAGAGAAAGTCACCTCCCAAACCCAATAACAACCGTAACTCGATCCATTACCATTAAGTTTGGTTCAAAACTAAACAAATTTGGTTTAAAATTAAATCAAACCCTTTTGATTTATCATTAAACCATTTTGGTGCATAACTAAACCAAACCCTTTTAGTTTATTATTAACCATAATGAATCTAACCTTGCCTACAGGAGCCATGGACCACCATCGCTTCTGTTGCACCAAACATCTTTCATATTTGCTCCTCGTTTGGTCATACTAAACTTAGTCTCTCTCAATCTTAGAATCCAATTCTCAAACTTATTTTAAATCTTTTAGATATAAGTATAGTGCATATAATCCAATAGGTTTCTAGTTTATATTGGTCATTAATAATTAAGTATTAATTACAAATTGATCATGAGTGACACCTAGTAGTACATCATGATTCTCAATTAACCAAAAAATCACAATTAATTTCAGAACTATTTCTAAACCCTTTAGTAGCTACATTTATTTATGCATCTATTCCTTTCACTCATTTTATACCCACTTTGTTTAGAACATGATTTATGTATCAATCTCTACTAGGCTGACTATGTCACACCTAGCCCAAGTAGTAGTTTCTTGTCATGTGGATTCAAATTATTTAAACATGTGCCAAGAAGACCATCCTCTTGAAGTGTAATGTTTTGGTTAAAGACTTACAAGTAATAATCCTGAGAAGAGGTCATAGGATATATCTCTCCTTATAAAAGGAATAGTGAATCCTATATGGGTTATTCAAATACCTTTAGGCATCTCAACTTATACCTAATCATCTTGGGATCACATCTCTAAGGAGATGCTTGCTTAAGATGTCAAAATTATTAGAATGTATACTAAAAGCCTAGCTTTTGTATAAACATTTATTTTGAAATAAGAATCACATTGATCAAATTGTTGGTGCAATATCCCTCAGGTCAAGGTTGACCTGGTTGACCAACCTTGAGTCTTGGTGTGGGTTTCAATGTTTGACAATACAAGACTTCGATGAAGTGGACAAGTGCAGGTGCAGTTGTCATTTGGGGAGATTGTTTGGTGCAATTCCCCTCTGATCAGGATCTGATCAGGTTGATTGAAGAAGAGTCAAGTAGGTCAAGGTTGACTGGATACTTGACTGAGAAAATCCTAACTGGGATGTTGGGCAGAATGAAAGTCCTGGTGAGTGAAGCCAGGCAGAAGAGAAATCCTAGTGAGTGAAGCTAGGTGAAAGTCCTGGTGAGTGAAGTCAGGCAGAAGAGAAGTCCTAGTGAGTGAAGCTAGGCAGAATGGAAGTCCTGGTGAGTGAAGCCAGGCATGAGGGAAATCCAGATGGGTCAAGATTGACCAGACATTTGGTGAAAGTCCTAGTAGGTCAAGGGAGTGACCGGATACTTGGCATGATGAAGAAAAGTTCAAGTGGGTCAAAGGGATTGACCGGACACTTGGTGAGGGAGTCATAGCAGGTCAAGGGTGACCGGATGCTAGGCATGATGAACCAACAGGTCATGGATTGACCGGATGTTGGTTTAGGGGCTTTGGGACTTGGTTTTGGGCAAAAACCAACAACTGGATCGATCAACCGATCGATTGGCTGGAGCCCAATCGATCGACCGATCGATTGGGGTGTCCCTGCTAGAAGCCTTCGTCCCAATCGATCAGTGGATCAATTGGGAGGAAGCCGCGAGCGCACAGAAGCCTGCTGGATCGATCAGTGGATCGATCCAGAGGTCCCAATCGATCAGTGGATCGATTGGGAGTTACGATTTCGCGCGATAAGCCCTGGATCGATCAACTGATCGATCCAGGCTATTCCAGAGAGCACAGAGGCGCTCTGGATCGATCCACTGATCGATCCAAAGCCTCCCCGATCGATTGGGAGCATTCCAATCGATCGGGATCCGACCGTTAGCGCAGATAAAGGTCATTGGCGTGCGTCTTCTTCGAGAGAGCTTACAACGATTCATCACCGATCCAGAGGAGCTTCTCCACAGCGATCTTCCACTCTCAACACCAGTTCTTGAAGGATCTTGGAGGTTCTTCCAAGTCAAGAGGCGTGACTACTACAAGAAGAAGAAGCTAGGGTTAGGGCTTTTGTACTCATTGTAAGCTTGTGCTTGTATTTCATTACCTTTCCCTTTCTTCTTGTATTGAGAGTCTTGTAGGGCTTCTCCGCCTTTGGTAGTAATCATAAAGGAGTGTTTTATTAGTGGAGGGTGAGTGAGTAGGTGTGGATCCTTGGACTAGTCACCTCTTGTGAGGTGGATACCATCCTTGTTAGCGTTGTGTGGTTTGTTTCTTGTATTTCCGCTGCATATCTCTGAAGAAACAAGCAACGACGAGCACCTAGCACGCGACGAGCTATTCACCTCCCCTCTAGCTACTTTTCGGTCCCAACAAGTGGTATCAGAGCGAGGTCGCTCTTCACCGGAGTCATCGCCGGAAGGGGCAAACAAAACAAGCAAAGCTAGAGGGTGAAGAAGTTGGAGCAAATTCATCAAAGTTAAAGAATTCAAGAAGCTCAACTTCAAATGGAATTCCAAGATGGACTCGGATTCAATACGAGGGTGCCTCCACCATACACATCTACAAGCTTCGATCTTTGGAAATCAAGGATCAAAAACTTCTTAATGGTGGAGATAGAGCAATGGTTTGCTCTCATGGAAGGTTTTGAAGCTCCCACAAATTCCAAGGGCAAAGTACTCAAGAGGAGCAAGTGGAGCCAAAACCAAATCCAAATATGTGAGGCCAATGACAAAGTGACCAAGCTTTTGGTCAATTTATTGACGAGCAACATCTTGGAGAAAATAAGAGAAGTTGAAGATGCCAAAGAGCTATGGAGCAAATTGGCCAAGATTCATGAGATCCCCTCCACTGTACAAGATCAAGAAGAATCCAAAGAGGGTGACTCATTGGATCAAGTACAAGAGGATGAAGATAAAGAAGAAGGTGAAGCCTCCACCTCTAGGATTGAGGGGGAGTAATCTTCATTGACACCGGAACAAGAGCAAGAAGAATCCTACACATCCGGGTCAAGAGAAGAAGAGGATGATGTAGCCTCCACCTCCACAAGTCAAGCAAAATCAAATGGAGGAGTATCATCTTCGGATCAAGAGGAAGCCTCCACATCCACATCACATGGAGAAGATGCCACCCCTACAAGCAAAGGTATAAATATTTCAATAAATAATAAAAAATCATATTATATGTTTTGAGTGTAGGGAGAATGGGCACTACAAGAGCAAGTGCCCTAAATTGGCCAAGAAGAAAGGCCAAGTGACACCCAAGGGTAAGGAGAAGCCCAAGGAGACCATCCTCGGAACAAAGAAGAGCAAGGAGCACATTGTGTGCTTTTCTTGCAATCAAAAGGGGCATTACCGAAGTCAATGCCCTAAGGGGAAGAAGGTGGTCAAGGCTCATGGAGGAAGCTCAAGTCAAGGGGGAGCCTCCAAGGTAAAAAGAAAGGTAACTTTCATTGAGCCTACCCCTTTAAATCATGGTAAAAATCATGATAGGTCCAACTTATATCATTTTAATGCTATTTACCATGAAAATAGGAAGCATGATAGCGTTAAGAAAAAACATATAGCTTTTCATGCTAAAACTACCACACCTAGGATTAGGAAGGTAGATGAAAATCTAGGCAAGAAAACTAAGGGTTTAGTTATAGGCCTAGAAATAAAAATGCTCATGGTTTAATGAAAAACCAAAATCTAAGGATTTAATGGTAGAAACTCAAGTCTTGAGGTCAAGGCTTGATAAAATGGAAAAGACCCTAAAAAGGATGGAAAATATCCTAAAAGGGCAAAATGAGCATAGCCTAGGTCTAGGAGCACAAAGGTCATCCAATGCCCATAGAGGTTTGGGATACAAACCCAAGGCTAAGAAGGATGTGCCCTCTTACCATAGGGTTCCATATAGCTATGGAACAAACCCTAGGTCTAGTGGTCAAGTCAAGAATACTAGGGAGGTCATCTCTAAGAGTATTTTTGCAACAAATGTGACTAAGACTTCTAAGAAGTCTAAGAAAGTCACAAACAAGGTCACAAGGGAAGCAATCCCTAGGATTGACCTAGAAAAGGTGACCAAGGCTTCTAAGAAGCCAAACAAGGTCACTAGGAAGGTATCTAGGGAAGTTATCCCTAGTGAATACCTAGAGCATCCAAGGAGCACCAATAGGTTTTGGGTTCCTAGGAGCATCTTCTCTACCCCATAGAAGGGTTAGAGAGTGTCAACTCTAAGAAGAAGGGTAGTTAACCCAACTTTGAAGAAATTGACACTCTAGGAGCATTTTCAAGGTTATTATTAACCTTTGAAAATGAAATGGATTTATGTTTACTCTTGGAAGAGTAAAATGTGCCAAATTTGAGAAGTATTGATTTTAATCTTAATTGGCACAAGTTGGGAAAATCATAAGAACTACCAAGTTGGGATTTTGGTATGTTCTTAGAAAATTTAAGGTCAATCTAAGCCTTAATTTAAAGTACTACTCTTGTGGAAAAATGAAATATGCCAACATTTGAGGAATATGCTTGATTTCAATTGGCATAAATTAATCAAGAGAATTAGAAATGCCAATTTAAGTCTTGGCATCTTCTTAAAGCACTTTTGGGCAATCTAGGTTTAATTTTAACTTAGCTAAGGTTTAAGGACACCTAGATAGGTAATCTAGGTATTTTATTTACGCTAAACTTTGCCATGATTATTTGCCCATTATATACCATGACATCATGTTTAGTTTTGTATTTTGCATTTATCTGTTATCATGAAAAATATAAAAATACCATGTCATGTCATACATACATCATGTAGTTATAGGAATCTTTCTTTTGAAAGCTATTTCATTTTGATGTATGCCATAACATTATCATACATTATGTTTATTTCCTTAAAATTAAGGACAAATGTTCTTACCAACAAGTGGTATAAACAAATGGCATTTATAAACAAGTGGAATCAACAAATAACATCCTTGTTGGATGTTTACCACTCAAAATGCCTAGAAAGATATGCATGATCCCTAGATTAGGGCAAAACCAAAATTTACATCTCACAAAGACCTATAAGATGACTTGTATGTGTTTTGTGCACATTAGATACAAGTGAGATGTTAGGATGATGAACAAAACTCAATATGTTGATTTAGTGCATTCTTTTGAGTTTTAAATTCATCAAAACACATAGTTATGTGTGTTTCCCATCATTGGGAAAGCTAATGTACAAGTAATGTGCATTAAGCCCAAGGAACATGGTGGGATATTAGTTTTGAAAATATTTTTAAACTGATTTTGGAAAACCTTGGTGAAGGCTATCTTTTGATAGTAATCACTATTGAATAGTTAGACACAAACTTGAAGAAAACACTAAAGTTTTTGCAAGTTTTCAAGTTTGTGTCAATCTTTGAAAATATGATGTATTTTCATAGAAAATTATTTTTTCATGATAAAGTATACCCTAAATAATGTCTACATAAATTTTCACGATCTTTGAAATTTTGTAGAATTTTCTAGGGGTTTCTGAAATTGGCTGAAATTGAATTTTAGCAATTTCAAGCCTTCAATCGATCAATGGATCGATTGGATTGCCTCAATCGATCAGCCAATCGATTGAGAAGGCATTTCTCGCGAGCAGAAGCTCGCTGGATCGATTAGTCGATCGATCCAAGAAGACTGAATCGATCAGTGGATCGATTCAGCGTGGTCCGATCGATTGGGACCCAACTCCAATCGATCGAAGTTGCTGATTTTGGCTGGTAAAGCCTGATTTCAGCACTTTTGAACCATGGTTAGTCTAGGTAACCATTCCAAACCCTCAAAATACATGTGTATACATAAAAAGAGTGTTTTCATGTTGAAAACAAGGATGGATTGGTTAAGGAAGACTAAATTGAAGTTTAGGTTGAGGTTTATTTCAACATTGAATTTTTGAACCTCAAAACTTCTAAATTTGGGTTTCCTAAAGGTTTAGGGATTCCAAGTCATTGTTGGTGCAATGACAGAAGTTATCACCATGTCTTTAGGGGGGGGGGGTACTCTTTAAAGACATGAAAATTATTTTTCATGAACCTTGGAAGGTGGTTAACCTTCTTTTCAGAAAATGCTCGGTTGAGCGTTTGAACTTTAATGGGGAGTGGATATCCTCATTGTTCAAGTGGGTTAAGTAAAAAATGCTCAAGGATGGGCATTTGACTACATTAATGGGAAAATGTAGGGTTAAGGATAATGAATGGTATGTGACTTTCATTATCGTGTTGATCACAACGAGTGAAGTTGTGAACAACGATGAGCAACTCTTCAGGGGGAGAGTCTCAAAGGGGAAAAATTTTCAACAAGTGAATTTGTTGATGTGTGCCCAAAGATGGGGCATGTTGTTGATGTGTGCCAATAGGGGGAGAATGAAGGGTTTAAGTTAGGACTTCATTACCTAGAGGGAGTTTGCCCTCCTAGGAGGAGAATGAAGGGTTTACCTTATGCTTTCACTACCTAGTGGCATGAAGGAGGTTTAGGCTATGAGATTAGTCTAACTTAAGTGTGGTATTGTCAAACATCAAAAAGGGGGAGATTGTTGGTGCAATATCTCTCAGGTCAAGGTTGACCTGGTTGACCAACCTTGAGTCTTGGTGTGGGTTTCAATGTTTGACAATACAAGACTTCGATGAAGTGGACAAGTGCAGGTGCAGTTGTCATTTGGGGAGATTGTTTGGTGCAATTCTCCTCTGATCAGGATCTGATCAGGTTGATTGAAGAAGAGTCAAGTAGGTCAAGGTTGACTGGATACTTGACTGAGAAAATCCTAACTGGGATGTTGGGCAGAATGAAAGTCCTGGTGAGTGAAGCCAGGCAGAAGAGAAATCCTAGTGAGTGAAGCTAGGTGAAAGTCCTGGTGAGTGAAGTCAGGCAGAAGAGAAGTCCTAGTGAGTGAAGCTAGGTAGAATGGAAGTCCTGGTGAGTGAAGCCAGGCATGAGGGAAATCCAGATGGGTCAAGATTGACCAGACATTTGGTGAAAGTCCTAGTAGGTCAAGGGAGTGACCGGATACTTGGCATGATGAAGAAAAGTTCAAGTGGGTCAAAGGGATTGACCGGACACTTGGTGAGGGAGTCCTAGCAGGTCAAGGGTGACCGGATGCTAGGCATGATGAACCAATAGGTCATGGATTGACCGGATGTTGGTTTAGGGGCTTTGGGACTTGGTTTTGGGCAAAAACCAACAACTGGATCGATCAACCGATCGATTGGCTGGAGCCCAATCGATCGACCGATCGATTGGGGTGTCCCTGCGAGAAGCCTTCGTCCCAATTGATCAGTGGATCAATTGGGAGGAAGCCGCGAGCGCACAGAAGCCTGCTGGATCGATCAGTGGATCGATCCAGAGGTCCCAATCGATCAGTGGATCGATTGGGAGTTGCGATTTCGCGCGATAAGCCCTGGATCGATCAACTGATCGATCCAGGCTATTCCAGAGAGCACAGAGGCGCTCTGGATCGATCCACTGATCGATCCAAAGCCTCCTCGATCGATTGGGAGCATTCCAATCGATCGGGATCCGACCGTTAGCGCAGATAAAGGTCGTTGGCGTGCGTCTTCTTCGAGAGAGCTTACAACGATTCATCACCGATCCAGAGGAGCTTCTCCACAGCGATCTTCCACTCTCAACGCCAGTTCTTGAAGGATCTTGGAGGTTCTTCCAAGTCAAGAGGCGTGACTACTACAAGAAGAAGAAGCTAGGGTTAGGGCTTTTGTACTCATTGTAAGCTTGTGCTTGTATTTCATTACCTTTCCCTTTCTTCTTGTATTGAGAGTCTTGTAGGGCTTCTCCGCCTTTGGTAGTAATCATAAAGGAGTGTTTTATTAGTGGAGGGTGCGTGAGTAGGTGTGGATCCTTGGACTAGTCACCTATTGTGAGGTGGATACCAAGTAAACCATCCTTGTTAGCGTTGTGTGGTTTGTTTCTTGTATTTCCGCTGCATATCTCTGAAGAAACAAGCAACGACGAGCACCTAGCATGCGACGAGCTATTCACCCCCCCCCCCCTCTAGATACTTTTTGGTCCCAACACAAATGTCTACATTTAGTTAAATGTAGTTGTCCATTTAATTTATATTATAGATAACATGGTGTGTTGTGTCACACAAAAGATCATGTTATCAGTTTCTTATAAATTATAAATAGTAGCTCACAACCAAGATGGATTGGGACAAACCATTGGAATGGTTGTAGTGTAATTTGGTATTAGTTTATCTTGACTATAAAATTGCACTAGTAAACTATTTGTGTATTGAGCAGAACCATTTGAGGCTGTTCTTTTTATACTGACTGCATAAAAGAACACAACCTCTGTTATTATGGATGTGCGTACTCTTAATCCTGATATAATAACAATCACATATACTTAGTATTTATTTCTTTAATTTATCAATGGGTGAGATTTATTAGTTAAATCAATAGGCCCGATAAGTTGGGAAATAATATTATTTATATGATGTGTTGTTGATTATAGAAGGAAACTATGTCCTATTTATTAGGATGATGATTCCCCCTTGAGGAGCTCATAAGGATTGTCATGTAAACCCTGTAGGTGGACTTAGTTCCAACATGACAATGAAGTTGAGTGGTACTACTCTTGGAACTAGATATTAATTAAGTGAGTTGTTAGTAACTCATTTAATTAATGAACATTCGATATCTTAAACACATGGAGATTAATGCATTCATGATAAGAAGGAGCCCATAATTATGTGACTGTAAAGTACACTCTTAAACTTAAAAGTAAATTCTATAAAACTATAGTTAGACCTGCTATGTTATATGGAGCTAAATGTTGGGTTATGATTCGAGCACATGAGCAGAAGATGAGAATTGTAGAGATGAGGATGTTAAGGTGAATGTGTGGACATATGAGTATAGACAAAATAAGAAATGAAAGCATTAGAGAGAAAGTCGGAGTTACATTTATTGAATTAAAACTCCGAAAGACATGTTTAAGATGGTACAGACATGCCCTTAGACACCCAATAAATGTTCCAGTTAGGTGATGTGAAACTATGATAAACATGCATATCAAATAAGGAAGAGGAAGACAAAAAAAAACTTGGTTAGCAACAACAAAATAAGATAAAATTTATTTAAATATAAATGATAATATGGTAGGAGATAGAGTTCAATGACATAAAAGGATTCATACAACCGACCCCACTTAGTGAGATAAGGCTTGATTGCTGTTGTTGTTTGTATATTACATAGGGTATAATGAGGTATTATAGAATACTCTTAATAGAAGATCATTTATACAAGTGTAAAGTGAAGATCACACTTTAAATATGTCAGAAGTTATGAATCCCAAGTCTATGGTCGAAACGAATACGACAAAGAATCGATAGAAGCCTAAGATAGCTACTGTATGAGTATGATTATCTTAGTTTACACTAATAGATGAATAATTCAAGACATAGTTTAAAAGATAGTGATACAGTTGGGATCAGGATGAGTTGATGATGGGCGGGAAGTTTGGACAAGTTTGCAACACTCATAAAATGATGAGTTAATGATGAGGAAAAGTCGGCCACCAAACTAGGATTAAAGCAAAGTGGGATGGGAAATGAATCCCTTTAACTTATGCAGCGAGCCCCGCATCCTTACTTTTCTTTTTTGTTCTTCTCCAATAACTCCCTTATGCACCCCTTCTTTTCTCAATAGCTGCATTAGGAATCCAAGGAGATCGACCAATGCGAGATGGTGGTGAAGAGCAAGGGGAAGGTTCATTGACTTAGAAAGAATTGGTGATGGCAAACTCACTAGGCCACACTACTCTTGGAGATGGGGCTTGGGACAATTCTTTGGTAGTTAGAGTGCTTGAGATGGTGTTCGGACGACAGAGTTCTTAGGATGGTGTTGGGTTGTCAGAGAGTTCGGGAGTGCAACCCATTTGAGTTTGGGAGTGAACCACAGGTGCATACTATTGACATAGCTCCAGCCTAATACCAATGGTATCAAGATCAATTCATGATGGATAGAAAGTTAGGAAAGATAGCGGCTCTTGCGGAATGACAACTCTAAAAGAGATAAAGAGAATTATCAGAATTGATCGGATTAAATTATCAAATCAAATTAAATTAGTATTAGAATTATTCTAATAATTTTATTATAATTATTAAAATAATTCTCAGAATAATTTTTAAAATAATTTTATTATTTATTAATTGATTAATTGATCAAATACTTTTTAAATATTATATATTATATTATTTTTAAAATAAATATCAATCAACAATAAATTTTATTTCTTATTTTCTCTTTATTCTTCCTCTATCATAATATCTGAGCTTTGTTCTTCTTTGCCACCACCACCTCTTATCTCCCCTTATTATTATCCGTTTCTTTTTTCTCAAAACAAAATTTCTTTAATTAATCTGGTTTTTTCTCTCTTTCTACCTTTCCAAATTTGCTTCCCTCCACGTTTTTTTTTGTTTATCCCTCTCCACCTTTCCCTTTAAGCTTTCTAAATTTGTTTCCCTCGGCATTATTTTTCCCTGCTCTCTCACGATTTGACTTCCACAGCCGCTGAACCCTTTCCCTTCTCTTCTTCGTCACGTGCCTCCTCCCTCTCCTTCTATCATCCGGTTTTGCCTCTGAGTCAGACCACAAGTATCAAGCTGAAGATCTGGTCACGCTTCGCACAATCCGGCTGCCGCCGTGCTCTGCTCCCAGATCCAGCGGCGGCCATGTATCCCGGTGCCCGATCTTCCCCTTTCTTTGTCGCCAATTGAAAAGCAGCAGCCTTTCAGTGCCAATCCCAGTCAGCCAACTTCCTGTTCCATCATATTCCACAACACCTTCCTATACCTTTGCAATATTAAATAATCAACATTATGATCAAAGACAAAGTTTAGAAAAATATCAAATTTATTACATCATTGAACATATTGAAAATCAATGTTCCAAAAGATATAATTGGTCATATACTCGGGTGACATGTCAAATTTATCTCAGAAATTGACATTTTGATATTTAATGTCCTAAATGATTTAACTCAAATTTTATTGGAGGTCTTGCAAGTTCAAAACAACCACTTGCTCCACAAGTCTATCCTAAAGTTCTCTCGTCTGTGCCTTCTTATAGTAAAAAATCTCAGAGTTTTTATCTACTGAATGATATATTGATACTAGAGCAACTCATCATGTCACATGAGATTATAATATCTTTACAAACGTAATGTCGTATTATGGCTCAGATACGGTTCAAATATGCGATGTTCAGATTTACAATTTGCTAATAACACATATATTCATTTATCCAATCGTACTTTTCACATGTGTAATGTGTTTCATGTTCCATCTATTACTAAAAATTTACTCTCTACACGTTAATTTTGTCTTGATAACAATGCCATTTTTGAGTTCCATTATAATCATTATTTTATAAAAGATAGAGGAATCAATACTATTATGTTTTATGGGAGAATAAAAAATGACCTCTACTATCTTCAGAGTTCTTTTCAATTAAGATTTTGTTAGTGAACGCACAGATAAATCAGCTTGGCATGTTCGCATTCGGCATCCTTCTCTTCGCATTGTTCAGTCAATCATCAATAGGTATGGTTTACCTACTTCATTTACATCTTCTTCATCTCATTCATATAAAGCTTGTATGGAATCTAAAAGTCATAACTTACCTTTTTTTCATTCAATCATGTTTCTAATTTTTCACTTGAAATAATTCATTCAGATGTTTGGAGCCCTGCACCTATTTTATCTAACCAAGGTTTCCAATATTATATTACTTTCATTAATCATTTAAGTAAATATACTTAGCTCTATTCTATGAGAAGGAAATATGATTTATTAAATATATTCTGTAATTTTCAAAATCAAGTTGAACGATATTTTAATCGTAAAATACTTTCTTTTCATTCTGATTGGGGAGGTGAATATCAAACTCTCAATCATCATCTTGTCTCTTGTGGAATTGTTCATCGAGTCTTTTGTCCTCACATTCCAAAGCAAAATGGCTTTGCTGAGAGAAAACATAGACATATAGTTGAAACTGCCTTAGCTCTTCTTCATCATGCATTAGTTTCGTGTAAATTTTAGGATGAAGTTGTTAGCACTGTAGTATATCTCATAAATCGACTTCCTACTCCATTGTTTAATCATAAGTGCCCTTTTGAAAAATTTTATAATTAAACCCCTGATTATACTTTCCTTCAAATTTTTGATTGTGCATGTTATCCATGGTTACACCCCTATTCTAAACACAAACTTAACTCTCGTTTACTACCATGTATTTTCCTTGGTTATAGCAATTTTCACCATGGTTATCGTTGTTTGCATATACCAACAACACAAATTTATATTTCATGACATGTTACTTTTGATGAGTCTTATTTCCTTTTTCAGTAGTTTCTTCGATCTCTCATCCAAATACAGGTGGCACCTTCTTAATGTCACTTAATATTGTCAGAAGTGATGACATCCTAGGTCATGCTCTGGAGCTCTCTAATAACTCCCCTATACTATCAGAATCAGCTCAGGTTGCTGTTCCAATCTTGGAAGCCTCGCCAGTCGAAGATAATATGCTCTCTACTTCTGGATCCTCGGATAATGTAAGTCCGTCATCTACATCACCATGTCAACCTACTTCCTCGTCGCCATCAAGTGATTCAGATGATAATGCTCCTCATCGCATGCTTCCTGTTAGTGACATTTATGAACGTTGCCCATCAAATGCAACTCGATATCCCTTTCCTCGAGCTCTAATGGTCTCTTCAAAATCTATTGAACCAACTTATTTTACACAAGCAAGCAAGGATCCAAATTGACGTAGTACAATGGCTACAGAATTTGATGTACTTTTTCGCAATGGAGCTGGAGTCTAGTTCCACACACTCTCTCAATAAATGTTGTGGGCTCTAAATAGATGTTCCATCTTAAACATTGAGTTGATGATTCTCTTGAACAACACAAACTCGACTTGTAACCAAAGGATTTAGTCAACAATCAGGTATTGTCTTCAATGACACTTTTAGCCTAGTCATCAAAATTACATCTGTCAGACTATTATTATCTATAGTTGTTAGTTCTAATTAGTCTGTTCGTCAATTGAACATTTCAAATGCAGTTCTCCATGGTCACCTTGAGGAAACTATATTTATGGAGCAACTATTTAGGTTCATTCATCCACAATTTCTGTCTCATGTTTGCCCACTTAAGAAATCTTATATGGTCTTCGACAAACTTTTCATGCATGGTTTCATCGACTATCTAATTGGTTACAAGCTCAGGGATTTTCTGGGTCAAAGACTGACTCATCTCTATTTTAAAAATATAATGATGGATTTATAATATTTTTTCTTATTTATGTGGATGATATCTTGATAACTGGCAATGATTACAAGGGTATCACAACTTTATTAAATCTTCTCAAACAAGAATTTCCTACTCAAGATTTGAGTATTGCTCATTTTTTTCTTGGTATTGAGTTTATTCTACATGAGGATGACTATCTTCTCTCTTAGAACAAATACATTACTGAACTTCTTCAAAGAGCCAAAATAGATGGAGTATGTTCGGTCTCTATACTAATTGCTATAAACAACTCTCCAACTTCATCCTCTCTTGCTCTGTATGATCCACAAATTTATCGAAACATTATTAAAGTCTTACAATATGTCACTATCGCACGCCTTGATATTACTTTTGCAATAAATCGTGCTTGTCAATTCATGCATGCTCCAATTGAACACTGGGATAATATAAAAAGAATACTTCAATATCTCAAAGGTACTATTCTACATGGTCTTTTTTTATATTACCAATCTTCTTGAGATTTACATGCATATAGTGATGCAAATTGGGCAAATTCTCCTGAAGATAGACGTTCTACTAGTGGATATGTAATATTTTTTAGACGAAATCTTATCTCATGAAATTTGAAAAGCAGCATATGACATCTCGTTCAAGTACTAAGGCAGAATATAAAACTATAGAAAATACAATATCTGAAATTATTTGGTTTCAATCACTTCTCTTTGAATTTCATCTTGCATCAAATATTGCACTAAAAATTTGGTGTGACAATATTGGAGCAACATATCTCACAGCAAATCCAATCTTTCATGCTCGTACAAAACATGTGAAAATTGATTTTTATTTTGTTCGTGAACGTGTGACAACTCAACAATTATCTCTCTCTTATATTTCTACTGAAATTAAATCGCTAATATCTTTACTAAGCTATTATCCGGACAGTATTTCAACAAGTTAATAAGTAAACTTAATGTCAGAGATATCCCGTTAAGTTTGTCAGGAAGTAAAAGAGATAAAGAGAATTATCAGAATTGACTGGATCAAATCATCAAATCAAATCAAATCAAATTAATATTATAATTATTCTAATATTTCTATTATAATTATTAGAATAATTCTCAGAATAATTCTGTTATTTATTAATTAGACAATTGATCAAGTACTTTTGAAATATTATATATTGTACTGTCCTTAACATAAATATCAACGAACAATAAATTTTATTTTTTATCCTCTCTTTATTCTTCTTCTAACAAAGTCAACTATAAGGAAAATTAGTTACCGTACTAGGATTAGAGTGACACCTTGACTGTTGATATCCTGTGCTTGCAAGAAGAATATTAGAAGGAGGGTAAGGTGGATCTTGATGAGATTCCTCCGATGTTCAAGTTAAACTTTAGAGGTGAGGATAAAACAGTCGGAAAAAAAAAATGTCTCCTTTGATATTGATATCATTCATTACGTTCGATAGAGGGAGAAGAGCAATGAAAAATTTTCCCACGCTTTTCCCTAAAGGATGGACATATATCAAAGGGTGAATCTCTTTGTCATTGTCATCATTGTGCTTGAATTAAGGCTCTTAAAGCCTACGACTTCCAAGCGTATTCAGACAGGCGGGCAGAGGAAGAGCTTTCTTAGGATATAAGGAATCTTATTAAGCTTATGCACTCATTCGTGAAGAATTCTATTCCTCCTTGTTAAAGTTGACATTAGATATTAAAAAAAAAATTCAGATGATTATATTTATCTTAAGTGTTTTTAAGAATCTATCTTAGTTATATGATAAAAGATAAATTATAAGATCATATTATAGTCAATTGTCAAATAAATAAAAATTGAAAAGAATTTTATTTTTTCAAGACATATACATCCAACTTAACTTTCTTCCTTATAAATAAAATAAAACAATAAATTTAGTTAGCTTTATTAAGTATCTCTGACAGGATCTATTTAGTTCCATAAAATTTTTTCATCTACTATTAAAATAAATTAAGTACATATGACAACAAATCCAAAAATCTAATATCCTTTAATTACACCCCGGGGTTATATATGGTATAATTAGGGGTGTAATCGAGTCGAGCCGAGCCGAGCCGAACTCTTAGATATTTGAGTTTGACTCGTTTATAATCGAGCCGAGCTCGAGCTTTATTTAACGAATATATTCATGGCTCACGAGTTTATTCGAACTTTTATTGAACCTAAACGAACTTAATAAATATAAATTATAAATTTAAATATTTATTAAAAATTAAATTATATATTTTTAAAAAATTATAATATTCTTGTTAAAATTTATAATTTTATTCTAACAAATAAATTTAATATATTTATCTATATTTTTCATAAGTAGAGTGCAAAATCTATAAATTCAATATCAAAACTATTATTTTTTTATTTAAAAGTTGATTCATGAGCTTAACGAACATGTTCACGAGCTAATGAGCCGAATATTGTGAAACTTGAGCTTGATTTATTTATCTTAACGAGGCTCATTAAACGAGCTCAAACGAACTTTTATCAAATCGAGCTTCGAATAGCTCACGAGCGGCTTTGGCTTATTTACACCCCTAGGTGTAGTGGTAGGATATCCAGGTTGTCACCCAGATACTCACGGGTCGAGCCCCAGCTATGGTAAATTTATAGGAATTTTTCCTCCAAATGGGGCACGCAACTAAAGGATACTAGATTCCTGGGTTACTCGATGCGAACGCTTCCCGATTTACTTTAGTGGCCGGTAAAAAACTTTCGCGGGGCATGATGCCCCTGAGCTATGGTGCAGCGGCAGGGTATCTAAGTTGTCACCCAGGCACTCGCAGTTCGAGCCCTAGCTATGATGAATTTATAGAAACTTTTTCTCTAAATGGGACATGTAACTAAAGGACGCTGAGCTCTTGAGCCGATGAAAAATTTTCGTGGGATCGAATTGATTATCCCAGACTCTATGATACCAGTCTGGTTAATCAAGTAAATGAAAAATGAATATCATTAACTTATGAAGCGGGCCCCACACCCTCTTATTTTTTGTTTTCTTTCTCCCTACCTTCCTTTTTTTCACCCGTTCTCTTCTCCCAGCAAGACGATGGTGAAGCCTGAGGAGAAAGCAAGGGAAAGATTTGTTGGCTTGGAAAGGAATTGTTGACGACGAACTCCTTGGGCCACGCTACTCCTGGAGATGGTGCCTGGGCAGACAAAGTGCTTGGGATGGTGCTCAAGCACACAGACTGCTTCGAATGATGCTCGGAATGGTTGTTTGGCTGACATAGTGCTCGAGATGGTGCTCGGGTTGACAGAAAACTTAGAAGCACAACGCATTCAGGTTGAAGAGTGTATCACATAGTTGCATCTTGCTGACATGGCGTGGGCTTAATATCAATGGTATCACATAGTTGCATCCGAGATTCGATTAATTAGAGTGTTGAGACAATAGTCGAACTAATGTGTTTGCCTGATGGTAGCGAAACAGGAGGGGTAAAGACATCGATTATGTTCAGAAATTAGTGAACACAGCGAAACTTGGTGTGAAAATGTGGACACGAGTCAGGAAAGATGGCCATAGCGACGCCTTCCCGGAAAGAGGAGGATATCGCTGAGGTGACTCCATCCGAGACGACTCCGTTTGAATAGAGGAAAATTTAGAGATGACTCTTTCCCAGGAATTAAAAAGAAAATTTTGATAGGAAATTCCATCCGAGATAAGAAAATTTGGAGGCGATTATTCTAGATAAAGAAAAATTTTAAAGGTGACTCTATTCCGACAAAGAAAAATGCTTGATCCATGACTAATTCTAGCCTGAATAGATCTAAATATCTAAAGTTCCACATAAACATAGCAATGACTCATAAAAATAAGCGGTGGTTCAATACTGGTAATAATTCTAAATTATTAGATCAATAAAGTAATTTGAAATGATAAATTGAGGAGGAGGAAGTCTTCAGATTACTTAATGTCTTCGCTCGTGATTCCCATAGACGATGCCAAAGTTATCCAATTGAGATCTGGATGAGTTGAGACGAGCGAAAAGTTTGGATAACCAAGTCGATGACGATGAAAATGCTGGAGCAATCAATATGATACTAGGTTTTGATATTTGGGCAAAGATATAAATTAGATAATTTTTGTATTTGATATGCCTTTATGAGTATACAGGATGCGGGTACAACAAGGTAAAGTTCAAGTATAATCTTGACAAAGGAAAGTCTAAGTGTGATATTGACAAATGTAAAGTCCAAGTGTGGAGGTTTGCCTGTGTAAGTCTAAGTATGTAGTTTTGACAACGTAAGTCCAAGTGTATAGTCTTGACAATGTAAGTTCAAGTGTGATTTTGCAAGGTTGAAGTCCTAGAGCAAGGAGCTCTTAGTAAGGTGAAGTCTTGAAAATGAGGAGCCTCTTGGCAATGGAAGACCCGACAATAAAAGACAAGGCCGAAGGAAGCTCTTGAAGGTAAGACGTGAAGGATGGAGAAACAACCAAGGGACACAAGGCTGATAGAGGAGACTAGAAGGTAAGGTCGAAGTTGTGCGGGTGAGGACGAGTACATTAGAGATTGTACTCGAGGTAAAACCCTAGGTTTAGGGTTTACCAGTCGGCTGGTGACTTTACCAATCCATTGGTGGGAGCGAACAGAGGACTCTATTCACTCAATCGATGTGGAACAGTTGACTGGTCTAGTGGTTAGTCCACTGGTATCGAGCTATTGAGTTGTAACGGTCGAATTTCACAAAGGCTAATCGACTCGTGAAGTGATCAATCGACTGGTAGCGGGAATATAACTTGTGTATTTCCTCCGAGCTCTATATAAAAAAAAAAAAGGTAGATCCGCTACCTTAGCGGCCCCCCTAGTGCCGGCCCCACGGATAATCCTCCGAGGTCTATAAAATGGAGCTCAGGGTGTCCGGCTTGGGTGACAAAATCAGAAGTGGTTAACTCCTAATTAGAGTCTTCAAACTCTCATGATTCAAGTACTCTTGATCGAGGTTGTGATGAGGTTTTTCCACCGACAAGGAGACTTGAACTAGACGGAGTTCTGGGGACTAATCCACCGATGAGTAAGGATCATCCTGTTGGTGCAATCAACCTAAGTTTGATTGGTACGATTATAGTTTTAATATGTGTGTCAAAAATTTTAAGTTATGCTTTCATATTGGTTTGATATGTGTGTTTGAGTCATGTAGGACTTGGTGAAACATGCATGAGGAGATTGGTCCGGCTAAGCTTGGGAAGCTCATCTTAGGGCTCGGGTCCTTAAGACAGTGAAGGATGATGTGGAAGACATCCGAGGGACCGCCAGACGAGGAGCAATGGAGTTGAGCCTAGGGAAGCGGACTTTAAGGCAACGTGAAAGATGACACGGAGAGGAGCCGCGGGCTCGGGTGTATCCGAGGGACGAAGGTTGAGGAAGAGGGCTTCACGGGCGACTCTGGAGAGGATGAGTGTGAGTGTGTAACTGGGACCAGTCGACTGATGGAAGTTGCAGTCGACTGATGGAAGTTGCAGTCGACTGGTCCAGTCGACTCAGTTGACTGGGAGTGAACAGAAGAATTCTGTTCGCTCAGCTAGCAGTAATCGGTCGACTGGTACTTTCACCAGTCGACTGGTAAGTGATCGTTGACGACCGTTGGCAGAAACCCTGATTCTGCCAAGTAGTCGTTAGCTGTGTCCAACAGTTGCACCAATCAACTGATGGAAGTGCCAGTCGATTGGTGTGCAGGAAATGAGTTGTCTTGTGATCAACTCTTTCCTCTTTATATATTGGAAGCTTGGGGCATTAAACGAGATTACTGATCTTGTTGATACACTCCTAGTCTTGGCCTCTAAGCTTCCAAAGCCTAACACTCTTCTTCCAATTCTTATTCTCAATCTTGTAAAGAAGAAGAGTGCCTTGTGAGAGGTTTGCTCCACAGAAAAGGAGAAAACTTTAGCCGGAGATTGTCGGGTACTAATCCATCGACGGATTAAGGATTCATCCACCTCAAGGACAAGCTGTGGAGTAGTAGCAAGCAATCTCCAAACCATGTTACATCGATTGTGTTAGCATTTGTGTTCTTATTTACTTTTATTGTTTTAGTTTCATTTCCACTTGCGCAAACTAACCTTCTTGTAGAGAAGTAATTGATTGGGGGTGACCTAGCTATCCAACCCCCTTCTAGCCGGGCACAAGATATCCAACACATCCATCTCAAGGACACGTCGGGAGTAGGAGCTTTATCTCCGAACTACGTTAAATGAACGTGTTAGAGTTTGCTTTCATTTTCCTTATCTTGTTTGTTTTATTATTCCGCTATGTAGTAATATCTTAAAGGAAGAAAGTTAAATTGGAGTGACCGTCTATTCAATTTCCCCTTTCTAGCTGGACCACGATCCTCAACAAGTGGTATCAAAGCAGGTTTACTCTCCGTCAGACTAACCGCTGAGGAAGCTAAGGATGGTCGGCTTGATTATCCCGTAGAAGTATAAAGGGAGAAATATATGAGATATCACCTTTTGGATGATGGAAAATGAAGGTCTTCTTCAAGATGGATTGAAATACCATGATGGCTGTTGAGGATCCATTTAAATTTCCAAGAGAAAAGAAAGGGAAGAGACTCTGACCACGTTATTGGACCAAGGCGTAAATTTCACGATCAAAGGCAAATGAAAAGGTAATATCAATTTTGATTGATATTTTACCTAATGACGTGATGAGTCATGAAGGTGAGTATAAGAAATGCCATGATTTGAAGAGCAAGGTAAAGATGGTTCTAAGTGAAGAATCTAAGCCTACACATGAAGAAGAAAGTCTAAAAAAAGGGATGTAGTGGCTCAAATGGAGGAGGAGCAATTGTAATTTGACATGTGCTCAACTTCTGAGGAGAATAAAGATGAGGAAATGTCTGTAGGACCGTTGCGGCTAGCTTAGAAGGGGGTTGGATATCCTGCAAAAATAAAAAGAAAGACAACCCTTCTCGAACTCTTTAAGCTAACACTTGTATAATAAATAGAGCAAAAAAATAAAAACATTAAAAGACGAGGCACAAGATATTTACTTGGTTACAACCGATGTGGTTGTTAATCCAAGAAAGATTAAGCACTAAAACTCTTTCAGACGGAGAAGCCTCTTACAGCGTTGAAGCACAAAAAACAGAAGCTCAGCTACAACTAGAAGTGCACAAGCGTTGGAATTACAAGTAATGAGTTCGTTGAAAAACTTCTGGACCAAGGCTAATTTATAGCCTTAGTCGGGGCGCCTGGAAGGGTTACGGGTGCCTTGGGGGGGGGGGGTAAAACTTTATCCCCAACGTTCAGAACGCGAATGATGCGTTCTGGTTAAATATGCTAGTCCGGGCGCCCGGAATGGTTCTGGGCGCCCCGGAGCAAAAAGTCAATAGTGGTTGACTTTTTGTCCGGGACCTCTTCTCCGGTTCAGTCCTGCCTCGGTCCGAGTCTTCTGCTCCGGATCCGCTCGCTTGGGTGATCTCTATCATCCGGAATAGGGCTCACCCGAACCCAACTTTCGGTCTTCTCGAGCAGCCTTCCGCTCCGGCTTCTCGTCCCTCAGAATCGCCGCGTGTTTCCTTCTCATCCACCAGCGTATTCATCCGCAGTCTTCGTCCCTCGGTCGCACCCCGTGCCGACCTTCTCGCTAGGTGCGTCTCTTGCTCCCCGAGTAATCTTCCGCTCCGTCTTTCGTCCCTCAGAACCACCGCACGCTTCCTTCTCATCTACCGGGGTACTCTTCCGCAGCACCTCGTCCCTCGGACGTACCGCGTGCCGTCCTTCTCGCTAGCTGCATCTTCCGCTCGAGTATCTGTGCTCCTAAGCTCCTGCACACTTAGACACAAGGTTAGAAACACACAGGATCTAACTTAACTTGTTGATCACACCAAAACAACCTTGGGATTCCAACAATCTTCCCCTTTTTGATGTGATCAACCCAAGTTAAGTTAGGGTAAAAAATAGATATGAAAATTAAACAATTTATTTTGCAATAATGTGCAACAAGATAGAAATATTAAATTTCAAAATTTTCCAATTTTCAATTTTCTACCTTTTCAATTGTCTACCTCCCCCTAGACTTATACTTTTTATTCTCCCCCTTTGATCACATAAAAAATTGGGGTTGCAAGAAAAGTCTAAAGGTTGACACTTAGAAAATTATAAAAATCTATCTCAATGATTTTCTGAAAATATTTCTAAGTCAAGAAAAATTTCTAAGTCATTAAGAACTTTCTGAGAAGTTTCTAAGTTTTCGCCATCAAGAAAAAAAACTTTCTAAGCCTAAAACTTTATGCAAGAAAATTTAAGACAATTTTTTAGAACATTTAAAAAAAATTCTATGCATTTATTATTTTTTTATTTTTAATTCTCATGATTTTATCAGAAAATTTTAAAATTTCATTTTAATTTATCATAACTTTTTAAATCATAATTTTTCAGATTTAAAGCAACAAATATTAAACATGCAAGAAATTGTATTGACAAGATAATTGGTAAAAATTCGTTTGACAATTTTTCTAATTTGCAAGATTCATTCGACAAAATATTTTGTAACTTGCAAGAATCTTTTGGCAATATTTCTGATTTGCAAATTCTTACGACAAAATAATTTGTAATTCGCAAGAATCTTTCGTCAAAACTTTTTGCAATTCGAGAAATTCTTTCGATAATATTTCTAATTTGCAAGAAGTGTTCGACATTTGATTTTCAAATCCCAAAAACTCTTTTGATGATTCAACTTTTAATTCGCAAAAATCTTCAAAAAAATTTTCGATTGATTGAACCAATTGTTCAGAAGGTGGAGGTCATACCTGACTTACCTTGTCGGCCGTTGGTTCTCCCCCTGTTGAATTACTTTCTTCCGAAGATTCTCCCCCTCCATCGATGCTCATTAAAGAAGGGCTTTCTCTGTCCTTGGGATGGACTTCGGGTATTTCGCCAGTTTCTTCATTCTCGAACTGTTCCGTCGGCGGCTTGGTGTCCATTGAGTTGTCGGCTTCCAAAGGTTCTTCGTAGAGCTTCAAGAACTTCTCCCAAAGTTCTTTTGCGCTTTTATATTCGCCAACTCTATTAAGATCTTCATTTGGTATTACGGTTAGAATGTGAAACTCTGCCCGATCGTTTGCCATTAACTCGTCACGTTGCTTCTTATTCCAGAGGTGTAGATCGAGTTCTTCTCCATTTGTTGTCTTTGGTGCTTCATAACCACATTTCAATATTAAAGAAATACCAAAATCTGAATTCAAATATTCCTCCATTTGTTGCTTCCAGGAAAAAAACTCCCCTTCGAATGCTGGTGGGTAGTCACTAGCTTCGGCCATTATTTTGTTGCTTCAGACAGCGGTTAGTCCTTCTGAGGCGTCTCGGCTCTGATACCACTTGTAGGACCGTTGCGGTCGGCTTAGAAGGGGGTTGGATATCCTGCAAAAATAAAAATAAATACAACCCTTCTCGAACTCTTTAAACTAACACTTGCATAATAAACAAAGCAAATAAATAAAACATTAAAAGACGAGACACAAGATATTTACTTGGTTACAACCGATGTGGTTGTTAATCCAAGGAAGATTAAGCACTAAAACTCCTTCAGGCGGAGAAGCCTCTTACAGCGTTGAAGCACAGAAAACAGAAGCTCAGCTACAACTAGAAGTGCACAAGCGTTGGAATTACAAGTAATGAGTTCGTTGAAAAGCTTCTAGACCAAGGCTATATTTATAGCCTTGGTCGGGGCGCCTGGAAGGATTCCGAGAGCCCTGGGGGGGATAAAACTTTATCCCTCAACGTTCAGAATGCGAATGACGCGCTCTGGTCAAATATGCTGGTTCGGGCGCCCGGACTGCTCCGGGCGCCTCGGAGTAAAAAGTCAACAGCGGTTGACTTTTTGTCCCGGACCTCTTCTCCGGTTTAGTCTCGCCTCGGTCCGGGTTTTCTGCTCCGGATCCGCTCGCTTGGGTGATCTCTGTCATCCGGAATAGGGCTTACCCGAACCCAACTTCCGGTCTTCTCGACCAGCCTTCCGCTCCGGCTTCTCATCCCTCGGAATCGCCGCGTGTTTCCTTTTCGTCCACCAGTGTACTCATCCTCAGTCTTCGTCCCTCGGTCGCACCCCGTGCCGACCTTTTCGCTAGTTGCATCTCTTGCTCCTCGAGCAATCTTCCGCTCCGACTTTCGTTCCTCGGAACCACCGCACGCTTCCTTCTCGTCCACCTGGGTACTCTTCCGCAGCACCTCGTCCCTCGAACGCACCGCGTGCCATCCTTCTCGCTAGTTGCGTCTTCCGCTCGAGTACCTGTGCTCCTAAGCTCCTGCACACTTAGACACAAGGTTAGAAACACACAGGACCTAACTTAACTTGTTGATCACACCAAAACAACCTTGGGGTTCTAACATTGTCATCTACATCTTCAAGAGTTAAAGAAGAATCCAAGACAAGTGAAGAGGAAGTTTTGGAAGTTAACTTTGTAAGTATCTCCAACAAAGTTAAGTCAAAGGACCACGTCATTTACTTCGATTGCAATGAGAAGGGACATTACAAGAGTAGATGTTCAATGGGTAAGAAGAAGGTAAATCCTAAATCCACTTAAGTTGTTTTAGATACTAATGTGAGTTGTAGGAATGAAGAAGCCAAAAGGAGGAGAATGTACATTGTATACTTCATGTGTGGGGAGAAAGGTCACTACCATACCAAGTGCCCTAGGAAGAGGGAAATCAAGAAGTTGGCACATCTAAAGAAATGAGAGAAGAAGAGAAGCTCAAGTTGAAGGGGAGCTTCAAGGGTAAAGGAGGTATACTCTAATTTGAATTATAATTCAAATTATTATTTTCCCATACATGATGGCATTGATAATAATTATCATCATATAACAATGAATTTTTTTGACTTTAGGTATTATGATAGAAATAGGGTAAATTTTAAAATTAACCCTAAGGTACCTATACATATAAATATAGACAAGTTAGAATCTCATTACCTACGGAGAAGAAGGAATGAAAAATTTAGGCAAAAATCCCAAGAAGAGGAGGCACATGCTTAGAAAGATGGATAGGTCAATTGCTACTACATTAGCTTTTGCACTCGAGCTACTATTAGCAACTCAAAATCTTCTGGTGACAAGGTGACGGTTGTAAATCATCCAGCTTCTTCCATATCTGAGTTTCATATTCAGGTAAAAGTTTCCATAGACGATGCCAAATTTGATCTTGTCTAAAAATTGAAGAGATGGTACACTGGGTTGATGGCTCTGCTGTTGATTGGGAGAAGACCTTAAGATGAAGGAGAGATGACACCGAGCCTTTCTCTCTACACACACCTGAGAGAGCAAAGGGAACATTAGGGCAAGAACCAAGGAAGAGGTCTTTGGCGCAGACACTCTGACGTTCAAGTTAGTATAATGGCCGAGCGAAAATGGAGAGGAAGAATAATAGATACGTGTGCGTGATGTAAAGTTTGCAAAAAAGTATTGTGTAATAAAGCTTACCTCACCAATAGATTAATCCCCCCCCCAATTGTATATCATCTCTCATAACCTCCATAATAATGAGGTGACAAGAAATATTTTAGCTATCAGAAGATGTTGAGCAATAGAATGCGTATAGTCTAAAAGATGTACATTTATCCTCTAAGGAATCTTCCATTACATACATATAAACAATTTTTTATAACCTCCGTAATAATGACAAAAGATGTATAGCCACCTTTATAAGAAGGTTCCATGACAGAGATGTGTCAGAATATCCGAATCTTCCCTAGTGAATAGCTGTTATTGTTTGACGGGTTGCTACAATTCTCTGACACTATTGTCTCATGAAGGAAATCCAACCGACCTTATACTTGTCCAACTATATAATAGGAGATTTTCATCCTTGAAGAACGGGGAGCTCGGTCCTATAATTTCGGTTGGGCATATGGTCGATCGGCTATTTAGCTGACCAGCTGTAGGCTGAGCATTATATTGAAGGGATGAGCAATTGTATACTTGATGCATGTCTTTGAAGAGTAGGGATTCTAGCGCCATGTAAACCTGACCGACCTTATGACCAGCCGACTATATATAGGGAGACTGGCACATAAGAAATGAACTTAGATCCATAGGTTCGACCGACTATTGGGTAGTTCGGGTTTAACCTGTGTATCTTGGCACTGAGCGGAGTGGTAAGTCTCTTTAAGTCCGGCCGATTTAGGGGCCAACTAACCATATGTTGTGAGACTTAACGAATAGAGAGTTATCCCCTAATCTTAGATAAGCCCGGTCGACTTTTGGGACGACCTTCTATATATTGGTTGTCTCGCCATAAGTAGAGCACTAGGTCCCTCGGGTTCAACCGGCTCATTGGTTGACCGGATTCGTATTAAAGACCTTAGTGCTAAGGAGTAAAGGGTTGAACCTCGATGAGAATGACCTATTCCTCTAACCTTGGCTACCTCCTCACCTTAACTTTAACCACCAATTTATTTTAACCTTGACTGTCACGCCACCTCTGGATCCACTTACAAGACTTTTTATAACAAGTCTTTAGTTATATAGAAAATAATAATAATAATAATAATAATCTCATTATATGGTAGATTATATTATTGTGATTCTTATTATAATTTAAGTATTTTTAGGGCACTATAACTAATAGAAATAATATTGTTTTTGAAGAGGAGAGGTTCGTTGATGGCTGTCATTGTTCCTCCAAAATTTTTGTCAAAAACCTCAGAATAAGGATAGATATAACAAGGCAAGAAATTATGAAAGGCCTCTCACATTCGATGAGAGGGAGACTGACTGGAGAGAAAAGAGAAGGGTTCATCCAACAGAAGAATTCCAAGAGGAGCGACGGGGTGTTCTGTACATGAGAGGGATCATGTAAATGGGTGGAATCTTCTGATTTATAAAAGGGTAAACCACTAAGCTAACCCTGCTATTGAATCAAACCAGTGGACTAACAGTTTAACTATAAATTAACCACTTATTTTGAGTTCAATTCAAGCGCCTAACACAAGTTCAACTTGGTCATCACTCGACCTTAAATAGCCAAACAAAACCCCCAATTGACCCACAACCAAATCCCAGACACATCAAAACATCCACTAAACATAACAAGCTACCTTTGTTTAACTTGGCTCATTCTCAAATCCAACCTTTACCTTAATTAACACCTTTAATTAGGATATACTCGTACCTAAATTCGAAGTAAGACTCTACATACTCCAGCAAATCGTTTTTGAAGAAGAGAAATTAAGTCTATATCCCTACATATCTCAATTCATACCTATGAGCCCTTTAACCTGGGATAAAACTATAGCATTAGCCAACAAGTTTATGTGTTTCATGTAAAGCAAAATCTCCACAGGTAAGAAGAGATATCTCAGATACTGGAAAATCAATGAAAATTTGACCTATCTTAAATCTGTCAGTGTGAGTATCAAACTTGTATCAGCCTTAACATATCCACTTCTTCGCCTATATTGGAATGAAGTTTTGAGTTTGACCCTTTGCCACTGTAATCTAGGCTTTAAACACTTTCAATCATAACAAGGAAGGTAGAAGAAGAATAGAAAAAGCTCAGCCTAGCATTTAAGCCAACACATCAAGGTACAGCTAGCCTCTTTATTTTCATGCAAAAATATATAGTCTATTATTTCAGTAGGCATTCCACAGATTGTCAAAAGGTTTGTAAAAGGTTAATCATCCTCGAGGGTGACTTTGACGCGCAATAACTAGATCGATTCCAATTGATTTTCTTGATCCCTTTTTGCTCAGCCTAAGTACATATATCAGTTGACAAAAAGCAGTGGTTCTTCAGAGAGCAGCACCATAAGGTCAATATCTGTCTAGCACAGACAGACCTCATGGCCTTTGTTACTCAGCAGTGAAATTCTCTTATTTGCAGGCTGCCATGCATGCCTATCATCAACATCATAAATGCATTGTTCATCGGCAGATTGGCAGCTGCTTTTCCTCTCCACCAGTCATTTACTTGGCCTACTACACATCATGCGATTATCGACATAATCCTACCTCTGTTTTTGCAGTTAAAAGGACACATGTAACTTGTAACTTCTGGGAGAGGGTTGAATCCAAACTGTTACTGGCATATAAGAGACACCTGAATGATCACTTTTTTTTTTCCTTCCTTTTTCTTTTGTAGTTAGTTATCTTGTCTGATGACACTCTTTTCCTTTTCACTTTTTCCTCTACTAAGAAAGTTTTCAGTTCCAGAAATCACTCCATATCAGCCAATGGAGCTTTTCTCATTCTTTTTGTGATGATATCGGCACATACATGTCTTCCTTTTTATCATTGACTGTCCTATAGTTACAATTCAGCTTCCTCAGAAACTAAAACCATAACTAGCACAATCTAACTCTGCATTAGTTCACTCTCTGAGACTGCATCTCCTCTAGTTGATTCAAGATCCATGCTATAGTAATTTCTCTTCTGAAAGGATTTCAAAAATTGAAGGAGAGGACCACAAGAGCACTAGCAGAACTTTACTGAGAACATGTTTAGTTCATTCATGGACATGAGAGGAAGCTGAAACCCACAATGTTTGTCACAAAAGCTAAGGTCAGTGCTTTCTCTTTCACAACTGTTCCTGTCATTTCCCTGTGCCAGTATTGCATCCATGCACCCTCATTAATTTTCTTTTTCTCTTTATCAAAACCATCGAGATGAGCAGCTAGGCAAGTTCCCACCACCTTTAGCAGCATAAAAGCAGTAAAGGCTGTGACATCCTTCCTAGGACCACAAACACGAGGCTTGCCCCATCCTCCTTCCCACAGGCCCTATCATTCATCAATGAACAACAAACACTCCTTGGCAATATATATATATTTTTCCTGTAAAAAAGAAAAATCTTTAAGATTATGATTATGTTTTGTTTGTGTAGGGTAGAAGACTAGAAATATTAGAAACTGAGAGCAGTTGATACTTATACGTAGAGTCCAGTCCTCCTTCATTATTTAATTATGCATATTTGTAATGGAGTAGGTGTTCAATGATTGGGGCAGCTCCAAATAAGAAGATGGTGGTGGGCATCGACTCTGATAGCTATCTCCTTCATTCACATGGTCCCCTTGCCACTACAGTCCATGAGAAGGAGAAAAGAATACAAGGCAGTACACAAGGTGAGACCTAACAACCACGTACGGGCTAATAGCTAGACTCATGCTCTAAATGGCTTTTTCTTTTTTCTTTTTTGTTTATATAATGGAAAAAACAAAGAAAAAGAATGTTAAGATAGGATGTTTAAGTAAACGAGTAAAAAAATATAAGAGACTTTTCTCGGTGAAACTTTAATCCTATATATATGATCTAATTTTTTTTAAAAAATTGAACTTTTGACATGGTAGTGCACGTCGGGCACAATATGACATACATGGAAAATAAAGCTTTCATAGTGTATATGAGACAGGATGTGTCGCTTTGTTGTATATTTTAGATTGCATATTAAGTAGTTGATTAATTTATTATTGCATAAAAAATTGTTCTCTATGCTATTCGCCATACCCAACAACTAGTTTGGTAAGAAGACAGCCACACATGCCTACATGTCTAATTTTAGCTCAAGTGGTTTAATTTGGCCAATTAATCCCATAGGTTTAGATAAGCCAATGCTTGAATTAGTAGAATGTTGATAATTCAAGCCAATCGATAGCTAAAAAAAAACTTAGATGATGTGTTCGACCAAAAATTCATTTTAAATCCAAGCACAAATTCATTAGGGAAAAAGTCTCACTGACATTTTCACAATTTTGCAAGTGAATTTCGGAGAGAACAAATTCAAAAGCTAACACGAGCTATCCATTACTAAATTAATCATATTGACCACTAAGAAAAAGAGGATGATTACGAAGAAGACGAAGAGAAGGCAACAATTAGACGGAAACATTTTGTAGATTTGCTTTATGGGATTTGGTCACAATTTTGTCTATGAAATCTTTGTCACCACAAGTAATGATTTCCACCCAGATATCTAATGGCCTATCTACGACCTCATTGTCTCCTCGGCTTCAAGGGAGCGTACCACCTTGAGATCATAAAGCAATCTTTTGCATGGATCTTGACTTGCACTAGTACTTGCTAGTGTTTCCAAACTCAACCGATGCATTATTGGCTTTCGATTTTCAATTTAATTGGTCGAAGATGGATGGTCATACATGCTCCTTAGATCCTTGCACTCAAAAGGGATACGTTGTTCCTAATTGGAAAGAAAAAGGAAGGGATGACTCGGAGATTGGTCCTCTAGCGTTGTGTGGGCAAGGATTCACTTTTTGGGTGCTGAGTCGACCATTGCATGCAAGGAGGCAAAGTGTGGTGGGGTGGTGGGATCCATGAGCTAAATTTCAGCAGATTATATAAATAAAAAGATGGTAGCTACGATATTGGAAGAAACCTATTTATAACCGATCGAAATTAATCAAATGTAGTAGTGGATACGATATTGGAAGAAATTATTTAATACTGATCCCAAATTATCAGATGATTCATTTTAATATATGGAAATTGAACGACCCTTGACACGAATATCAAAGTCCGTTGTCACCATCACCGTCACCTTGTTCATCAGAATATACCCCTGCTGAATTCGTACGCGCGAGCACGACGCCCCAGCGCTGCACCCTCCCATTCGTTGGATCTCCCACGGCCAATCCCACGCAGTGTTCGTCTGATGCCTCCCGAGTCCAAATGAGAAGATTCCTGCCACGTCACCCCTTTTCGTCGCTCTCGACTCCACGTGGGCGATCTGATTTCGATCACATCCGCACCAACGGTCGCTAGACGTTTTGGGCCTGCTGTTTTTGGGACCGTTAGGCTCGTACGCCTGCGGACGTAATTATTTGATAACGCAATTGCGACGGCCGTTTTCGGGATTCCAATTATTGGCCGCTCGATCGAGATCGGACGGTCAATTATCGGGATCTCGCCGTATGCGTTTGAGTTACGTCGTAGCCGAGAAGGCGACGTTTGGTTGCCGTTAAGAGGGTGAGACAGAGCCCCCCGCCGATCGCCTTTATATCCGCCCCCACCGTCAAATCGGTTCTCCTCACCGCCCCTCTCTTGCGCCATTTCTCATCTCTCGCGGCGCGGCGGAAGACGGCGATGGGGAAGATATCGAAGAAATGCGGAGACAATGGGGAATTGGCGGCAAGATGCTCCGGCCTCGCGGTAGTGTTCGGCCCCCGGAGTCGGGAGAGGAGGAGAGCGGCAGTGACAAAGCGGGAGCGCCGGATTTTCCACCGGGAACACAGGAAACGAGGAGTTGGCATCCAGACTCCGACTTACGGAACCGTTCCTGGAAATTTAGGGGGAGTCCGGTACAAATCGAGCCCCGAACTCGGTCGGATCCCACGCTGCTCCAGCGACACCTCCTCCGAAGCATCGACAACGCCGTCGCGGTCGGCGGAAGTAAAATTATCTTCAGAATTCGGCATCCGTTGCTTTCAAAGGGCTAAAATCCTCATCCCGTATCTTTTTTTCTCAGCTTCGGCGGCAGCGACGTGATGCTGCTTTGCTCTTCCGCTGGAACGGCGAAAGGTTAATTTTCCCTCATTCTTCTTGTAATTTTTTCAATTTTCCGCCCATTTAATTCCATGTTTTAGATTGAATCCTTCCGTAATTATGTCAATTTAGAGAAGAGGCAATGGCCTCCATCAACGACAACCGCCGCGACGAGGCGAGCGATGTGGAATCGACAGTGGAGATGGAGCCTTACAGGAGACCTAGTGTGGCCGCGACGCCGCCGGAGGCGGAGCTGGAAGCGTTCTTCGCAACGGCCGAGAGAAATCTGCAGCAGCGATTCGCCGAGAGGTAATTAATTAAACCCTGAAACAAACTAAATTCTCCGATTAACAACTTTAGATGCCTAAACATCTCTCTTTCCGTTCATCTCTTCCGCTGGGCGTCGCAGGTACAACTTCGACGTCGTCAACGACGTGCCCATGGCCGGCCGCTACGAGTGGATTCCAGTAATTCCTTGAAGAAAAACTAGGAAACAAGAATCTTCAATTTCTTCTTCTCCTCCAACAAAAAAAAAAAAAACATTTCTTTGTCTGTTTTTTTCTCGTCAACTTCCTATATTTCCTAATTTTAAAATTTCTGTATAATATTCTGCCACGTTTTGTTAAATTTTCACATCCTAAATATTGAGGAAAATGTGCACCTTAAAATTATATACTAATCAAAACATCCGTACTTTAATACTTAACTTTTCAAAATACAATTACTAAAATGCCTTTCTACCTCTTTCAAATTGCACTTAAAATCCTTTGTTTGCAAATCATTCATCATCACATTGACCAAAATTGCCTAACTTGTTGCTTCAACCTAGTACCCTTCGCTCATTTTGCATTGTGATGGATGTCACCTAAATCATGGATAACAATCCAATATTCTTCGTGTCCTACCCATATTCACAAAAAAAAAATTCTAAACTTGTTCTACAACGAGCAATTTCTCAAGTTATCGTATTTTATTGTCTATTTTCTCATTGATTTATGTGGTCTAAGGAAGTATGTTAACCTAGAGCGCTTAGATGCATGACTTAAAACTTTCTAAATTGGTCATCTAGGCAAAATATTTCAATGACCTAAAACCCTACAAATTGGTCATATAAGTTTATAAATATATGCCGAAAGTGTTTTGGATTCAATAATGGCATTAGATGGCTAATTTGAAAAGTTTTTTACCCATTAAGATGTGTGACTAGAACACCTTGGTAACAACTTTTCAAATTCATTTACAAAATGTTTACCTACCAAGGTGTTGTGGTTAAAATACTTTAATGAACTAAAAGATGACCATATTGAATCTACAATGCTCTAGATAATTCATTTATGGTCTTAAATGACTACTTTGAAAAGTTTTTGCGTATTAAAGTATTTTTGGTCACAAGATTTTAATGAGATGAAACTTTCTAAAGTGATCATCTAGGGTTACTAAGCAATCTAATATAATCCACAGTGATGTTACATTACATGACCAATATAAAAAGTTTTAGCCCGTAAAATTTTAGGTCAAAATATTTTAATGGAATAAATTATTTAAGTTGGCTACATATGAGGCTACTATTGAGTCCAATATATTTCAAATACTTCATCCATAATTTTAGATGACCAGTTTGAAAAGTTTTTGTCTATAAGGTATTCTGATAAAGACACCTTATAATAAGATGAAACTTTTAAAGTGGTCAACTAAGGTTACAAGGTCTCAGATGACTAGGTGACACGGTCATATGAAGCTCACATGGCTTGGTTCATTTCCTTCACTGCCCGTGACATGGTCGTGTGATGCTCACACGGCCGTGTCATGCTCTACCACTGCCCCCTTACACGGCCGTGTAGATCTACACGGCCTACTCTGCCTCTGGCTCTGGAACTCTTGCACGGTCGTGTCTGGGACACGACCAGGACTTTCTTGGCTTCTGGAAATGTTGCATGGTCGTGCGACACATATGACCATGCACTTCTTTGGCTCTGGAAGGCTTGCACGGCCGTGTGATACTCACACGGCCTGGACACTCCTTCATTTTGCCAGTGCTGCAGGGGTGAGAGGATCACCACACGACCTGGGCAACCCCCCATGACAGGGTCATGTGGCACTCAAGGATGGTAACTTCCTCTTTCGTTCAATTGTAGATTTTACCTCGAACATCAATTCTTCTCCAAAATCGACTCTTGCGTACAGAAAATGCACAAAAGCAGATCTCCGAACAAAAAGAGTAAATATGCTAAAAGCAAAGCTGAAAGTACGAAAATGCATAGATAAAGCACGCGCAAAATATGTGAATATGCATCAAAACATGCTAAACAAGTGTATACAATCTACGAACATCACACCCCCAGACCTAAACTTTTGCTTGCCTCAAGCAAAAATACCGCAATCTTAATTCATATGCTCTACAATACATTCATAATCCCTAATGTGCTTTCCTAACTCTATCAAAAAGCTTCATTAACAAGCATGATCACGGAAATAAGTCAAGTATAACTCAAGCATAAGTCTCTTGTGCACAACGCAAAAAGTGACCCAAACTTTTCAAGCTTCAATCTATGTCCTAGTCAAGTCGTCATCCAGATGAATTCCTAATGTTTCCCGTGATAGACACTTACCTGCCACACGCTTGGTTCATATTTCTCAATCAACCCAAGGTCTCAAAGGCGTGCTCAATCTCAAGAGAAGCTAAGTAGTCATTTCCCCAGTAATCTAACTCGGTTTCAAAGGGGTGACTTACTAGATTCCACTCACGACAACTATTTTTTATATCCCTTATTCACTAATTTTTATATAAGTATTTGCATTGTGCAAAACTTATTTACAAATGTACTTTTAGCACAAATGTTGGGGTATTTTGATTTTTCCAAATGAGCTTGCAAGATTTGAGCATCATCCAGTAACCAAAATGAAGTTTGAGAAATCACCATGGAAACCAAGTACTAACCACACAAAGATGAATCATGACTATTTCAATGATATCAACTATCCAAGCTCAAGTATAGTGAAGGTAAGATCCTTAAGGTCAAGCCAAATTTCAAACTTATCTCCATATGATACTTAGCTTATTTCATGCTACCCAAGATAGAGGAAAGAAATACACTAAGCATACTACTAGCATCATTTGCAACATCATGAATCAAGATAATAAACGTGCTAATATTTTTACTAAAAAGACAAGAAAGTATATGAGTGAAGTTTGATGTTCTCAAGATGTATGCCACAAGGTTTTCCAAAAGACAATCAAGTGACTATCAAAACAATCCAAGCAAAACAAGAACAAATGCAAAATAAAATAAACTGTAGAACAAAACAGAAAATGCAAAAATTTTCAAGTTTTCAAACCACCCCCCCCAGACTTAAACTTTTCATCGTCCCAATGAAATCAATATGGTGGAGATGGTAAATCAGGAAATTCAGGAAGGGGAAAGGAAAGACCTTAATAAACCACTTTACTTCATCTCTAAAAAACTTATGATATTCAAACAATTTATCTATATCATCCTGCAAAAATTTCATAAAGCCACTAAAATCTTCATTAAATTCCATTTGAGCCTTATAAGAACTCATAATTCTATATATCTTTTCACACAATTCTCTCTCACTTTTAAAACATTCTTGCAATTTTTTGAATTGTTCCTCTTCCATGCGTTCTTTACTTGCAATAAAATTGCTAGTCAAATCCAAATCATTATGAATATTGTCCAAAATAGAATGAAGTTCTTTGAAATTAAAACCATGAACATCACGACTAGTCGAAGGAACATTTCGTAAAACACAATTTGACAATAATTTAGATTGTTGACTTGTTAATTTTAACCGCCAATTTTCCTTATTATGAATAGTAGTGAGATCATGATTGGGCAATCTTAAAGGGAAATTGTTCTTAATAAGACGACTATATCCATGTTCTTCATGCCTTATCATCTTTGTTGTTAAACATGAATTCAAGTCTAATCTACAAGAATTATCAATCATTTCTAATTCACTTAAATCACACCCTAACACCAAAGCTATTTGAATTAACAATCCTCCTAAAACAATAGGTGTAGTAGAATATGATTTTCCCAATTTTACCAACTGCTTAAGAAAGAAATAACCAGAATCAATTGCAACATTTTCAACCATTGCCCACAAACAATACAAGTCCACAAGTCTTACTAACCCCTCTTTATCCTCTCTCCCAAATATAGTATTTTTCATAACTAAATAAACATATCTAAAAATGGGATTAATAATATGAGGAGCTTTAGAATTGTGAGGGTTAAAATGTGATTGTTCACAAATTTGTTGCCAAAAACATGAATTCACAAATTTAGGTAAGATCATACACACACCATCCTTTGACAATTCATAACAAGTATTAAAATCACTTAACGTCCATTCATAATCTTCATTAAGTAGTCGAAATTTTAGTTTTCCCCCACCTTGAACATTATCAATTGTTATAGAGCTTAAAAATTCAAAAACAATTATAGGATAAGTAGGGTATTTCATATTTATTAACTCACTCCAACCTATTCTTCCAAATAACCAATCTATATCATTCTTAAACCCCAATGTTTCCAAAGTTGTATCATCCACAAATTTAGTGCTCAAAAGAGGGTGTTTACATAAAGAAAAATATCTAAGTTGTTGTTCATTGCTAGAAAAAATGATACCAAAGTTGTTAGAGATACCTTTGAAGCAAGAGTTTCTTTCTTTTGTTACAATCATCTTTTCCTTTCCGTTTCTTGTGGGTGAAATCTCCTTGATCACATTTGTCATGGTAGAAAAGATTGAGCCTTTAAAGGAAGAATGAGAGGAATAGATTAGAAGAGGTAGTTTAAAACCCTAGAGATAAGGAAATGAGAAGGGAAGAGGAAGAAGAAAGGGGTGTGCGGCAGACACGGCCGTGTGTTGCCCACACCCCCGTGCCCTAACCCCTTTTAAGGGCATGGATTGGGCCATGTACACATTTGCACTGCCGTGTGTGAGACACGGCCGCATCCTTCTTCACGTCGGGTTAGTTCACACGGTCGTGCAAATATGCACGGCCTCAGCCATCTTCTCCTCGGTCCAACTCGCCCACCGTGTCTGGGACACAACCTCTTCTTCACCTCGGAAGCCTTGCACGGTTGTGCCCACTGGCACGGGCTGTGCAGATTTTTCTTCTGGATCATACACGGTCGTGCGTGGAACACGACCGATACTCCTTCCTCCTCTAGACTCACCACACGACCGTGTCTTATAGACACGACCCTAGCACCCCCCCCCTTTTATGTAGGATTTACCTAGCCATGTATAACATACGACGAAACTCTGTTTTGCTATTAAAGGGTAATATCACTCCTTCCTTGCTTCTCCAACACTTCCATGCAATGAAGAAATCATGGCTAGTTCATGGAAGCAAAATTTTAACCTGAAATCAAAAGTAAAAGCAAGTTTAAAAGAACTAACTAATGAAAAATAGAAACTAACTAAAAAAAAAAATCAATCCAGAGGGCGAGGTTCAAAAAAATACAACCTTTGTTTCTCCTCTAAATCCATACCATGCACATATTCTTTCAACCGTTGGTCATTTACCTTAATTATCCCAAGCTCTTTATTCCAAATATCTACAACCCCAAAAGGATAAACCTTTTTAACTTCGAATGGACCCGTCCACCTTGATTTAAGCTTCCCTGGAAAAAAGCTTTAGTCTTGAATTAAACAATAAAACTAAATCTCCTTCATTGAAATTTTTGCGGAGAATGTGTTGATCATGTCATTTCTTTGTCCTCTCCTTATAAGATCTAGCATGCTCATAGGCATCCAATCTTAATTCATCAAGCTCATTTAACTAGAGCTTCCTTTTCCCTCCCGCCTCCTTGAGGTTCATATTTAGATTTGTAATTGCCCAATAAGCCTTATGTTCTAATTCTACTGGAAGATGACAAGACTTTCCATAAACTAGTTGAAATGGAGTCATTCCAATAGGAGTCTTGTAGGCAGTACGATATACCCATAAAACATCATCTAGCTTTAATGACCAATCCTTTCATGAAGTAGATACTGTTTTATCTAATATGGCTTTAATTTCACGGTCAGAGATTTTAGCTTGCCCATTAGTTTGTGGATGATATGGTATTGCTACTTTGTGGCTCACTCCATACTTTCTGAGTAACTTTTTAAACTGTCTTCTATAAAATGTGATCCACCATCACTAATGACTGCTTTAGGCATACCAAATCTTGAAAAAATTATACTTCTAAACAATTTGATAACTATTTTCGCATCACTTGTAGGTGAATCTATAGCTTCTCCCATTTGGATACATAATCCACTGCCACAAGAATAAATCTATTCCCATATGAAAGAGAGAATGCCCCCATGAAATATATTCCCCATACATCAAATAATTCAACTTCAAGTCTGTAATTCAGTGGCGTTTCATTCCTCTTGGTGATGTTTCCAGTCCTCTGACATTGATCACTGTTAGGACCGATTATGTAGCTAGAGGGGGGGGGGGGGTGAATAGCTCGGTGCGCTCGTCTTGCTCTTCGTTGCTTGTTTCTTCAAGGTATGCAGCGGAAAATACAAAGAAACAAAATACACAACGCTAACAAGAGGATTTACTTGGTATCCACCTCACAAGAGGTGACTAATCCAAGGATCTACATACTCACGCACCCTCCACTATGAATAACACTCCTTTATGGTAACTACCAAAGGCGGAGAAACCCTACAATACTCTCAATACAACAAGAAAGTAAGGGAAGACAAATACAAGAAATATCTTACAAGATATGCAATGAAAACCCTAACCCTAGCTTCTTCATCTTGTTGTAGTCACGCCTCTTGACTTGGATGTCTCTCCAAGATCCTTCAAGAACTGGCGGCGAGAGTGGAACTAGCTGTGGAGAAGCTACTGCGTTGATCGGAGATGAACAGTGCGAGAGCTGGCGAAGAAAGAGCTCAACAACGACTTTAATCGACGCCAATGATCGGATCACGATCGATTGGATTGCTCCCAATCAATCGGGGAGGCTTTGGATCGATCGACTGATCGATCCAGAGTGCCTCTGTGCTCTCAAGAATTGCCTGGATTGATCGACTGATCGATCCAGAGCTTATCGCGCACAAACAGCAGCTCCCAATCGATCCATTGATCGATTGGGACCTCTGGATCGATCGCACAATCGATCGCCCAATCGATCCAGAGGGGTTCTGTTCGCGCGACACTTCTCACCACTCGATCCACTGATCGATTGGGAGGAAGCTTGTCGCTGGGACTCACCCAATCGATCGCGCATGAGCCAATCGATCGGTTGATCGATCCAGCTCCTTGATTTTGCCCAAAATCAAGTCCAAAACCCCATAAACCAACATCCGGTCAACCATGACCTGTTGGTACATCATGCCTAGCATCCGATCACCCTTGACCTACTAGGACTCACTTACCAAGTGTCCAGTCAACCTTGGCCCACTTGGACTTATCCTCACCAGGTGTCCGATCAACCTTGATCCACCTGGATTTTCCTTGTGCCAAGTATCCGGTCAATCCCTTTGACCTACTTGGACTTCCCAACACCAGATGTCTGATCATCCTTGATCCATCTGGATTTTTCTTGTGCCAAGTATCCGGTCAATCCCTTTGACCTACTTGGACTTCCCAACACCAGATGTCCGATCATCCTTGATCTATCTGAATTTTCCTTGTGCCAAGTATCCGGTCAATCCCTTTGACCTACTTGGACTTCCCAACACCAGATGTCATATCATCCTTGATCCATCTGGATTTTCCTTGTCTGACTTCACTCACCAGGACTTCCCTTCTGCCTAGCTTTACTCACTAGGACTTCATGTCTACCTGGCTTCACTCACCAGGACTTCCCTTCTGCCTAGCTTAACTCACTAGGTCTTTCACCTGACTTCACTCACCAGGATTTCCCTTCTGTCTAGCTTCACTCACTAGGACTTTCACCTGGCTTCACTCACCAGGATTTCCCTTCTGCCTAGCTTCACTCACTAGGACTTTCACCTGGCTTCACTCACCAGGATTTCCCTTCTGCCTAGCTTCTCTCAATAGGACTTTCACCTGACTTTACTCACCAGGATTTCTCTTCTGCCTAGCTTCACTCAATAGGACTTTCACCTAGCTTCACTCATCAGGATTTCCAGTCAAGTATCCAGTCAATCTTGACCTACTTGACTCTCATTCACACATGAATAATTACACCTGCAATCTTCATGTATTGACTACATGTATTGTCAAACATCGAAACCACAACATCAACACAACATCAAGACTCGAGCTTGACTCAATTCAAGCTCAGTCAACACGGTCAACCTTGACCTGGGGAATATTGCACCAACAATCTCCCCCTTTTGATGTTTGACAATACCTTCTTTAAGTTAGGCTAGTCTCATAGCCTCAACCTTCTTCATGCCACTAGGTAATGAAGACGTAAGTTAAACCCTACATTCTCCCCCTAAGAGGGTGAACTCCCTCTTAGATAATGAAGGCCTAACTTAAACCCTTCATTCTCCCCCTATTGGCACACATCAAATTCATTCCCAATCTTTGGGCAAACTCTCCTCCTGAAAAGTTACCCTTCGTTGTTTATAACTTCACTCGTTGCTCACAACACAATTCAACTAAAGGTCCCATACCCTTTATTTTCATCAAATGCTCATCCTTGAGCATATACCATTAAACAATGAAGATATTCACTCTCCATTGTATTCCAATTCTCAACCTTGAGCATTTTCACTAAAGAAGGTAAAACCACCTTCCAAGGTGTATGAAAATAATTTTTCATGTTCTTAAAGAGTAACTCCCCCTAAAGACATGCACGTAACTTCTGTCATTGCACCAAAAATGACTTGGAATCCCTAAATCTTTAGGAAACCCAAAATAGAAGTTTTGAGGTTCATAAATTCAATAATGAAACCAAACCTCAACCTAAACTTCTACTTAGTCTTCCTTAACCAATCCATCCTTATTTTTATCATGAAAACTCCCCCTAAATGTATACAAAAGTATTTTGAGGGATTAGGAATGGTTACCTAGACTAAAGATGGTCCAAAATGCTGAAATCAGGCTTTACCAGCCAAAAGCAGCATTCCCAATCGATTGGAGTTGGGTTCCAATCGATTGAACCCTGCTGAATCGATCCACTGATCGATTCAGTCTGCTTGGATCGATCCAGCGAGCTTCTGCCCGCGAGAAATGCCTTCTCAATCGATCGCCCGATCGATTGAGGCACTCTAATCGATCCACTGATCGATTGAAGCTCTGAAAAGGCTGAAATTCAATTTCAGTCAATTTCAGAAACTCCCCAAAAATTCTACAAAATTCAAAAAATTATGAAAATTTATATAGGCATTCCTTAGGGCATATATTATCATGGAAAAATAGTTTTCTAAGAAAATACTTCATATTTTCCAAAAATGACACAAACTAGAAAACTTGTAGAAACTTTAGTGTTTTCTTCTAGTTTGTGCTCAACTATTCAATGATGATTACTATCATAAGATAGCCTTCACCAAGGTTTTCCAAAAGCATTTTAAAACAATTTTCAAAACCAATATCCAATCATGTTCCTTGGGCTGAAAGCACATGACTTGTACATTAGCTTTCCCAATGATTGGAAAACACATAACTATGTGTTTTGATGAACTTAAAACTCAAAAGAATGCACTAAATCATCATCTTGAGTTTTTTTTCATCATCCTAACATCTCACTTGTATTTAATGTGTACTAAAAACACATACAAGTCACCTTATAGTTTGTGTGAGATGTAAAATTTTGGTTTTACCCTAATCTAGGGATCAAGCATATCTATCCAGGAATTTTGAGGTTATGAACATCCACCAAGGATGTTACTTATTAATGAATGTCATTGGTCCTTAATTTACAAGGAAATAAAATAATGCATGATGATGTTATAGCATGCATCAAAAAGAAAAAATTTCCTATAACTATATGATGTATATATGACATGACATGGTATTTTTGTATTTTTCATAATAAAGTATGAATGCAAAAGAAAATATGATGTCATGGAATATGATGGGCAAATAAAGCATGGCAAATTAGCATAAAAGAAATACCTAGATTATCTATCTAAGTATCTTTAATCCTTAGCTAAATTAAAATTTAACCCTAGATTGCCCACTATTTCCCAAGAAAATGCCAAAATCTAATTTTGACATTTTTCTCCCTTTTTCAATTTGTGCCAGTTTAAATTAAACATATTCCTCAATTTTTGGCACAAATTTCTCTTTTAAAGAGTAACCATTTTAAGTTAAGGCATATATTGCCTTTAATTTCCTAAGAACATACCAAAATCCCAACTTGGTAGTTCTTTTGATTTTCCCTATTTGTGGCACTTAGAATATTATCCAATTTCTCAAAATGTGACACATTTTACTCTTCCCAAGAGTAAACATATACCCCTTATCATTTTCAAAGGTTAACAATAACCTTGAAAATGCTCTTGGAGTGCCAACTTCATCATGATTAGGTTAACTACCCTTTCAATTTGAGTTGACACTCTCTAACCCATTTATGGGGTAGAGAAAATGCTCCTAGGAACCCAAAACCTATTGGTGCTCCTTGGATGCTCTAGGTATTCACTAGGGATAACTTCCCTAGATACCTTCCTAGTGACCTTGTTAGGCTTCTTAGAAGCCTTTGTCACCTTTTCTAGGTCAACCCTAGGGATTTTTTCCCTTATGACCTTTTTAGTGACTTTGTTAGACTTCCTAGAAGTCTTAGTCACTTTAGTTGCAAAAATACTCCTAGGGATAACTTCCCTTGTACTTTTGACTTGATCATTTGACCTAGGGTTGGTTCCATAGCTATATGGAACCCTATGGTAAGAGATTACATCCTTCTTTGCCTTAGGTTTGTATCCCAAATCTCTATGGCCATTGGATAACTTTTGTACTCCTAGACCTAGATTTTTACCCTTAGACCCTTGTGTTTCATTTGTGATTTTTCTAAGGGTCTTCTCTAATTTATCAAGTCTTGACCTCAAGACTTGATTTTTCTTCCATAATTCCTCAACCTTAGATTTTTTACTAAGATCTTGATTTTTCTTTTTCCTAGGCATATACTTAACACCCTTAGAATTATTGCCTAGTTGATTATCTACTTTTCTAGCCTTAGGTTGAGTTTTAGCATGAAGAGCCATATGTTTTTCTTTAAAGCTCTCATGCTTTCTATTTTTATGGTAAATAGCATTAAAATGATAAAAATTAGAACTAGCATGCTTTTTACCATTATTTAAGGGAGTAGACTCAATAAATGATACCTTTCTTTTTACCTTGGAGGCTCCCCCTTGAGTTGTGCTTCCTCCATGAGCCTTGACCGCTTTCTTCCCCTTGGGACATTGGCTCCTATAATGTCCCTTTTGATTGCAAGAGAAGCACACAATATGCTCCTTGCTCTTCTTGGTTTCGGGAGCGGTCTCCTTTGGCTTCTTCTTGCCCTTTAGTGCCACTTGGCCCTTCTTCTTGGCCAATTTAGGGCACTTGCTCTTGTAGTGCCCATGTTCCCTACACTCAAAACATATAATATGATTTTTATTGTTAATTGGAACATTTATACCTTCATGTGTAGGGATGACACTTGATCCTCCATTTGATTTAGCTTGACTTGTGGAGGTGGAAGCTTCTTCATCATATTCTTCTCTTGACCCGAATGTGGAGGCTTCTTCTTGCTCCGGTGTCAATGATCTACACTCCCCCTCAATCCTAGAGGTGGAGGCTTCTTCATCTTCGTCTTGTATATGGAACAAGGAGTATGCCCTCTCCTTGCCCTCTTCATTGCATTCCTTTAAAGATGAAGCTTCTTGGACTTCTTCTTCGGAAGATGAACATCTCTCACCTTCGGAATTCTCCTCCTCTTGGTCTTGCTCCAATGAGTCACCCTCTTTGGATTTTTCATGGATTGGTACAGTGGAGGGGATCTCATGAATCTTGGCCAATTTGCTCCATAGCTCTTTGGCATCTTCAAAATCTCCAATTTGCTCCAAGATGTTTCTCGGCAATAAATTGACCAAAAGCTTGGTCACTTTGTCATTGGCCTCACATCTTTGGATTTTGTCTTGGCTCCACTTGCTCCTCTTGAGAATTTTGCCCCTTGAATTCTTTGGAGGTTCAAAGCCTTCCATTAGAGCAAACCATTGCTCTATCTCCACCATTAAGAAATTCTCGATCCTTGATCTCCAAAGATCGAAGCTCATCATTGTGAATGGTGGAGGCACCCTAGTGTCGAATCCAAGACCATCTTGGAATTCCATTTGAAGTTGAGCTTGATGATGAAGTCTTTGACTTGATAGAATTTGCTCCAACTTCTACACTCTCTAGCTTTGTTACTCCTTCCGGCGATGATTCCGGTGAAGAGCGGCCTCGCTCTGATACCACTTGTTAGGACCGATTATGTAGCTAGAGGGGGGGGGGGGGGGAATAGCTCGGTGTGCTCGTCTTGCTCTTCGTTGCTTGTTTCTTCAAGGTATGCAGCGGAAAATACAAAGAAACAAAATACACAACGCTAACAAGAGGATTTACTTGGTATCCACCTCACAAGAGGTGACTAATCCAAGGATCCACACACTCACGCACCCTCCACTATGAATAACACTCCTTTATGGTAACTACCAAAGGCAGAGAAGCCCTACAATACTCTCAATACAACAAGAAAGTAAGGGAAGACAAATACAAGAAATATCTTACAAGATATGCAATGAAAACCCTAACCCTCGCTTCTTCCTCTTGTTATAGTCACGCCTCTTGACTTGGATGTCTCTCCAAGATCCTTCAAGAACTGGCGGCGAGAGTGGAACTAGCTGCAAGGGAAGACAAATACAAGAAATATCTTACAAGATATGCAATGAAAACCCTAACCCTCGCTTCTTCCTCTTGTTATAGTCACGCCTCTTGACTTGGATGTCTCTCCAAGATCCTTCAAGAACTGGCGGCGAGAGTGGAACTAGCTGTGGAGAAGCTGTTGTGTTGATCGGAGATGAACAGTGTGAGAGCTGGCGAAGAAAGAGCTCGACAACGGCTTTAATCGACGCCAACGGTCGGATCCCGATCAATTGGATTGCTCCCAATCGATCGGGGAGGCTTTGGATCGATCGATTGATCGATCCAGAGCGCCTCTGTTCTCTCAGGAATTGCCTGGATCGATTGGCTGATCGATCCAGGGCTTATCGTGCACAAACAGCAGCTCCCAATCGATCCACTAATTGATTGGGACCTCTGGATCGATCGCCCGATCGATCCAGAGGGGTTCTGTTCGCGCGACATTTCTCCCCAATCGATCCACTGATCGATTAGGAGGAAGCTTGTCGCTGGGACTCACCCAATCGATCGGCCGATCAATTGGGCATGAGCCAATCGATCGGCTGATCGATCCAACTCCTTGATTTTGCCCAAAATCAAGTCCAAAACCCCTTAAACCAACATCCGGTCAACCATGACCTACTGCTACATCATGCCTAGCATCCGGTCACCCTTGACCTGCTAGGACTCACTTACCAAGCGTCCGGTCAACCTTGACCCACTTGGACTTATCTTCACCAGGTGTCCGATCAACCTTGATCCACCTGGATTTTCCTTGTGCCAAGTATCCGGTCAATTCCTTTGACCTACTTGGACTTCCCAACACCAGATGTTCGATTATCCTTGATCCATCTGGATTTTCCTTGTGCCAAGTATCCGGTCAATACCTTTGACCTACTTGGACTTCCCAACACCAGATATCCGATCATCCTTGATCCATCTGGATTTTCCTTGTGCCAAGTATCCGGTCTATCCCTTTGACCTACTTGGACTTCCCAACACCAGATGTCCGATCATCCTTGATCCATCTGGATTTTCCTTGCCTGGCTTCACTCACCAGGACTTCCCTTCTGCCTAGCTTCACTCACTAGGACTTCATGTCTACCTGACTTCACTCACCAGGACTTCCCTTCTGCCTAGCTTCACTCACTAGGTCTTTCACCTGGCTTCACTCACCAGGATTTCCCTTCTGCCTAGCTTCACTCACTAGGACTTTCACCTGGCTTCACTCACCAGGATTTCCCTTCTGCCTAGCTTCACTCACTAGGACTTTCACCTGACTTCACTCACCAGGATTTCTCTTCTGCCTAGCTTCACTCAATAGGACTTTCACCTGGCTTCACTCACCAGGATTTCTCTTCTGCCTAGCTTCACTCAATAGGACTTTCACCTAGCTTCACTCACCAGGATTTCCAGTCAAATATCCAGTCAATCTTAACCTACTTGACTCTCCTTCACACATAAACAATTGCACCTCAATCTTCATGTATTGAATACATGTATTGTCAAACATCGAAACCACAACATTAACACAACATCAAGACTCGAGCTTGACTCAATTCAAGCTCAGTCAACACGGTCAACCTTGACCTGGGGAATATTGCACCAACAATCTCCCCCTTTTGATGTTTGACAATATCTTCTTTAAGTTAGGCTAGCCCCATAGCCTCAACCTTCTTCATGCCACTAGGTAATGAAGACGTAAGTTAAACCCTACATTCTCCCCCTAAGAGGGCGAACTCCCTCTTAGATAATGAAGGTCTAACTTAAACCCTTCATTCTCCCCCTATTGGCACACATCAAATTCATTCCCAATCTTTGGGCAAACTCTCCTCCTGAAAAGTTACCCTTCGTTGTTTACAACTTCACTCATTGCTCACAACACAATTCAAATAAAGGTCCCATACCCTTTATTTTCATCAAATGCTCATCCTTGAGCATATACCATTAAACAATGAAGATATTCACTCTCCATTGTATTCCAATGCTCAACCTTGAGCATTTTCACTAAAGAAGGTAAAACCACCTTCCAAGGTGTATGAAAATAATTTTTCATGTTCTTAAAGAGTAACTCCCTCTAAAGACATGCACGTAACTTCTGTCATTGCACCAAAAATGACTTGGAATCCCAAAATCTTTAGGAAACCAAAAATAGAAGTTTTGAGGTTCATAAATTCAATAATGAAACCAAACCTCAACCTAAACTTCTACTTAGTCTTCCTAATCCAATCCATCCTTATTTTCATCATGAAAACTCCCCCTAAATGTATACAAAAGTGTTTTGAGGGGTTAGGAATGGTTACCTAGACTAAAGATGGTCCAAAATGCTGAAATCAGGCTGAGGAAGCCCTGCTAGGTTGACGGACCAACCGAATAGCTGGCACGAAGTCCAAACGGGTCGACGGGCTGACCAGACGTTTGGCACGAAGTCCAGCTAGGTTGACGGGCTGACCGAATAGTTGGCACGAAGCCCAGACGGGTCGAAGGGCTGACCGGACGTCTGGTAGGTAAGTGAAGATAAGTCACTGGAGGGGAGTGACTGTGAGGGCGCGTTCTCGGGAAGGTAACTTAGGCGCTGATCTGACTTAGAACCATTTCGGAACTCTAAATCGAGATCTTGACTAGATTTCGGTCTCGGAGAGACAGAATCTAATTATTACTCTACTAGTTAAACTTGAACTGTGCTAACACTTTATTTTGCAAGATATATGTATTATATATTTACCTCCGGACTAACATTTTCTTGCAAGAAGGAAGCTGCTAAAAAATTGGGGTCCGAGCGCCTGGGATGGATCCGGGCTCCCGGAGGTCCGAGCGCCCGGGAGGGACCCGGGCGACCGGAGGTGAAAACTTATCCTCAGCGTCACCTCGCCACGTGGAGCGCCCTGGTTGACTCGGCTACGTCATGTTCAGGGCGCCCTGAAGGTTCCAGGCACCCCGAACCTCCTATATAAGGAGGGTCAAGGCTGAAGCTCCAACAGCAACTCTCAATTCGATCTCTGGTGCTCCTGCGACGCTGTTGACAACGCTTTGCTTTTTTATTCTTCATTTTTGTCAGTATTATTTTCTTTATTAGCATTCGTGTACTTTAAATTGTAAACATTTTCGAATTGCTAGTGAATTTCCCATCGAAAGCACCCTCGTGTGCGGGCCTTGGAGTAGGAGTCGACACAGGCTCCGAACCAAGTAAAAAACCTACTTGTGTCACTTCTTTTTTTGTTCATTATTTTTCCACTGTGCACTTACTCTATGAAAATTTTTAAATCGATATTCACCTCCCCTCTATCGAACGCTTAAGATCCAACAAGTGGTATCAGAGCCGGTACCGCTCTGATTTGATGCAACCACCAATCAGACAGGGGGTGTAATTTTCTTTCCTTTTCTTTGTCGGTTTTCAGTTTTACATCTTTATTCTGAACTGATATTATTACCTTTTTGGGAATTCTTTTCGTTGCTATTAATCTAATTTGGTGCAACATCAAATCATTTTTTCAGTTTACTTCTTCTTATCCCGCACTACTAATCCAAGACCTAGTCTTGGGACGTTCCTTGGTCTATTTTCTCTTGTATGCAGGATGTCTCAAATTGAAGGCTTCAGTACAGTACGTCCTTCCCTGTTCAATAGGGATGACTTTTCGTACTGGAAGAAACGGATAGAGGTCTACTTGAAGACGGACTTTGACCAATGGTTCAGCGTCACAAAAGGCTACAGAGCACCAGTTGACAACTCCGAAATTCCACTGGAGCCAGAACAGTGGACTCCAGACATGAAGAAGAAAGCTTCAACAGATTTCAAGGCCCTCAACATGCTGCAATGCGGGCTGACGAAGGAAGAGCTGAACCGGGTAGGACCTCACCAGAATGTGAAAGAACTTTGGGACAAGTTGATCGAGCTACATGAAGGAACGAGTGACACCAAGGTAACGAAACGCGACTTGCTTTTAAATAGATTATTAACATTAAAATGTAGGAAGGAGAAACGACAAGTCATCTCCACGCAAGGATCAAGGATATCCTCAACGGACTCCACACAATAGGACATCAAATGGAGAACCGGGACTTAATAAGGTATGCCTTGAATGCTTTTCCACGCAATAATTTGTGGGCATCTATCATGGATGCCTACAAAATCTCTAAAAATATATCCAAACAAAAGTTAGATGAACTTTTCTATGAATTAGAATTGCATGAGTAAACTAAAGCCGGGATCGAGAAAGGTGTAGCTTTGTTTGCATGTTCTTCCAAGGAGAGATCTAAAAACAAGCCTGAACCCGAAGAAGAGTCTAATCAAGAGACTGAAGATGAAGAGTACCTGGTGAACCTAGTAAGGAAGATGTTCACCAGGAGAAAGAGCAGTTTCAGCAAGAAGGACCTGCAGAAGATCAACTCCCCCGAACCAAAGAACGTAACGTGCTTCGGATGCAACAAGAAGGGACACTACAAGAACGAGTGTCCGAAATTGAAGAGCGACAAAACAAAGGCATCCAAGAAGAAGGCTCTCAAAGAGACTTGGGACGACTCCTCCTCGGACGAATCGGAGGTCGAAGATCAGAAGCACCAGAGCCACCTCACGCTGATGGCCCTCGAAGAAGAATCGGAAGACGGGTTCGAACCCAAATCGAGCCACGAGTCCGTACTCGTTTTCGAAGGCCCCGACGAGGTAAATGTTGATTTAAATAAAAAATTATTTAAAATTATTTCGTGCTTGAATAAGAAATTGATAACTTTAGAAAATGAAAATAAAACGCTCCTTGAGGAAAATCAAAACCTCAAGAAACAAAGCACAATATCAAATCCAACTCAAGATCCAACACTTGAGGAGGAAAATTTATCACTAAAAATAGAAATTAACAAATTAAAAGAAATGTTAAAAAAATTTACAACTAGATCTAAGAATTTAGATCTAATATTAAATAATCAAAAAGTAATTTACAACAAAACCAGACTTGGCTACAAGTCAAGCTCGAATAAAACATTTAAATCATTAATAACCCAACAAAAACAATCAAGTAAAGCTTGGGTTCCGAAAGCGTGCTTAACCACGCAAGTAGGACTTAACCAATACTACATACCCAAAGAAAAAATACATTATATAAAACCAAATAAATCAAATCAAAAATTAAAATACAAACCTAGAACAACAAATTCAAAATCTAAATATTTTAAGCCACACCAAGACTTAGAATATCATCAAGTAAATTACAACTACAAAAAGAACAGACGTAAACCAAGAACAAAAAATTAAAAGCCAATAATTCAGGGGGAGACTCCAGAATAGCTGGCACCTCCAAAACTAACATACCCGACAGGGTAACCTAAACAAACCTACTCGGCAGGGTAATAAGGACTAATTAAAAAGAGACCAAGTTTAACTTGACCTATGGTACTGGTGAAGTTTTGGATGATAATACGTTAGGGAAGCTCAGTCTATGCATGTCTAGGAAGATATGTCTTCGACCTGATGCATTTGGCTAAGTGGAACTGACCGAAGCTACCCTTTATGGATCCTAACTAGTTAAACCAAGGTTTTGTACTAAGTCCAGTGGATAGGACTATTTGAAAAACCTCGAAGGCATGGTTACTCTAATGATGTCCAAGTGACTCACCATAGCCCAGAAGTTTATCCAGAGAATGCCTATTTGTTGGACCCAAAGCTAAACCTGAATCTAACATAAAGTTAAACCAAACACTAAAATTGAATCTAATTCATCTCACAAAATTATAAGATTTCCTAATTGAAAACGTAGATCGGGTGAGATGACTAAGAACTCAAATATAATTAAAATAAATTAAACTAACTTTAAAAATTATTTTTAAAAAAATTTAAAAAACTTTAAAAATTATTTTAAAAAATTATTTTTAAAAAAATATTTAAAAATATTTTTAAAAATTATTTTAAAAAACTCTTTTAAAAAAAAACTTCAAAAATTCTTTTAAAAAAAATCTTTAAAAATTATTTAAAAAAAAACTTTAAATTTTTTTTTAAAAATTCTTTTAAAAAATTCTTTTAAAAAATTCTTTAAAAAACTTTAAAAAATTATTTTAAAAACTTTAAAATCTTTTTGAAAATTATTTTAAAAATTCTTTTTAAAATTCTTTTAAAAACTTTAAATTCTTTTTAAAAAATCTTTTAAAACTTCTTTTAAAAAGTTAAAAATCTTTTTAAAAATTATTTTAAAAAAACATAAAAAATTATTCTAAAAAAAAATTTTAAAAACTTTTAATTTTTTTTTTAAAAAAATTCTTTTAAAAAATTCTTCTAAACAAAACTTTAAAATATTTTAAAAAATTTAAAATCTTTTTAAAAATTCTTTTAAAAACTTTAAAAATTCTTTTAAAAAATTCTTTAAAAAAACTTTAAAAATTCTTTTAAAAACTTTAAAAATCTTATTAAAAAATTCTTTTAAAACTTCTTTTAAAAACTTTAAAATATTTTTAAAAATTATTTTAAAAAACTTTTAAAATCTTTTAAAAATTCTTTTAAAAACTTAAAAAATTATTATTTTAATATTTTTTTAAAAAAATTATTTTAAAAAAAATTAAAAATCTTTTAAAAACTATAAAAATATTTTTAAAAATTCTTTTAAAACCTATTTTAAAAACTTTAAAATCTTTTTAAAATTATTTTAATAATTCTTTTAAAAACTTTAAAATCTTTTTAAAAATTCTTTTTAAAAACTTTAAAAATTATTTTAAAAATTCTTTTAAAAAATTATTTAAAAAAAACCTTTAAAAATCTTTTAAAAAAAAACTTTAAATTTTTTTAAAAAAATTCTTTTAAAACTTCTTTTTAAAAACTTTATAATCTTTTTAAAAATTCTTTTAAAAACTTTAAAATCTTTTTAAATATTATTTTTATTTTTTTAAAAAAAAACTTTAAAAATTATTTTTAAAAAAATTCTTTTAACACTTTTTTTTTCAAAAAACTTTAAAATTCTTTTTAAGAATTCTTTTAAAAATTCATTCTTTAAAAACTTTTAAAAATTCTATAAAAAAATATTAAAAACGAAGTAAAAACCAAGGGCGGGCGCCCATGGTATTCTCTTCCGGGGCGCCTGGAAGGGACTATGGACGCCCCGCCCCAGCTAACCCCGGGCGCCCGGAGCTTTTGTTAAGGCTCTTTCCGAGCTTTATCGCTAGAGTGATCAAAATTAAAATTTCATTACGTTACTGCGAATCAACCGAGGTCATCATCTCTAAAAAAATTTCTCCACGATGCCTCGGTAAAATTTCTTTTTCCTCCTAAGTTTCTTTAAATATTTCACTGATTTCTTGCTTTAGTATAGTTTTTTTTTTTTCAAAAAATGTAGAAAACGTTCTAAATCTGGTGCTGGGCCCTCGACTGCTAGTATTGACCCTAGGTTCCCTACTAACGAACTTAGGATTAAGTTTGAGTCAACCATTTATATGCCTATTAGGATTAAGTGCTTAGATAGAGAGTTTTTCTTACGCTCTTGTGTTCTAGTTGTAGAGGTTATTAACCACTATAACTTGCGGAACCTTGTTTACTGCACCAGTTCAGTAAACATAAATTTATGTGCTGAATTTTATAATAACTTGGTTAAGGTAGATGATCTCACCTATGTTACTAGGGTAGCTGGTATGGATATTACATTATCTCCTACCACTATCCAGGACTTCTTAGAGTTACGACCATCTATGTGTCCTTTTCAGTGTTACCCTCCTAGGGATCTACCATTTGGTGATCCTTACTCACACATTACTCTGGATATGATTTACTCGTAATTTTTCGGAGGGGAGTGAGTACCCACTGTGACTATGTTTAGGTCAGTAAGCCTTCGAGTTCACGATTATGCACTTTATAGGGTTTTATTTTTCTGCATCTTACCATTATCCACTTGCAACATAGCGATGATGCAACCATTTCATTCCTTTCTCTTGTATGCTCTTTGTCATAGATTAGACATAGATATTAGTCTACACATCTTTCAGACCATTATCTACTCAGCTGTATATATCACCAGCGCTCGAGTTCATATGCCGTATTGTCATATTTTGACGGCATATTTCACCCACCTACATATTGACGTTACCCGAGGTAATGTTCGGGCTGATTGAGTTCGACGTCATAGGACCTAGGAGCTTCTCTTTAGCAGATGTCCATGTAGATGATGATGGTGTCATGTCTTGGCGGAGGGGGGCACAGCACCAGCCAGACCCAGATGCCCAGGAGGAGGCAGAGCATGATGAGTTTATGGTCGCGTTATTCGGCGAGGGCGCTCCAGCCCCTGTACCACCTCCACATCCAGGCCGAGCACCTATTCCCGCTCCTCGCACTCTAGGCGATCGAGTTGCAGGACTCGAGCTATCCATGATGAGCCTTCGTCAGAAGGTCTCCGATTTGAGACGAGACGTGAGACAGGTTATTTCTGACCTTCGACGGGATCTATCCAGTTCCCGAGAGGATGCTCGAACTCGTCACACTGAGCTGATCGAGATGTTCAGTTCCTTGGGTTCCGGACCACCCCCCTCCTAATCTTGATAGACTTCCTGATCACTATGTATATTTTATTGTACCTTAACTTTGACATTGACTTATGATATTTTGGGCTACACCTACATAGGTATATCTCAACTTTGAAAATGAATGATTCTGATTTGTTTAATAGACTAGGAATTTTAAAATTATTTTCAAAAATGGTTATTTTCAAAATTCTAAGGCAAAATGCTATTATGTCTTTAAAATTTTCTATTTTTAGAATTTCAAAAACAGTTTTAGCCTTAGACTAAGACAATCCCTTAGAAAGCATGTTCCCCTAGGGATAGTACTTGAGCATCTCACCAACACCTTAGGATTCCCTTGTTTGTGATTGCCAAACATAGAAAGGGGTGAGATGCATTATTGCCTAGACTTAAGATGTGTATGTTAGTGCATCGATATAAGTTTGAGCGTTAAATACCAAAAAAATATTAATCAAATTAAGTCATTCAGTTTAGTCAAACACTAACTGATGCTTAGACTTAACTTGACTAACCAAGTGAAAGCTGCTATCCTCTGAATAGTCAATGAGTAACTAACCGGTTAGACAGATTTTGTAATATCAGGTTCAGGGGGAGGTTAATTTTTTTTTTTCTTATTTTTTACAAAATACCTCTTTTTAAATCAAGTCCAAACTAAGTGTTCAAAAATTTTAAAATTAGTTTTGAAAGTTAAAATTATTTTTGAAAATAGGATTTATTTTTCAAATTTTAAACTTTTCAAATTTAATCTTGAAAATGACACCTTCTAAACTTGGTTTCTGATTTAAACCTTCCAAACTTAGTTTTAAAAAGTTGGTTTTGAAAAGTGGATTCTTCAGTTTTAAAAATTATATTTAGGTTTCAAAACATATATTTGAAAATTTATCTAAATGATTACAAAGTTAGATTTAAATTTTAAGAAATTTATTTTACTTAGTTTAAAAACTTAACTTGTAAATTGAACTTAACCCTAATATTTTTGCAAATTATGTTTCCAAATTGCAAAACTCTTTTTGAAAGATTAAGTTAAAATTGTAATTATCTTGATAAAAAATTAATAGCAGCTATTTTTTTACTTAAGTCATTTTTCTATGTTATACTTCCCCAAAATAATCTAACTTACATTTCTAAATTTCGTTTACCTTGCATTTTTTTTTTTAAGTTACCTTGTTGTTCTATGTTATTTTTTTTATGAATGTCAAAGGGGGAGGGTTAGGTGGTTAAGTTAGTTAAACAAACAAAAATAGAACAAAATCTAAAAGCTAACTTAACAACTATCTAAAAGCTAACTTAACAACTTATGCTTGTTTCTTACATGCATATTTATCACTAACTTTACCAGATTGTCATTGCATAAAAAAGGGGGAGATTGTTAGTGCGGTTAGCACTAACGGTCTAACTCAAGTTTTGATGAATGAAAAAATAGGTTAAGTTAGTTTCATTGTTACCTAACACTCTGATCGAGTGAGCAGGAGAAGTCTAGATAGGTCGACGGGTTGACCTAATGTCTGGCATGAAGCCCAGCTAGGTCGACGGGCCAACTGGATAGTTGGCACAAAGTCCAAACGGGTCGATGGGCTGACCGGATGTTTGACACGAAGTCCAGCTAGGTCGACGGGCTGACCGGATAGCTGACACGAAGCCCAAATGGGTCGAAGGGCTGACCGGCCGTCTGGCAGGTAAGTGAAGGTAAGTCACTGGAGGGGAGTGACTGTGAGGACATGCTCCCAGGAAGGAATCTTAGGCACCGATCTGACTTAGAACCATTTCGGAACTCTAAGTCGAGATCTTGATTAGATTCCGGTCTCGGAGAGACAGAATCTAATTAATATTCTACTTATTAAACTTGAACTGCGCTAACACTTTGTTTTGTAGGATATATGTATTATATATTTTCCTCGGGACTAATGTTTTCTTGCAGGAAGGAAGCTGCTGGAAAACTGGGGTCCGGGCGCCCGGGATGGATCCGGGCGCCCAGAGGTAAAAACTTATCCTCAGTGTCATCTCGCCATGTGGAGCGCCCTAGTTGGCTCGGCTATGTCATGTTCAGGGCGCCCTGAAGGTTCTAGGCGTCCCGAACCTCCTATATAAGGAGGGTCAAGGCTGAAGCTCCAACATCAACTCTCAATTCGATCTCTGGTGCTCCTGCGACGCTGCTTACAATGCTATGCTTTTTTATTCTTCATTTTTGTCAGTATTATTTTCTTTATTAGCGTTCGTGTACTTTAAATTGTAAACATTTTCGAATTGCTAGTGAATTGCCCATCGAAAGCACCCTCGTGTGCGGGCCTTGGAGTAGGAGTCGACATAGGCTCCGAACCAAGTAAAAAACCTACTTATGTCACTTCTTTTTTTGTCCATTCTTTTTCCGCTATGTACTTACTCTAAGAAAATTTTTAAATCGATATTCCCCCCCCCCCCCCCCCCCTCTATCGAACGCTTACGATCCAACATATTCCACTGTCACTTCAGAGATATGCTCAGCCCATTAAGGTACTGTGTCAGAAACACTGTACTGACATGTCTTTTCAGAGAAAGCTTTGAGATGCATGCTCACCTTGGAAAGCGTGCACGCGCACTCCCTGGGCTCTATATAAAGGGGATCTAAATATCGGTGGAGGTATGCTTTTCTCGCTATTTCTACTGTTGCGCTACAGTTCTTGCTTCTTCTTGCTTTGTCGGAGGCTGACTTGAGCATCGGAGGGCCATCACTGGGGATCCCTTCCCTGGCTCGGCACTGACGTTGCTTGTGTTGCTGGCTGGAGCGAGGTCCATTAGAGGTCAACAGGAGCACCACGTCCCCAGCATCCATCTCTTCGACTTTCAGACAGGATCACTCCCGATATTTTTCAATTAATTATCTAAGAATATGTATAGCTTCTATTGTTAACCTTCTAGGCATGGACCTAAATTAATTTTTGGCCATCGTGGTTTACTTCCTTAATCTTTTTTTTATTATTTTATTCCAAAGTTTCATGGTATGATTCATTAGTTTAATACCCCTATAGTTTGCATAATTTTGTACCTCTCCCTTGTTTTATATAAGGGAATTAGAGTATTTATCATTCATTGATCAGACATTTTTTTTATTTTCAATATCATGTTAAATAATTTTTTAAGTCATTCAATACCTCATTTCCCTAAGTATTTCCATACCTCTATCAGAATATCAGCTAGTCCAATAACTTTTCATTGTGCACCCCATTTAAAACTTGTTCTACTTTTGAAGTCTAAATTTTATGATAAATATTTAAATTTATATGCTCATTTAACCTACTTAAATTACCTAAGTTAAGTTAGTCACCTAAACCTTTATTAAAAAGTTGATGAAAATGCCTCTTCCACCGCTCTTTTATTTCTCCATCATTTACTAGTATCCTATTACATTCATTTTTAATATATTTTATTTGGATAAGATCTCTTGTATTCCTTTCTCTCACTTTATCTATTCTATAAATGTCCCTTTTCCCTTCTTTTGTATCCAATTTTTTATATAATCATTTAAAAGTTTCATTCTTTACTGCATTCACTACTTTGTTAGCTTCTTTTTGGCTATTGCATATTTTTTTTAAAGTTTTTCTAGTTCTTACAAATATATAATTCCTTATAAACTATTTTTTTCCTTCACTTTCTCTTATAATTTTTCATTCCATACCAAGTTTTTTCTTATTAATGCATATTCTTTTAACTCACCAAGTACACTCTTAGCTACTATTTTCATCTTTGATACCATCTTATCCCATGCTGTATTAGAATTATTGTATATTTCACCTAATGCTTATATTTCTCCCTTCTTCTTAAATATATTTTGCTTCATATCCTTTAACTTCCGTCACTTAATTCTAGCAGTCGTATATATTTTCTTTTTATTGATACTATGTTTGAGATATATATCCAATACTACTAACCTATGTTGGGTAGTTAGGCTTTCTCCATAGATGACCTTGTAATGTATACAAATCTTTCTATCCTTCTTTCTAACCATAGAAAGTCAATTTATGATTTATTTTTCCTACTTTTGAACATGACTAAGTCTTCTTCTCTTTTCTTAGACAATATATTAACTAATATAATGTTATATGTTATTGTAAAATTAAATATAGTTTTCCCTTTCTCATTTTTCGTTTCAAACACATAACCATCATGTACCCCCTCATATTCCTCATTTTTCATTCTGACATGCCCATTTAGATCACCTTTTATTAAAATCTTTTCTTTTTTTGTTTGACGGAATACTTTATAATATTCATCTAAGTGATCCTAAAATCTTAATTTGGTAGCTTCATCTAATTCTACTTACGGTGCATATACGCTAATTATATTTATAGTTTTTTTATTACTATTATCTTAAAGACTATAATCTTATCTCCTTTTCTAATTACTCCTACAACTTCATCCTTTAACGAACTTTTTACAGCAATACTCACTCCATTTCTTACTTTACTACTCTTTACTGTGTAGCATAATTTAAAACCTGAGTTCTCTATGAGTTTTTCTTTCTTCCCTACCTATTTTGTCTCTTGGAGTCGATATGGTAGACTCTTAAGTTTATTCTTCACGGGGTGATAACATCCTTTCTAGTTTTTTTTATAATCTAGGCATCTAGCTTTTTGAATAGATTAATTTTAGAAATGAGCCATCTGACCTCATGAAAAATTTTCACCGGTAATTAAGATAAATCAAAATTACTAATAGGGGGCCATCTAAATGATAAATATTCTTAGATCCACTTTTTACTTAGGGAAAATTCCCTACAGCGTATGATATGGTGCATGATGGAGGGGTCGGATAGCTAACGTGGTTAGAAGTCAAACCTAAGGGGTGATCAGAAGTCAAGCCTATGTGGAGGTCAGAAGTCAAGCTATGTGGAGGTTAGAAGTTAAGCCTGTGTGGAGGTCAGAAGTCAAGCCTATGTGGAGGTCAGAAGTCAAGCCTATGTGGAGATCAGAAGTCAAGCCAATGTGGCGGTCAAAAGGCTGGCCAGCTCACGTGTAGGTCAAAGGTCAGAATTACAGAGAGGTCATGGTTGAGCTTATGGGGCATTTAGAAGTTAGGCCTACAGGGCCAGTAGGAACTTGGAAGGCAGGACGTACAGGTTAGGATAGGCGGCTTAAGGCTTGCAGGTCAGGACTCAAAGGATAAGACAGACATAACAGGAGACACGGATCAAGACGTACAGGTTAGGAGACACGGATCAGGACGTACAGGACGGGATATATGGACCAAGACGTACAAGTTAGGATAGGAGGCTTAAGGGTCGCAGGTCAGGACTCACAGGATAAGATAGACATAATAGGAGACATGGATTGAGACGTACAGATCAGGGGGCACGAATCAAGACGTATAGGGCAGGATATACGGACCAGGACGTACAGGTTAGGATAAGCGGCTTTAGGCTCGTAGGTCAGGACTCACAGGATAAGACAGACATAACAGGAGACACGGATCAGGACGTACAGGTTGGGATATACAGACCATGACGTATAGGTTAGGATAGGCGGCTTAAGGCTCGAAGGTCAGGACTCACAAGATAAGACAGACATAACTGGAGACATGGATCAAGACTTGCAGATCAGGACTCACAGGATAAAACAGGCAAAAGAGGAGACACGGATCAAGACGTACAGGTCAGGGCTTATAGGATACAGTTTCAAACTTACAGGGTAAAATACGGAGTAGGGACATGCATACAGGACAAAACTTAAGGAGTGACAAGCAAAGACCTCGATTGGCAGGGCGGTAAGCGCAGGTCTAGATTTACCGAGATCTATCGAATGACAAATGTAGGGTTGGATGCACAGATCTGGATTTACGGGGAGACAAACACAAGCCAGGGAATGCGCTAGGGAATTCAGGTCTGTGCCCACAGGTCAAGATTTACAGGTACGAGGATCCAGGCCAGGGTTAACAGACTAGGGCGGATACACACTATACGACAATTGAGCCAGGGAATCGTAACAACCTGTTAGAGAATAATCATCGCATGTCAGAGAATATGCTAACGGTCTAGGGCTCATTGCCCGCCAATCCCTTCTCAGGCCTATAGGAAGATTCCACGTGTCACTCACCGTCAGACAAATCCTGACACCCAACATTCCCTGACACTCGTCAGATTCTAGAAGTATTCACTGCAATATAAAAAGGGAGGATTTTTCTCTACGCAAGTATGCTCACTTGTCTTTACACATTTGTCCTTTACTTTTCATCCTTTTACTGTGATTCTAGGGAAAAAGTACCTGACTTGAGTGTCGGAGGGCTTGACCCGGGGACTTTTTCCCTGGTTCTTGGTCTCTAACGTGAGGGAGGCTCATCTCAGTGTGTGCAGAATCCTCGCCTCGTCGTCCCCATCATCACCCCCCGTCATCCAGCTGTAGGAACTTTTCCAGGAGGGGCCAGATCAACTAGGCATCTCAACGACTTTCCGTCAACCTCGAGGACAGCACAGCTAGCCTCCATCCGACTCAACTTCCGGACGGGATCCAATTTGGCGCCATCTGTGGGAATCTTCTCTATCTCTTTCAGAATGTGAAGATGGAGGACTCTAGTAGAATCAATGTAACCATGACAGCGGGAGAATATGAACTATTCAAGAAGCCAAGAAGCGGGCGGCCTCTGAAAAGCAAACTACCGCCTCCCGATCGTGAAAGTTACCTGAGGTTTCCAAAGAACCGGCTCACGTCTCAGATCGAGGTTCTAAGAGAAAGAAACCTATGGAATCTCCCCCCGCCTTTTATAGAGAGTCTGGCCAGGGTTACTATCAGGCAGATCCTGGATGCTATAGTCACAAGGAGCAGTAGAAGGGGTCGCAGAACTCCTGAGCTGGTCTCCGGCAGAGGGGCCGACCTGCTCAGGGGCGAAGACCTGGATGGGAGTAGGTGCGGGTACTTCCGCCATCAGAGGAGATTCCTGTACGAAGGTTTGAGTTGTTTTGACCCGGACCTTAGGGACTTGGGAGGAAGTCTTCCCAAGAGGAGGAAGCGAGGGGGAAGACTGAGCTGAGGGTGTGACTCTTTTACGCTTACGCTGGAGGTGCAGACGCTTATCTGGAGGTGGAGAAAGAGTCTGCTCTTCCTCGATGGGCTCCAGAAGAAGTTGGCTGGAGGACTCTACTAGCTCCTCTGCCGTTTCCTTTGAGGGAGTGGTTGAGGGAATGGCGAGGCCTCTTGCGATTTCCTCGCCCATGACCTTCAAAATATTGTTGGGCATCCTGGCTTATTCGGCCGAGTAGGCCCGAAACATAGCAGCCTCTGTAAAGCAAGAAGGAAATACATCAGTTAGCAAAGACTAGCAGAAGGAAAAGCAAAGTCTTATCAAATGGAGCTCCTATATCTGCGGGGACCGGGCTGAGTCCAAAAAGATGTAAAAAACCTTCTCGCAATATTACGGATAGGAGAAAGCGGACTCCCTTTATTTTCTCTGAAGCTGTATGGTAGAGAGGTTGATGCTTATGTTCAGGCAATTCAAAAGGTGAAGGAAGGTTGGAGCGCCAGTTGGTCGGCTAGGATACCAACTCAGGCAGCCTGATGAAGAAGAAGCGAGATTTCCAACCCTTGTTGGAGGAGGGCATATCAGGGAAGAATTTACACCCAATCCGGGATTGTACCATGAACACACCGGGCTCGGATCGTTTGAGAGAATAGAAATGGTGAAAAAGTTGTGCAGTTAAGGGAATTTAGTATACCCGACAGAGGATAACCATGCCACATATAGCATAAAAAGCGTTGGGAGCAAACTGTGAAAGTGGGATACCAAATATCGACTCAAGGAAGAGAAAAGTGGATGAAGAGGAAAGCGAAGACCTCCCAAGAGTTGATCCTTGAAAAAAGTTACAAAGCCGGGAGGAGGGGAAGAAGGGTGCTCATCTGGTCGGGGAGGTCGTAGCTGGTAATCTTCAGTAAGGTGCAGACTAGCATGGATTTGGGCCAAGTCGCTGTTATCTAAATCCAAGATATAATACGAATACCAGGACACCTCATTACCTTCATCCATGAGGAAGTGGAGGGGAATGAAGGAGAAAAGAAGAAGCACTCACAAGAAACAGGAAGACTTAGCAGGAAGAACAAGAAGAAGTGGAAGAGTCGAAAGCAATCCAAACGATGAGAAGGTGACTGCGAACAACCTTTAGGGTTTAAAGCCGAACCCCTAGGAAGCATCGAAGGGAGGGGGGAAGGTCTGATAACTTGAGTCGTCGGATCTAGGGTCGCGTGCCAAAAGGCATTGATCAGCCACAGTGGCGGGAAAGGTTCGTGGGACACGTGTCATTCCCCTAGGAAAGGTATTAATGATGGATGTGATAGGGAAATCATGGAAGGATATTTTTGTACGGCAACATTCCGACGCAGGAAGGCTATACATCAAGGGGAAAGACGGTCATGCGGTTACCTCGGGAAAAACAAAGGAAAGTCATACGTCAGGGTTATGAGGCCACCTCGGGAAAGAGGAGGGAAAATGAAGAGAAACAGGAATTTGAATTTGGCGCTCAGTAAGATTTGAAATAAACAAATAACTTATCTGATTAAAGTTTGAGTGAGATATTTGCAGGAAATAGCCCGAGTAGCGCACAATTGGCTGGACACCTAAAATGCGACACCAGAGCGAGAATTTTGGGGGATAATCCCCAGGCCAGTCCTCAAATGTCAATCTCATTCCTGGACCAGCCCTAAGAAGTTTCTTAAGCGGCTTCCTGTCCACAGTCTCAGACTCTCGCCCCAGTACGAGTTATAAGTGAGCGTGCTTTCACGCCCAACGACCCTTCCAGGTCGGTGTCTCAGACTCTCACCCCAGTGCGAGTTATAAGTGAGCATGCTCTCATGCCCAACGACCTTCTAGGTTGGTGTCCCAGACTCTCACCCCAGTGCGAGTTATAAGTGAGCATGCTCTTACGCCCAACGACCTTACAGGTCGGTGTCCCAGACTCTCGCCCTAGTGCGAGTTATAAGTGAGCATGCTCTCACGCCCAACGACCTTCCAGGTCGGTGTCCCAGACTCTCGCCCAGTGCGAATTATAAGTAAGCATGCTATCACGGCCAACGACCTTCCAGGTCGGTGTCCCAGACTCTCACCTCAGTGTGAGTTATAAGTGAGCATGCTCTCATGTCCAACGACCTTTCTAGATCGCTGTCCCAGACTCTCGCCCAGTGCGAGTTATAAGTGAGCATGCTCTCACGCCCAACGACCTTCCAGGTCAATGTCCCAAACTCTCGCCCCAATGCAAGTTATAAGTGAGCATGCTCTCATGCCCAACGACCTTTCCAGGTCGGTGTCCCAGACTCTCGCCCTAGTGCGAGTTATAAGTGAGCATGCTCTCACGCCCAACGACCTTCCAGGTCGGTGTCCCAGACTCTCACCCCAGGGCGAGTTATAAGTGAGCATGCTCTCACGCCCAACGACCTTCTAGGTCAGTGTCCCAGACTCTCGCCCAGTGCGAGTTATAAGTGAGCATGCTCTCACGCTAACGATCTTCCAGGTCGGTGTCCCAGACTCGCCCCAGTGCGAGTTATAAGTGAGCATGCTCTCACGCCCAACGACCTTCCAGGTCGGTGTCCCAGACTCTCCCCAGTGCGAGTTATAAGTGAGCATGCTCTCATGCCCAACGACCTTCTAGGTCGGTGTCCCAGACTCTCGCCCCAGTGAGAGGTATAAGTGAGCATGCTCTCACGCCCAACGACCTTCTAGGTCGGTGTCCCATACTCTCACCCCAATACGAGTTATAAGTGAGCATGCTCTCATGCCCAATGACCTTCCATGTAAAATACTGAAAATAGGCAAATATTAATAAGGGAATTTTCCGAAATTTTTGGAAATATTTCGGAAATTTTTCGGAGCTCGTATGGACGAGTTAACGGGGATAAAATTGGGGCCCAGGAAAGCATGTTTAGGCTACCCATTTAAGCGAGGAAAAGTTTACTTTTTCTTTTATTTTATTTTATTTCTTTTCTTTATTTTTTTCTTTTCCTCCGGTTTCTCTTCGACGTCGTGTGCCATTTCCCGATTTCCCCCGCGCGCCTTCTCCCCCTCGTGCCGATCCGTGCCCTAACCGGCGCCGCCCGACGGTTCCTCCTCCCCCCTCATGATTTAATCCCTCGACCACTCTATCTCATTTTCTTTCTTTCCTTTGCTTGTCTCTGCCCTAACCTCCCTGGAGTCCGCCGCACGGAGCAGCGCCGACGCCGATCACCGACCCTAGGAACTCGGGTGCTGCGGTTTCCTCTGTCTTAGCCCCGGCCGACCGACGACTTCCCCTCCCTTCCTCTGGCCCGATGAGACACCGCCGGCCTTCCTTCTACCGCAGCCGACACAGGGAGCAGTGACGCCACCTTTCTTCTTCTTCCCTGCCCAAATGCCGGCGACGCGCGAGCCCCGCCAGCCGAGTTCTTTCCTCTCTTCTGGCAGAGCATCGCCGATTTCGCCTGCCTCAGTTTGGGCCTCTAGGCACAGAGGTAAGACTGCTGCCCTAATTGGTGAATCGGGTATATGATCGTTGCTGTGGTGTTCTTGGTCTCACTCACCTAGTTCCAGCCTCATCAGTGGCAGTGAAGTTGCTTGTTCTAATACCAGCAGCGACCATCTCTTGGCGTTGGATCAGTGATCACAGCTGTGAACTTGAGGTAAGAGTATGGATTTGATATATGAGTTGAATTAGGGCTAAATTGGGTGAGTTTTGGATTGAGGTAAATGCACTTTTGTGAGTATAACTGTGGATTTCATGGTTAATAGGATTATGTAGAGTTGATCCAATTTGGAATTTCTTAGCTTGATTAGGATTTTGTTTGGCTAATTAATGCGTGATAGAATTAGCTAAACTAAACATTGGTGACACAGGACTTGACGCGGGATGAGCACTTCGACACAGAGGTCGTTTAGCTCGATCTATATCGGAGGCGGGTACTTTTGACTTTATGTCTTTGATATGCATAGTAGTGAATTTAACAAATAGCAACAATTATGTTTCTTAATTGCTTCGGTTAGTTACTACCCGATACCTGTTACATGTTTGGTTGATTGCTTGCTTTGCATCTCATGTTATTACTTACCTGATTATACATGCTTAGGGGTAGTGATATAACCATGCTTCACCATGCTCAGGACCTAGGTGTGATACCTTATCTGATCTGTGTACCCTTGATATGATTTATTGACTATGGTGCACATCATATATGTATATAGATTGGTTCAGTATATTACCATGCTTAGTGTCATGCACCATTTGCATGATTGCATGCTGTGTGATAGATTGCTCTATTATTGTCGAACACATCGCCAGTTTCATCACTGTTCGGTGCTCCGTTGTGATGCTCATGGGTAGCGTGACGCAGCGTGGTAGCACATCAGTTTGGCTCTGTTCGGCGCTCCGTTGGTCCGCTCATGGGTAGTGTGATGCAGCGTGGTAGCACGTCAGGGATCCCTCCCCATCATGGTGTACCGGGAGATGAGAGCATTGCGCTTCCCCATTTATGATTTGGGGTAGGAGTATGTGTGTACTCCGACATCATCCCGTCCTCTTGGTCACTCATCAGGTGTAGTGATGCAGAGTGCACGGTTGCCACAGCCCTACTTACTCGGTCCCACCATTGTGTGTGAGATGGCTGACTGGCGTTAGGGGTGACCATGACTGCATTGACATCATACACATTGATACATTTATTTCTTGTGATTGTGTTTGCTGCATTTATTTGCTGCATATTGGTTGGATGCCCATGCTTGACATGCATACAGGATTTCTATGTCTCTCGGACTGTTTATCCTTGTACCAGGTCCTGGTTAGTACAGTATTCTCCTGTTTATTTCAGTTTGCATTTACCTTTATTACGTCAGGAGACTGTACGCATGATTAGTGCTAGATGTTATTTCCTTACTATGTATATCAGTTGTTACCCGCTGAGTGTTGGACTCACACCCTCCTCCGTTGCTATTTTTCAGGTTGATGCTGTCCGGAGGAGTTCCAGTCACTAGTCCCCTACAGACCGCGAGGACGTGTGGTTTATCTTTTGGTTTTCTTTATCAGACTAGTTCTGTTTGATGCACTTGGATTATGGTTTTTGTGTTATGGATATTGCACTGTCGATGATTTTCATTTAGACTTGTTTTACTACATGCCTGCCTGGATGGAAGAAGAGGTGAGTTGATTTTATCGTCGGATTTGAGTTTTATGAGTGTAGTGGAGTAGGGTTGGTTTTGAGTCTGCTTATCACTGTTCAGTTTGTTTACTGTTTAACTGCGTGGTTGTGTCAGCCAGAGGTTGAAATTGATATAAACTGCGTGGATGTCTGTGTTATTATTTGTTTATTATTGTTATTTTTTTTCCAGTCGCATGTGGCTGAGGTATATGGTGATGTAGAAAGTTTCAGATTGTCCGCTGTACAGGGAAGATGCTGCCGAAATTTCATCGGACAGGGACTCCTCCGGGGCGTGACAATTTAGTGGTATCAGAGCCAGGTTTTACGATCTTTGCTTTCGTATTTTGAATATTTGGAATAACTTGATACAAATTTATTGGTATCAGAGCGCCAAGGTTTGGCGATACTTGTTTTGATTTTCGTGTTGTGGATTTTGAGATTTATCTGATACCAATTTATTGGAATTGGTATCAGAGCAGGGTGTGATACCTGCTTTTGGTATTCTGGATATTTTGTGTTAGCCCAAGTTTGCGAGTCAAACTGGGTATTTGTTTCGGATTTATATGGATTTTCGGTGATTTTCTTGTACGAAATTTCGAGTTAAAATGGGGACTGGACAGCGACGGAACATCTCCAGACAGCAATTAGGTATGATGTTATTTTGTAATTGTTTATACTTGTAGTAATATCTGTGATATAATTTAACAGATATGAGGAGATCTACACGTATTGCTGCGAGACGTGGTGCAGGACAGCCACGTACGAGGACCTTGGGATCTCTGGATTCGCCAGAGATGCCTACTGGGGCTGAGCCTATCAGTCAGGGACAAACTCAGCATACTACGGGTGCGTCGGGCTCTCAGACTCCGATGGCTCCCTTAGAGGTACCTACCTCGGCTGCACCGAATGTATCCACCCTTACCGTATTTACGGTACCACCAGGGGTACCATTGGCATACCCGACACCTGCTCTAGAGCAGCCTATGGTGTACTCGGCACCACCACCACCTGGACCTACAGTGTACCCGACACCAGTGGCACCTGTGCCCCCAGTACCTACGGTGTACCCAGCAGCACCTGCATCAGTGATACCGGCTGCTCCACATCCGGTACCATTACCTACTATACCTCCAATCGCGGCCACCTATATTCACCCTACAGAGCCACCGACGGCATATACTCCAGTTTATATAGTGGCACCGGGAGTACCTCCTCCGGTTTATTCAGCGGTACCACCTATAGCACCAGCTCCAGTGGTTCCGCCAGTTCCGACAACCGTTCCGACACACCTCACTGACATTGTCGCGGCACGAGACAGGATTCCAGCGTTGGCAGAGTCGATGAAGAGTCGATTTACACTCTTCTGAGGAGACCTTGATCCGAGTGCGGACCTGTCATGGATAGAGACGATGGAGCGGACTTTCTTCTATATGGCTTGCTCCGAGTGGGAGAAAGCAGAGCTGGCTGCTTTTCACTTACGGGACGCGGCCGACACTTGGTGGATTACTCAGCGTTCCATCATCGACGAGCAGAACATCACTTGGGCCAGATTCAGAGAGGCTTTTGATAGCCGCTTCTTTCCACGAGCTTATCAGATGGCTCGCTGGCAGGATTTCCTGAGTCTGCGACAGAATAACCGGACAGTGACAGAGTATAACGCAGAGTTTGACAGATTGGCCAGATTTTGTCCAGAGCTAGTTGCAGAGGACAATTCACGTATGCAGTAGTTCATTCAGGGGCTGGATGGGCATTTGCATGTAAGGCTTGCCGGTCTTGGTACCACATCTTATTTGGAGACGTTGGACAGAGCCCTCATGATTGAGTCAGCTCAGCAGAGAGCGTTTCCGGACAGGAAAAGGAAGCAGCCCGGTCAGACATCTGGACAGATCCAGCAGCCACCTACTACACAGCAGCAGAGTAGTCGTACTCGGACAGGTCAGAGTACTTCTGGGGTATCTCGTAGGCCTCAGAAGTCAGGGCAGTCTTCCTCGGGACGTTTCCGGTCTCCTCAGCAGAACCGAAAACAAACCACCAGCGACATTCAATGTTTCCGATGTGGATCCAGAGATCATATCACCATAACCTGCTCTCTCAGACAGTCAGTTTGCTTTTAGTGCAAACTACCTAGGCACCAGAGTCAAGATTGCCAGCTGAAGGCTCAGTATACTGCTCCCGGAGTTACTGCTCAGGGAGGACAGCACAGTCAGTCAGGGGCTAGACGAGGAGGGCGGAGATTTTCACCCTCACATCGCCAGCAGGGGACAACTTCCACTTCAGCAGCTGCATTTGGCATGCTCGGACAGGAGTACCCCAGTACTCCCATAGTACCCCAGAGCTCCATTCCAGGATCTCATTATCTGACGCAGGGGCAGTATCAGCTGCAGTCCCAGCCACATGATCAGTATCAGACGCAGTCTCAGCCATCAGTACAGTATCAATCGCCACCCTCTCAGACTTTTCTGGCGCAGAATCCAGTACCACTTCAGTGGCGGGCTCCTGCTCAGACGTAGTCGTCGTAGGCAGTGTTACCACCTCTTGCTCTGCCAGAGACTAGGCGTATTCATGCGATGACTAGAGAGGATGCGCAGCGAGCCGACGAATCGATTTTCCATGGTATGATTTCTATTTATGCCTTATCTGCGGATATACTGATAGATACTGGTAGCTCACATTCTTTTATATCTCGTACTTTTATGCGGGAGATTGGTAGATTACCCACTTACAGACCCCAGCGATTGACTGTCTCTCTACCGTCCGGTGATACTTTGGGCGTCACCCAAAAGGTCAGAGGTTGCCCGTTAGATTTTGGCAACCTAATACTTATGGTGGATCTTTTAGTATTGGAAATGATCGATTTTGATATTATACTTGGCATGGACTGTTTGTCAGCATATCATGCCACTGTTGATTGCCAGACGAGGGTGGTCACATTCCGGCCTCCGAACCAACCCTCATGGGATTTCACTGGCATTAGAGACGATGGCATATCGATCATTTCGGTGATTCAGGCTCAGAAGCTGCTGTCACATGGCTGTCAGGGTTTTCTGTTATCTTTGATTAGTACTGAGGACAGCAGTAGTTCGCAGCTCTCCGACGTTTCGGTGGTCCGAGAGTACCCAGATGTATTCCCAGAGGAGCTACTAGGTTTACCTCCCAGAAGGCAAGTGGAGTTCACTATTGAGCTGATTCCGGGGACCACACCGGCATCGAAAGCTCCTTATCGTATGACACCAAAAGAGTTGAACGAGCTGAAGGTTCAACTCTAGGAGCTTCTGGATAGGGGATTTATTCGCCCTAGTGTTTCTCCATGGGGTTCTCCGGTGTTATTTGTCAAGAAGAAGGACGAAACTATGAGGTTATGTATTGACTACAGACAGCTGAATGCAGTGACTGTCAGAAATAAATATCCTTTACCACGGATCGAAGATTTGTTTGATCAGCTCAGAGGTACATCAGTGTATTCTAAGATTGATCTGTGATCCGGATATCATCAGCTGAGAGTCAGAGACTCAGATATTCAGAAGACATCTTTCCGTACGAGATACGGTCATTATGAGTTTTTGGTAATGCCATTTGGGCTTATCAATGCTCCAGCGGTGTTTATGGACTTGATGAACCGCATCTTTCTGGAGTATCTGGATCAGTTTGTTATCATTTTCATTGATGATATATTGGTCTCCTCGCGTTCCGATGAGGAGCATGCACAACATATTCGCATAGTCTTGGAGACTTTTAGACGACATCAGCTGTACGCGAAGTTCAGCAAGTGTGCATTCTGGCTATCCTCAGTCGGTTTTCTGGGGCATGTGGTCTCGAGCAGAGGTATTTCAGTAGACCCTCAGAAGATTGAGGCTGTCACCAGCTGGGAGCAGCCGAAGTCAGTACAGGAGATCCGCAGTTTTCTGGGACTGGCCGGATATTATCGACGTTTTGTCGAGGGTTTCTCACGTATTGCAATGTCGCTGACATGTTTTACTAGGAAAGGCATGAAGTTCACGTGGTCCGAGGATTATGAGACCAGCTTTCAGGAGCTGAAGCAGAGATTAGTGGCGGCTCCAGTTTTGGTTTTACCTTCTGGAGAGGATGGATTTGTACTCTACACCGACGCGTCTCTTCAGGGTTTGGGCACTGTTCTGATGTAGCACGGCAGGGTAGTCTCCTATGCTTCTCGACAGTTGAAGGAGCATGAGAAGAACTACCCAGTTCATGATCTGGAGTTAGTTGCCATCATCTTTGCTCTGAAGCTTTGGCGGCATCATTTATACGGTATTACATTTGAGATTCTCACTGATCATAAGAGTCTCAAATATATTTTTACTCAGAAGGAGCTTAATCTCCGACAGAGGAGATGGATGGAGTTCCTGAAGGATTACGATTGTACCATTAGCTACCACCCGGGGAAAGCTAATGTGGTTGCTAATGCACTCAGCAGGAAGTCCAGAGGGACTTTGCCTTGCCGCCGAGTTTCAGTTACAGACTTAGTTCAGGGTTTCTCCGAGTTAGACCTTGAGGAGCAGGGACAGACAGAGCAGGGTATACTTGTTACCATGGTTGCTCAGTCGTCGTCAGGATGAGGATCCGAGAGGCCAGGCCAGTGATCAGCATTTGCAGTTTATTGGTAGCCAAATAGCTTCCGGGCAGCATACCGAGTTCACACGAGACGAGGAGGGTGTTATATACTTCCGAGGCAGATTATGCGTACCTCAGTCTCATCCGATCTTGCAGGAGCTACTTCAGGAGGCTCATCGCTCTCGATTTACGATCCACCCAGGCGGGACCCGCATGTATCGAGATTTGAGACGTTCCTACTGGTGGAACGGGATGAAGAAAGACATCGCGGAATTTATAGCTAGGTGTCTTGTCTGTCAGCAGGTGAAGGCTGAGCATCAGAGACTTGCCGGATTACTTCAGCGGATTCCTATTCCTGAGTGGAAATGGGAACATATTACTATGGACTTTGTGGTGGGATTACCGAGGACACGACGAGGCCATGAAGCGATTTGGGTTATCGTTGATTGATTAACCAAATCCGCGCACTTCTTAGCGATCCGGAGGACTAATCCCCTGGATCGATTGGCAGATTTGTATTGCAGGGAGATCATCAGATTACATGGTGTCCCTTTGACTATTATTTCGGATAGAGACCCTCGGTTCACGTCTCATTTTAGGCAGAGTCTGCAGCAGGCCTTGGGCACGCAGCTCCGATTTAGTACATCTTTCCATCCGCAAACAGATGGACAGTCAGAGCAGACCATTCAGACTTTAGAGGACCTGCTGAGGTCGTGTGTTATGGATTTCGGAGGCAGTTGGGAGGACCACTTGCCATTGGTAGAGTTCGCCTACAACAACAGCTTTCATTCGGCTATCCAGATGGCACCATTTGAGGCGTTGTATGGTAGGCCGTGTCGGACACCCACCCTCTGGGATGAGGTTGGGGAGGCCCAGCTGTTGGGACCTCATAGAGCTCAGCAGGAGGCAGAGTTGGTCCGTATTATCAGACGGAGGATGTCAGAAGCGCAGGACCGCCAGAAGAGTTATGCTGATCAGAGACGCAGACCTTTGGAGTTCTCTATTGGTGATCATGTTTTTCTACGAGTTTCACCCACAAAAGGGGTGAAGAGATTTAGCCTCAGAGGTAAGCTGACTCCGCGATACATTTGCCCTTTCCAGATCCTGGAGAGGATTGGAGCAGTAGCTTACCGGCTAGCACTACCACCGTCCCTGGCAGACGTCCACGATGTATTCCACGTATCTATGCTGAGGAGATACATACCCGACCTGACGCATGTGCTAACAGATGTCGCAGTTCCAGTTCAGCCTGACGTCACTTATGAGGAGGTTCCGGTACGGATTTTGGACCGGAAGGAGCGTCAATTGCGGAACAAGACTATCCAACTGGTTAAAGTCGGATGAAAGCATCATTCGGATGAGGAAGCTACCTGGGAGCTCGAGGATACGATCCGAGCTCGATACCCCCATCTTCTCACTTGAGGTATGTGATTTAATTTACCATTCAGCATTTATACTCTATATCTGTTGTTCATACTTGCTGATGGTAGATAACAAAATTTGGGGACCAAATTTTTATTAGTGGGGGAGAATGTAAAATACCGAAAATAGGCGAATATTAATAAGGGAATTTTCCAAAATTTTTGGAAATTTTTCGAGAATTTTTCAGAATTCGTATGGACGAGTTAACAGGGATAAAACTGGGGCCCGGGAAAGCCTGTTTAGGCTACCCATTTAAGCGAGGAAAAGTTTACTTTTTCTTTTATTTTCTTTTATTTATTTATTTTTCTTTTCCTCCGGTTTCTCTTCGACGCCGTGTGCCATTTCTCGATTTCCCCCGCGCGCCTTCTCCCCCTCGTGCCTATCCGTGCCCTAACCGGTGCCGCCCGGCGGTTCCTCCTCCCCCCTCGTGATTTAATCCCTCGACCACTCTATCTCATTTTCTTTCTTTCCTTTGCTCGTCTCTACCCTAACCTCCCTGGAGTCCGCCGCACGGAGCAACGCCGACGCCGATCACCGACCCCAGGAACTCGGGTGCCGCAGCTTCCTCTGTCTTAGCCCCGGCCGACCGGTGACTTCCCCTCCCTTCCTCTGGCCCGACGAGACACCGCCGACCTTCCTTCTACCGCAACCGACACAGGGAGCAGTGACGCCGCCTTTCTTCTTCTTCCCTGCCCAAACGCCGGCGACACGCGAGCCCCGCCGACCGAGTCCTTTCCTCTCTTCTGGCAGAGCATCGCCGATTTCCCCTGTGCCCTAGTTTGGGTGTACAACCGCCGCTGCTCCTCTGCACAGTGTCGCCGTCGTTTGCCCTAGTGCCGGCCAGCCGAACCCTTAAATCGTTGCTGGCTCACCTGTGCCCTAGTTCCCTACTGCTGAAGCCCTCTAACCCGTGCCCTAGCAGTGAAGTTGCTTGTTCTAATACCAGCAGCGACCATCTCTTGGCGTTGGATCAGTGATCACAGCTGTGAACTTGAGGTAAGAGTATGGATTTGATATATGAGTTGAATTAGGGCTAAATTGGGTGAGTTTTGGATTGAGGTAAATGCACTGTTGTGAGTATAACTGTGGATTTCATGGTTAATAGGATTATGTAGAGTTGATCCAATTTTGAATTTCTTAGCTTGATTAGGATTTAGTTTGACTAATTAATGCGTGATAGAATTAGCTAAACTAAACATTGGTGACACAGGACTTGATGCGGGACGAGCACTTCGACATAGAGGTCGTTTAGCTCAATCTATATCGGAGGCGGGTACTTTTGACTTTATGTCTTTGATATGCATAGTAGTAAATTTAACAAATAACAACAATTATGTTTCTTAATTGCTTCGGTTAGTCACTACCCGATACCTGTTACATGTTTGGTTGATTGCTTGTTTTGCATCTCATGTTATTACTTACCTGATTATACATGCTTAGGGGTAGTGATATAACCATACTTCACCATGCTCAGGACCTAGGTGTGATACCTTATCTGATCTGTGTACCCTTGATATGATTTATTGACTATGGTGCACATCATATATGTATATAGATTGGTTCAGTATATTACCATGCTTAGTGTCATGCACCATTTGCATGATTGCATGCTGTGTGATAGATTGTTCCATTATTATCGGGCAAATCGCCAGTTTCATCACTGTTGGGTGCTCCATTGTGACGCTCATGGGTAGCGTGACGCAGCGTGGTAGCACGTCAGTTTGGCTCTGTTCGGTGCTCCGTTGGTCCGCTCATGGGTAGTGTGATGCAGCGTGGTAGCACGTCAGGGATCCCTCCCCGTCATGGTGTACCGGGAGATGAGAGCATTGCGCTCCCCCATTTATGATTTGGGGTAAGAGTATATGTGTACTCCGATAGCATCCCATCCTCTCGGTCACTCATCAGGAGTAGTGATGCAGAGTGCACGGTTGTCACAGCCCTACCCACTCGGTCCCACCATTGTGTGTGAGATGGCTGACTGGCGTCAGGGGTGACCATGATGTTAGTGAGAGCCCTAGAGCCAATCATGTGATGGTTACTTTTTGGACTCTTTGTATCATATTCTTGTACATATATTTCTGATATATAAATAAAGGCATTGTGATTATTATACTTGTGTGTATTTGTGCTATATAAATAAGTATAATAATGTCCTAGGGTAGTAGGTTCATATCTATATCAATCGATTAGTTGAATCGATAGTGAGATGATATAGAGAACACTACACTTAATTATTCCTAGTCAAGTATTAACATAGAAGGACAATGTTAATGCATTGAGACTAGCATGTAGGTCAACATGATGACTTGATCTCACAAGTCATGGATATAAGATATCAAGTTGACACATGGGTATACATTGGAGAATGTATACTGAATGACCCGCCATGAGAAAGTATCATGGATCGTTATATGAGTGTCATATACTTTCTCAAGTGACTATTAGTATGACTTTAGTCCTTAGACCTGAAGTCACCATGGTTCCCTACATAAGGAGTTATGTACTTTGGTTTCGTCAAACGTCACCCGTAACTGGGTGGACTATAAAGGCGATTACTGGGTATGTAACAAATTATGCGGAGGGATGTGAGTGATGTAGATGGGATCTATCCCTCCTATATTACAGGAGTGATATCATAGTCTTGATAGAGTGAGATCACTAAGTGCATGGCCATGCCCAAATAAGGCAATATGTGATATTGCGCTTATTTGATTATAGTGAGTCTACTTGGAGTTCAAGACACTTAGATTGATTGGAGGATGACACGGTCTATGCCTCATATAAGATCAATCTAGATATCAAGGATAGAAGGACAATGTCACATATTGTGAGAGTCACAATTATTAGTCATATTGGTGATGTTGGATCTCAACATTCTTGTAACTTGGGTAGCAATGATGTGTTGCTAGATACCTCTCATTGCTTATGTCCCTAATTGGATTTAGGGACATTGCCAACGTTGACAAGAACCTATAGGGTCACACACATAGAGCAATAGATGGAGACTAGTTCATATGATGAACCAAGAGGAAAGATGAAGTCAAGTTTGACTTGGCTAAATATGGAAAGTCTATAAAAGGCAAGTTTGACTTGACCTAAATCCACAAGTTTGACTTGACTATGAGTTAGACTCAAGTATGATCCAAATGTTGGATAAATCAATTAAGGGAGTTAATTTGGTCATGTTTGACTTTGGCCAAATTAGGAAGGTTGAAAGTCAATATTGACTTGACTTGGATGCCACCACATTTGATGAGGTGGCATGGGAGAACCAATGGGGATGCTACACATCACCATGCCACCTCATGCTTGCCACCTCATGGGAGGTTACCCATGAGTGGCCGGCCACATTAAGGGGGCAATTAAGAGCATTAATTGCCCACTTAATGACATTTATGTGGCCGGCCACATGATATGGTGGATTGATTGAATTTTTGAATTCAATTTTTTTATTCTTCTTCTTCCTTGGTGCTCTCGGCAACTTCTCCCTCTCTTCCTCCTCTTCTTGGCCGAAAACCACATAGGTGCTAGCACACCTTGTTTCGGTCATCTTCTCCACCTAATTGCTTGTGTGGACACATATAGAGGGGCTCTACTTTGTGCCCTCTAGATCCAACTTCAACCTTAGTCGAGCGGGATAAGCGAAGGGCACGCATCAAAGGTAGTTTTTCTTTAAACTATAGATCTAGGAGTAGATCTAACATATTCGGGTATTAAGCATGATATAAATACGTGGAATTTTTCGAATCGGATTTTTCTTTGCACGAGATCCTTGGCTAGGGTGTTTCGGGGTTTTCGCGACGCGAAAAGCGGTTTTCGTGGCCCGAAAAATTCTAACAGTGGTATCAGAGCCATCGTGCGAAGCACGTATTTATTTATTTTTTCTGTATTAGATACATAATTTAGATGCTTTTAAGTTTCTGTGATTTTTCTAAATTTTAGGAATTTTTGGGTATTTTTCTCGTAGAGGCTAAAGAACGAGTGCGAAGCACTTGTACACTTTTGTCACCGAGAAAAATTTCTCCGAAACGGCAAGTTTCACCCAAATAGATTTTGGGACAGCGGGTAAGGGCGCTGTATAATCGCAAGAGGACACTCGCGAAGGTTATTTCGCGAATAGGGGCGCTGCCCCTAACCCCGCAAGGGGCCTTGTCCCGCGATTACGCCCGAAACCCGCTTAGCGGGACCGCCGTGGAGAAGGGACTCAAAAATTCAGAAAAATCAGTAGAAAAATTTTAAATAAAAAAAAAATACACAATTCTGAATTATGTACAGTATGTGTTGGTCATGGCCCAAGTCCCAAAATTTTTATGAAAAATTATGCGTGTAATTCATAATACGGCCTGCGTGCCGTCATGTGTTGTGTGTGCTGTATTGTGGATGCGACCTGCGTGTTGCCTTTTTCCATTATTTTATTTCTGTAAAAATTAGTTTTAAGACTCGAATGTAACTCGAGTATAAATTTTGTAATGTACAAAATTTGAAGATGACGAAATTCCGGAGAAGACGGACTCGCGGGAGCATGCCGGCAACACATGGGGATCGGAAGGAGGAGCTTGGAGAAGCTGCCACCTAGACCCTAGGATGACCATTGGATCTTCTCTTTGGCTAGAGAGGATCCTAGTAGGGCCATGACCAATCACATAATTTAAATGTATATATTTTATTTTTGCTTATGTGTATGTGATGCATGTTTGTGTAGAATAGAATATGCATGAGTGTATGTGATGCACATGTGATGTGGGAACCACATCTTGATGTGCACAATACACATTTAGGATTTAAATTAGATTTAATTTACGCCTAAATATGATGCACATCGTCGATTAGATTAGATCTAAATCGAAATCAACTCGTAAACGCCTACCGGGCCATGATACCCATCACTACCTCGATCATATGCGATTGTCGTATCTGCCAAAGCAGAGCAACGCATTTAATCTTGGTAGGATGCGGAGGGACAACCTTGGTCCCGCCTATCACGCTCGGGTTAGATTGAGCTCAATTAGATTGAGTAGCTAGCAAAGCTCAATTGGATCGAGTGAAGCTATAGGCGTATTCCAATAGTTGGAAAGGTAGGACAAGATCACGTTTATAAATAATCTTGGGCGATTTAGCCAAAGCTAACTCAATATTATTTGTAAAAGTTAAATCTTGATCCTATAAACAAGAGTTGCATGGAGATGTAATTGGTAATTAGCTACCTACCGATCATACTAGGTCTTGGGCGATTCAGCCAAAGCTGACTCAAGATGTAGTATGATGTGGATCTTGTCCCACAAAATTCAGTGGGAGCATCATTTAATTAAAGGCCTAATTAGATGATAGAATATGATATTGATTCTCTGCATGTTTAATATGTTGTAGATTGCCATGTCACCAAACGCGAACACTCTCTCCCTACGATCTGTCCTTGAGAAGGACAAGCTCACAGGAGCTAACTTCCTGGACTGGTACAGGAACCTGAGGATAGTCCTCATACAGGAACGTAAGCTGTACGTTCTGGAGCAAGCAGTTCCTGAAGCACCACCAGCCTCTGCCGCCCGTAGCATTAAGGATGCTCATCAGAAGCATCAAGACGATGCGTTAGACGTGTCGTGCCTAATGCTATGCTGCATGTCCTCTGAGCTTCAGAAGCAACACGAGAACATGAATGCCTTTGATATGATTGGCCATCTTAAGCAATTATATCAAGGGCAAGCCAGGCATGAGAGGTTTGAAGTGACTCAGGCCCTCTTTTCATGTAAGATGAAAGAGGGAACCCCTGTAGGAACTCACGTACTAAAGATGATTGGGTACGTCGAGAACCTAGAGAGGTTGGGGTTCCCATTGGGCCAAGAGCTGGCCACTGACTTGATCCTGCAATCGTTGTCGGCAAGTTACCGTCAATTCGTCATGAACTATAACATGAACGAATTAGACAAACCACTGCCCGAGATGCTCAACATGTTGAGAACTGCTGAGCCCAATCTCACCACTACCAAGACCAGTACCGTCCTGATGGTACAAAAGGGCAAGGGTAAGGGCAAGTGGAAGCCCAAGGGTAAGGGTAAGACCCAGACCAAGGGCAAAGCCAGCTCTTCAGCACTCAAACCCAAGGGCGGGGTGCAAAAGGATGCTACCTGCTTCCACTGTGGTCAGACAGGGCACTGGAAGAGGAACTGCAAGATCTACCTGGAGGATCTTAAGAAGAAAAGAAGCGAGGCTTCTACTTCAGGTATAAATGTTATAGAAGTCAACCTTTCTATTTCTACATCATGGGTATTAGATACTGGATGTGCATCTCACATTTGTACTAATGTGCAGGCGCTGAGAAGTAGGGCATTGGCAAAGGGCGAGGTGGACCTACGAGTAGGCAATGGAGCAAGCTGCTGTTGCTGTAGGAACATATTTTCTATCTCTGCCCGCTGGGCTTGTATTGGAACTAGATAATTGTTGTTATGTCCCTGCACTAACAAAGAATATTATTTCAGTTTCCTGTTTAGATAATAAAGGTTTTTCATTCATAATAAAGGACAAATGTTGTTCTGTTTATTTGAAAGATATGTTCTATTGTAGTGCACATCTGATGAATGGCCTCTATATTCTAGATTTAGAGAGCCCTATCTATAACGTGAGTACCAAGAGGTTGAGATCAAATGAGTTGAACCCAACCTATCTCTGGCATTACCGCCTAGGCCACATAAACGAGAGTCGCTTGTCCCAGCTCTATAAGGATGGTTTGCTGGACTCATTTGATTTTGAATCATATGAGACATGTGAGTCATGCGTTCTAGGCAAGATGACTAAGACTCCCTTTAGTGGACATAGCGAGAGAGCGACAGACTTGCTAGGACTCATACATAGTGATGTATGTGGCCCTTTCAATATCGCTGCTCGGGGTGGTTATAGGTACTTTATCACATTTACTGACGACTTCAGTAGATATGGTTATGTGTACTTGATGACACATAAGTCTAAATCCTTTGAAAAGTTCAAGGAATTCAGAAATGAAGTACAAAACCAGCTCGGCAAAAGTATTAAGATACTTCGATCAGATCGAGGTGGAGAATACTTAAGCCATGAGTTTAGTGACTATCTAGCAGAGTGTGGGATTCTATCCCAACTCACTCCTCCTGGAACACCACAGTGGAATGGTGTATCTGAAAGGAGGAATCGTACCTTATTAGATATGGTACGATCTATGATGAGTCACGCAGATCTTCCTATATCCTTTTGGGGATATGCTCTGGACACGGCAGCGTTCACACTTAACCGTGTTCCATCAAAGGCGGTCATGAAGACACCATATACGATATGGACTGGGAGGAGTCCCAAGATGTCTTTCATGAGGGTTTGGGGTTGTGAGGCTTACGTTAGACGTCAAGTCTCAGACAAACTGGGACCCCAATCTGATAAGTGTTATTTTATAGGATATCCCAAGGAAACTAAGGGATATTACTTCTACATTCCTAGTCAGCACAAAGTGTTTGTTGCTAAGACTGGGGTCTTTCTAGAAAGGGACTTTGTTTCTAGAAAGGCTAGTGGAAGTTCGTTTGATCTTGAAGAAGTTCAAGACAACGACCAAAACACTGAGCCATTGATGGATACTGAACAGGAACCACAAAGAGTTGTGGATGATGAGATTGTTGCACAAGAAGTTGTGGAACAACAACCTGTTCATATAGACCTACCTCTTCGCAGGTCTGATAGGGTACGTCGTCAGCCTGAGAGATACTCATTTCTCTTGCCTGACCAGGATGACGTTATGCTCATTGAGAATGAGCCTACCACCTATCAGGAAGCTGTGATGAGCCCAGATTCTGAGTCATGGCTAGAAGCCATGAGATTTGAAATGGATTCCATGTACACCAACCAAGTTTGGACCTTGGTTGATCCACCTGAAGGGGTCAAACCCATTGGGTGTAAGTGGGTCTTTAAGAGAAAGACTAACATGGACGGACTTACTCATACCTATAAAGGTAGACTGGTAGCTAAAGGTTTCAAGCAGATTCATGGTATTGACTATGATGAAACCTTCTCTCCAGTAGCGATGTTTAAGTCCATTCGGATTATGCTTGCTATTGCAGCCTACCACGATTATGAGATCTGGCAGATGGATGTCAAGACAGCGTTTCTGAATGGAAACCTCCTCGAGGATGTGTACATGACACACCGAGGGTTTTGTAGATCCACAAGATACTAGCGAGTATGCAAGCTGCATAGGGCCATTTATGGGCTGAAGCAAGCCTCTCGGAGCTGGAATCTTCGATTCGATGATGCAATCAAACAGTTTGGTTTCATCAAGAACGAAGATGAACCCTGTGTCTACAAGAGGGTTAGTGGGAGCACAGTTGTCTTCCTCGTATTGTATGTGGATGACATACTTCTCATTGGGAACGACATTTCCTCGCTACAGTCTGTGAAGACTTGGCTAGGGAATTGTTTCTCAATGAAGGACTTAGGTGAAGCAGCCTGCATTCTAGGCATTAAGATCTATAGAGATAGATCTAAGAGATTGCTTGGCCTAAGTCAGAATACATACATTGACACGGTATTACTTCGGTTTGCCATGCAGAATTCCAAGAAGGGAAATCTGCCGATGTCACATGGTGTGAGTCTTTCGAAGACTCAAAGTCCCTCTTCTAGAGAGGAGAGGGACCGCATGGATAAGATCCCCTATGCCTCGGCCATAGGATCTATCATGTACGCCATGTTATGTACTCGTCATGATGTCTCGTATGCTTTGAGCATGACGAGCAGATACCAATCAGATCCGGTGAGCATCATCGATTGCGGTCAAGAATATCCTTAAGTACTTGAGAAGGACTAAGGATTATTTCTTGATATTTGGAGGTGATGAGCATCTAGTTGTAAAGGGTTACACCGATGCTAGCTTCCAAACCCACCGTGATGATTACGATCGCATCGGGGTTCGTGGTTTCGCTTGAATGGTGGAGCCGTGAGTGGAAGAGTTTGAAGGTGACACGCTGCATTCTACAACGGAGGTCGAGTATATTGCTGCATCGAGGCGCAAAGGAGGCGCTTGGATCCGCAAGTTCATTTCTGAGCTTGGGGTGGTTCCTAGCATATCCGATCCGAGAGCTCTCTGCGACAACAATGGAGCTATTACAGCTAAGGAACCTCGCTCACACCAGCGGACAAAGCATATACTACGGCGCTTCCATCTCATTCGAGAGATCATCGATCGAGGAGATGTGAAGATTTGCGAGTACCCACGAGGCTAACGTCGCAGATCCCTTGACCAAGGCTTTCACACTAAGCATGATGGTCACACTAGGTCATTGGGTATTAGATACTACGTTGATTGGCACTAGTGCTAGTGGGAGATTGTTAGTGAGAGCCCTAGAGCCAATCATGTGATGGTTACTTTTTGGACTCTTTGTATCATATTCTTGTACATATATTTCTGATATATAAATAAAGGCATTGTGATTATTATACTTGTGTGTATTTGTGCTATATAAATAAGTATAATAATGTCCTAGGGTAGTAGGTTCATATCTATATCAATCGATTAGTTGAATCGATAGTGAGATGATATAGAGAACACTACACTTAATTATTCCTAGTCAAGTATTAACATAGAAGGACAATGTTAATGCATTGAGACTAGCATGTAGGTCAACATGATGACTTGATCTCACAAGTCATGGATATAAGATATCAAGTTGACACATGGGTATACATTGGAGAATGTATACTGAATGACCCGCCATGAGAAAGTATCATGGATCGTTATATGAGTGTCATATACTTTCTCATAGTGACTATTAGTATAGATAGTCCTTAGACCTGAAGTCACCATGGTTCCCTACATAAGGAGTTATGTACTTTTGTTTCGACAAACGTCACCTATGAATGGGTGGACTATAAAGGCGTTCTTGGGTATGTAACAAATTATGCGGAGGGATGTGAGTGATGTAGATGGGATCTATCCCTCCTATATTACAGGAGTGATATCATAGTCTTGATAGAGTGAGATCACTTAGTGCATGGCCATGCCCAAATAAGGCAATATGTGATATTGCGCTTATTTGATTATAGTGAGTCTACTTGGAGTTCAAGACACTTAGATTGATTGGAGGATGACACGGTCTATGCCTCATATAAGATCAATCTAGATATCAAGGATAGAAGGACAATGTCACATATTGTGAGAGTCACAATTATTAGTCATATTGGTGATGTTGGATCTCAACATTCTTGTAACTTGGGTAGCAATGATGTGTTGCTAGATACCTCTCATTGCTTATGTCCCTAATTGGATTTAGGGACATTGCCAACTTTGACAAGAACCTATAGGGTCACACACATAGAGCAATAGATGGAGACTAGTTCATATGATGAACCAAGAGGAAAGATGAAGTCAAGTTTGACTTGGCTAAATATGGAAAGTCTATAAAAGGCAAGTTTGACTTGACCTAAATCCACAAGTTTGACTTGACTATGAGTTAGACTCAAGTATGATCCAAATGTTGGATAAATCAATTAAGGGAGTTAATTTGGTCATGTTTGACTTTGGCCAAATTAGGAAGGTTGAAAGTCAATATTGACTTGACTTGGATGCCACCACATTTGATGAGGTGGCATGGGAGAACCAATGGGGATGCTACACATCACCATGCCACCTCATGCTTGCCACCTCATGGGAGGTTACCCATGAGTGGCCGGCCACATTAAGGGGGCAATTAAGAGCATTAATTGCCCACTTAATGACATTTATGTGGTCGGCCACATGATATGGTGGATTGATTGAATTTTTGAATTCAATTTTTTGATTCTTCTTCTTCCTTGGTGCTCTCGGCAACTTCTCCTTCTCTTCCTCCTCTTCTTGGCCGAAAACCACATAGGTGCTAGCACACCTTGTTTCGGTCATCTTCTCCACCTAATTGCTTGTGTGGACACATATAGAGGGGCTCTACTTTGTGCCCTCTAGATCCAACTTCAACCTTAGTCGAGCGGGATAAGCGAAGGGCACGCATCAAAGGTAGTTTTTCTTTAAACTATAGATCTAGGAGTAGATCTAACATATTCGGGTATTAAGCATGATATAAATACGTGGAATTTTTCGAATCGGATTTTTCTTTGCACGAGATCCTTGGCTAGGGTGTTTCGGGGTTTCCGCGACGCGAAAAGCGATTTTCGTGGCCCGAAAAATTCTAACACATGACTGCATTGGCATCATACACATTGATGCATTTATTTATTGTGATTGTGTTTGCTGCATTTATTTGCTGCATATTGGTTGGATGCCATGCTTGACAAGCATACAGGATTTCTATGTCTCTCGGACTGTTTATCCTTGTACCAGGTCCTGGTTAGTACAGTATTCTCCTGTTTATTTCAGTTTGCAATTACCTTTATTACGTCAGGAGACTATACGCATGATTAGTGCTAGATGTTATTTCCTTACTATGTATATCAGTTGTTACCCGCTGAGTGTTGGACTCACACCCTCCTCCGTTGCTATTTTTCAGGTTGATGCTGTCCGGAGGAGTTCCAGTCGCTAGTCCTCTACAGACCGCGAGGACGTGTGGTTTATCTTTTGGTTTTCTTTATCAGACTAGTTCTGTTTGATGCACTTGGATTATGATTTTTGTGTTATGGATATTGCACTGTCGATGATTTTCATTCAGACTTGTTTTACTACATGCCTGCCTGGATGGCAGAAGAGGTGAGTTGATTTTATTATCGGATTTGAGTTTTATGAGTGTAGTGGAGTAGGGTTGGTTTTGAGTCTGCTTATCACTGTTCAGTTTGTTTACTATTTAACTGCGTGGTTGTGTCAGCCAGAGGCTGAAATTGATATAAACTGCGTGGATGTCTGTGTTATTGTTTGTTTATTATTGTTATTTTTTTCCAGCCGCATGTGGCTGAGGTATATGGTGATGTAGAAAGTTTCAGATTGTCCGCCGTACAGGGGAGATGCTCCTGAAATTTCTTCGGACAGGAACTCCTCCGGGACGTGACATTTCAGGTCAGTGTCCCCAACTCTCGCCTCAGTACGAGCCACAAGGGGACATGCTTTCGTGCTCAACAAGTCTGTATGTTATACTTTCACTTCAAATCTGAGCTACAAGTTCAAATATAAGCTATAAGAAAGCGCGCCCGTATGAGCCATGACTCTTCAACCCTTGCGGTAAGAAAAAGGTTTGGTATGTAAATTATTCTTTTTAAATTATTCCTTCTAGAGAATTTTCTGGGGAATCCGAGTCAATTGAATATAATAATAGAAGGACAAGCAAGGGAGTACAAACTCACACCCTCATAGACAGATAATGCGAAAAACACTGTTTATTTAGTAATAGTGGAGGAACATCTTTTAAGAGTTCACATTATGACAAGATCGAGAGGCCTGGTCCTTCCTCGCCAGATGAGCTTGCACTTGAGCCAGTTCTTCCTTGATACGTTGGAGATTGCTTTGTAGATGAGCAATGATTTCATGCTTTATCCAACTTTCCTCTTGCAGGAGGGTTACAGTGTCCTCGTGCTTCAACTTCAGGTAGGCAATAAAATGAGTCTGACTCCTTAGGTCTGAATGGGCCTTATGCTTTAGAACTGCCTCAGCTCGAGTCCTGGATTTAGCCGACAGCCAGAGTTCTTCCATTTCTTGGCGAAAAGAGGACTGAAGGTCCCTACTCTGCATCATATGAAGCAAGGCTTCATCTTTAAGAGTTAATAACTAGGTCAAATGAGTGAGTTGGTGACGCAGAGAAGATATCTCATCTGATTCCATGAGCAAAGAGGAAGGGTGCCTAAGGAAAGTGAAGGCAGCAGTGTATGCGACCCCTTTTTAAAGAGAGGAATGTGAAGAGTGAATCTTGGAGCACGCAAAGACATTTAGGAAAGTGTGTCATTTATGGAAAATTGGCATAATCAAGGGTTGGAGAACGAATGCGCATGCGGGAAAGTACCACCTATCATTAGCATTTATGGAAGGTAATAATTCTGAGTGGAGTATTAGGAAAGGGGCTAGCAGTTAAAGAGACATACAAGCAAGGGTCAGTAGCCAAAGAGACACAAAGGCCAGGTCAGGTAAGAACAGGGCTTGGGTCTAGTCAGTCGGACTAGAGCCTCCTTCGACTATACTTGAGGGGAAGGCTTGTGATACGGTGTATGATGGAGCAGTCGGATAGCTGACGTGGTCAGAAGTCAAGTTTAAGGGATGGTCAGAAGTCAAGCCAATGTGGAGGTCAGAAGTCAAGCCTATATGGAGGGCAGAAGTCAAGCTTACGTGGCGGTCAAAAGGCTGGCCAGCCCACGTGTAGGCCAAAGGTCAGAATTACAGAGCGGTCATGGTTGAGCTTATGGGGCATTCAGAAGTCAGGCCTACAGGGCCAGTAGGAACTTGGAAGGCAGGACGTATAGGTTATGATAGGCGGCTTAAGGCTCGTATGTCAGGACTCACAAGATAAGACAAGCATAACAGGAGACATGGATCAAGACGTACAGGTCAAGAGACACGGATTAGGACGTACAAGGCGGGGTATACGGACCAAGACGTACAGGTTAGGATAGGCGGCTTAAGGCTCGCAGGTCAGGGCTCACAGGATAAGACAAGCATAACAGGAGACACGGATTCAGACGTACAGATCAGGAGACACGGATCAGGACGTACAGGGCGGGATATATGAACCAGGACGTACAGGTTATGATAGGTGGTTTCAGGCTCGCAGGTCAGGACTCACAGGATAAGACAAGCATAACAGGAGGCACGGATCAAGATGTAGAGGTCGTGATATACGGATCAGGACGTACAGGTTATGATAGACGGCTTAAGGCTCGCAGGTCAGGACTCACAAGATAAGACAGGCATAACGGGAGACATGGATCAAGACTTACATATTAGGACTCACGAGATAAGACAAGCAAAACAGGAGACACAGATCAAGACGTACAGGTTAGGGCATATAAGATACAGTTACGGACTTACAGGGTAAAATACGGAGCAAGGCCATGCATACAGGACAAAACTTAAGGAGTGACAAGCAAAGGCCTCGACTAGCAGGGCGGTAAGCGCAGGTCTGGATTTACCAGGATCTATCGAATGGCAAATGTAGGGTTGGATGCACAGATCTGGATTTACGAGGAGATAAACACAAGTCAGGGAATGCGCCAGGGAATGCAGGTTTGTGCCCATAGGTCAAGATTTACGGGTACGAGGATCCAGGCCAAGGTTAACAGACCAGGGCGGATACACATTATACAACAATCGAGCCAGAGAATCGTAATAACCTATCAGAGAATAATCACCGCATGTCAGAAAATATGCTAACGGTCTAGGGCTCATTGCTCGTCGATCCCTTGGAGGGGCCGTGGAAACTTTTCCAGGAGGGGTCAGATCAACTAGGCATCTCAACGACTTTCCGTCAACCTCGAGGATAGCACAGTCAGTCACCGTCCGACTCAGCTTCCGGACGGGATCAGCGTAGAATAACATCCTTTCTAGTGTTACTATAGGAAGTGGAATCGGGGTTGCTTGTTGCGGTAATATCTCCTGAACGATCTCGGTTATAATTCGAGCTGTCTTCTGGTGTAGGAGTGACTTCCTTCATTCGAAGCACATCCTCTTCATGTTCGTCTTCCATATCTAAGCCTTAGCTCGGATTTCTAACTATTTGAAGTCCCTTTCACTGGATGCTCCATGAATAACTCCGATTAATTGTTAAATGTTAACTAATTATCGACGTCTCAAATCAAGAACAGAACTCTGCGTACGATCTTCGCAAAGAAGAGACGCCTGTTGGATCTCGATCACGATTAATCCAGTAATTACGGAGTCTTCCAATTAAATTAATCTCGCAACGCAACGTATTCCACGGCAAGCAGCAAGAACAGAGCAGAACAAGCAGAACAGAGCAGATCTATAAATAGTCGAAGCCCGTCGCTTAATCTCTCACTAAGCTTGAATTAGTTGATCGATTAACTGATTAATTAATCACTTGTAAAAGCGTTTCGAGAGCAGCTGATGGGTAGAATTCCAGCCGCCGCCTTCACCGTGAAGCAATGCCTCGTCTTGGCGGCCTTGTTCGCTGTAATATCAAGCACCGCTTGGGGGCGCAAGCTAAGTTATCCAGAGAGCATGTCCATGGCAGAGAGGCACGAGCGGTGGATGGCGCAGCACGGGCGCGTCTACCGCGATGACGCAGAGAAGCAGCGCCGCTTCGACATCTTCAAGTCCAACGTCGAGCTCATCGACTCGTTCAACGCCGCCGGCAAGCACAAGTACTCGCTGGGCATCAACCAGTTCGCCGACATGACCAACGAGGAGTTCAAATCTTCCTACACTGGCTTCAAGAATATGATCGCGGCGAAGCCGATCAGGAAGGGAGGATTCATGTACGAGAACGTGTCCGCGACGCCGAAGAGCGTCGACTGGAGGACCAAAGGAGCAGTCACTCCCATCAAAGATCAAGGGCAGTGTGGTATGCATAATTTGGAGGAACAATAATTTAGTTAATTATTGCTCCAACGGAATCTAATTCGTTTGCTCGAGCAAAACAGGATGTTGCTGGGCGTTCTCGGCAGTGGCGGCGATGGAGGGCATCACCAAGCTCACCGCTGGCAAGTTGATCTCTCTCTCCGAGCAGCAGCTGGTGGACTGCGACGTCCACGGCGAGGACCAAGGCTGCAACGGCGGCCTCATGGACAACGCGTTCGAGTTCATCATCAACAACGGCGGCCTCGCCACCGAGACCAAGTACCCTTACCAGGCCACCGACGGCACCTGCAGCAAGCAGAAATCCTCCCCCTCCGCCGCCGCCATCAGTGGGTACGAGGACGTGCCTGCTGACGATGAGGCGGCGCTCCGCAAGGCCGTGGCCCACCAGCCGGTGTCGGTGGCGATAGAGGCCAGCGGATCGGCCTTCCAGTTCTACAACGGCGGCGTCTTCACGGGGGAATGCGGAACTGATCTCGACCACGGCGTCACAGCGGTGGGCTACGGCGCGACGAGCGATGGCAGCAAGTACTGGCTGGTGAAGAATTCTTGGGGTGCCGATTGGGGGGAGAACGGCTACATAAGGATGGAAAGGGACGTGGATGCTAAGGAAGGGCTGTGTGGTATCGCCATGCAAGCTTCCTACCCAACTGCTTGAAGTCATTTGTCTATATATGTATATATATCTGCATGCGTGCATCGCTTCTCCATCATATATGCCTGGCGTTCAAAGACCCTTTTGTCATCTACTATATATGTGATGTATAGGCGTGTCCAGAGAGACATGTGTGCTTGTAAATGTATGCGCATGTGTAGCAAGATATGAACATGTACCGCGTACTGTAGCATTTAGATTGTCTAATCCAAAATTGTATAAATGGTAATGCTGCCTAAGCTAAGGTTTCTATGGTTCTTTTTGTTTTATAGATAGGATAAGTTGTGTTGGGGTTTGTAGGGCCGTAGATGAGCTAAGTCAATTTAAATTTTATGGTGTTCATACTTTTTGATAAGATTATCTAGTCGAGTCAAGCCAAGTCTTAAATGAACAAAGTAGTTAAAATAATTGTTCAAGTTTATCTTAATTTTTTTAACTTGAGCTTGTTTCGCTTAATGTTGTTGAACTTTCAATTCAAGTTTATTTGATTATTTGAAATTTTTACATTTTAAACTTATTTGGTTAGTTATTGAGCTTGATAACATAAACATGTTTGATCATTTTAAATTTATTTATTTATTTAATATGTTGATAAGAGTTTTATTCATGAATATTGTTCATGAATATTATTCATGAATAATTTTCACAAATATTTACAAGTTGATCACATATGTGCTCAAGTTTGCTAGTTTAATTTAATGAGTTCTTCATTTTTAGTCATTTAATTTATTTTATGTATATTGAATGAATATAAATAAATACTTTCAAATTGAATGTCAAGTTTATTCACGTATGTTCGATTCATTTACAGTCTTAATGGTTTTTGCTATATCATAATAGCCAGATAGACTAGGGTTTTTAATTTTGTGATCAGATATGTTTACATGAACCTTCCTAGTTAAAACGATTATTTCTGAGACATGTTGAGCTTTCAGATCATCCAACTCCTCAATTTTTTGCTTTAAATCCAAATAAGTTGTCCCTCAAAGTCACTTCCGATCGAACTTGAGACTGAGCTGCTAGTAGACATACCTCTAGCTCTCTTTAATGCAAATGATGTAGATCTAAGGCTTGCATAGCCTCAGCCAAAGACTTTTCTTCTCCGATAATAGTTGATCCCAGAGAGGAAGATCCGAAGCCATAACTCTCAATAATATCTCTAGAGGAAAGTGAAGCAAGAGAGAGTAAAGGTTGATATTGCAGAAGTTATGATCACACCTCAATTTAACTTCGTTACAAGATATGTGCTAGAGGTGTCGTGAGATCACTATAGAGGGTGTCACGGGATCACTACAATAAATATCAAAAGGGTAAAAATAGACTTAGGTCTAGTCAGTCGGCTATACCTCCTTCGACTATACTTGAGTGGGAGGCTAGTGATACGAGTTATGATAGATCGGCCGGGCGAGTGAAGGAAAGGTTTAGGTCAAGAAAGATAGGGAAGGTATATAGTTGGTGGATCGCAAGCCGAGCGGGCACGCACGTGCTCATATATGCTCAACCGGGCAAAGCTCGCCCGAGTATAAAAACACTTAGCCTTATATATGATTTTCAGCATATTACCAGCCAACCACAGGCCGAGCGAGCACCCACGTGCTCAAATATCTTCGACCGAATTGTAAAGTCCGCCCGAGCATAAAGACATTTAACCTTGTATATGATTCTCAATATATTACCAGCCGATCGCAGGCCGAGTGAGCACCCAGGTGCTCATATATGTTCGATTGGGCTGTAAAGCCCGCCCGAGCATAAAGGCATTTAGCCTTGTATATGATTCTCAACATATTACCGATCGATTGTAGGTCGAGCGAACACCCACGTACTCATATATGTTCGACCGGGATGTAAAGCCCGCCCGAGCATAAAGGCATTTAGCCTTGTATATGATTCTCAACATATTACTGGCCGACCGAAGGCCGAGCGAGCGTCCACGTGTTCATATATGCTCGGTCGGGCAAAGCCCGCTTGAGCATAAAGACACTTAGCATTTTTTGTGACTTCTAGCCTATTACCGATCGACCGCAGGATGAGTGAGCGCCCACGTGCTCATATATGTTTGACTAGGCTGTAAAGCCCGCCCGAGCATAAAAGTATTTAGCCTTCTATATGATTCTTAACATATTATTGATCGGTCGAAGGTTGAGCGAGCGTCCATGTGCTCATATATGCTCAGTCGGGCAAAGCTCGCCCAAGCATAAAGACACTTAGCCTTTTGTGTGACTTCTAGCCTATTATCGACAGACCGAAGGCCTAGCGAGCGTCCGCGTGCTCATATATTCTCGGTCGAGCAAAGCTCGCCCAAATACAAAGGTACGTAGCCTTTTGTGTGACTTCTAGCATATTACCGGCCGACCGCAGGCCGAGCGAGAACCCACGCGCTCATATATGTTTGACCGGGCTGCAAAACCCGCTTGAGCATAAAGTTACTTAGCCTTATGATACATTCCTAATATATGGTCGGCGGGAACGACCGGACAAGACATATTCAATGAAGAGTGTTCTTAACATATGACCAGCTTGAACGATCGACCGAGACATATTCAACAGGAGGTATTTTTAACAGTATATACGACCGGCTTGAACGATTAGCTGAGACATGTTCAACAAAGAGTATTCCTAACATATGACCGGCTTGAATGACCGGCCGAAACATGCTCAACAGAATATTTGGCGAGAAATATCTTCTAGAAGCTTCTTCAGTTATAATGACGTATTCTCATTATAAATACAAGTCATAAACTACAAAATGGGTACATTTAGGGTACAGAAAAGATTTCTCAAAGGATTATTGCACGAAGTATAGAAGATGACTTCATCTCCTAACAAACCCTAACGAACCGGGGACCACTTCACGACTATGGAGGTCATGTGAGGTAGTATAAAAGGGGGGATCCTCTCCATTGGCAAGGTACGTAAGTTTTAGCATCTAAACTCTGTTTCACTTCAGTTACTATTCTTCTTCTTCTTCCAACTTTGAGAGGAACTAACTTGAGCGTCATAGGGCCTAGTCAGGGATCCCCACCCCAGTCTTAGGTCACTAATGCTTTGTTGGCTCGTCTCACTGTACGCAGGAGCATTGAGGAGTTTCTTCGGATCTTTGGGAGTTCATCTTTATCGGAGGTCATCGTCATTCATAAGAACCAGTGCTCATCTTCGTAGATTTTAGATAGGATCAACAAGTAATACCTTTTTAATAATAAAGTCAGTTTTGAGTTCGATATCACCTATTCCAATTACCTTAAGTTTGCCATTGTTTCCAAAAGCAATCATTCCTAAGCTTTTGTATGTGAGTTAAATGAATTTGGTGTAATCCCCAGTCATGTATGTAGAACAATTATTGTTTAATATCCACATGGTTTCCTATAAAAGGTGGAAGTCATTATTTTAATTCATTTTGATTCGATTCAATTTTTTTAATTTTTATTTAAATTTAACTTAATTTTTTTATTTTCATTTTAATTTAATTTTAATTTGATTTTAATTTAACTTAATTTTAATTTAATTTTAATATTTAATTTAACTTATTTTTAATTTTAATTTAATTTTAAATTTAATTTAATTTTTTTAATTTTTAATTTTAATTTAACTTATTTTTAATTTTTAATTTAATTTAATTTTAATTTTAATTTTTAATTTAATTTTATTGTGGATCATTAATTATCTCACCCAATTTACATTTTTAATTAGGGAATCCTATAATTTTGTGAGATGAATGTTGAATTTTAGGATTGGATTTAACTTTGTTTTAGATTCAAGTTTAGCTTTGGTTTCAACAAATAGAGATTCTTTAGATAAACATTTAAGCTGTGGTGAGTCACTTGGACATTATTAGAATAACCACACCATCAAAAATTTTCAAATAGTTTCATCCACTGAACTTAATACAAATCTCTGGTCTAACTAGTTAGGATTCGTAAGGGGTAACTTCAGTTAGTTCCACTAAGTCAAATGCACCAGGTCGAAGTCATATCTTCCTAGGCATACATAGGCAGAGTTTCCTAACCTACTATCATCCAAAACTTCACCAGTATCATTTATCAAGTTAAACTTTTGTCCCTGTTTAGACTAGTATAATTACCCTCTTAGGTAAGTTATTGATTTTAGAGGTGCCAACTAGTTTAGAGCCTCCCTTGAATTATTGGACTTGAGTTTTAGGTTTTGGGTTTGTGTTGATTTGCTTTATAGTTATAATAGATTTGGTTATAGTTTGAGTTTAGATTAATTTTGTTTTTATTTAATTTATCTTTACTTGTTCCTTTGGGTAACATTACTGAATTTAGCTTATAGGGTTTATTTTTTGAGATTAAGATTGATTTATTTGGTTTTAAATAGTGTATTTTATTCTTAGGTACGTAGTGTTGATTGATTCCTATTTGTGTGGTTAAGTACGCTTTCGAAACCCAAGCTTTGGTTTGATTTTTATGTTGACTGACAAAAGATACAAAAATTTTGTTGGTTGAGTTGGACTTATATCCGAGTCTGGACTTATTATAAGCTTTTTGTTATCCAAGTATCATATTAAGATACTTAGATCTAGTTGTGAAATTTTTTAGTAGTTGTTTTAGTTCAAGTATTTCTCTTTTCAATCTAGAATTAGCCTCCACAAGTTGTGCAACTTGAGTCAGGATTTCAAGTTAAATTAGCTTAGTTGTTGAGTTTGAATTTAGTTGTTTATTAAGTATTTTATTTTCTTGGGTTAGTTCATTTATTTGATCTTCTGATACAATCAATTTCTTATGTAAGCATGCAATAATTTTAAAAAACCTTTTTTTCTTAAAATAGATTATACCTCATCAAAACCATCAGAAACGAGTGCAGACTTGTGGCTTGATTCTGGTTCGGACTCGTCTTCAGATTCGCTTTCTGATGCTGGTCTGTATGCCATCAGTGGGAGGTAGTTGGTGTGCTTTGGTTCATTGCCATCCGATTCCTCTGCGGATGATTCATCCCAAGTTGCTTTGAGGGCTTTATTCTTTTTAAAATTTGGACAGTCGTTCTTGTAATGTCCCTTCTTGTTGCATCCAAAGCATGTAAAGTTTGTTTTGTTGTTGGAATTTGAAGTGGAGTTGATCTTCTGTAGGTCCTTTTTAGTGAAGTTCTTCTTTCTCCTAGTGAAAATCTTTTTTACCAGGTTCACCAGGTATTCTTCATCATCTGGGTCTGGGTCAGACTCAACTTCATGTTCTAGTTTAGTTATGGATTTTTCTTTTGATGTTCCTGTAATAAGAGCAATACCTTTCTCAGATTTGGCGTTAGTTTGTTCGTGTAGCTCTGATTCACAACAAAGTTCATCTAATTTTAGTTTAGATAAAATTCCTCAAGATTTTGTAGGTATCTACGATGGATGCCCATAATGCCTTCGAGGGAAGGCGTTTAAAGCATACCTTATCAAGTCTCGATTCTACATCTGATGGTCGATTATGTGAAATCCATTGAGGATATCTTTTATCCTCGCGTGTAGCTGACTAGCGGATTCTCCTCCTTGCATTTTGATGTTAAATAATTTATTTAAGAGTAAGTCTCTTTTTATTACCTTTGTGTCATTGGTCCCCTGTGTAGTTCTATGAGCTTGCCCAATAGTTACTTTGCATTTTCGTGTGGGCTGATGCGGTTCAGTTCCTCCTTCATTAGTCCGCACTGGATTGTGTTGAGGGCCTTGAAGTTGATCTAGGCATTTTTCTTCATCTCTGAATTTCAATTTTCTAGGTCTATCGGAATTCTAGTGTTGTGGTCAACTGGGGCCTTGTATCCTTTGGTGACGCTGAAACACTGGTCGAAGTTGGTCTTCAAGTACACTTCCATCCATTTTTTCCAATATGAGAAATTGTCTCCATTGAATAGGGGCAGACGAATAGTGTGTATCGTTTATTTTGGGCCAATTATTACTGAAATAGAGAACTAGAGGAAGGTACCAAGACTTGGTTTTCAATTAGCAGATTTTAAGAAAATAAAAAGTATATCGAGAAACTCGAGTGGTATTGCACCAACTTCGAGTAGAAACCAAACGAGAAAAGATTATTTGAAGAGGTAAACTTTTACCGATTCAAATAGAATATGAAAAATTAAAATCTAGAGAATAAAGCAACTCCCCTTGACTTGATTGGTGTCACACCAATTTAGAGCAAAACCCACTTTGATACCATTTGTTGGATCATTGGATCGAGTCGCACGTGAGAGGGGGTGAATCACTTGGTTTTGATAAACTTGCCTTTTTGGTTTTAAACAAAGTATGTAGTGAAAAAGAAGTAGATAGAAACGAAAGAAGAACAAACATAAGGATTTTTATTTGGGTCGGAGCCTTCGGCGACTCCTACTCTAAGACCTAAGTCTCGTAAACCTATTAATAGGTAATCCACTACATACCTCTTTTGGAAGCACTGGATGAAGAGATCGAGTACAAAAGATAGGGATGTTGGAGTGTATACTAAAAGCCTAGCTTTTGTATAAACATTTTTAAGAATCACATTGGTCAGGTGTCTACATTTATATATACCAAATGTAGATGTTCAATTAATTTATATTGTAGATAACATAGTGTGTGGTGTCACACACAGAAGATTGTGTTATCGGTTCTTTATAAATTATAAACAGTAGCTCACGACTAAGATGGAAAGGAACAAACCATTGGAATAGTCGTAGTGTAATTAGGCATTAGTTTATCTTGACTAATAAATTACACTAGTACAGTTTAAGTGTATTGAGCAGGACCATTTAAGGTAAGTTCTTTTTATACTGATTTAATAAAAGAACTAGACCTTAGTTATTATGGAAGTGTGTGCTCTTAATCCTATATAATAACAAGCACATATATTTAATATTTATTTCTTTGACTTATCAAAGGGTGAGATTTAGTTCGATAAATCAAAATGCCCGATAAGTTGGGAAATGATGTTACTTATAGTGTGACTTGTTGATTATAGAAGGAAACTGTGTCCTAGTAATCTAGGTTGATAATGTCCCCAAGAGGAGCTCATAAAGATTGTCATGTTAAATCCTGCAGGTGGACTTAGTCCGACATGACGATAAGGTTGAGTGGTACTACTCTTGGACTTAGATATTAATTAAATGAGTTGTTAGTAACTCACTTAATTAGTGGACATTCGACATCTTAAACACAGGGAGACTAACACACTCATAATAAGTAGGAGCCCAAAAATGTAATTTGGGATTGGTGCGGTAGTTCAATAATAATTCTTTAGTGGTATGAATTATTATTGATGAAGCTAAGTTGTGTGTTCGGGGCGAACACGGGAAGCTTAATTTCATCGGGAGACCAAAACCAATTCCTCCTCTCGGTCCCTATCATAGCCTCTTGTATATAGAGATTTATACCCACCACATGTCCACCTTCTTACCCACTTTTGGTGGCCGACCAAGCTAGCTTGGAACCCAAGCTAGGGCCGGCCAAGACCCAAAGGTTGAGCCAAGCTGGTGGCCGGCCAATACTTGGAGTCTAAGCATGATGTGGCCGGCCACATCATATTAAAAAGGATTTTATTTATAAATGTTTTCTTATGTGGATTCCATGGTTTTAAAAGAGAGTTTAAAATTTAAATCTTTCCTTTTATAGCTTTCTACAAAGGATTAAGAAAAGATTTGAAATATTTTCTTATTTGTACATTGAAAGGTAGATTTTAATTTTGAGAAAACTTTCATTTTTTAACTATGTTTATGATTTAAAAGAGAGTTTAAAAAATTAAATATTTCTTTTATAAGTTTCTACAAAAGATTAAGAAAAGATTTGATATCTTTCCTTATTTGTATATTGAAAGGAGATTTTAATTTTTAGAGATAACTTTCCTTTTTGGAGATCATCCTCATGTTTAAAAGAAAGATTTTAATTTATAAAATTTCCTTTTTATAATCCACCATGAAGGGAAAAATTATTGGAGAAATTTTTTATAAATTTCCGGAGACAAATTAGGAAGTTTTAATTCTTGTGTTAATTAAAACTCTCCTTGTTTTGTTTTTAATAGTGGCCGGCCATTACAAATTGAGAAGAGAAAATTGTTTTTAATTAAATAAATTTTCCTTTTCATGCCATAAGAATTAAGGAAGTTTTTATTTAAATTTCCTTATTTGCCGAGACCAAGGATTATAAAAGAGGGGGGTAGAGGTGCCTTCATGGCTAACGATTCTATTCTTTTTCTCTCCCTCTTTTCCTTGGTGTGGCCGGCTATAGAAGTTCTCTCTTCTTCCTTTTCTTTCTTCTTCATTGGCCGAACCTCATCATCTCATGGAGCTTGAAGGTGGCCGAATTCTAGCATGGAGAAGAAGGAGAGAAAGGAAGCATCCCTTGGAGCTTGGTGGTGGTGGCCGAACCACATCTATTCATGGAATATTTGTGGTGGTCGAATCATGCTTGGAGAAGAAGGTGGCTTAGGTGGATTCTCATCTCGGTAGATCGTTGCCCACACAACGTCCGAGATAAGAAGAGGAATACGGTAGAAGATCAAGAGGTCATTAAAGTTTACAAAGGAAGGTATAATTAGTAATTAATTTCCGCATCATACTAGTTGTATTTCTTTTGTATGAATTCTAAATACAAGAGGTAATTAGATCTAGTTTTTCGAAATAGTTTTTCGAGTTTGTGTTTTCTTCTTTTTCGAATTTGTGATTCGATTGTTCTTTTTGATTAACCTAGAGTTATTTAAGGAAATAAATATTAGCTTTCCTTAAAAGGCTTTGCCTAGGCGGTGGTGGTTGCTCCCATATCCAAGAAGGTCATGTGTCTCGCCATGCAGTCCTGGAAGCCAATTTTGGAAATTAATATTTATGGAATTAATAACTTAGGTATATTTGAATCAATAGTGTTAAGTTCCGCTTGCGATTCAAATCTAAACCATTAAGAACAGATAAGTTAAATTTGAAATCAATGATGTTAAGTTTCGTCTGCTATTTCTAATTTAACTTCTAAAGAACATAATAGGTTATTTAAGGAAAGGTTCGACACTTGTACAAAAAATTTTTGTACAGTGGAACCGGTACGTTTTCCTAGGACTAACCAATAATTGGTATCAGAGCTAGGGTTTGCCTTTGTGTGTTTAGAATTCAAATAGGTTATGCACATGTCATACATAATTTAGGTAGGATAATAGTAGGATGTGCTAACTTTTTGGTTGCAGGCTCCAACTATTATTGCTTATAAATGTTGTGTGTGATTGGACCCTTGGACATGTCAAGGGCATTATTGTGTGTGTGCATGATTGTATGTAATTAATACAGCAGGAGTTGTATTAGCCCTAGGATTTTAGAATTTTATTTTCGATCTAGATTACATGTACATTCCCTCGTGGAATATATGATCGATATATGTAAAATTTTATTTTTGTCGCGGATCGGATTCTTGCGAGGCATGGTACTTTTGGAGCACCAGAGGCGCAGTGGAATAAGAAGCAAGATGGATGCGACGGCTCGACCCGATGGCGGTGGCTAAAGATGGCAGCAGCTAGGGTTGGAGCACATGGAGTGTAGTAATAGAAAAAGGCCATAATAGTTGGAAAATAATTTCCATATTTATTGCTTTTATTTACTGTGATGTGTGTGTATGCATATGATGTATGCTAGGATAGGTTAAAATTTCTCACTTTAAATAACTAAGTGGGAGAGGCATTTATTTTAATAAATTCCACGGTCTCCATTACTGATTTGTAAGTGATGCAAACAAACTTGCGCATTGGCACTGAGTGCCTTCCTCTATATCAGATGAGTTTGTTTGCGGATCACTAGATCAAACTTCCATTTAGGATGACTATAGGAAATTAATTAAGAGCGTGTGTTCTTCCCCATCGGAAGGGGCACAATCTTATTAATGGACTTAGTATCAAGTAATGGTATACACTTAGGCACGTCTAATAGTATCCTCCCCATCGGAGTCACTGCTATTATTTGTGTGACCAAAGGAAAACCAACTATTAATTTGTCAAAAAGATAAGTTGACAAGATAATAAAATTAAAACCCCTCTTACAAATGTCGAGTTTTTGTATACGTCCACACTATCGTGGCATACAAAATTCACGGTGTATGAGGTAATTTTATTTGTCAGGATGACAAGAAAATAAAATTAATGGGAAAAACTCCTCTTACAAATGTGTGGTTCTGCATACGTCCACACTATCGTGGCATACAAAATTCACGGTGTTTGAGGTAATTTTATTTGTCATAAAGATTTATTGACAAGATAATTAATGAGTAAAACCCCCCTCTTACAAATGTTCGAATTTATATACGTCCACACTATCGTGACATGCAAAATTCCCGGTGTTTGAGGTGTTGGTGAATTTAAATAATATTGTTTGAGGAATCAATGTTATTTTAAATTCAAAGTTTTGACCAAAATATTTGATCAAAGATAGACCAACTATTAATTTTATTTGTCATGAAGTAAGGATGACAAGATAATAAAATTAATGGACAAAATCTCTTTTTGTATACGTCCACACTATCGTGTCATACAAAATTCACGAGGATTTTAAAGTGTTGGTCTTGACCAAATATTTTTTGTGATTCTTAGGATTTCAAATGTTAGTTAATCCCCTAGTTGTTATACTATAGAATAGACTTAGTAGTCCCAATTGTAATGATTGGAAAACTTGGACATTAAGGTAGACTGTCCTCACAGAACTGAGAACAATAACGGTGTATTTTATTAGTTGTTGAAACATATTTAGTGGTGGTATCTACCAGTACCTGGTGTGTAGATACAGGAACCACTGATTATGTCTGTAATTCATTGCAGGGGTTCCAGGAAATCCGACAACTATATAAATCACCGTTCACATGGGAACTGCTGTAAAAGTAGCAGCTGTTGCAGTGGGAGGTGTTTATCCTTTGATAGGAATAAAATATGGATTATTAGAAATTATCTTTACGTACTATGTTTAGAAAGAACCTGATTTCAGTTTCTAAACTATTAAAGAATAGATATTCTGTCTATTTTGATAACAAACTTGTTATCAAGAAAAATAGGGAAGTTATCTATTCTGGTACGTTGGTTGACAATTTATAATCCAATAACTCCCACGATGCAATTAATGGAAATTAATAACACATTTTCTATCTTTAAGAGAAAGTAACCTTCGGAAATGAACCAATCATATTTTTGGCATCCAAGGCTAGGTTATATTAACTTGAGTAGGATTCAAAGGATAATAACCAATGAACTCTTGGGTTTATTGGTAGTGGAAATCTTTCCAACCTGCGAGGCTTACTTGGAAGGAAAAATAACCAAGAAGCTTTTAAAGGGGTATAGAGCCAAAGATATGTTGGAATTGGTTCATTCTGATTTGTGTAGACCTTTGACTATCTAGGCAAGAGGTTGTTTCGAATATTTCGTCTCTTTTATAGACGACTATTCGAGATAAGGATATATTTACTTGACTCGCCACAAGTCTAAGTGCTTTGATTAGTTCAAAGAATACTAGGCTGATGTGGAGTAACGTCAAAGAAAAAGTATCAAGATACTACGGTGAAATCGTAGTAACAAGTACCTCTTAGGAGAGTTTAGGAGTCACTTATCAGAAGTCGGGATTCAATCCCAACTAACTGCACCTGGTACACCCCAACAGAATGGTGTAATAGAAAGAAGGTATAAGGCTCTTATAGAATAATTAGATTGATGATGAGTTATTCAGAAAATTACCAAATTCGTTCTAAGGATATACACTGGAAACGGAATTGAACATAGTACCTTCTAAGTCAGAACTCTCTACTCCCATAAGATTACAGATTGAGTGTAAGCCTAGTCTGAAGCATATTCGGATTTGGGTGGTCTAGCACATGAGAGACACTGATAAGTTGGACATGAGTTCACTTGTTTGTGAGTTATCCTAGAAAAATGAAAAGAGGTTTATAGTCCTTAAAATCGGAAAGTCATTGTTGGCACCAATGCCCGATTTTAGAAAAGGACTATACTATGAACCACAAGGCCATGAGTAAAAATTGTTCTTAAGGAAATTAAAGGACACGTCTAATCTAGTACCAACTGTACAAGATGAAATATCACATGAAACTGCAACACGTATCACAAATGATACACAATTGCAGAAAGTGCCTCGTCATAGTGGGAGGGTTGTTAGGCAACCTAAAAGATTCATGCTTTGGGAAAGTCTTTGGACTTGATCCCTGGTGGACATGAACCTGATCCCCGGTATGACGAAGCACTCCAAGATAAAGATGAAGTATCTTTGCAAAGAGCAATAAATACAGAATTAGAATATATGTATTCTAATAGATTCTGGGAGCTTATAGAATCACCAAATGGTGTAAAAGTTATTGGGTGAAAATAAGTCTACAATAGAAAAAAGGGATAGATGGGAAAGTGGAAACTTTCAAAGCAAGGCTTGTTGAAGAAGGGAAACCTTTTAACGATAGCCATGCTTAAGTCTATCCGGATTCTTTTATCTATTGCTGCTCATATAGACTATGAGATTAGGCAAATGGATGTCAAGACAGCTTTCCTTCATGGAAGTCTTGAAGAATGCATCCATATAAAGCAACCAGAGAGGTTCATTGCAAAGGGCAAAGAGCATCGAGTATGTAAGCTCAATCAGTCTACGGACTGAAGTTAAGCTTCAAGGTCTTGGAACATCCGGTTGTAATCTAGTCTTATGGATTTAGTGTTCGGATAAATCTTGTGTATACAAGAAGTGTGATGAAAGCGTGGTGGTATTTCTTGTACTATACATAGATGATATTTTTGGTAGTTGGAAACAATATCAAAGTGTTGTGGGAAGTAAGGGTATGGTTGTCCAAACAATTCAATATGAAGGACTTGGGAGAGTGCGCACATATTCTCGGGATCAAAAGGATCACAAGAAAAGAATGTTGTGCTTATCCCAAGCTTCATACTATCCTAGCTCGTCTAAGCATGCAAGACTCCATAAAAGGTTTTTTCTACCTTTTGGACATGGAGAAACTTTATCTAAAGAGATATCTCAAAAGACATCAAAGCAGATAAAGGACATGGAAGTAAGTTCCTTATGCTTCGGCTGTTGGAAAGCCTAATGTATGCTATGCACGAGATTGGATATCTGTTTTGCCCAGTGCATAGTTAGCAGATATCGAAGTAACCCAGGACCGGGACACTAGGCTGCCATAAAGTATATGCTGCCGTAAAGTATATGCTAATTTACAAGGTAGATAATTTGATCCCTGTGGGTTACATGGATTTTGACTTCCAATCAGATAAGGGACGATAGTAAGTCAACATCGGGGTTTTTATGTTTACTTTAGGAGGTAAAATCATAACTATGGAGGAGTGTTAAGCATAGGTGCTTTTCAGACTCCACTATGAAAGTTGAGTATGTGGCAGCCTCAGAGACAGCCATAGAAGTTGAATGACTCAGTAACCTCAAGATGGACTTAGATATGATTTCTGGTTTGTCTAAAGATTATTACAATTTATTGTAATAATATTGGCACAGTAACAAACTTGAAGAAACCATGAGTCCATAAGGCAAGTAAACGCAATAGAGCGCAAGTACCACCCAATACGAGAAATCGTATAAACGAGGAGAAGTTGTTGCCGCCTAGATTGCATCAGGTGATGACCTATAGATCCTTTCACTAAGGTCCTTAAGGCAAGAGCTTTTGATGGGCATATTGAAGGGTTGTGAATCAGATGTATGGTAGCATGTATGGCAGCATAGTCTTTTAGTATAAGTGGGAGATTGTTGGAGTGTATACTAAAAGCCTAGCTTTTGTATAAACATTTATAAGAATCACATTGGTCAGGTGTCTACATTTATATATACCAAATGTAGATGTTCAATTAATTTATATTATAGATAACATAGTGTGTGGTGTCACACACAGAAGATTGTGTTATCGGTTCTTTATAAATTATAAACAGTAGCTCACGACTAAGATGGAAAGAAACAAACCATTGGAATAGTCGTAGTGTAATTAGGCATTAGTTTATCTTGACTAATAAATTACACTAGTACACTTTAAGTGTATTGAGCAGGACCATTTAAGGTAAGTTCTTTTTATACTGATTTAATAAAGAACTAGACCTTAGTTATTATGGAAGTGTGTGCTCTTAATCCTAATATAATAACAAGCACATATATTTAATATTTATTTCTTTGACTTATCAAAGGGTGAGATTTAGTTCGATAAATCAAAATGCCCGATAAGTTGGGAAATGATGTTAATTATAGTGTGACTTGTTGATTATAGAAGGAAACTGTGTCCTAGTAATCTAGGTTGATAATGTCCCCAAGAGGAGCTCATAAAGATTGTCATGTTAAACCCTGCAGGTGGACATAGTCCGACATGACGATAAAATTTAGTAGTATTACTCTTGGACTTAGAGATTAATTAAATAAGTTGTCAGTAACTCACTTAATTAGTGGACATTCGACATCTTAAACACAGGGAGACTAACACACTCATAATAAGAAGGAACCCAAAAATGTAATTTGGGATTGGTGCGGTAGTTCAATAATAATTCTTTAGTGGTATGAATTATTATTGATGAAGCTAAGTTGTGTGTTTGGGGCGAACACGGGAAGCTTAATTTCATCGGGAGACCAAAACCAATTCTTCCTCTCGGTCCCTATCGTAGCCTCTTGTATATAGAGATTTATATCCACCACATGCCCACCTTCTTATCCACTTTTGGTGGCAGTCCAAGCTAGCTTGGAACCCAAGCTAGGGCCGGCCAAGACCCAAAGGTTGAGCCAAGTTGGTGGTTGGCCAATGCTTGGAGTCTAAGCATGATGTGGCCGGCCACATCATATTAAAAAGGATTTTATTTATAAATTTTTTCTTATGTGGATTCCATGGTTTTAAAAGAGAGTTTAAAATTTAAATATTTCCTTTTATAGCTTTTTACAAAAGATTAAAAAAAGATTTGAAATCTTTCCTTATTTGTAGATTGAAAGGTAGATTTTAATTTTGAGAAAACTTTCCTTTTTTTAACTATGTTCATGATTTAAAAGAGAGTTTAAAAAATTAAATATTTCTTTTATAAGTTTCTACAAAAGATTAAGAAAAGATTTGATATCTTTCCTTATTTGTAGATTGAAAGGAGATTTTAATTTTTAGAGATAACTTTTCTTTTTAGAGATCATCCACATGTTTAAAAGAAAGATTTTAATTTATAAAATTTCCTTTTTAAAATCTACCATGAAAGGAAAAATTATTGGAGAAATTTTTTATAAATTTCCGGAGACAAATTAGGAAGTTTTAATTCTTGTGTTAATTAAAACTCTCCTTGTTTTGTTTTTAATAGTGGCCGACCATTACAAATTGAGAAGAGAAAATTGTTTTTAATTAAATAAATTTTCCTTTTCATGCCATAAGAATTAAGGAAGTTTTTATTTAAATTTCCTTATTTGCCGAGACCAAGGATTATAAAAGAGGGGGGTAGAGGTGCCTTCATGGCTAACGATTCTATTCTTTTTCTCTCCCTCTTTTCCTTGGTGTGGCCGGCCATAGAAGTTCTCTCTTCTTCCTTTTCTTTCTTCTTCATTGGCCGAACCTCATCATCTCATGGAGCTTGAAGGTGGCCGAATTCTAGTATGGAGAAGAAGGTGAGAAAGGAAGCATCCCTTGGAGCTTGGTGGTGGTGGCCGAACCACATCTATTCATGGAATATTTGTGGTGGCCGAATCATGCTTGGAGAAGAAGTTGGCTTAGGTGGATCCTCATCTCGGTAGATCGTTGCCCACACAACGTCCGAGATAAGAAGAGGAATATGGTAGAAGATCAAGAGGTTATTAAAGTTTACAAAGGAAGGTATAATTAGTAATTAATTTCCGCATCATACTAGTTGTATTTCTTTTGTATGAATTCTAAATACAAGAGGCAATTAGATCTAGTTTTTCGAAATAGTTTGTCGAGTCTGTGTTTTCTTCTTTTTCGAATTTGTGATTCGATTGTTCTTTTTGGTTAACCTAGAGTTATTTAAGGAAATAAATATTAGCTTTCCTTAAAAGGCTTTGCCTAGGCGATGACGTTCGAGTTCATCATCAACAACGGCGGCCTCGCCACCGAGACCAAGTACCCTTACCAGGCCACCGACGAAACCTGCAGCAAGCAGAAATCCTCCCCCTCCGCCGCCGCCATCAGTGGGTACGAGGACGTGCCTGCTGACGATGAGGCGGCGCTCCGCTAGGTCGTGGCCCACCAGCCGGTGTCGGTGGCGATAGTGGCCAGTGGATCGGCCTTCCAGTTCTACAACGGCGGCGTCTTCACGGGGGAATGCGGAACTGATCTCGACCACGGCGTCACAGCGGTGGGCTACGGCGCGACGAGTGATGGCAGCAAGTACTGGCTGGTGAAGAATTCTTGGGGTGCCGATTGGGGGGAGAACGGCTACATAAGGATGGAAAGGGACGTGGATGCTAAGGAAGGGTTGTGTGGTATCGCCATGCAAGCTTCCTACCCAACTGCTTGAATTCATTTGTCTATATATATATATATATATATATATCTGCATGTGTGCATCGCTTCTCCATATATGCCTTGCGTTCAAAGACCCTTTCGTCATCTACTATGTGATGTATAGGTTTGTCCAGAGAGACATATGTGCTTGTAAATGTATGCGCATGTGTAGCAAGATCTGAACATGTACCGCATACTGTATGTTCCATTCGCATGCATTGTCTAATCCAAAATTTTCTAAGTGTTAATGCTGCCTAAGCTAAGGTTTCTATGGTTCTTTTTGTTTTATAGATAGGATAAGTTGTGTTGGGGTTTGTAGGGCCGTAGATGAGCTAAGTCAATTTAAACTTTATGGTGTTCATACTTTTTGATAAGATTATCTAGCCGAGTCTAGCCAAGTCTTAAATGAATCAAGCAGTTAAAATAATTGTTCAAGTTTGTCTTAATTTTTTTACTTGAGCTTGTTTCGCTTAAATGTTATTGAACTTTCAATTTAAGTTTATTTGATTATTTGAAACTTTTACATTTTAAACTTATTTGGTTAGTTATTGAACTTGATAACATAAACATGTTTGATCATTTTAAATTTATTTATTTATTTAATATGTTGATAAGAGTTTTATTCATGAATATTGTTCATGAACATTATTCACGAATATTTTTCACAAATATTTACGAGTTGATTACATATGTGCTCAAGTTTGCTAGTTTAATTTAATGAGTTGTTCATTTTTAGTCATTTAATTTATTTTATGTATATTGAATGAATATAAATAAATACTTTCAAATTGAATGACAAGTTTATTCACGTATGTTCGATTCATTTACCGTCTTAATGGTTTTTGCTATATCATAATAGCCACATAGACTAGGGTTTTTAATTTTGTGATCAGATATGTTTACATGAACCTTCCTAATTAAAACGATTATTTCTGAGACATGTTGAGCTTTCAGATCATCCAACTCCTCAATTTTTTGCTTTGAATCCAAATAAGCTGTCCCTCAAAGTCACTTCCGATCGAACTTGAGACTGAGTTGCTAGTAGACATACCTCTAGCTCTCTTTAATGCAAATGATGTAGATCTAAGGCTTGCATAGCCTCAGCCAAAGACTTTTCTTCTCCGATAATAGTTGATCCTAGAGAGGAAGATCCGAAGCCATAACTCTCAATAATATCTCTAGAGGAAAGTGAAGCAAGAGAGAGTAAAGGTTGATGTTGCAGAAGTTAGGATCACACCTCTATTTAACTTGGTTACAAGATATGTGCTAGAGGTGTCGTGAGATCACTATAGAGGGTGTCACGGGATCACTACAATAAATATCAAAAGGGCAAAAATAGACTTAGGTCTAGTCAGTCGGCTATACCTCCTTCGACTATACTTGAGTGGGTGGCTAGTGATACGAGTTATGATAGATCGGCCGGGCGAGTGAAGGAAAGGTTTAGGTCAAGAAAGATAGGGAAGGTATATAGTCGGTGGATCACAGGCTGAGCGGGCACCCACATGCTCATATATGCTCAACCGGGTAAAGCTCGCCCGAGTATAAAGGCACTTAGCCTTATATATGATTTTCAGCATATTACCGGCCAACCGCAGGCCGAGCGAGCACCCACGTGCTCACATATCTTCGACCGAACTGTAAAGTCCGCCCGAGAATAAATACATTTAACCTTGTATATGATTCTCAGTATATTATCAGCCGACCGCAGGCCGAGCGAACACCCAGGTGCTCATATATATTCGATTGGGTTGTAAAGCCCGCCCGAGTATAAATGTATTTAGCCTTGTATATAATTCTCAACATATTACCGATCGATTGTAGGTCAAGCGAGCACCCACGTACTCATATATGTTCGACCGGGATGTAATTCCCGCCCGAGCATAAAGGCATTTAGTGTTGTATATGACTCTCAACATATTACTGGCCGACCGAAGGCCAAGCGAACGTCCACGTGTTCATATATGCTCGGTCGGACAAAGTCCGCTTAAGCATAAAGACACTTAGCATTTTTTGTGACTTCTAGCCTATTACCGACCGACCGCAGGATGAGCGAGCACCCACGTGCTCATATATGTTCGACTGGGCTGTATAGCCCGCCCGAGCATAAAAATATTTAGCCTTCTATATGATTCTCAACATTTTACTGACCGACCGAAGGCCGAGCGAGCGTCCATGTGCTCATATATGCTTAGTCGGGCAAAGCTCGCCCGAGCATAAAGACACTTAGCCTTTTGTCTTACTTTTAGCCTATTATCGGTCGACCGAAGGCCCAGCGAGCGTCCACGTGCTCATATATTCTCGGTCGAGCAAAACTCGTTCGAATATAAAGGTACTTAGCCTTTTGTGTGACTTCTAGCATATTACCGGCCGACTGCAGGCCGAGCGAGCACCCACACGCTCATATATGTTTGACCGGGCTGGAAAACCCGCTTAAGCATAAAGTCACTTAGCCTTATGATACATTCCTAATATATGGCCGGCGGGAATGACCAGACAAGACATATTCAATGAAGAGTGTTCTTAACATATGACCGGCTTGAACGATCGATCGAGACATATTCAACAAGAGGTATTTTTAATAGTATATACGACCGACTTGAACGATTAGCTAAGACATGTTCAACAAAGAGTATTCCTAACATACGACCGACTTGAATGATCGGCCGAGACATGCTCAACAGAATATTTGGCGAGAAATATCTTCTAGAAGCTTCTTTAGTTATAATGACGTATTCCCATTATAAATACAAGTCATAAACGTCAAAATGGGTACATTTAGGGTACAGAAAAGATTTCTCAAAGGATTATTGCACGAAGTATAGAAGATGACTTCATCTCCTAACAAACCCTAACGAACCGGGGACCACTTCACGACTATGGAGGTAACGTGAGGTAGTATAAAAGGGGGGATCCTCTCCGTTGGCATGGTACGCAAGTTCTAGCATCTAAACTCTGTTTCACTTCAGTTATTATTCTTCTTCTTCTTCCACCTTTGAGAGGAACTGACTTGAGCGTCAGAGGGCTTAGTTAGGGATCCCCACCCCGGTCTTAGGTCACTAATGCTTTGTTGTCTCGTCTCACTGTGCGCAAGAGCATTGAGGAGTTTCTTCGGATCTTTGGGAGTTCATCTTTATCGGAGGTCATCGTCATTCATAAGAACCAGTGCTCATCTTCGTAGATTTTAGACAGGATCAACAAGTAATACCTTTGTAAAAATAAAGTCAGTTTTGAGTTCGATATCACCTATTCCAATTACCTTAAGTTTGTCATTATTTCCAAAAGCAATCATTCCTAAGCTTTTGTATGTGAGTTAAGTGAATTTGGTATAATTCCCAGTCATGTGTGTAGAATAATTACTGTTCAATATCCACATGGTTTCCTATAAAAGGTGGAAGTCATTATTAATTTAATTCATTTTGATTCAATTCAATTTTTTTATTTTTATTTTAATTTAACTTAATTTTTATTTTTATTTTCATTTTAATTTAATTTGATTTGATTTAAAATTTAAATTTTAATTTAACTTAACTTTAATTTAATTTTAATTTTAATATTTAATTTAAATTATTTTTAATTTTAATTTAATTTTTAATTTTAAATTAACTTATTTTAAATTTTTAAATTTAATTTAATTTAAATTTAAATTTTTAATTTAATTTTATTGTGGATCATTAATCATCTCACTCGATTTACATTTTTAATTAGGGAATCATATAATTTTGTGAGATGAATCAAGTTGAATTTTAGGATTAGATTTAACTTTGTGTTAGATTCAAGTTTAGCTTTATTTTTAACAAATAGAGATTCTTTAGATAAACATTTAAGATGTGGTGAGTCACTTGGACATTATTAGAATAACCACACCATCAAAAATTTTCAAATAGTTCCATCCACTGAATTTAATACAAACCTCTGGTCTAACTAGTTAGGATTTGTAAGGGGTAACTTCAGTTAGTTCCACTAAGTCAAATACACCAGGTCGAAGTCATATCTTCCTAGGCATACATAGGCAGAGTTTCCTAACCTACTATCATCTAAAACTTCACCAGTATCGTTTATCAAGTTAAACTTTTATTCCTTTTTAGGCTAGTATAATTACTCTCTTAGGTAAGTTAATGATTTTAGAGGTGCCAACTAGTTTAGAGCCTCCCTTGAATTATTGGACTTGAGTTTTAGGTTTTGGGTTTGTGTTGATTTGCTTTATAGTTATAATAGATTTGGTTATAGTTTGAGTTTAGATTAATTTTGTTTTTATTTAATTTAGCTTTAGTTGTTCCTTTGGTTAACATTACGGAATTTAGCTTATAGGGTTTAATTTTTGAGATTAATATTGATTTATTTGGTTTTAGATAGTGTATTTTATTCTCAGGTACATAGTATTGATTGATTCCTATTTGTGTGGTTAAGTACGCTTTCGGAACCCAAGCTTTGGTTTGATTTTTATGTTGATTGACTAAAGATACAAAGGTTTTGTTGGTTGAGTTGGACTTGTATCTGAGTGTGGACTTATTATAAGCTCTTTGTTATCCAAGTATCATATCAAGATACTTAGAACTAGTTATGAAATTTTTTAGTAGTTGTTTTAGTTAAAGTATTTCTCTTTTCAATCTAGAATTAGCCTCCACAAGATGTGCGACTTGAGTTAGGATTTCAAGTTAAATTGGCTTAGTTGTGGAGTTTGAATTTAGTTGTTTATTAAGTATTTTATTTTCTTGGGTTAGTTCATTTATTTGATCTTCTGATACAATCAATTTCTTATGTAAGCATGCAATAATTTTAAAAAACCTTTTTGCTTAAAATAGATTGTACCTCATCGAAACCATCAGAAACGAGTGCAGACTTGTGGCTTGATTCTGGTTCAGACTCGTCTTCCGATTCGCTTTCTGATTCTGGTCTGTATGCCATCAGTGGGAGGTAGTTGGTGTGCTTTGGTTCATTGCCATCCGAATCCTTTGCGGATGATTCATCCCAAGTTGCTTTGAGGGCTTTCTTCTTTTTAAACTTTGGGCAGTCGTTCTTGTAATGTTCCTTCTTGTTGCATCCAAAGCATGTAAAGTTTGTTTTGTTGTTGGAATTTAAAGTGGAGTTGACCTTCTGTAGGTCCTTTTTAGTGAAGTTCTTCTTTCTCCTAGTGAAAATATTTTTTACCAGGTTCACCAGGTATTCTTCATCATTTGGGTCTGGGTCAGACTCAACTTCATGTTCTAGTTTAGTTATGGATTTTTCTTTTGATGTTCCTGTAATAAGAGCAATACCTTTCTCAGATTTGGCGTTAGTTTGTTCGTGTAGCTCTAATTCACAACAAAGTTCATCTAATTTTAGTTTAGATAAATTCCTCAAGATTTTTTAGGTATCCACGATGGATGCCCACAATGCATTTCGAGGGAAGATGTTTAAAGCATAACTTATCAGGTCTCGATTCTACATCTGATGGTCGATTATCTGAAATTCGTTGAGGATGTCTTTTATCCTCGCGTGGAGCTGACTAGCGGATTCTATTGGTGTGGGAAGCATCCGACGATTGACCATTGTTTTGATAATGGCAAAGGAATTCAAAGTTAAGTTGTTTTGTGATCTAATGCACTTAATTGAGTGTTTCAGGAAAGTCCTAGCTGCGGTTAGGCAGGTGGAAAACCCTAGGGGTGGTAACCCTAGGTCATAGGGGCCGGTAACCCTATGCGGAAAGTCTTGGCGGGTCGAGAGCTTCAGGCAAAAGTCCTAGAGGGGGTAACCCTAGGTGGAAAGTCTTGGTGTCGCGAACCAGGTGAAAGATTGGACCAGCCGGGAAGCGGAAGTCCAGCAGAAAGTCCGGAAGCTTCGAACGCTGAGCAAAAGTCAGTCGATCTGGAGGATCGCACTGGTATCAGGTAAATCTCTTGAGTGGAGTAGGTGAGGACGCGTTCCCCGTAGAGGGAACAGTAGGCGTCGGGTCGACCTAAGGTTTCCGGTTGGAAATCCGAAGTCAGACCCGGACAGTCCAATGACTGTCAAGTATATTTATCATATTATCCATGCGCTAACTTTGTTTTGCAGGGTTTGTGTTTGAGACTAACATAATTTGCAGGAACAAAGGAGCATCTTTAACCTCGGATGAACAGTATCCGAGGCGCCTCCATGGGGCTTGGAGGCGCCTCGGGTGCTAGCCGAAGCCAGCTATCCCGAGACGCTGAAGGCGCCTCGGAGATCACTGGAGGCGCCTTGGACCAGGCATTGGAGGCGCCTTGGAGCAGCTTGGAGGCACCTTCAATGGGATAAGGTGCGACCAGATCAGAGCTGATCCACGCATGCGACTCGGCGGCTTGGAGGCGCCTCGGACAGGCTTGGAGGCGCCTCGGGTGCTAGCCGAAGCCAGCTGTCCCGAGACGCTGGAGGCGCCTTGGAGGTCACTAGAGGCACCTTGGACCAGGCGTTGGAGGCGCCTTGGAGCAGCTTGGAGGCGCCTTGGAGCAGCTTGGAGGCGCCTTCAGTGGGACAAGGTGCGACCAGATTAGAGCTGATCCACGCGTGCGACTCGGCGGCCTAGAGGCGCCTCCAAGCACTGTTTAAAAGGGGACTTCGACCAGCAGCTTGGGGCAACGAATTCTAAGCAATCCTTACGCTGCAAGCTGCCTACGAGACAATCCCGAAGTGCTGCAACAACATCCCGATACCCGGAGCTTCAGTTTCAATCTAGTTGTTGACTTTATAAAGTTTATTTCAGTTCATAATTGTACTTAGTTTGTAATACTCTTTCGTGATTATAGTTGTTGCCCAACGTAAATGCTCAACGAGCGTGGGCCTTGGAGTAGGAGTCGCCCTAGGCTCCGAACCAAGTAAATCTTGGTGTGCTTCTGTGTGTTGATTGTTTTATTTATTTATTTCCGCTGCTTTATAACTCGATAGTTTTACGAATTCGAAAAGAGTGAAAGCCACGAGCGCTATTCACCCCCTCTAGCCTTTCGATCCAACAATTGGTATCAGAGCGGGGACGTATTGATCTGGTGCAACCACCAATCACACAATTTTTTTTCGTGGTATTTTTAGTTTTTACGGAGTCAATTAGAATTAGCTTAATAGCTATATTCTAATTAATTTTTCGAATAAGATTTTGCTCGAGACTGGTGCAACACCACTCGAGTTCATAAATTCTTAACTTTATTTCCCGCACTACTAATCCAAGACCTAGTCTTGAGATATTTTTATTTTTTGTTGTTGCATATTGCTAATGACCCAACAAGAAGGTTTCAGCACCGTTCGCCCCCCACTTTTCTCTGGAGAAGACTTCGGATATTGGAAGGGGTGAATGAAAACCTTCCTCAAGACACAGTTCGACACGTGGATGATAATCAAGATCGGACTACAACTGTCATCCGACGAAGACGGCAAGCCAACACCCTGCGAAAAATGGGAACCGACCCTAATCAAGAAGGTGGAAGCTGATGCCAGAGCGACCTGCACCCTCCAGTGCGGACTGACCAAGGAGAAACTCAACAGAGTTGGATCATTCTCCAGCGCAAAAGAGCTTTGGGAGAAGTTGATCGAACTCCACGAGGGCACCTCCGACACTAAGGTAAGCAAGAGAGATCTCTTGTTCAATAAATTATATAATTTGAAAAATGCAGGAAGATGAGACGGCCAACCAACTTCATGCTCGTATACAAGACATACTAAACTCCCTCCATGCGATCGGGCAAAAGGTCGAGAACAGGGACATCATAAGGTACGCACTTAATGCTTTTTCGAGGAGCACATTATGGGCATCAATGGTAGATGCCTACAAAGTCTCCAAGGATTATCTTCCATTAGATTAGACGAACTATTTTCTGAATTTGAACTTCATGAGCAGACTAATACACAGCCACCCGAGAAAGGTGTAGCTTTGTTTGCAGGTACCAGTAGAACATGTGAACCAAGATCACGACGAAGAACCGAGCCAGAGTCGGAACCAGAACCCGACTCAGACGACGAAGAGGACGAACTAACAACCGAACTCGTGAACTTAGTAAAGAAGCTCTACAAGAAAAAGAAGGGCTTCAACAAGAAAGACCTAAAGAAGGCAGTCCAATTAAAGGAGGGTCAACCGAGCTCGAAGGTCAAGTTTGAGGTGACCTGCTACGGATGCAACCAGAAGGGGCATATCAAGGTCAACTGCCCCAATCAGAAGAATGCAAAGAAGCAAAGAAAGAAGAAGGTACTAAAAACAACCTTTGAAGAATCTTCAGAAGAGGATACTGACGACAAACTCGAACAGATGAGCCTTCTTGCCCTGATGGCCCGAGACCAGATTGATGTGTCCGAGAGCGAGAGCTAGTCGGAAGTAGAATCGGAAAGAAGCCATGGATCCGTATCCGTTTCCGAAGGGCCCGATCCCTCTGTAAGTATCCCTCAACTTAACAACCTAGTTAATTATTTGTTACGAAAATTAGCTAAGTCTAATCTTAGAATTAAGTCACTTCTAAAGGAAGTAGCTGTCCTTAAAGAAGTGACTAACTCCGAATCTTTGACTGAACCAGTTCAGACTGGAAACTCGACTCAAGCCCAAAAACTTGAGGAAGAGAATTCCAACCTGAAAACTCAGGTCAAGGATCTGGAGAAAACATTAGAACGATTCTCTTTGGGTTCCAAGAACCTTGACCTACTTCTTGGAACAGAAAGGGCAATTTACAATAGAACTGGACTAGGATTCAAATTGAAAAAGAAATATAAATAATATTTATCACTTATACAAAGAACAAATAGAAAAATGATCCAAGCATGGGTCCCCAAGTCCAACCCAATCAATCAAGTTGGACTTGGACAATATTGTGTCCCTAAGGATCAAATACATTATCTCGATAAACCATATCGAGGCTATGATCTAGGGGGAGCTAAAAGAAATAATAAAAATAAAACTAGATTCGAATTAAATTGAAATAAAAATTAAATTCAAATTAACTTAAATTAAAATTAAATTCAAATAAAATCAAATTAAATTCAAACTAAATCAAAATCCAAAGGAAGGCTCCAGAATAGCTGGCACCTCCGAAATTAATCCACCCGATAAGGGTAAACAAGAGTAGACTACCCGACCGAGTAATTAAGGTTAGATTAAAATGGGCTAGGTTTAACTTGACCCACGGTACTGGTGAAGTATTGGATGATAGTACGTTGGGGAAACTTAGTCATCGCATGTCTAAGAAGATATGGCTTCGACTTGGTGCATTTGGCTAAGTGGAACTGACCGAAGCTACCATTTATGGATCATAACTAGTTAGATCAAGGTTTTGTATTAAGTTCAATGGGTAGGACTATTTGGAAAACCTCGAAGGCATGGTTACTTTAATGATGTCCTTGTGACTCACCATAGCCCAGAAGTTTATCCAAAGAACGCCTACTTGTTGAACCCAAAGCTAAACCTGAATCTAACACAAAGTTAAACCAAACTCTAAAATTAAACTTAATTCATCTCACATATATTGTAGGATTACCTGATTGAAAATTTAGATCGTGTGAGATGACTAAGAAAAATAAAACTAAATTCAAAATTAAATTCGTAATTAAAATTAATTAAATTAGTAATTAATTCAAAATTAATTTCGTAATTAAAATTAATTCAAAATTAAATTCATAATTAAAATTAATTCAAAATTAAATTCATAATTAAAATTAATTCAAAACTTAATTAACTTAAAATTGTTTTTCAAAACTTAATTAACTTAAAATTATTTTTTCAAAACTTAATTAACTTCAATTTTTTTAAAAAACTTAATTAACTTAAAATTATTTTTTCAAAACTTAATTAACTTCAATTTTTTTAACTTAATTAATTTAAAATTATTTTTCAAAACTTAATTAACTTAAAATTATTTTTCAAATCTTAATTAACTGAAAATTATTTTTCAAAACTTAATTAACTTCAATTATTTTTCAAAACTTAATTAACTTAAAATTATTTTTTTAAATTTAATTAACTTAAATTATTTTTCAAAATTAATTAACTTAAATTATTTTTTCAAAATTAATTAACTTAAATTAATTTTTTTAAAATTAATTAACTTAAATTATTTTTCAAAATTTAATTAACTCAAAATTATTTTTCAAAATTTAATTAACTTAAAATTATTTTTTCAAAATTAATTAACTTAAATTATTTTTTTTTCAAAATTAATTAACTTAAATTATCTTTTTTTAAAAAATTAATTAACTTAAATTATTTGTCAAACTTAAATAAATTTGTATCAACTTAAAATATTTTTCAAATTAACTAACCTACTATTGAAAACCTAGTACGAGTAGAGAGCTTATTTCAATCAAACTATCTTTTAATCCATTAAATCCAAATCAACTACTTTATGTGTAGGAATTGGATCAATGGATGATAGATAGTGGATTCTCCAGACATATGACTGGAGATAGGTTGAAGTTCACTAAGCTCAAACTGAAGAACCTAGGGTCAGTTGTGTTCGGCAACGACGGTAAACTTAAGGTAATCGGAAGAGGTAATATCGAACTTGACTCCAATTTTGTCATTCAAAAAGTTCTATTAGTTGAAAATTTTAATTTCAATCTATTGAGTATTAGCCAGCTATGTGATAGTGGATACTTAGTTACCTTTGATAATTCTAGATGCTTAATTGAAAACGTTGACAACCCCAAAATCAGATTTAAAGGGCTTAGGAAAAATAACATCTATACAATTGACCTACCCTCAATAAAGTGTCTCTTGACACAACAAGAGGAAACCAACTTATGGCACAGAAGACTACGTCACACTAATATTAGACTCATTTTGAAAATGAGTCAAAACGGCTTAGTCAGAGGATTGCCAAAATTAAGAAATCTAGAAAATACAATTTGCCATCCCTGTCAACAAGGAAAACAAACCAAGTCAACCCACAAGTCAACCAATCTAGAAAGAGCCAACTCCTTACTTGAGCTCCTTCACCTAGATCTATTTGATTCACATGGAACCAAGTCACTAAGCAAGAACCAGTATTGCTTAGTTATAATTGATGACTACTCCAGGTTCACCTGGGTAAAATTTCTAAAAACAAAAGATGAAACTTTTGAAGTCTTTAGCAATTTTTGTAAATTAATAGAAAATGAAAAAGATACTAAAATTAAAAGGATTAGAAGTGATCATGGGGAATTTGAAAATCATAGATTTATCCAATTTTGTAAAACCAACGGATACAAACACGAATTTTCATGCCCTAGAACCCCCCCAACAGAACGGGCTAGTAGAACGGAAAAATAGAACCTTACAAGAAGCCGCTAGAATCATGCTAAACGAATATAATCTAAATCATCAATTTTGGGCTGAAGCAATAAATACGACAAATTATATTCAAAATTAAATTCTAATTAACAAACTTTATAATTAAACCCCCTATGAAATTTATTATAATAAAATTCCCAACCTAAACTACCTAAAAGTATTTGGATGTAAAGTTCATATTTTAAACACTAAAGACTACCTAGGAAAATTTACACTCAAATCAAACCAAGGAATCTTTTTAGGGTACTCTACAACCAGTAGGGCCTATAGAGTCTATAATCACAATACCTTAAAAGTTGAAGAAACAACTAATGTAATATTTGATGAAGAAAATAATCTACCAAATATAGATCAAAATATTGGCATTAACCCAAGAATTAAAGAAGACGATGAAATTCAACTTAACACTAGTAAACCAGAGGAACTAAATCCTAACACAAATATAAGACCAACAAGAATATGTACTTCTCACCCACCTGACCAAATTTTGGGTGACCCAAACTTAGGAGTTAGAACTAGATCCTCATATAGAAACCTGAGTCAGATAGGCCTTATTTCAAAGATTGAGCCTAAGACTATAGAAGAAGCCCTACCCGACCCAGACTGGATCATTGCTATGCAGGAAGAGCTAGCACAATTCGAAAGAAACCAAGTCTGGGAACTTGTACCTAAACTCATAGATAAGTCCATAATTGACACCAAATGGGTATTTAGGAACAAATTGGATGATCAGGGTGAAATAGTTAGAAACAAGGCCAGACTAGTAGCCAAAGGATTCAGTCAGGTAGAAGGTTTAGATTATGACGAAACCTATGCACTAATAGATAGACTCGAATCCATTAGGATGCTGCTAGCTTATGCAGCACATAAAGGATTTAGATTATACCAAATGGATGTCAAGTCAGCCTTTTTGAATGGATTTATTAAAGAAGAGGTACATGTAGGTCAACCCCTGGCTTTGAGGACTTAGATCATGCAAATCATGTATTTAGATTAAAAAAGGCCTTATATAGACTAAAACAAGCACCTAGGGCATGGCATGAATGGTTATCTAATTACCTAATATCCAAGGGCTTTAACCAAGGTCAAATAGACCAGACTCTATTCATCAAAACAATAGAAAAAGATATTTTTGTTGCCCAAATCTATGTTGACGACATAATTTTTGGCTCAACCAACACTAAACTGTTAAAAGAATTTGTTAATCTAATGGAAAACGAATTTGAGATGAGTTTGGTGGGGAAACTCAATTTCTTCTTAGGTTTACAAATTAAACAAACCAAAGATGGAATCTACATTTACCAAACCAAATATGCCAAATAACTAATTAAAAAATTTGGCATGGAAAACTCAAAAATTATAAATACTCCAATGGCAACAAATAGCAATATTGATTCCGACCCAGATGGAAAACCAGTAGACCCAAAGTACTATAGAAGTATAATAGGTAGTCTACTCTACCTAACTGCAAGTCGGCCCGATATCTTGTTTGCAGTAGGTATGTGCGCAAGATACCAATCCTGTGCAAAAGAGTCACACCTAACATATGTTAAAAGGATACTTAGTTACATTAAGGACACCCTAAATGTAGGACTTTGGTACCCTAGAACTTGTACCCTTGACCTTGTTGGCTACTCTGATTCAGACTATGCCGGGTGCAAGTTAGATAGAAAAAGCACAAGTGGGAGCTGCCAAATTCTAGGTCAATGCCTAGTAAGTTGGTCAAGCAGAAAGCAACACTGTGTTGCTCTATCCACTACTGAAGCTGAATACATAGCACTAGGAGAATGTGCCTCCCAACTTTTGTGGATGATGCATACACTAAAAGATTATCAGCTAGAATACAAAAATACAAAAAATTTAATTGACAATATAAGTTCAATTAACTTAACCAAAAATTCAATTCACCACTCCAGGACCAAACACATAGAGGTAAAACACCATTTTGTAAGAGATCATGTGACTAAGGGTGAAATTGTACTTAGCTATGTTGAGTCCAAGTCAAACCTAGCTGACATTTTCACTAAACCCCTACCTGAACTTGAGTTCAGTGCACTTAGAAGGCAAATAGGAATGTGTTGGGTAGAATAGTTTTTGATTTTCAAATCAGCTTCGTACAGTTTTCAAAATCATCGTATGTTTTAAAAATTCTAGGAAAATATTATTTTAAAAATACCAGTTTTACTAGACTTTCAAAAATATGGAATTAGCTTAGGCTCAACCCTAGAAATCTTGCTCCCCTAGAATTTAGCCAAAGTCAGCCAAAGCATCTCACAAACACCTAGGCTTACCTTGCTTGTGTTTGAAAAACATAGAACGATGTGAGATGCATAGGGTATAGCCTGGACTCAAGAATGCTTATATCTGTGCATCAATATGAGTCTGAGCGTTAAACACCTAGTTAACAGTAATCAAGTCAAGTCTTCCAGCACTAGTCAAATCTAACTGGATCTATTGACTTAACTTTACTAACTAAGTGAAAGTTATTGCCCTCTAGGTAATCAGCTAGTAGCTAACTGGTTAGACATGTGGTTGCAAACCCAAGTGCTTGATTTTTAAAAAAAATTTTGGCATGAACATTAGGGCTCTGATGCCTTACTTAAAGCGGAATTAACTAATTAACAATCAATCTAACTCAACTCATGCTTGGACATTAAGGATTAAAGCTCCTCCCTTGCCCTCAAAAGCTTTAAATTAATTATTTGACTAAAAGGAAAATTCTTTCAAATTTAAACTCTAAGCTAAGTTTTCAAAACCTTAAACTTTCGAATCATTTTTGTGTACTTGTTTTTGAAAATTCTGGCTAAGTATTTTTAGACTAAGCTTTCAAAATTCTGGCCATTTTAAAAAGCTAAAGAATTTTTGAAAATTTAAAAATACTAAGTACTTTTCAAAGTCAACCTTTAAGCTTTTTGAAAGAAAAATTGCTCTTTAAACCTTGGTTTCACTTAGCTAAAGAATATTATACAAAACCAAGTGTTACCAAAATACCTTGTCCCTTATTAAAAACCTAATGTTTCAAAATCCTAACTAAATTGCTTAAAATTAAAATTGTTTTTGCTATACTACAAAAGAAAACTCTTTCTCCTGCAAAATTTAATTTGAAAACCAAACTTCGAGCTCAAAATGTTTTAACTTAGTGAATTTGATTTACAAGAAATGTTGCTTTTAAAAAGTTCAGATTTTTTCTCTTTCCTAAAAATCTTCACAAAGACTTAAGACTTTTTTCTCAAACGTGCTTATTTTTTTATGAATGGTAAAGGGGGAGAGTAGGCAAATTCAAAAGAAAGGTTAAATATAAAAAATCTTTTTTTAAGAATGCCTTTATTAAGGGGGAGCCTGACGAAGTTTAAGTGTTTAGCTTAACCACGCATGCATTTAAAATCTATTAAGCTTGCTTACTTAAACTTTATGTATCTATTTTACCTAGCTTTGAATTTCAGTTGTCATAATCAAAAAGGGGGAGATTATTGGTGTGGGAAGCATCCGACGATCAACTATTGTTTTGATAATGGCAAAGGAATTCAAAGTTAAGTTGTTTTGTGATCTAATGCACTTAATTGAGTGTTTCAGGAAAGTCCTAGCTGCGGTTAGGCAGGTGGAAAACCCTAGGGGTGGTAACCCTAGGTCATAGAGGCCGGTAACCCTATGCGGAAAGTCTTGGCGGGTCGAGAGCTTCAGGCAAAAGTCCTAGAGGGGGTAACCCTAGGTGGAAAGTCCTGGTGTCGCGAACCAGGTGAAAGATTAGACCAGCCGGGAAGCGGAAGTCCAGCAGAAAGTCCGGAAGCTTCGAACGCTGAGCAAAAGTCAGTCGATCTGGAGGATCGCACTGGTATCAGGTAAATCTCCTGAGTGGAGTAGGTGAGGACGCGTTCCCCGTAGAGGGAACAGTAGGCGTCGGGTCGACCTAAGGTTTCCGGTTGGAAATCCGAAGTCAGACCCGGACAGTCCAACGACTGCCAAGTATATTTATCATATTATCCATGTGCTAACTTTGTTTTGCAGGGTTTGTGTTTGAGACTAACATAATTTGCAGGAACAAATGAGCATCTTTAACCTCGGATGAACAGTATCCAGGCGCCTCCATGGGGCTTGGAGGCGCCTCGGGTGCTAGCCGAAGCCAGCTGTCCCGAGACGCTGGAGGCGCCTCGGAGATCACTGGAGGCGCCTTGGACCAGGCATTGGAGGCGCCTTGGAGCAGCTTGGAGGCACCTTCAGTGGGATAAGGTGCGACCAGATCAGAGCTGATCCACGCGTGCGACTCGGCGGCCTGGAGGCGTCTCAGACAGGCTTGGAGGCGCCTCCAACACTGTTTAAAAGGGGACTTCAACCAGCAGCTTGGGACAACGAATTCTAAGCAATCCTTACGCTGCAAGCTGCCTATGAGACAATCCCGAGGTACTGCAACGACATCCCGACGACCCAGAGCTTCAGTTTCAATCTAGTTTATCGGTGTAAAATTTATTTCAATTCGTAATTGTACTTAGTTTGTGATACTCTTTCGTGATTATTGAATTGTCAACATAACTAAAGAGAAAAATATAAACAACTCGAATGTATGGGGTACCAATGAATTGAGCGCTTTAAGATTAGTGCAAAGATTTCTGTCTATTTAAAGTCCCTTTCACTAGATGCTCCATGAATGACTCCGATTAATTGTTAACTAATTATCGACGTCTCAAATCAAGAACAACTCTGCGTACGATCTTCGCAAAGAAGAGACGCCTGTTGGATCTCGATCACGATTAATCCAGTAATTACGGAGTCTTCCAATTAAATTAATCTCGCAACGCAACGTATTCCACGGCACGCAGCAAGAACAGAGCAGAACAGAGCAGAACAGATCTATAAATGGTCGAAGCCCGTCGCTTAATCTCTCACTAAGCTTGAATTAGTTGATCAATTAACTGATTAATTAATCACTTGTAAAAGCGTTTCGAGAGCCGCTGATGGGCAGAATTCCGGCCGCCGCCTTCACCGTGAAGCAATGCCTCGTCTTGGCGGCCTTGTTCGCTGTAATATCAAGCACCGCTTGGGGGCGCAAGCTAAGTTATCCAGAGAGCATGTCCATGGCAGAGAGGCACGAGCGGTGGATGGCGCAGCACGGGCGCGTCTACCGCGATGACGCAGAGAAGCAGCGCCGCTTCGACATCTTCAAGTCCAACGTCGAGCTCATCGACTCGTTCAACGCCGCCGGCAAGCACAAGTACTCGCTGGGCATCAACCAGTTCGCCGACATGACCAACGAGGAGTTCAAATCTTCCTACACTGGCTTCAAGAATATGATCGCGGCGAAGCCGATCAGGAAGGGAGGATTCATGTACGAGAACGTGTCCGCGACGCCGAAGAGCGTCGACTGGAGGACCAAAGGAGCAGTCACTCCCATCAAAGATCAAGGGCAGTGTGGTATGCATAATTTGGAGGAACAATAATTTAGTTAATTATTGCTCCAACGGAATCTAATTCGTTTGCTCGAGCAAAACAGGATGTTGCTGGGCGTTCTCGGCAGTGGCGGCGATGGAGGGCATCACCAAGCTCACCGCTGGCAAGTTGATCTCTCTCTCCGAGCAGCAGCTGGTGGACTGCGACGTCCACGGCGAGGACCAAGGCTGCAACGGCGGCCTCATGGACAACGCGTTCGAGTTCATCATCAACAACGGCGGCCTCGCCACCGAGACCAAGTACCCTTACCAGGCCACCGACGGCACCTGCAGCAAGCAGAAATCCTCCCCCTCCGCCGCCGCCATCAGTGGGTACGAGGACGTGCCTGCTGACGATGAGGCGGCGCTCCGCAAGGCCGTGGCCCACCAGCCGGTGTCGGTGGCGATAGAGGCCAGCGGATCGGCCTTCCAGTTCTACAACGGCGGCGTCTTCACGGGGGAATGCGGAACTGATCTAGACCACGGCGTCACAGCGGTGGGCTACGGCGCGACGAGCGATGGCAGCAAGTACTGGCTGGTGAAGAATTCTTGGGGTGCCGATTGGGGGGAGAACGGCTACATAAGGATGGAAAGGGACGTGGATGCTAAGGAAGGGCTGTGTGGTATCGCCATGCAAGCTTCCTACCCAACTGCTTGAAGTCATTTGTCTATATATATATATATATATATATATCTGCATGAGTGCATCGCTTCTCCATATATGCCTTGCGTTCAAAGACCCTTTTCTCATCTACTATATGATGTATAGGCGTGTCCAGAGAGACATGTGTGCTTGTAAATGTATACGCATGTAATGTGTAGCAAGATCTGAACATGTACCGCGTAGTGTATGTTCCATTTGCATGCATTGTCTAATCCAAAATTTTCTAAGTGTTAATGCTGTCTCATCTTGTCGATGGACTTTGCTCCGACCTACAATATAAATAACATCAGTATCGAATCATGGAAAAGGTCCTTGATGATGACCCTCTGACACTCAAGTCAGTCTTCGACGAAGAAGAAGCAGCAAAGAGCCGAGCAATAAGAAGACTGTAGCGTAATAGTAAAATATCGCATACCTCCGTTGATACTTGAACCCCCCCTTTATATAGAGCTCCTGTAGCGCGCGTACATGCTTCCCAAGGCAGGTACGCGTCCTTAAGTTTTTTCTGAAAAGACTCGTCAGTAAAGTGTCCCTGACACAGTACCTTAATAGGCCGAGCATATCTCTGAAGTTACAGTGGAAGCTTCCGCCGTACAATCTTGTCTTACCATGCCGCCTGTCAGCGGCACTAGCTCCCAAAAGGATGTCAAAAGATAGTCTACTGTGGCTGTTGCTTGGCCGAGTGGAATAGCTGCTCGGTTGGAATTCCGCGTGGTCGGCTGATGTCGAGTTTGCTCCTAAACTGAGCGGAAGAGCAGCTCAGTCCGGTTTCTGCATACTGCTCCCTTTGTCGTCCTCTTATTTGAGCGTCGGGTGCTTGGCTCATGGCCGAGTTAAAGGTGATATCAGATCGAGCCTTTCTCTTCCCGATCAGGACATGCTCGTCCGATGGACAAATGACTTCTAAGCGTTGACCGCCTTGACTTTGACTTCCACCATGGTCGCAAGGTAGGGCCCCTCATATCACTACATCACAAGTCTCCCCTCAAGTCTAGCCGAAGGAGACTGTAAGTCCGACTGACTGGACAATTGTCTGAGTAGATTTCTTCTGATCGGCCTTTGACACTGTGTTGTTTTTGCTCGAGAGGCGACTTCACCCTGCCGGTCGGCCTATTGAAGTTTGTCGTTCGGCTGTAGGTAAGCTCCTCCCATCCGATCGGCATGACAAAGGTTTTCACTTATAAAAAATCTCTCCTTGGGATGTCTCGGGCGAGCGCAAGACATGCTAACGTCACCCAAATTTCTTGGAAATCATGTAAATCTACTCTCATTAAGGCTGAGCACGCTCTCACGCCTTCATTAAATGCTGACTCGTGGCAAAGCACCACGTGTCACGCCCGCTGCCGCCTCACGCCTGATGTGACAGGGCACTGATGTGATGTTTGACGGTTTGAATTCAACGGTCCGATCTTTGCTTGGGTTTCTGCGACCTAGATCGGATGGCTTCGGTCGACCAAACCTGAAGCCTATAAGCCCGCCGCGTCGCTTCCTTCACAGTCTTCCTCGAGTGCTGCCGGCGACGCGTTCTTCGTCCTCCGGCAATCTTCTTTCTGTTCTTGTGCGTCTTTCATTCTCTGGCGACCTTCTTTCTATTAAGCTTCCTTCCAATCACCGCCTTCGTGCTTTTCGACCTTCCTTTATATTCCGGCGGTATTCTAGCAACCTTTTTCTTCTTTGATCACCTTTTTATTTTTGCAATGGCGAAATCTTCGCAGCCGTTTGCCTCCATCCCTGGACTCTGGTATACATCCATGGAGTCTAGGTTTGATGGAGGCGACGAAAAGAGCTTAAGAGATGCTTTCAAAATTTCTTCCGATCATCAGATCGTTTTGCCTTCTCCCTCCGATCGACCCAACTCTCCCCCAACCGGTTGTATCTATTTCTTCCGAGATCAGTTTACCGCCGGTCTGCGGTTTCTACTCCACCCCTTTATTCCATCCGTTTGTAAGTATTTCCGCATTTCCCTTCCTCAATTAGTGCCTAACTCCTTTAGCCTGTTGTGCGGAGTCATTGTCCTATTCCGTTTGCACGACATTCCTCTTACCCCCTGGATCTTTCATTATTTTTATTACCCTAAATTGTCCGTTCCGTGGACTTTCCTCTTCTAGTCTCGAGTCAGTTTAGTATTCTTCGACAAGATGCCGACCTCCAACAAGCACTAGAAATAATATTTTTTCTTCATGCGCCTTCCCAAGTGGCTAGACTTCCCGACCCACTGGGAGCTCGAAGTGGCACCTCAGCCTCCCTTGAAAAGCTACAAGAGTCGATCGGACTACCTGAACGTAGCTTCGATGTTGGCCAGCCAGAAGTATGATATCCACAAGTTATTGCTGGAAGGCGTCCTTTATATCTTTGGCTTAAGTTCGATCCGCATCCGGCTGCCGACCAGCCTAGGTATGAAGCTCCTTTAATTCTTCCTTTGATGTTAATTGATTTCTCTTTCTCTTTTGTAGCCGAAGTCATATTGCGAACACGTATGGCCGGCAAGGCAAAGCACAAGGATGTCACGATCAATGTGACTACTATTGAAGAACTGGTGAGCCGCGACCTGCTGCCGGTCGGCTCACACGAAGAGCCCCAGGATGAGAGCGATGCGATGACCATCTTTGTGAGCGAAGGCGAGGCCAGCCACGCGCCGAGCCGGGGAGCAGCCACGGGATCACAACCTCCATCCGAGCAGCGTCCGATCCTCCCAGTTGAGGAACCATCGGGCTCGGCCTCCTCTGACGTACCACTGAACAGGCGTAAGAGGCGCCGAGCAGAGCCTTCATCGCGCTTCGCTACTTTAGGTGCATGGTCTGCCGAGCGGATCGAAACTTCGACCCCTACTCTGATTCAAGAAACGACGGCCTCTGTGTCGTCCGATCGGACACCCTCCTTGATTAATCTGCCGCATGGGACTCTTGCCGCGTCGCTAGTGGCCTTCATGCCACCACCCTTGAAGACCTCAAAGGTAAAAAAGTCCGGCATCCGTCTGGCGTCCTCCTTCCAACCGTCCGGGCGAGCAACCTCGGCTCAATTGGCCCTGGGCGGCCAACGCCACATAACGACAATTCTACATCTGCCCACCGAAGACTACAGCGAGCTGAGCACTGGGTCTCGATCCCCCGAGCACCAAATCATCATCCAATGGCCGCTCGCTAAGATCTTGGAGGACGTATGAGCTCTTGCAACGATGATGCCTCCGGGTGCGCTCGCGAACAGCCACACCCAGATGTCCACTGGGGTAAGTTTCACCTTACATTTGCATAATTCACTCCCAATCGGCGCTTATGTTTGCTTGTTGTTTGCAGTACTGGGTGGAGAGTCTAGCCATGTGCCATAGGCTTGCGTATTTGGAGGAGGAAGTAAAGCAACTGAAGGCGTTGAGCGGCCAATCTTCCGCCACTCAGAAGAAAACAAACGCTGAGGTGGCCAAGCTGCGGGCCGCTCTGGAGAAGAGCGACAAACTGCTTGAGGCAGAATGGGCTAAGAGCATCAGGCAGGCCACGATACTGGAGCAGCTCAATAATCAGGTCGCCACTTTTGATAATAAAATTGAATCGGCCAATGCACGGAAGAACCGGGCCATCACAGACCTCGATGAGAAGAATAAGGAGGCCTGGGCCCTCGCCCAAAATCTCAAGGAAGCCGAGGACTTCCTGATTGCCGAGCGAAACAGTCACTCGGGCGAAGAAACGACCCTTCGTGGCCAACTTGCCTCCAAGGATGCTGCGCTGGCCACTGCCAAGGATGAGCTGGAGGCCTCCCGAGCGGCCCTGCAGACCTACCAAGAAGCCAAGTCTAGCCGTTTCGAGGCTAGGAAGAAGAGATACCTTCGCTCGGATGCTTTCAATGATAAGGTCGCCGATCAGGCTCTGCGCCTCTTCGATCTGGCCATCGATGGGATGATCGATCAGCTCTGTGTGAGAGGCCATCTGCCGACAGCTCAGACAAGAAGCATCATTAGCCGGGATAAGCTCACTGCCGCGCTGCCTGATGATGTCCTGGACTATATTGAGTGAGGCCGAGCGTTCCTGGCCGAGCGTTCCTGTAAGATGTAAAAATTTTGAAGTTTAAATGCATGCTCGTCCATTCGGACGAGCTTTACCTCCTTGTATGTTTTTCAACTCCTTTTGATTATTTGCAAGAGCTTGTGGCCTTGTTCATGATTATTCTATCAGCCGACCGACCCCTCTGGTATTCAGAGTCCATGATTCCATGATCTCCCGTTTGGCCCTAGGAGTATTTTAAAGAATAGTACTGGACGATCACTATATTATGAAGACTTCGAGCTTTTGAGTAGCCCAGGTTCACGGTCGGCTATTCATCGACGCTTGCCCGCTCAATGAGCTTTCGAAAACTGCTCGACCCTAAACGGGGGAGATAGGGAATTCCGTATGTTGGTCCGAGACCAGGGAAGACAACTCGACCCCGAATGGGGGAGGTTGAAATCCAATGTACTAGTCCAAGACCAGTGAAGCTCACTCAACTTCTAGAGCTCATGACTCCAATATAACCCAAAACCCGATTGATCGGCTTGGGAGTTTCTGACTCAAGGGTTTATAGTCGCTGCTCGACCGTCGATTGATACAAGGGTTTTAGGTTGCCGCTCGACCGTCGATGGAGACAAGGGTTTATTGTCGCCGCTCGACCATTGGTAGAGACAAGGGTTTAAGGTCGTCGCTCAACCGTTGGTAGAGACAAGGGTTTAAGGTCGTCGCTCGACCATCGGTGGAGACAAGAGTTTAAAGTTGTCTCTCGACCGTCGGTGGAGACAAGGGTTTAAGGTCATCACTCGACCTTTGATGGAGATGCACTTCAAGAGGCCTTTGCTTTTTTATTCAAACTTTGCCTTGCGTTCGGGAGACATACAAAAGATACAAAAAGTACATTATTCACTCGTGCACCACTCATCCAACCCTGTAGGGTTGAAGATGATTCACGCTCTACAGCTGCTCTGCCTTCTGCTTAGGTTCTCGATCGGCCATAATTAATATGGTGGCTTCCGTTCGGCTTGGATGATTCTGGACAGTTTCTTCGTAGACCAACCCCCGAAGCTTTTTGGTGATGGCGTTCACCCCCTAGTGCAGATTCTTCCGAGTGCTTCTTGCTTCGATCTTGACCATCTCGACGTAGCATCGCCGAGCGGCCAGCTGATCGCCTTTGACTTCACCCACACAGTTGTTCACCGTGAACTTGATCTTTTGGTAGTAGGTAGACACCACCGCCCAGAATTCGTTGAGGGTCGGTCAGCCCATGATGACGTTGTAGGCCGACTGTGCGTTCACCACGATGAAGTTTGTGGTCCTGATTCTCCTCAATGGCTCTTCTCTGAGCGAGATGGCCAGTCGGGCTTGTCCGAGCGACAGTACCTCGTTGCCCGTGAAGCTTTAAAGTGGGGTTGTCATGGGCAACAGCTCACTTCGATCAATTTGTAATTGATTGAACCCCTTCTTGAAGATGATGTTCACCGAACTCCCTGTATCAACAAAAGTTTGATGAATAGTGCAATTTGTAATTACTGCTCGGATGATCAGTATATCGTCGTGAGGGATCTCCACTCCCTCCAAGTCGCTCGGGCCGAAGCTGATCTCTGGCCCTTTGGACTTCTCCCGGCTGCATCTCACCGCGTGGATCTCCAACCGCCGAGCATTCGACTTCTTGGCTCGGTTAGAGTCTCCGTCGATCGGCCCTCCGACGATCATTCCTATTTCTCCTCAGGACGTGTTGCTTCTATTTTCTTCTTCCGGAGCGGATGGTCCATTTCGCTCGACCGGGACTTGGGAGGGATCAACGTTATCCCTCCCCTAGTTTTGGTCGGACCACTCGAGCATTCCTCTTTCATACTCTCGCTGTCCAACAGACTGTTGCCTTTGCCAATCGGGGGTTGGAGACTGGAGGTGGTATCCTCTTGGGGCTGGTCGGCTGACGACTGGTGTCAGACCGTGGTAATCCCGCGTGTTGTGAGTCAGCGATTGGTGAAAGGAGCAAAACATTGGTGTCCATACCTTGCATCTTGACGCCTTTTGCTGAGCGGCTGACACATGTTGTACAACATGCGTCCGGGCCTCTTTGTGTGGCCATGCTGCCTCCGCTTTTGGCCCCCTGTGCGGTTGGTGGTTGTTCGTCAGACGTCGCTCGGGTGCCAGTATAGGCTCGGCCGACGCTTCCTTCTTCCTTGCCCTTGGGCTTCTTCTATATTTATGTACTCATTGGCCTTCTTGAGCATGTGGTTAAAGTCCTTGGGCGGCTTCCTGATGAGCGATCGAAAAAAATCTCTCTCGGCGAGCCCCTGGATGAAGGCGTTCATCATTGTCTCGGACGAGACCGAGGGGATGTACATAACTACTTGGTTGAAGCACTACATGTATGCTCGGAGCGCACCCTTGGGCCCTTGCTTCAGGGCAAAGAGGCTGATGCTCGTAATCTGGTAGCGTCGGCTGCTGGCGAAATATTGCTAGAAAGCGGCTCGGAAGTCTTTAAAGCTTCGTATTGAGCCGTCCGACAGTCTTCTGAACCAGTATTGCGTCGATCCAGAGAGGGTCGTGAGGAAGGCTCAGCACTTCACTCCGTCTGTATATTGGTGCAGCATGGCTTCGTTATCGAATCGATGCAGATGATCATCTGAGTCGGTCGACCCGTTGTACGTCCCGATCGTCAGCGAGGTGTAGTATCTGGGCAGAGGATCTTGTAAGATCTCCTCTGAGAACTGCCGATTGATCCACTCGGGAGACGTGTTGCTTTGGGACGCCTTCCCTTTCCATGCATCTCAAACGGGAGCATCATCTGAAGATGATCCCCTCTCATGGTTCGCCTAGGCTATCTCTGAGGGGGTTTAAAATAGGGCACGATGGAAGGGGATTGACGCGGGCGATGCTTCCCTTGGCATGCCGGTCGGCCTTCTATTCTGTCCCCATACAGAGAGTTGTTCCAGTCGGTCTTCGTGCCCCGCTTATCCTGCTGCTGATGTCGCGGGCTACGACGCTAGCCAATCGGCTAATGCTTGTTGTTGTTGTCGGTTGATCATTTTTGCTGCTTGGGCTTGCATAAGCATGTCGAGATCTTCTTGGATGAGCGTCATGGTGGTTAGTCATCCAACGTCCTCCATCTTCTCAGCTCGGAGGTTGGTGACGTTCCCACAGACTGCGCCAAATATGATCTTGTCCGAAAGTCGATGAGATGGATGTTGGGGATGTGGCACTCCCGTTGTAACGACCCAAAATTCCTCATTACGAGTTTTAATAGTGGTTAAAAATATTTGAAAATGCTATAGAAATATTCTAGAAATTTTTAGAGTAGTTTTATGTAATTTTTGGAGGTCGTTTGGTATTTTTACTAAACGAAAGAAGTTTCGACAAAAAAAATGTCCAAGCCGAGATTCAAACCCGAGACCTCCGGCCGAACCAAGTCCTAAGCAAGTCCGGCTGACCAAGTGTGCAAGCAGTTGTTACTGATCAAATAGGAAAGGAAATATAATTAAGCAGTAGTTAGGAACATTTAAAATAAAAAGGGGAATAAAAAGGCTCAGCTGAGGATTCGACCCGCGACCAGGGGTTTCGGCGGAAACGCAGCTAGCCAACTGTTCCGTAAGCGTTTTGTAAACAAATTTATAATGACTAGGTCTTAAACATAACAGAAATGCTAGGTTATAAGAGGATAAGTTGATATTTGATTTTCTTGCCTGAACCCTAATCCCTCTCTTCCCTCCTCTCGTGCGGCGTCGGTTCTCTCTCGGGCGAAGACGAAGCCGAGCTAGGGTTTCCTCCCTCCGGCGGCCAGCGAAGACTTCCTTCCGGTGAACCTTGGTGATTTCGATCCTCTCGTTGAGGAGAGCTCGGAGGGACGAGGAAGAGGCCGGGAAGCTCAAGCTCCTCCGAACCCTAGAAGTCTTCTTCCCTTCGGTTGTGAGTCCAAGAAAGTATGGTAAGTTGCTGCTCACCTGTGGTAAGAGTAGTTCCGAATTTGCTTTGGTGTTTCCTTGTTTTTCGAGTTTTGCCATGAAGATTCTTGGTTTTGCTGGCTACCTTGAACCCTAAAGAAAGAAGAGAAGGATTAGTTCAGTTTAAGCATGATTCCGATTTTGAGTTAGATTTATCTGTGGTGATCTTAATGGACATGATCAGTTCATATGGAGTTTATGGGTTTCGGATTTTCATTGCTAGACAATGAAAATAGGTGTTATATGGGTTTTAGATTCATTGATTTCGTAGTATAGTATTTTAGTTACAGATTTCTTAGTAAATCACATTTAGCAGTAGCAAATTCTTTCCTTATGCTTTGTTATGTTGGAAATGATTCATATCACGTTTCAACTTGTGATAGCAATAGCAATTCTGTCCTTTATGCTTTGCTTGGTTGGAATAAATTGAGAATAAGTAGATCTCCCAAGTTCTGTCCTAGTGAATCATGTTTAACAGCAACAACTTCTCTTTATGTTTTCCTTAGTTGGAAAGAATTTAGAATGTGTAGACCCATTAAGTTCTGGTTCTAATATATCATGTATCAACTCTTTGATAGCAGTATCATCCTTTTCTTGAGGTGTTTGATTGGTTTGTACAGAACTGGAATAGCTAGGGATTTTAGTCCTTTCCTTGCTTTCAGAACATGCTATACAGATTAATGGGGTTGCTAGAGGTTTAAGATTAGTTCCTAGATTTGCTTGCTGCTTTTAGTTCTGTTGTAGCATGCTTAAAGAGGATTTGATGGCCCCTTTGTTATTATTTTAGTTTATTTCCATGAAGCCATATGTAGCAAATATTATACATGTGAAAGAACTGACGTGGTTACAAGATTGAGTATCATGGAAGAACTGTGCTTCTTTGTAGAAATTAAAAAGCAAATTATGGTTTCATCATTAAGGAAGCAAGATAAGGCATCTAAAGTTTAAAATGTCACTGAGAGGGATAGTGAATTTGTGAATGTTGCCGATGACAATAACTGATAAAGGTGAGATGTCTATGAAGTTCATTACGCATTGAAGGATTCATTTAGAGAGATTGCTAGTTTGAGATTTGAGAGGCTGACAAGATTCATGTTCTTAACTTATAGGGTATATTTAAAGCTATACCTGATCTCTAGCTTTTAGTTACTTGATTATTTGGTTATTTATACTCAGAACTTAACTTGTTAGGAAATGACTAGTGAAAGTTTGAAGATCCCAGCAGGTTTTTAACTTGGGTTGGAGTTTGCTGTGCAATCCGGTCATTCTTGACCATTAGGCAATGAACACGAGATAGTATAGATTTTTGTTTAAGCATTTCAGTGTTAGAAGTTGTTTAAACATTTCAGTTATGTAAGAAGCATTCTTTTATTAGAAGTATAATAAAGATAAAGAAAAGAAAGAAAAAGGTCAAGGCCTTAAGTAGATCCCAAAGTCAAGACTTTAGGGATTTTGGCACACAAGGTGCTTATTAAAATGCCAAGGCATTTAAAGAAGAAGTAATTAAGATATTTTACTTTGAAGAGGCTAGTACCTGACTTCCGAGGTTGTCGTTAAACAAATCCAGGTGTCCAATTCCGAGGTCTTGGCCCTGGTAGACCGAGGTCTGCTCTTTTAGGATTGGTGGCTCGCTACCCCAACCTATTAGGGAACGCGCATAAGATGGTACTACGCCTGGACCCAAGAAGAAAGTTGATTATTATTTTGAAGTATTATAAGTATAAGCTTTTGAACAAGTAAAATAAGTTTCACATAAGTATAAAAGTATTAAAGTATAAGTTTTAAACAAGTGGAATAAAAGAATAAGTTTAGAACAAATGAAATAAGTTTCATTTTGTTTCAAATCAGCAAGTTTAGTTTTATTTTATGCTAGCATGTTATTTAGATTAGCTTACTGTTCTTTGCTATTAGAAGAGCATGAGTAGCTTTACATGTTTAGCATTTCAGCCTGTTTGATTCCTTTACTATTGGATGAACATGAGTAGTCTTTAGTAAGCATTCAGTTAGTTCATGTTATAGATATATGTACATGCATATCGAGATTTTTGTGAGTTAGATAGCGCTTACTAAGCATTTTGCTTATAGATTGCATTTCCTCTTACTGCAGATAAAGGAAAGGAAAAGATTTAGCAAAGGAAGGCGACAAGGTGGCGCGGATGGTGTGTGATGCCAGGACTATGGAAGAGACTTGGGACGTTATTAAGTTTTCCGTGTTTTAGTGGACTGTAAACATTTGAGATTGTACTTTATAGTTCATGTCATTTGAGATTGTATTTTATACTCTATGTCATTTGAGTTCATCCTTGTTTTAGATTGTATGCTGAAATGAGTTTTGTTTAATAAGTAGTTATTTTGGTGTTTGACACTTATTTAACTGCGTGAGAGTTTGTTATATGTTCCAGCCACCTGTGGCTGATGTATACTATGTTTGTATCTCAGTTTATGGTCACCGGTACAGGGGAGACTCTGTCGAAATTTTTCGGTAAGGACTCCTCATGGTTTTGATCATACCGGTTAAGTAGAGTTAGTAGTTAAGTAGCGTCCACCTCTAGAGAGTAGTAGTAGTAAGAAGGGTGGTCGTTACACCCGTTGACCTCCTATGAACTTCGCTCCGACCCTTCAACACAAGTAGCGTCAGTGCCGAGTCAGGGAAGGGGTCCCCGACGATGGCCATTCGACGCTCAAGTTAGTCTCCGGCGAAGAAGAAGAAGCAAAAAGCGAAGCAACAAGAAGACTGTAGCGCAATAGTAAAATATCGCATACCTCCATCGATGCTTGGACCCCTTTTATATAGAGCTCCTGTAGAGCATGTGCACACTTCCCAAGGTGAGCACGCATCCCCAAGTTTTCCCTGAAAAGACTCGTCAGTAAGTGTCCCTAACACAGTATCTTAACAGGCCGAGCATATCTCTGAAGTGCCTGCGGAAGCTTCCGTCGTAGGATCCTCTGTCTGACCATGCCGCTTGTCAGCGGCACTAGCTCCCAAAAGGATGTCAAAAGATAGCCTGTTGTGGCTGTTGCTTGGCCGAGCGAAATAGTCGCTAGGCCAAAATTCTGTCGTCCGCCTGTTGTCTGTTGTTGGGTCGAGCGGGTTATTCGCTCTGCCAGAATTCCACTGTCCACATGTTCTATTGGTAGGCCGAGCATGATAGCCGCTCGGCCGGAAGTCCACTGTCCGCGTGCTCTGTTATTGGGCCCAACGGGATAGCCGCTCGGCCAAAAGTCCACTGTCTGCGTGCTCTGTTGCTGGGCCGAGCGGGATAGTCGCTCGGCCGAAAGTGTATGCGTGCTCGGCTGATGTCGAGTCTGCTGCTAGGCCGAGCGGAAGAACTGCTCTACTCGATTTCTGCATACAGCTCCCTTTTGTTGGTTAATCCTAGGAAAACGTACCGGTTCCACTGTACAAAAATTTTTGTACAAGTGTCGAACCTTTCCTTAAATAACCTATTGTGTTCTTTAGAATTTAAATAAGGAATCGCAGACGGAACTTAACATCATTGATTCCAAATTTAACTTATCTGTTCTTAATGGTTTAGATTTGAATCGCAAGCGGAACTTAACACTATTGATTCAAATCTACCTAGGTTATTAATTCCATAAATATTAATTTCTAAAATTGGCTTCCAGGACTGCATGGCGAGGCACATGGCCTTCTTGGATACACTACAACAAAAACCTTCATAGACATCGGTTTTCCACCGATGTCTATTTGATTTTCGACCGATGTCTATGAAGCCGATGTTAAAAGTCTGCCATTTTAGACATCGGGTTAAAACCGGTGTAGTATCACTTAACGACACCGGTCTTCGAATCGGTTATTAACCGGTGTAGTATCACTTAACGACACCGTTTCATCAACGGTGTAAAACTGATGTAATATTGTATGTTAATAACACCAGTTTTGGCAGTCGTAAATGACCGATGTAATATTAGTTTATAACACCGGTTTTACATTGGTGGAAAACCGATGTAATATGTATATTTTTTAACAGCACAGATTTGATTTTAAAACCGACAATAACAAAAAAAAATACACAAATATTCACAAATTGTACAAATATTCTTCATTCAATAATATCCATAAAATACACAAATATTCACAAATTATATAAATAATCTTCTTACAACAATATCCATAAAATACCCAAACATTCTTTTTACATCAAAAGCTAGCTAATAGATATCAAAATCAAAGTATAACATTCTTTTAACACATCAAGGTACAACTGTCTCAAATGTAATTTAGCATGCATTCAGCCCACTCGAACCGCACTTCATCAATTTCAACTCTGGAGTACTTGAGATTTGTAAACTGTAAAAACACATAAATCCACCATATGTCAAATAACTAAAACAAATGTGTACATGTATCAAATAAAATATAATACTGAGTTTTTAAAGGCTGCTGTGGAAGATAACGAATATAACAGTGAAGGAAGCATAGAAGAACAAAGAAAATGTTCATAGTTAACAAGCAAATGAAGAGATATACTATTTATTGTACTACCTCTGATGCCATCTTCCAAATCTCATAAGCAAGAATGCAACTGTGCCCTTTGTATACACATGGCTAATAGACATAATACAATAAGGAGCAAAAGCTATAAAATTCACCATCACCATGCAATCAATGAAGCAGGCAAACACAAGGTGGGTTGATATGCAGTGAAAGTGTTAATTAAGTGGAACTGCAGCAAATTACCTGTTTCTATGTTGCATCATCAGTACAGTTAGCCATGTGCATGAAGATGGGGGTCTAAAAGTGTATATCTAGTTAAGTAGTTTCTATTACTGGCTTTTACTGTAACAGATCAACTGAAAAGTGTATATCTGGTTAATTTACAAGTAATGAAGTATTCACAATAAGGAAGCTATTTAATGGTCTTCTTTCTTATCAAGAGCAGGGAATTTCTTGATGCAAACTAGCCAATTACTGTAATCATAGGGCACAAGGTCACAAAACTCAGAAACGTTGATTATGATAGGACGCTGAGATCCTAAGCAGCAATTTACTTCAGAAAAACCTTGGAAACGATCCCAAATTCAAGAACATAAAGATCCTAACATATCACACTTACATCCATCAACTCTGCCTTACAGCACAACGGACAACAAGAGTGGTGCATGGTCGCCAATTGCACTAGTGAAGGTTCTCCTCTCTTTTTCTCTTAAATTTGATTGGCTGACTATGTAAGACCGTTGAATTCGATAGAGGGGGGGTGAATATCGATTCGAAAATCTCGAGTTAAAACGCAGCGGAAAAGTAAAGAAGTAAATAGATGAACACTGTTGATTTTTACTTCGTTCGGAGCCTGTGACGACTCCTACTCGAAGGCCCGTACTCCTTGAGTACTTTCATTGGGCAATTCACTAGCAATTCGGATAATTACAATTTACGTACAAATATTGCTAATGAAAAGAAAGAAAACAAAGCTAACCGACAAACAATGAATTAAAAAGAGAGCCGGAGTGAGTCGTCGGAGCTTTGTGAACGTTGTTGGAGCGCAGAGCAGCAGAGTGATTGGACTCAGAGTTCTCAGAAGACTGATGTGTTGAAGCTCCTGCCTGGGGCTTCTTTTATATGCTGCTCCGGGCGCCTGGATCCCTTCCGGGCGCCTGGAGTGTGACGTAACACTCCCAACCAGCATGCTCCAAGTGTCAACGTCGTCCTGGGATAAAATTTGCCTCCGGGCGCCTGGATCCCTTCCAGGCGCCCGGACTTCCGGGCGCCCGGACCCTCACTGTTCCCTACCTGCAAAACAGTGTTAGTCCGAGGCAAATAAACCCTGCAGCACAGTTTGTTAGCACATTTTTACAGATACGCTAAGTAATAAAAATTAGCATCAAGAGTATGACTTAGATTCCGTCTTTCCGAGACCGGAATCTAGTCACGATCTCGACTTAGATATCCGAAATGGATCTAAGCCAGATCGACGCCTAATGTTCCCTTCCCGGGAACGCGTCCTCGCAGTCACTCCCCTCCAGTGACTTACCTCACTTACCTGCCAGACGTCCGGTCAGCCCGTCGACCCGTTTGGACTTCTTGCCAAGCGTCCGGTCAGCCCGTCGACCCGCTTGGACTTCTCGCCAGCTATCCGGTCAGCCCGTCGACCTAGCTGGACTTCTCGCCAAGCGTCGACCCGCTTGGACTTCTCGCCAGCTATCCGGTCAGCCCGTCGACCTAGCTGGACTTCGTGCCAGACATCTGGTCAGCCCGTCGACCTGTCTGGACTTCTCCTGCACACTCGATCAAAGTGTCAGACAACAACACAACTAACTTAACCTATTTGTCATTCATCAAAACCTGGGTTAGACCGTTAATGCTACCCGCACCAACAATCTCCCCTTTTTTGATGGAATGGCAACCTGATTAAGTTAGTGAAAGCATATGTACGAAACACCATGCATTTGTGTGGTTTTAAAGTTAGTTTGTGTTTTTCAGATTGGTTTAGCTAACTTAACCACCTAACCCTCCTCCCCCTTTGGCATTCATCAAAAAAAACAAGGGAAACAATCATAGTGTAGAGTTACTGAAAACAATAACACTTAATCTTAAAAAATAACTGAGTTTGGTTCAGAATTCAAGGAAAAAAGTACAATTTTTAAAACCAAGAAAAGATCAAGTTGACTTGGGGGAGTATAAAGATTTGAAAACTTTTAAGTTTAATTTTCAAACATAAGTGTATAAGGTCTAAATTTCAAGATTAAATTTTCAAAACAAGTTTCAACTTTGAAACGCTTTTCAAACATAAGTTTTCAAAAATTTCAAAACTAAGTTTGAAAAATCTATTTTTCAAAACTAATTGAAATTTATTTTTCAACACTAAGTTTGTAAAAGATTCAATTTTCAAAATCAAGGAAAATGATTTTGAGAGGCTTAGTTTGTAAAATAATTTTTGTAAAGTTTAACCTTCAAACCAAATTGTCAAAACTAAGTGAAATCAAATTTTAAGAACTAGATGCAGGAATATTTTCAAAGTAAAGTTAAATTAAATTTAAATCTTTACTTTTTTTGAATGTTTTGATAAAATTTGTTTTCCAAAATCAAATTTTCAAAGTTTAAATGTACTAGATTCAAAACCATGGTTTAAAATACTTGAAAAGTTCAGTTTTCAAAGACTAGGTAAAAAGGATAAAAAGTTTGTGAATTAAAAAAATTTCACAATTTTAAACAAGTTGTTTTTTTTTTTTTTTAAATTTTGATTTTCAAAATTAAGTTTAAAATTTAATTTGAAAAACTAAAGTAGTTTTATTTCTCCCCCTGAATTTGATACTTAAGACCATTGTTTCCAAAGGCAACTGTTCCTAGGCTTTTGTAGGTTAATTGAGTGAACTTGGTGTGATCTCCAGTCATATGTTTGGAGCAACCACTGTCCAAAATCCACTTGGTTTCCTACAACAAGTAGGATTTTTATGTTAGTCTTAGTTTATCAATTTTTAATCAATCATTAAAAAAAATCTTAATTTTGAAATTAATTTAAGTTTGAAGTTAATTTTTAAGTTAAAATTGAAATTAATTTTTAAGTTAAAATTAGAATTTTGAAATTAATTTTTAAGTTAAAATTAAAATTTTGAAATTAATTTTTAAGTTAAAATTAAAATTTCGAAAATAATTTTTAAGTTTAAAATTTTGAAAATAATTTTTAAGTTAAAATTTTGAAAATAATTTTTAAGTTAAAATTTTGAAAATAATTTTTAAGTTTAAAATTTTGAAAATAATTTTTAAGTTTAAAATTTTGAAAATAATTTTTAAGTTAAAATTTTTAAAATAATTTTTAAGTTAAAATTTTGAAAATAATTTTTAAGTTAAAATTTTGAAAATAATTTTTAAGTTTAAAATTAAAATTTTGAAAATAATTTTTAAGTTAAAATTTTGAAAATAATTTTTAAGTTTAAAATTTTGAAAATAATTTTTAAGTTTAAAATTTTGAAAATAATTTTTAAGTTAAAATTTTGAAAATTATTTTTAAGTTTAAAATTAAAAATAATTTTAAGTTAAATTTTTTAAAATTTTAAAATTTTGAAAATAATTTTTAAGTTTAAAATTTTGAAAATAATTTTTAAGTTAAAATTTTGAAAATAATTTTTAAGTTAAAATTTTGAAAATAATTTTTAAGTTAAAATTTTGAAAATAATTTTAAGTTAAAATTTTGAAAATAATTTTTAAGTTTAAAATTTTGAAAATAATTTTTAAGTTTAAAATTTTGAAAATAATTTTTAAGTTAAAATTTTGAAAATAATTTTTAAGTTTAAAATTTTGAAAATAATTTTTAAGTTAAAATTTTGAAAATAATTTTTAAGATTAAAATTAAAAATAATTTTTAAGTTAAAATTTTGAAAATAATTTTTTAGTTTAAAATTAAAATTTTGAAAATAATTTTTAAGTTAAAATTTTGAAAATAATTTTTGGGTTTAAAATTAAAATTTTGAAAATAATTTTTAAGTTAAAATTTTGAAAATAATTTTTAAGTTTAAAATTTTAAAATTTTGAAATTAATTTTTAAGCCTTATTCATCTCACCCGATCTATATTATCAATCAGGGAATCCTATGATTTTGTGAGATGAAATTAGATTTTTAATTATGGATTTTTGGTTTAATGTGTGTTAGATTCAGATTTAGTTTTGGTTTCCACAAATAGGTATTTTTCGGATAAATTTCTAAGCTTGGTGAGTCACATGGACATCATTAGAAGTAACCAACCTTTCGAATTTTCCGAATAGTCCTATCCACGGAACTTAGTACTAAATCTTGGTCTAACTGGTTAGGATTCGTTTAAGGGTAGCTTCGGTCAGTTCCACTTGGCCAAATGCACCAGATCGAAGCCATATCTTTCTAGACATGCGATGCCCAAGCTTCCCTAACGTACTATCATCCAAAAACTTCACCAGTACCATGAGTCAAGTTAAACTTGGTCTCTCTTTAACTAATCCTAATTACCCTGCCGGGTTAGTTTGTTTTGGGTTACCCTCTCGGGTAGGTTAGTTTTGGAGGTGCTAGCTATTCTGGAGCCTCCCCCTGAATTATTGGCCATTAATTTAGATTGTGGGTTTGTGTCGATTCTTTTTATAGTTATAATCAACTTGGTGATAATCTAAATTTTGTTGAGTTTTGAATTTTGATTTTAATTTAGATTTATATTTTAGTTTTTGATCTGATTTATTCAAGTTTATATAATGTATTTTATCTTTAGGTATATAGAATTGATTAAGTCCTACTTGCGTGGTTAAGCACGCTTTCGGGACCCAAGCTTGTTTAGTTGCTTTGTGTTGGGTTAATAATGATTTAAAGGTTTTGTTTGAGTTTGACTTATATCCAAGTCCGGTTTTATTATAGCATGCCTTTTGGTTATTTAGAATTAAATCTAAATTTTTAGATCTTGTTGTGAATTTTTCCAACAATTCTTTTAACTCATTAATTTCATTTTTTAATGATAAATTCTCCTCCTCAAGTGTTCGATCTTGAGTTGGATTCGAATTTTTTAATTGTTCCTTGAGGTTTTGATTTTCCTCAAGAAGCGATTTATTTTTATTTTCCAATTTAACTAATTTTTTATTTAAACACGAGATAATTCTAAAGAATTTACGATTTAAGTTTAGGTATACCTCTTCGGAACCTTCGGAAACGAGTGCGGACTCGTGGCTCGATTCGGGTTCGGACCCGTCTTCCGATTCCTCTGATTCGTCTTCCGTTTCAGCTTCGCGAGCCATCAGCGCGAGGTGACTTTGGTGCTTTTGCCTTTCTCCTTGCTTTTGCCTTTCTCCTTCCGATTCGTCTGAGGAGGAATCGTCCCATGTTGCTTTGAGGGCTTTCTTCTTTGTTGACTTTGGTTTGTCAAGTTTCAATCTTGGGCATTCGTTCTTGTAGTGCCCCTTTTTGTTACATCCGAAACATGTGACATTTCTTGAGTCGGCTGGCGAACTGATCTTCTGAAGATCCTGTTTGCTGAAGCTTCTCTTTTTCCTGGTGAACATTTTCCTTACCAGGTTCACCAGGTGTTCTTCGTCTTCCGAGTCTTGATCGGAATCTTCTTCGGATTCGGGCTTGTTCTTCTTTTCTTTAGAGGAACCTGCAAATAGAGCTACACCTTTCTCGACCCCGGCGTTAGTTTGCTCATGAAGTTCTAATTCACAAAAGAGTTCGTCAATTTTAATTTAGATAAATTTTTGAAATTTTGTAGGCATCTACGATTGATGCACAAATTATTTCGTGGAAAAGCATTTAACGTGTACTGATTAAGTCTCGGTTCTCCATTTGGTGGCCTATCGCGTGGAGACCGTTGAGGATATCTTGACCCTCGCGTGGAGTTGACTTGCCGTTTCTCCTTCCTGCATTTTATATTAAAATTTTATTTAACAACAAATCTCTTTTTGTTACCGTCGCTTGTTCCTTCGTGCACTCGATCGGTTTATCCCAAAGCTCCTTAGCATTTTGATGCGGCCCAGTTCAGTTCTTCTCGTGTTAGTCCGCAGTGTAGAGTATTGATGGCTTTGTTTTCAATTGATGCCTTTTTCTTTATATCATTTGTCAGTCTTCAGGATCTACTATGTTCCCGGAGTTGTCTACTGGAATTTTGTAAGCCCTTGTGACGCTCATCCATTGGTCGTAGTCTGTCTTCATGTAGACCTCCATTCTCCTCTTCCAGTACGAAAAGTCATCCCCGTTGAATAGGGGAGGACGTACTGTGCTGAAGCCTTCTTGTTGAGACATCTTATCCTGCACACACTAAATTAACTGGAAAAAAATTCCAAGACTTCGTCTTGGATTAGCAGTGTGGGAGAAATAGAAACTCTAAGTTGGTGTTGTACCAATTTAGATTTTAAATGCAACGAGAAAAAAAATCTTCCAAAAAGATAATAATATCAGTTTGGAATTGTTAAAAAAAATGATTTCACCCCCTGTCTGATTGGTGGTTGCACCAAATCAGAGCGGTACCTGATCTGATACCACTTGTAAGACCGTTGAATTCGATAGAGGGGGGGGGGTGAATATCGATTCGAAAATCTCGAGTTAAAACGCAGCGGAAAAGTAAAGAAGTAAATAGATGAACACTGTTGATTTTTACTTCGTTCGGAGCCTGTGACGACTCCTACTCGAAGGCCCGTACTCCTTGAGTACTTTCATTGGGCAATTCACTAGCAATTCGGATAATTACAATTTACATACAAATATTGCTAATGAAAAAGAAAGAAAACAAAGCTAACCGACAAACAATGAATTAAAAAGAGAGCCGGAGTGAGTCGTCGGAGCTTTGTGAACGTTGTTGGAGCGCAGAGCAGCAGAGTGATTGGACTCAGAGTTCTCAGAAGACTGATGTGTTGAAGCTCCTGCCTGGGGCTTCTTTTATATGCTGCTCTGGGCGCCTGGATCCCTTCCGGGCGCCTGGAATGTGACGTAACACTCCCAACCAGCATGCTCCAAGTGTCAACGTCGTCCTGGGGATAAAATTTGCCTCCGGGCGCCTGGATCCTTCCAGCGCCGGACTTTCAGGCGTCGGAGCCATTCGGCGCCGGACCTCATTCCCTGCAAAGCGGTGTTAGTCCGAGGCAAATAAACCTGCAGACGGTTTGTTAGCACATTTTTACAGATACGCTAAGTAATAAAATTAGCATCAAGAGTATGACTTAGATTCCGTCTTTCCACGGAATCTAGTCACGATCTCGACTTAGATATCCGAAATGGATCTAAGCCGGATCGACGCCTAATGTTCCCTTCCCGGGAACGCGTCCTCGCAGTCACTCCCCTCCAGTGACTTACCTCACTTACCTGCCAGACGTCCGGTCAGCCCGTCGACCCGTCTGGACTTCTTGCCAAGCGTCCGGTCAGCCCGTCGACCTGCTTGGACTTCTCGCCAGCTATCCGGTCAGCCCGTCGACCTAGCTGGACTTCTCGCCAAGCGTCCGGTCAGCCCGTCAACCCGCTTGGACTTCTCGCCAGCTATCCGGTCAGCCCGTCGACCTAGCTGGACTTCGTGCCAGACATCTGGTCAGCCCGTCGACCTGTCTGGACTTCTCCTACACACTCGATCAAAGTGTCAGACAACAACACAACTAACTTAACCTATTTGTCATTCATCAAAACCTGGGTTAGACCGTTAGTGCTACCCGCACTAACAGACTATTTATCCTAAAAGCTAAGTTGTTAGGAAAGAGAGAAAGAGACTAATATATACATTGATATCCTTAATAATCTCCATCTCTTTCTCCAATTCTAATTCCCTCTTTTCGGCCACTCTAGTTACTTTTGAGGGCATTTTTACTAGACTTTGGTTGGCTATTACTGATCTTATTCTTAAGCCAAACCAGCTGATTAGATTGACAAATATTCATTTATGAATCTCTAGTAGCACAATCGAAATTTGATTAAAGACAACCTTAACAGATTGTCCACACTCCAGATTCTACGAACCACCAGATTGTCAATTGAAGCAAAAAAAGAAACATGATAGCATCTAATAAAGTAGGGTCATACTTGATGGTAGATGTACAAAAAAAAATTGGTTCTCAAAATTCAGAAAATACACTTAAACAATAAAAAAAACTTAGTTTAGAGTCACAAAATGAACCTTTTGCTATGAAACAGGAGCCACACATTTAAACAATAAAAATAAGGATTAGTATTGATTACCCATTTATCTTAATAGGTTAGGTTAAATTCGAGTATCAATGTGTTAGATATTTAGAGGAAGTTGAGCAGGTTCAAAAAATGTAATCAATCCTTTAATCCTAAGGTTACCATTTAAGATACCTTATCCAGCCACTCTACTCACTGCATCTCCTAATATCTAATTCCTTTCTTCTTAGGCAATCATTTAGTCTCCAACTAGGGTTTGTAACAAAAGCATAGCATTCGGTTTGTATAAAAAAAATCATTGTAACTGTTGGAACCCCAAGGTTGGTTTTGGTGTGATCAACAAGTTAAGTTAGGTTATGTTGTTTTCTTACCTTGTGTCTAAGTGTGCAGGAGCTTAGGAGCACAGGTACTCGAAGCGGAAAACGCAGCTAGCGAGAAGGACCGCACGCGGTGCGTCCGAGGGACGAGGCGCTGTGGAAGAGTACACCGGCGGACGAGAAGGAAGTGCGCGCGATGGTTCCGAGGTACGAAAGCCAGAGCGGAAGATTGCTCGGGGAGCAAGAGACGCAGCTAGCGCGAAGGTCGGCACGGGGTGCGATCGAGGGACGAAGTCTGCGGATGAGTACGCTGGTGGACGAGAAGGGACACGCGGCAATTCCGAGGGACGAGAAGCCGGAGGGAAGCACGCTCGAGAAGACCGGAAGATGGGTTCGGGTGAGCCCTATTTCGGATGTCAGAGATCACCCAATCAAGCAGATCCGGAGCAGAAGACCCGGACCGAGACGGGGACTTAACGGAGAAGTGGTCCCGGACAAAAAGTCAACCGTAGTTGACTTTTTGCTCCGGGGCGCCGAACCAATCGGCGCCGAGGCTGTCGGGCGCCGAATGGGGCGCGGACCTGATTTTGACCAAGATCGCGATTTACGCGATCTGAACGTTGGGGGATAAAACTTTATCCCCCCCAGGGCGCCCGGAACCCTTCCAGGCACCCCGACCAAGGCTATAAATATAGCCTTGGTCCAGAAGCTCTTCATTAGTTCAGAAATTGTAATCAACACTTATGTGCTTCCACTGTTTAGATTAGCTTCTGTCTTTCTGTGCTTACACTGCTGTAAACGAGGCTTCTCCGCCTGAAGGAGCTCTTAGTGCGATCTTCATCCTTGGATTAACAACCTCCCCGGTTGTAATCAAGTCAAATTCGGTGCCTCGTTTTAATGCTTTATTTTCTGTTTAATCTATTTTTTATGGGTTAGCTTAATCGTACGAGAAAGGGTTGTGTTTGATTTTTCAGGGCTATTCAACCCCCCCTTCTACCCGGCCGCATCGGTCCAACAGGAACAAAAGCATAGCATCCGGTTTGTATCAAAAAATCATAGCAAGCACCAGGGGAACTAAATCGAAATTATCAAAATCACCAGGGGTAAATATTGTATTATTACCATTGCTGGAAGTGAATCCTTGTGGTCAACTCCAAAATTTTCAATTATATCTTTCATATATCGCATGATATAAAAACCACATTGCTCCGCATCCGGTTGTTGAGGAGCCTATGTTAGAAAAGAAATATTGGAATAACTCCTTCAAGGATAGTGAAACAGTTGCTAATCAAAAGGACATACCTTGACAGCTACCCATGTTGGTTGTTTTTTCCCTTTCCTTCCAGCCTCCGCATTATACATTTTCAAGGCCCTACATGCATATAACCCGTGGGAATTGTATTCCCACATCAAAATACTTACATGTTTCAACAAAGGTAAGAAAAGAAGCCAAAAAACTTACATGTTGACAACATATTTCCAATCTTGATCACGAATGCGGTGACTAAGAGGGTCCAACAAAAAAATAATCTCCTTCTCAACATTGATGATAGTCAAAATCCAGTGAAAACTACACAAAGAAATATAATTAGTGTATATATGCATCTTGCAAGTTCTCAAAATATGCAAGTGAGAGTGATATATAATGTTATTCTTACTCACCCAACGTTGCATGGCACAACAACCAATTGACTAGATGAGGTACCAATTAGCCTACTGCTTAAGTAACAAGCCCTTTTATTCAACTATTCTGGGATGAAATCTCTATTCTGATTTCTTGATGGTACATATTCCACAGGCACTGAATCCACCAATCTGAAATCCTGCAGCAACATCTTTTCCTGCATCTTTCTATATAGATGCCTACAATTGGAAAATATCCCAAAAAAATGATGAAATCTAAATTAATGAAACATATAAATAAAGTCCAATTCAATTGAAAGCTTACCACATATACACAACTATGCAAGTGTCTGTGATTGGCTTCAATTCACAAAAGGGAAATATGTCATCGCAATTAACATGGACTGTGCGCTCCATGCCAAATACATCAGGAACTAAATCAAAAATCACATTCTCTGTTTCATCAAGACGCTGAAAATAACTATATAAGATGTGTAAGGGTCTTGGCACATTGGACGATTGTAACTTCTTCTCTTGTCTGTTGTCAACTTGTTTCTTCCTGGTCTTCTACATATGTAGATGCAACCATATATATATTAGATATGTAACATACTTTAAATGTACACAAAATTTAGACAACACTTTATCACATTTACCTCATCCCGCATGCTGATTAAGTGCACAGGCCAAGCCACATGGCCACCTACAGCATCCCCAATACTCTGACATGCAGACGGGATTGCAACAGGCAGTGGTGCTGATTGATCAATTGCTTTATCAATGGCAATCCTCATGCAATTCACGGGTAGTGGAACATCATCAATAAAGTTGCCAGGTCCATTAACAGAGACAATTGTCCCATATGCAACAGTCTTGTTGTTAGGCTGTAATAACAACATCACTGCTTTTCCCTATAAGACAAACAATTTATGAATCTTCAACAGATAGTGCTTTACAAGATTCATTAGATACTAACGATGGGATAATAATATCAACATGAAATATATATTTAACCTGTAAAGCCGAATCCTTCTCAATAACTTTCACATCATCATCATCATGTTCTTCTAGGCCTTCATTTGAGAGGCGCCTATGACATTCAACTTCAGGTTTTATATCGAGGAGGCATTGTGGTTTAACTGAGTAGCTACCCTTCTCCTCACTCTCAAATTCTCGACCAGAAAGTTTCAACACCATTGCTTCCAATTTTTCTATTCTGTCACCTTGATCAGAAAGCATAGCTTTTGCCTCCTTAAACTCTTTCTGTTGCCTTTCATAGGCAGCCTTATCAATTTGCACCTTCCCTCTAGCAAGCTTGAAGAAGGATGATGGAGTGATATTTGCTCCTATGCCTCTCACACGTCCACCATGTTCGTTAGAATTCAAGGCCTTCGTGAGAATATCCTCAAATGGTTTGGTAAAGGGCATCTTACCATCCTTCTTTTGGACAATATAATCATCCTGTCATGCATCCAAATACAATAACTTTAAATATATGCATATATCATATATGTACAAAATAAGCAATTTATGTATACTTTTGCTTACAATCTTATTCACTGTTTGCTTCAACTCATCGCCAACAAATTCCCCAGCTTTGTTGAGCCGCCCTTTCTTCCAGAGGATGGCTCTGTTTATCTCTTCGTCATCACATAAAACACTGGACTGATACCAAAAACCACATGAAGTCAACGTACTCAACACCAACTATGACAACCATAAGTAGGAATTTATTAATGTTAACTAAATACTTACTATTTCTTCAGACAAACCCGCATATCCTTTTCGAGAAAGACGATGAGGGTATAAGTTTGCCTTGCTTCTTTGACTTTGTAATTCACTTTTCCTCTACATAGTGATAGATGAATTATAACCACATATATCAACTAGAATTTAAAAAGACCACCTTAAACAACTTACTATAAAGTCTTCAGACATCCGATTAATCACAAAACTACTCCAATCTTCACGTGAAATGCAATGCCCTTGAGGTACCTTATTGAGAAGCTTCGGATTATTTCTATTTGGCTGGATGAATGTCCTGGTGAGGTGAGTTTTATACTGACGCCACTTGGTGTTTGCAGAGATAAAACACCCATTCCTCCATTTTGGGTCCAGTTGGTATGTCAACTACACAAACAAATATCTTAAGTATATAAATAAAAGAACAGAAAAAAATGCTTCACATAAGAAAGTTTCATGTAACTTACATTGATAGATTCCCATATCATGTTCTTAACTTCATTCGGCACTTGCTTCCAAGAGTTGTAATTAATATTAACTTTTTCCTGAGCAAGCACACCAATAAAACTTTGCAATTTAGAAGCCTTTTGGCCAACTGGCTATCCATACTCATTAAATTTGACACTTTGTTTGACTCCCTGAATCCTTTGAACAACAAGCTTATTCATTTGTGTACGACCTCTTTTTGATCTTGCTGTTTGGGCCGTCCCATCTGATCCTATATCCTGGCTATCCTCAGCACCCTCTTTTTGATCTTGTTCTTTGTCTTTTGCATTTGTGTGTGAATACTTATCATCATGTGCTAAATTGGCCTTTTTTCTAGTGTTCATTGTGTCGAAAACCTAATCATAACAGTGAGAATTTGAAATAGAGCAGAGCATATCATTCAAAATCACAACAAAATAAACATTCGTATATTTAAAAAAAAAAAACTACTACCAAACAATTAACCAAAGTTACCAAAATAAAGTAAATAGTCACATATATAAACCATAAATAAAGTTACCAAACTAAAAATTCTCATTGTCAACCCAAATCTCATCACAATCTCCACGAATACAGGATGGTTCATTGTCATCAGTTTCATCAATATCCATTGATGGCATCCCTTTTGTGAAGCATTGGTAGTGGATTGAAGGATCTCCCAACTTATCATCAGTGATGTATTCAAAATACTCTCTATTTGTAGTTGAAAGTACAATAGACCATGTGGGATCTTGAGGGTCTTCTACATAAAATACTTGCTTCGCTTGAGTGCCCAAGATAAATGGGTCGGATTTGAATCCCATTCTCTTAAGATTTACCAAGGTGAAACCATTATCATCTACTCTAATACCAGTGTTATTCTCTACCCAATCACACTTAAACATTGGAACTCGAAAATCATGGTAATTGAGTTCACATATTTCTTGTATCACACCATAATACATCATGTCTGATATAATTGGATTCTTATCCTTTGAACTTGCAACTTGCATTGTTTGTGCGAGCAAGCTTACACTCGAGTTTTGAACAACTGTAACATTATCACGTTCTTTCATGTAATAAGTGACCCCATCGATCATATAACTAGAGTATTTTAGCACTTGCTTGCTAGGTCCATTTGCCAACAGCTTCACTTTTTCTGATAATTGATTGGAGGAAGATGATGTTGTATTTGTAACCTACAATTCATCATAAGGGGGTTTAATTATTAAAAGTCTTAAAGTTCTTGTGTTCAATAATAAACATGCTAATATTTATGGTACTTACATGTTCATGGAGCCAAGAAATAAAACTTCTGTGGTGTTTATCTTGTAACCACTTTGCACCTTTAATAGGAAATTTTTGCTTCAAGTGTGTCATATGTTCCCTAATCAAAAAATTTTGAAGAGATTAATCAGATATTTTCTTAAACAATTTCAGGAGATTATTACTGAATTAGAGGGCTTACACAATGTAAGGATCAACCTCAGCTTCATTTTCCAATACATACCGATGTGCTTGTTCCCACTCATCGTGACAACAGAAGTGCACCTTGGCACCTGACAAGGACTTAGTGAGTATTGTTTCACGATGCTTTGATGGAATCCCTATCGTGTTCATATTAGATAGAAATTCTGAGCAAAACTCTACAGCTTCTTCAGCAATATAACATTCAGCCATGCATCCTTCTGGTCGATTTCTATTCCGCACATAACCTTTCAATGTTTTCATATATCTTTCAAATGGAAACATCCATCTATACCAAACTGGTCCACACAACTTGACCTCACGCACGAGATGAACTGTTAAGTGAACCATTATATCAAAAAATGAAGGTGGAAAATACTTTTCAAACAGACACAACGTCGTCACAATTTCTATTTGTACTTTATCCAACTTTGAGGCATCTATTACTTTGTTACATAACACATTGAATAAGAAACAAAACCTTGTGATAGCATTTCTGACATGCTTGGGTAGAACACCACAGATGGCAATTGGAAGCAAATGTTGCATTAAGGTGTGGCAGCCATGTGATTTAAGACCAACCAGTTTTAGGTCCTTCATTGAGACAAAGTTTTTGATGTTGGAGGAGTAACCCGTGGGAACCTTAATTCCGAACAATGAATTACAAAGTCTTCTTTTCTCATCCTTGCTTAATGTATAACATGCTGGGGGCAAAAATGTCCTTTTCTCCCCTTTTTGTGGTGCTAATTCTCCCCTAATTTTCATATCCACTAGGTCGTTTCTTGCTGCAATTCCATCTTTTGTCTTTCCTGGCATATCAAGTAATGTACCAATCAAACTTTCGCAAACATTTTTCTCTATGTGCATCACATCAAGAACATGTCGAACATGCAGATCTTTCCAATACTCAAGTTCAAAGAATATCGATTTTTTTTTCCAGCAGAACTTACCATCATTTTCCTTTGATTGAAATTTGCTCTAATTTTTCCCCATCGGCATGTAATTCCTTCTACTTTTTTTAAAACTTCATCACCGCTTAGTGGTTTTAGGGCCATAGTAAAGTCTTGTGTCCCATCAAATGCCTTCTTCTGCCTTCGATAAGGATGATCTCTACGAAGAAACCGTCTTTGACCTGTAAATGACATTTTTTTACTATGCTTCAACCTTTTTGCACAAGTTTCCTCACCACAGATAGGGCATGCTTGATATCCTTTTACAGTGCATCCTGTCAGGTTTCCATATGCCGAAAAATCATTAATTGTCCACAATAGGACAACTCTAAGCAAGAATCTTTCTTCTCGGTGTGCATCATATGCTTCAACACCAACTTCCCATAATTCTTTTAAATCATCAATCAAAGGCACCAAGTACACATCAATGTCATTTCCCGGATGTTTAGGACCAGAAATCAACAACGTGAGCATCATATATTTTCTCTTCATACACAACCATGGAGGAAGGTTATAGGTGATCATTATAACTGGCCAACAACTATATGTAGAACTCATCAAACTATGAGGATTGATTCCATCAGCTGCTATGGCCAACCTTAGATTTCTTGTCTCAGAATCAAAATTTGGCCAATTATGATCCACAAGTCTCCAACAAGGTGCATCAGCTGGATGTCGCATATAGGCATAACATACTCTTTTATTAGCATGCCAAATTAACTCCTTAGATATTTCCTTGCTCCGAAACATTCTTTGAAATCTAGGAATAGGAGGAAAGTACCATAAAATTTTTGTAGGGACTCCTTCAATTATCCTAGAATTCTTGGCCAACTTCCACCTTGACAACCCACAAGTAGGAAAATCGGTAAAATCCTCATACTCCTTCCAGTATAAGACACAATCATTAGGGCAAGCATGTATTTTCTTATAAGTCATCCCCATTGCACATACGCTTTTCTTTGCATCATATAAAGATAAAGGCAATTCATTGTCAATGGGAAGCATTTCTCCAAACAAGACAAGTAGTTCAGTAAAACTATTATCACTCCAGCTGTATTTCGCTTTCAAGTTATGTAATTGCACAATTGCAGATAACTTTGTAAATTTAGTACACCCAACATACAGGGGTTTCTCAGCATCCTCAAGTAATTTTATAAATTGATCTGGATTCTCTGAACTTTCATATGCAGCGTGTACCATATCTATAGGTTTATCAGCAAAATAGTTTTCACTTTCTCCTGCATCATTCTCTTTCTTTAAATCTCCTAATACAGATTCTTCCCCATGCCATATCCATTTTTTGTATGTTAAGTCTATACCATTACAGTACACATGTGCCCTTATGCTGTTAATATTAGTGTTCCATAGATTGCCACATTTCGTACAAGGACAAGGTATACTAGTAGGATTAGTAGCATGTTGCAGCGCAAATTGCAAGAAAGATTCTAGTCCAAGTTCAAACTCATGTGATAATCTATCCTTTGCCATCCATGCCTTGTCCATTTTTTTGTACTAATGAATCTAAAATCAATCAAAAATATCAAGACAATTACAACAATGAGCCAAAATTCTTAATCCATCATTATACAAATAAATTAACTATGCGGGTCCTCCAAGAAACCAACTAGCTTACCAAGAAAAGGATACAAATAAATTTCATAAACCAGAAATCAACTACTTCATCATTATACCAATAAATTTTAAACCAGAAACCAACTACTTCATCATTATACCAATAAATTTCTAAACCAGAAACCATGACATTTCAGTGAAAACAATTAGACTAGACATAAAAGAAACTTGATAGTTCAAGGATTACATAAAACCAACTTAGCAACAGGAACTAACAACTCCTCAATCTATCAAACAAAAATGATAAAATCAACTCAAGGTAGTGTTTGAGGAAATTCATCAAACACATTGCATGCATCAATCAATTAATACTTGCAAACAAGAGATCAAGAAGATGCAACTGTCGAAGATGAGGAAGAAATTCAGTAGCGATGATGTATAAAGGAAAAATTACCGGAATGTGAAGAAGGACTCGAGCGGTGGCAGTGAATGCTGGACCGGAGATGGATGAAGCAAAAACTACTGGAATGCGAAGAAGGCCTCCTCTTCTCAACCAAATGGAGGAGTTGGAGGAGATGCGTGTGGTTGGACGGAGAAGCAAGTTCGTCGTGTCTTGATCCTGATCGGGAGAGGATCTAGGAAGGGGGAAGAGGGAGATGAGGTTGAGAGAGATGGTCGGAGGTTTAGGTTTAGGCTGAGAGAGATGGTCGGATGGTCGGAGGTTTAGGTTTAGGCTGAGAGAGATGTCTCGATTTAGGTTTACGCGAGAGATGTCGCGCGGAGGAACGGGCGGGATAAAGATTTAGGTTTGGAGGGAACGTCACAATGTGCAGATTTTGGCTTGTGGGGAAATTAAAATATTTTATTTTGGTTCATTAACATCGGATTTTAAAAACCGATGTTAAAATCGATGTCTATTAACGAAAAAAAGAGCGCTCATAGACATCGCCTAAAAAACCGATGTCTATGAGCGAAAATCTGCGCTCATAGACACCGATTTTTAGAAAAACTGGTGTAAAATACTCAAAGACATCGGTTTTAGCCTAAAACCGTTGTTGTTCCACTGATGTCTATGAGGGATTTTGTTGTAGTGATATGGGAGCAACCACCACCGCCTAGGAAAAGTCTTTTAAGGAAAGCTAATATTTATTTCCTTAAATAACTCTAGGTTAACCAAAAGGAACAATCAAATCACAAATTCGAAAAAGAAGAAAATACAAAATTAAAAAATAAATTCGATAAACTAGATCTAATTGCCTCTTGTATTTAGAATTCATACAAAGAAAAATAACTAGTATGATGCGGAAGAAAAATACTAGTTATACCTTCTCTTTGTAAGCTAATGACCTCGAGATCTTCTGCCGTATTCCTCGCCTCGCCTTGGACGTCGTGTGGGCGACGATCCTCCAAGATGAACACCACCCAAAAGCTTCCTCCTTCTTCTTCTAAAATCCGACCACCACCACCACCAAGGAGAAGAGAGCAAAGGGAGAGGAAGAAGGGAGAGGGTCGGCCACACCAAGAGATCACCCAAGCAAAAGAATAAGAGTTGTGTCTCATGAAGCCCCCTCACCCCTTCTTTTATATTACTTGCCCAAGGCAAATAAGGAAAAACCCTTTACAAAAAATAAAATCATCCAAGAGTTTTTCCTTTTCCCTTTTCCTTTTCCCTTTTCTTTCCTCTTGATTAAATCAATCACCAATCAATGGTTGAGATCAATCCTATTTGGTTTAGGATTGAGATTGGTTTAATCCTATTGGGTTTAGGATTGAATTTGGTTTAATCCTATTGGACGGCCCTTGCTTGGGCACCAAGCAAGGTGGCCGGCCACAATTAAAAGAAAAGGAAAAATAATTTTTAAAATTTTACAAGAAGAAATCCTCTTATAAAATTTTCAAGCTCTCTTTCCTAAAGTATGAGTTAAAAAAGGAAAGTTTCTAAAAATTAAAATCATGTTTTAAAATTTAAAAACTCTCTTATAAAATTTCCTTTTTTTTAACATGGTGATAGAAAATTTAAATTTTAAAACTTCTTTTCCTTTTTTTTTCTTAAACCATAAGGATGGTTAAAAAAGGAAAGTTTTAAAATCTTTTAAACTCTCTATTTAAACATGTGGCCTAATTCAAATAAGGAAAGTTTTAAAAATTAAAATCTCTCTTTTAAAACTTATAGTTTTCTACAAAGAGAAGATTTTAAAAAATTCAAAACAACCCTCCCTTTTTGAATTATTATGGTCGGCCCCTATAAGTTTGGGCACCAAGCTATAGGGCTGGCCCCTTTCAAGAGGATGTGGCCGGCCATTGCTTCGTCACCAAGCAATGGTCCGGCCCCCTTCTTGGACACCAAGAAGAGCCTTACATTTGGATGGACTTGAGGCTATAATGAGGCTACGACAGGGACCTAGAGGAGAAATTGGTTTTGACCTTCCGATGAGTTTGAGTATCCTGTGTTCGCCCTGAACACACAACTCAAGTTCATCGATAATAACTCATTCCACTAGAGAGTTATTACCGCACTACAGCACCAATTCCAAATTACATTATGGGCTCCTTCTTATCATGAGTGTGTTAGTCTCCCTGTGTTTAAGATTACGAATGTCCACTAATTAAGTAAGTTACTGACAACTCCCTTAATTAATATCTAGCTCCAAGAGTAGTACCACTCAACTTTATTGTCATGTTGGACTAGGTCCACCTACAGGGTTTAACATGACAATCCTTATGAGCTCCTCCTGGGGACATTCTCAACCTAGATAACTAGGACACAGATTCCTTCTATAATCAACAACACACACTTTAAGTAATATCATTTCCCAACTTATCGATCATATTGATTTATCGAGCTAAACCTCACCCTTTGATAAATCAAAGAAATAAATATTAAATATATGTGCTTGTTATTATATTAGGATTAAGAGTACACACTTCCATAATAACTAAGGTTTAGTTCTTTTACTAAGTCAGTACAAAAAACATACCTAAATGATCCTACTCAATACACTTAAAGTGTATTAGTGTAATTTATTAGTCAAGATAAACTAATACTTAATTACACTACGACTATACTGATAGTTTGTTCATTTCTATCTTAGTCGCGAGCAACTGTTTATAATTTATAGAGAACCAACAATATAATCTTCTGAGTGTGACACCACACTCCATGTTGTCTACTACATAAATTAATTGAACAATTACATTTAATAAATAAATGCAGATATTGACCAATGTGATTCTTTTATTTTAACAAATAAATGTTTACAAAAGCTTGGCTTTTAGTATACACTCCAACACCTTTGTCATCCTCTTATTTGAGTGTCGGGTGCTTGGCTCATGGCAGAGTTAAAGGTGATATCGGATCGAGTGTTTCTCTTCCCGATCCGGACATGCTCGTCCGATCGGCAATGACTTCTAAGCGTTGACCACCTTGAGTTTGACCTCCTTTGACCTCCACCATGGTCGCAGAGTAGGGCCCCTCATTATCACCGCATCACTGCCTAAGCTAAGGTTTCTATGGTTCTTTGTGTTTAAGAGATAGGATAAGTTGTGTTGGGGTTTGTAGGGCTGTAAATGAGCTAAGTCGATTCGAACTTTATAGTGTTCATACTTTTTGACAAGGTTATCTAGCCGAGTCAAGCCAAGCCTAAAATGAACCAAGCTGCTAAAATAATTATTCAATTTTGTCTTAATTTTTTTAGCTTGAGCTTGTTTCGTTTAGATATTATTGAACTTTCAATTCAAGTTTATTTGATTATTTGAAATTTTTACATTTTAAACATATTTGGTTAGTTATTGAGCTTGAGAATATAAACATGTTTGATCATTTTAAATTTATTTATTTAATATGTTGATAAGAATTTTATTCATAAATATTGTTCATGAATTTTGTTCATGAACATTATTCACGAAATTTTTTCACAAATATTTACAAGTTGATCACATATGTGTTCAAGTTTGCTAGTTTAATTTAAAGAGTTGTTCATTTTTAGTCATTTAATTTGTTTTATGTATATTGAATGAATATAAATAAATACTTTCAAATTGAACACCAAGTTTATTCACGTATGTTCGATTCATTTACAGTCTTAATGATTTTTGCTATATCACAATAGCCTGATAGACTAGGGTTTTTAATTTTGTGGTCAGATATGTTTGCATGAAGCTTTCAATTTCTTCTATGGTGCCTTAAACAAGTGAATAAGATTTAAAAATGTTTTTTTGCCTCGGGTTTGGTGTCAGGGTGAAATCAAAATTTTATTCCTGGGGTCCTAAATTTAAAATAAATCATCATTTTTTATATAAAAAAATATGTTCATAAAAAATTTAATGTATCATATTATATAACAAGACTTTCATATCATAATGATAATATTTCAACAAAATATTAATAAATAATTTAAAAAATAAAAACATATTAAAAGAATATAAAGGGAATAATCATATAAGGCACAAGAAATATAATAAATCAAGTTTATTGATATTATGTTTTTATTATACGAGACTTCTCATCAAACTCATCTATTATGGATTCGACATCTAGGTTAGTTAAAAAATATTTAGGCTTTTAGAATTTGGATTAAATTTAAAGTCTTGAATATAGAAAAGAGGACATACTGAGCTAGTTAGAAAATTTATAATATGCTTTGAATAATTGGGCTTCGAATAATTTTGCTGTCAGATATATTTGCATAAATCTTTCAATTTCTCTTGTGATGCCATGTATAAGTGAATAAGATTTAAAAGTGTCTTTTGCCCAAGGCGTGATGGTAAAAGTTACATTGCCAAAAAAATTTGCACTACTACAACAAATATGATTGCGTGCATCGCTTCTCCATGCCTTACATTCAAAGACCTTGTTGTCAACTAGACAACTAGTATGTGTATGTATAGCCTTTCTTCAATGTGCCATAATAGTCTTCAGCGTTGATGATAGTTTGTAAATATATGCATGTGTAACGAGATCTGAACATTTCCTAAGTATTGTATGTTGCATTTAGATTGTCTAATCCAAAATTTTATAAATTAAATGATTATTACATAAGCAAAGGTTTATATTACTACGAGAATAATATTTTCTAAGTGCACACATAAATATCCTTATAGTATATTTTTAATAGCATTAAAGTTTTAGTGAAATCAATAAAAATTTATTAGTCCCAATTAGGCTGGCTATAGGGGATGAATATCCCTGCAATCAGAGGTAAAAAAGGCTCTTGCTATTCGACTTAAACAAGGACATAAGATTAGTTAGTCAGATAAAAATAATAACTCATAAAATAAAAAGGGATACAAAAATCCCTCCTATGTGTATGTTTTTTTTGTTGTTTGTTGCGGGATTGTGTGAATTTTTTTACCCTATTGTTGGTATATTTGTTTTTATGTTTTCGCTGTGTGGTTAGTACGATCTATGACTATGTATCCATGTTTCATTTGTCATTGTTATAGTGGAGGTGTTGTCCGATTTTTATCGGATAAGTACACTTCCCAGGCATGACAGTGAGATCTTTTATCATGATTCTGCTTTCTCTTTCAAAAACCCATATCACAATTGTGCTCAGTTCCGAGAATGCCTTGATTGAGAGGAGCTTCATGTGGACTTCCAATGCTTGAAGGCACCTTCCATCTCTTGGAAGACGCCTCCAGTACTATTCACCCGACACTTTTTATGCTCTTCTTGCCCTTCAAAGTGTGTTACTCTAATAAACCAAACAATAACCTACAAGATAAGTGTTAGCACAATAATACTGAGTAGTAATTATACCTTGCCTCCCTGAGACCAGGATATAGTCAGGATCTCAGTTTAGGGATCCGAAATGAACCTAAATTGAACCGATGCCTACTGTCTCTCAATCGGGATGTGTCCTCACCGAGTAACTCTCCTCTAGTGAATTACCTTTACTTATTAATTTGTAGTCGGTTGACTAGCATCATGACCAACTAGGTTTTCATGCCAGTTATCAGGTCTGCAAACCCAACTAGACTTCTACTAGTTTTCTGGTCTCACAGACCCAACCGGACTTCCCTTCCAGATATCAGGTCGGTCTGTTGACCTATCTAGATTTCGCACCAGGAATCCAATTCTGCAGACCTAGCTAGATTTCAGCCTAGTGTCAGGTCCATCAGACCCATCAACTCTTGCACACTTGGTAAAGTACTTAGATCACAAAGACACCTAACTTAACTCACTTGTCATTCATCAAAATCTGAGTTAGACCGTTAGTGCAAACTGCATCAACACATTGTACCTGCTGAGTGTTTTGTACTCACCCCTTGTTACTATTTTCCTTTCCTTAGGTAGCAGATAGAGGATTTATGGAGTCGCTTGGAGGCCTTGTCCGTTAGTCCCACATCACCTCAGGAGATTTTAGCTTTGTTTTTATTGTGTGTAGCTGCATTTAAGTATTTGGACTTGCTAGTGAAATAATTGGAAGCGTGGTGTATTTTTGGTCTTAGTTATGATACTTGTTGAGTTTAAGCCGTGCCGACAGCAGTGGTGTTAGTTTCTATATCTTGCGGAGAAGATTGGGTAAATCCCTCCTTCGTGTATGTTTTTTTTTGTTCTTTGTTGTGGGATTGTGTGAATTCCTTTACCCTATTATTGGTATATTAGTTTTTATGCTTCCGTTGTGTGGTTAGTACGATCTGTGACTATGTATTCAGATTTTATTTGTCATTGTTATAGGAGAGGTGTTGTCCGATTTTTATTTGATCAGTACACTTCCGAGGCGTGACAGTGAGATCTTTTATCGTGATTCTGCTTTCGCTTTCAAAAACTCATATCACAATTGTGCTCAGTTCCGAGAATGTCGTGATTGAGAGTTGCTTCATGTGGACTTCGATTTTTCGGATTGATATGCCTAAGTTTTCTAGTATGTTACAAGCAGAGATTGTATTGGTTGGATTAACAGAGTTGAAAGAATTTTTTATTATCAAGAAGTGTCTAATTTTGTTAAAGTTAAATTGGTTGCCATCAAATTTAAAGGTCGAGCACCAACGTGGTGGGAGGAGCTGTGACGATCACGTGAAAGATAGGGTAAAGTTAAGATCATCGATTGGAAGAAGATGAAAAATCACATTATTCCCTTTGGTTACCCTCAAACATTGTTCCAAGGACAATCGGATTTCGCCATATAGGACAATATAGCTTTGATGCTCGAGATGACTGGGATGAATTCGAAGATTATATGGAGGAGGAATTTGACCTAGAGGAGCATGATAAGAAGATAAATAGAATGTTTGGGGATGATTTTTATAATGCTGAGGATATCGATCATGGACATGGGAGCCAAGGAGAAAGAGATCTTGAGAAGCCAGATTTCAATAAGGAAAATGAATTACTTGACAGTGGAAAAGAAGAATTCAAAAAAGGTTTTGGAAATAGATGCATGTAGCATGAAAAGAAAAAGAATCTAAATAAGAAAATGTCAAGAGGAAGAAAAAGAAGAAGGTGAAGGAAGCAACAACTGGTGAGGGGACTTATGGAGCGTTGCCTCTCTCCCTCATCAGCAACTCACCTTTTGCTACATCGCCAAGACAACAGACGGGATCTATGCATTGCTTCCTATTAATCTTTGTCGCTACTTTTCCTTTGAAAAGATCCAAGCTGCCACACAAGACTTTAATGAATCTCTCATTCTTGGTGTTGGTGGGTGATACGGTACATGATCGTGGGGTCAGAGAGATGAGGTGGTCAAGAGTCGAGCCCATTGGATGGTCAAGAGTCGAGCCCATTAGACGGTCAAAAGTCAAGCTCACATGGCAGTCAGAAGTCAAGCTTGTGTGGCGGTCAGAAGTCAGGTCTGCATGGAGGTCAAAAGTCTAACCTACGTGGAGGTCAAGGATCAGGTCTACGTGTAGTTCAAAGGGCCCAGTTATGAGAGGGGCTGGGTCAGACACTAATGGGATCCCGGGGTTAGATCCATGTGTCAACAATTCAGAGGCCAGGATCGTAGGTCGGGATGTGCCAGCCAAGGATACAGGTCAGGACTTATAGCCTTATGACTCAGGATACATGGATCGATGTCTACAGATCAGGATGTGCCAGCCAAGGATACAGGTCAGGACTTATAGCCTTATGGCTCAGGATACATGGATCGATGTGTACAGGTCGGGATGTGCCAGCTAAGGATACAGGTCAGGACTTATAGCCTTATGGCTCAAGATACATGGATCGATGTGTACAGGTCGGGATATGTCAGCCAAGGATACAGGTTAGGACTTATAACCTTATGGCTCAGGATACATGGATCGATGTGTACAGGTCAGGATTGTGCCAACCAAGGATACAGGTCGGGACTTCTAATAGTGCGGCACAGGCTACAGGGACAAGCCTACAGGTTGGGATTGTGTCAACCAAGGATACAGGTCGGGACTCAAGATAAGCGAAAGCAAACTGACGCCTACAGGCCGAGACCCAAAGTAAGCGAAATGGATGAAAAAGTACAAGTCGGGAGGCAGGATAGACAGAACCATATTAGAGCTTAACAGATCGCGGCTTTATAGCGTAAGGTAGGTCAGGAAATTACAGAATAGATCACATAAGACAGGGATGGACACGCAGGACGGAAGTTGTGAAGCAGTAAACACGGGATAACTACAGGTCTGCGCCCACAGGTTGGGATCAGCATGTATGAAAAGCCAACACAGGAGCAATGGAATAAGGAGGTCGGACACTACACGACAAGCAAGCTAAGGAATCGCAACGACCTGTCAGCAAATAATCACTGCCTGTCAGAGAATATGCCTACGGTCGGGTGTTCATAGCCCTTTGATTCCTCCCCATAACTATAGGAAGACGCCACGTGTCATCCACCGCCAGACAAAGCCTGACATCCGATATTCCCTGACATTCGTCAGATTCCAGAATCATCAGTTACAGTATAAAAAGGGATGTTTTGTCCCTTACGCAGGTACGCTCACTCGTCCTTTCTTACCAGTCTTTTACTTTTCTGCTTTCTCTATTTCTTTTGGGGAAAAAGTACTTGACTTAAACGTTGGAGGGCCTGATCCGGGGTTTTTTTCCTTGGTTTCTGGCCTCTAACATGAAGGGGGTTCATCTGAGTGTGCGCAGGATTAGTAGCTTCATCATCCCCGTCGTCATCCGCTCGTGGAAGCCTTTCAGCGGGTTGCCAGGTCATTCAGGAGGCCCAACGACTTTCCGTCAACACCGGCGACACCGCGATCGCCTCTGTCTGACTCAGCTTGCAGACGGGGTCAATTTGGCGCCGTCTGTGGGAACATAACTACCTGTTCTGGAACAAGAAGGTGGAGAAGTCGGGTCGAATCAATGTCACCATGACCGCGGGAGAATATGAACTCTTCAAAGAAGCCAAGAGGCAGACGGCCTCTGAAAAACAAGCAATTGTCTCATGACTGCGCCGAGCACTAGAAGTCTCTAAGGAGCCCATTCCCGTATCGGATCAGGGCTCTAAGAGGAACCAGCCTGAAGAATTTCCCCAGGCTCTTTATCGTGAACCTGACCAGGGGTATTATCAACCAGGGCCCAACGGTCCCAATTTCAAGAAGGAACAGCCGCAGGTCTCAGCGGCCGAAAGCTCCCTCCCGTTAGATTCAAGGAAGGGAAAAGCTATAATTCTTAGTGAGGAGCCCCACGTGGAACCCGGCGAGAAAGTGCCTTTCTCTTCCAGAATCTTGGAGGAGAAGTTGCCTAAAGGGTACTGACCCCAGCCATTGGGGAATATGACAGTAGTAAGGACCCCGAAGATCATCTTCATAAATTTAAGAACGCTGCCTTGCTACATCAATATAGTGACGCTATTAAGTGTCGAGTGTTTCTGAATACTCTCTCTTGCTCGGCACAAAAGTGGTTTGATGGATTGCCGCATGGAGCCATCACCTACTTCTCCGACTTTAAGATGGTATTCCTGCGCCACTTCGCTAGTAGTAGGAAGTACCAGAAAATAGATCATTGCCTCTTCGCCCTCAAGCAGGGGTCAGCCGAACCCCTACGGAGCTATATCAAGCGATTTAATCAAGTGGCTCAAGACGTTCCATTAGCCACTTCTGAGATACTGATGAGCGCCTTCTCTCATGGACTGGCAGAGGGGGAGTTCTTCCGGGATCTTATTCGAGATCTAGTTAAGAATTTTGATAGCATGCTGGAAAGAGCGGTCAATTATATTAATGTGGAGGAGGCCCAAGCTACTCGAAGGAAGTCAGACTGGACGCCTGCCACTGTTAACAAACCAGAGAGGCGAACACCTCAATAGCCAGCCCAACCCATTCCCCGGGCACGGGAAGTCAGGCCTCTCTTTCAGCTCGGTCAGGAAATTAGACCGGCACCACGAGTCGCGACAGTTCATGCCCCCCGACCTGGACCATGGGACTCCCGGTACTGTACCTATCATCGGTCCCGTACTCATGATACTAACTGTTGCTTTCAATTCGCTCAGGATTCTAGGCGAGTGGCTGAGCTAGGGTTGCTGCCTCCTGAGTTAGCTCCTCAAGTACTCAAAATGATGGAGGAGCAGCACGCCGCAGCCGGATCAGGAGGTCGACCCCACCCCGACCCAACGGGATCCAATGCTCAGCCGCCCAGTCGGGTTGGGGAACCAGGAGAAGCTCGGGAAGCTGAAAATCACAGCAATGCAGCCGTTTGAGAGATAGGTATGATCTCGGGAGGCCCAACTAATGGAGATTCGGGGAGAGCGCGCAAGTCTCATGTGTGTTGCTTGGAGGTCCACACCGTCAGATGCAGCCCTGAGCAGGCTGCTGGCCCTGTCATCAGCTTCGGGCCGTTACACCTGGAAGGTCTGGAGCTGCCTCACGACGACACTCTTATCATCAAAGCCATTATTGTCAACAACCGAGTGGCCCGGGTTTTTGTTGACACTGGGAGCTCGGTTAATATTTTATTCATAACCGCATTCGAGGAGATGCAGATCGATGCCACTGAAGGTCTGGAGCTGCCTCACGACGACACTCTTATCATCAAAGCCATGATTGTCAACAACCGAGTGGCCCGGGTTTTTGTTGACACTGGGAGCTCGGTTAATATTTTGTTCAGAACCGCATTTGAGGAGATGCAGATCGATGCCACTGAACTCCAGCCCATGGCTACCTCTCTATACGGCTTTACAGGCAACGAAGTAAAGCCAATGGGTCAGATCAAGCTGGCCATATCTCTGGGCACCGAGCCATTGGTGCGCACTAGGAGGAGCACTTTTATAGTGGTGGATTCCCCCTCCTCTTATAATGTCATCCTGGGAAGGCCAACCCTGCATGAGTTTAGGGCTACGGTCTCTACTTTCCATCAAAAGATCAAATTCCCTATCGGCGAGTAGGTTGTGGAAGTTAAGGGAGAGCAGAAGGTGTCCCGGAGATGCTACATTGATATGGTCCGAGTAGAAGCTAGGAAGAATTAGAGGATGCAAGACGGTGGAGTTCATACAGTCCAAGAAGAGCCTCTACCCATGGCTGAAGAACCCATCCCCTGGGAGGAGGTACAACTATATGTTGAACGCCTCGAAAGTCTTACTCGCATAGCAAGTGACCTGCCTCCTCCTCTCAAGAAAGAATTAATCCAATGCCTGATCCGCAATCGGGATGTTTTCGCTTGGTCTATAGAGGAGTTATCTGGAGTCAAACCTGAAGTAGCAGAGCACAAGTTACATCTACTACCGGACTCCCGGCCGGTCAAATAGAAGAAAAGGAACTTCTCAGCTAACCAGAACAAAATAATCAGAGCTGAGGTGGATCAGCTCAAGAAAGTAAGCAACGCCCGAGAGGTGCAGTTCCCATCCTGGCTCTCCAATGTAGTCTTAGTGAAGAAGCCCAACAATAAGTGGAGAGTATGCATAGACTTCAGAGATCTAAATCGAGCTAGTCCCAAGGATTACTATCCCCTGCCCTGGATTGACCAGATGGTGGACTCAACTGCCGGTTGTGAGAGGATCTGTATGTTGGATGCATATCAGGGATATCATCAGATCCCCTTAGCGGTGGAAGATCAAGAAAAGGTTAGCTTCATTATGGCTGACGGTACTTTCTGCTATATTGTCATGTCATTTGGTCTCAGAAATGCAGGTGCCACATATCAGGGGATGATGGATAAGATCTTTCGGGAGCAGATCGGGCGCAACGTGGAGATGTATGTGGATGATATACTCATTAAGTCCCCTTTAACAGTGAATCTGATAATGGATGTAGAGGAAACCTGCAGGACTCTCCGACAATACGGGTTGAAGCTAAACCCATTGAAATGCTTGTTTGGAGCTAAAGGAGGAAAGTTCTTGGGTTATCTAGTTACCGAGCGAGGAATAGAAGATAATCTAGAAAAAGTTTGGGCACTACGGGATATGCAAGTTCCTCAGAACTTAAAGGAAACACAGAAGTTGGTAGGCAGAATAACAGCCCTGTCAAGATTCATTTCCAGATCTGCCGACCGGTCTGCTCCTTTCTTCAAAGTGCTCAGGAAGGCCTCCAAGTTTCAGTGGGACGAAGAATGTACCCGAGCTTTTGAGGAACTGAAGAAGTATTTGGAGGGTCTGTCGTCCTTATTCAAGCTGGTCATTGGAGAACCATTTTGGGTTTACTTGTCTGCTACCCTTGAGGTCATGGGGGTTGTGCTTGTTAAAGAACAGGATAATGTACAATGACCAGTGAATTTCTTCAGCCATCTATTGAAAGGGGTCGAGTCTCGATATACGACCCTGGAAAAGTTGGTTTACGGATTAGTTCTTATGGCTCGGCGATTAAGACCATACTTCCTGGCGCACCCTATCACAGTCTTGACTAATAGCACCATGGGAAGAACGCTGACTAATGTAGAAGTAGTAGGCCAGCTTATCAAGTGGGCAACTGAGCTAGGAGAATACGGCATACAGTACCAGCCACGCACAGCCATTAAAGCACAGACCTTGGCAGATTTTTTAGTAGAGATTCATCAGACTAACTCTAAGGAAACTTGGAAAATCTATGTAGATGGGTTAGCAACTCACAAAGGAAGTGGGGTCGGGATTCTCTTGATATCTCCTCAAGGGGATATATTGCAGTTGGCTGTCTGGCTTAAGTTCAGAGCCACTAACAACGAGGAAGAATATGAAGCTTTATTGGCAGGGTTGCAGGCAGCTCGGCACGTAGGGGCCGCCCGGGTCATCATTTACTCAGATTCTCAGTTAGTAACTCAACAAGTGGCTGGAAACTTTGAGGTAAATTGCGATAAGTTACAAGTATATCGAGAAGCATATGAGAAGATGAAGGAGGAATTTGCGGAAGTTACAGTGACTAAGATCCCCAGGGCAGAGAATGAGAAAGCAGATGAGCTGGCAAAGATGGCCAGTTCCCTAAGTACATGGGTGTTGGACAGATCAATAGCGCAAACTTTCCTTATAGCTCAGATAGATCTGCAGAATAATAGGGAAGCACCCATTGATTGGCGGGCACCCATGATCAGCTATCTTCAGCAGGGTACCTTACCGGCTAACCCAGAGGAAGCACGGCTGGTCAGGAAACAAGCTCATGCCTACTTCATGATAGAGGACCAACTATACAAGAGGTCCTTCTCTAGACCATTACTCAAATGCTTGGGTATGGAGGGGACAGATCAGGCCTTACTAGAAATACATCTGAGATGCTTCGGTAGTCTCGTGGGAAGTCGAAAATTATCTCGTAGGGTGCTCCTGGCTGGATATTTCTGACCTACTTTACAGAGGGATGCTCAAAAGCTGGTGAATACCTGCCTGTCCTGCCAAACACATCAGAATCTGACGCACCGACCAACGGCGCTGCTAAGAGCATCTATAGTCTCGTGTCCCTTTGATCAGTGGGGCATAGATATTATGGGACCATTTCCAATGGCCCCTGGTCAGAAACGTTTCTTATTGGCAGCGGTGGATTATTTCTCCTAGTGGGTGGAAGCAGAGGCCCTGGCCAGGATCATAGAAGGTGCTGTCATCTAGTTTTTGTGGAAGAATATCTTTTGCAGGTTTGGCATACCACACAAATTGGTATCTGATAATGGGATACAATTTCAAGGGCAAAAAATCTAGGCCTGGTGTAAGGGGTTCGGTATAATGCAAGCCTTCACTTCAGTGGCATACCCTCAAAGCAATGGCCAGACCGAGGTGGTCAATCAAGAAATAGTGCGAGGTCTGAAGGTTAGGTTGGATCATGTGGGAGGCAACTGGGTGGAAAAGCTACCAAGCATCCTATGGGCTTACCGCACAACGCCTCGAGAAAGCACATGCCTGACACCATTCCATCTAGTTTATGGCAACGAAGCAGTAGTACCCATAGAGATTGGAGTGCCGTCAGTTAGGAGGATGCTATACGATGAAGGAAATGCCGAGCGGCGACTGGCTGAGCTAGATCTCATTAGTGAAATCCGCGAGAAGACAACAGCCAGACTAGAGGCCTATAGACAAAGAATGAGGCAGAATTATAACAGAAGAGTAATCCCTCGATTCTTTGGGGAAGGAGACCTGGTCTGGAAGCAAGTGAAACCCGTGGGAGATGTGACCAAACTAGCACCACAGTGGGATGGACCTTACAAAGTCATCAAGAAATTGTCGTTCGGAGCTTACTATTTACAAAATAACCAAGGCAAGAAGTTAGACCGGCCATGGAGTGCTAACTACTTGTGACCTTACCAAGTTTAGAGAATTTTATAAAGAAGAAGAAGCCGGGTTATAGAATGTCTGCCAGACTGGGGCTGAACACTGACTAGATAGTGTAGTAATATGTCCGAGCGGGAATTGTATGTCCTAGCATTTCTTTCAGTAGACTAAGATGCTCAGCAAGTTAAAACTTAAAGTGCAAGTTGAAACTTAAATTACAAATGGAAGTAAAATGTTCGGCTCGACATCACTAAGGTTTATAGGCAGTCAGTACCAGTCATTTAAAAGGAGCAAAAGTATCATTCAGAATCTCTTTAAGGATTCGGTCATGATCAAGAAACTCAGCGAGAGGAGCAGATTTCAAGTAACCTTGTTCGTAGAGTTGTCGCAGAGCCCTAGCCACACCATAGATAACAGCCATGGAGAAATATTGTCCCGCTTGTACGCAAAATTCTGGAGAGCGCAGGTATAAGTCACGGCTCTGCTTGCAGCGGTCATCCTCCCCTTTCTTGTAGACAGTCAGGGCTGTGGATACCCCCTCTGCAGTAGCACGAGCCTGAGATAGTTCAGCCCAGACGCCCAGAAGTTCTGCTGCTTGAGACGCCAATTGTGCCGCCTGGGACTTTAATCTTTGTCCTGCTCTTGTGCTAGGGTCTCTTCGGAACGTAGTTTCTGTGTTAACTAGTCAATGGCTCACTGATGCACTAGAGCTTGTTGATCTAAGTTTTGCTAGTGCACGATATCAGTCTGGCTCTTTTCTTCTTGGAGGTCCTTAAGCTTACGGTTAGCCTGCGCCAGGGATACTTCCAGATGGGTATTCCTTCTGGTCAGGTCCTTTATTTCAGCTCTCAGGGCATAACTAGCCTTCGTGAGGTCATTTAACTGAAGCTCCAATTCTGTTACCTTGTCCCGCAGCATCTTATTCTGGTGATTAGTGGCATGAAATGATTGATTTATTATCAGGGACTTAGCACAAGCCTGGAACAAGAAGGAAGTTAATAAGAGCAGGAAAGGTAGTATGTATTGAAATAATTAAAGCTTACCTTGGTATACAGCTCTGAAAATCTATCCATTTGGGTGGGTGGTGACAAGTGTTCCATCTGACTCATACTTTCCGCCCATAATGTAGCCAAGTGACCTTTCATCGTCAAGGTACTGGTGGGAACATCTTGCCTTGACCTTAAGCCTGCCTCAAAGGGGTGGTGGTACGGCAATAATGATAAGTAGGCGGTGGCGGTTGTGAAGGCCCAGCAGCTAAGTCAGAAGGAGCTGAAGGGGTGCACAGGAAGGCCCCAGTGGTGAAGTGGCGAGTGAAAGATGATGTGAGGGGCCAGCTTCGGTGCTCCTGTGCTGTTGAGAGGTTGAAGGTTGAGCTAGTGGAGGCTCGCTAGGAACTTCAGGAGGATCAGGAGGAGCATTAGACGGGCTTGGGATAGGAGTGGTGGTTGCAATAGGAGGCGAAGGATGATGGGCAGAGGAAGAGCCGGAAACCTGGCCAGGGGTGGTAGTTTTGCGGCGAGATCTGTGGGCTAGGGGCTGATCGTCAGAATCAGAATCTTCAGAGGGTGATCGTGCCCGACGCCGGGGAGAGGAGAATGCACCCCGGCTCACGCGATCAGTCACAGAGTGGGCGCGACGAGCCGCCTGAGACGCAGCCCTAAAGGCAGGGCTGGCATAATTTACATTGGCTGATCTTCGACCATGACCATGACCTGGGTCGGAAGTAGGCGGAAAAGGAATATCTGGTCGGAGAGTAACAAAGAAGGCAGGCCGGGAAGCAGGTGAGGCCCTGGGACGAGTAGAGGAGGCAGGCCGGGAAGTAGGTGAGGCCGTGGGACGAGCAGAGGAGGTAGGTCGGGGAGCAGATGAGGTTCTCGGAAGAGGGCTGGGTCGGGGGGTTGTGAAGGCAGTCATCCCGACCTGAGTTGAAGTCGAGTAGGGGAGTGACCTCCTCTCTAAGATAACTTGACCTCGTCGCATTATCTCCATATCACTTAAAGGAAGGGGCTGGACCTCTGAGGCATGAGTTAGAGTATTAGCTGCATAAGCCAGAATAGAGGGTCAGTTCCAACAGAAAGAGCAAAATGCAGGAAGTCACAAAAGAATCTTACCCAAGGAGTGGGGCGTTTCAGAAGTAAGGCGGCTCAGTCTAAAATAGGATAACAATTCCTTAGATAGTAATCACGTTAAGTTTAGTTGTCATCCTGCCAAGCGAGATGAAGCCTCTATATAGGAGGTCTCAAGGTGGAACTCTCCTAGTTGCGGGGTCGGGGGAAGCGGCGGTTGCCATTGTAGGGGCTATTCCACCTCATAGGGAAAACGAATGAAGAAGAATTTGCTCTTCCAATTCGTCTCAGAAGGTGGAAGGGACGAGAAAAAAGCAATTCGAATGCATGGCTGGAAGTGGAATGAGCCTTCTTCTTACCAACGAAGGACAAAGAAACAGTGGAATAGGTGGGCAAACCAAGATAGCTCGCATAATTCACAGAGTACTACAAATCCGTAGAGGAGCCTTATTGAATTAGGCGTTAGTTGGCCCATGGGAATTTTGAAGTAGCGGCACACATCAGAGAAGAAGGGGTGAAGAGGGAGATGAAGTCTGACGATGAACTGATCTTTGAAGAAGGTGCAGTAGCCAGCGGGAGGAGAAGAAAACTGGTGCACTCCAGTTGGGATGATTACATGAGTGTTGGCAGCGACTCCGTAGTAATAGCGCAGATCATCCAGGTCTAATTCATCGAAGGTGGACGAACCAGGAAAATACATTGTCATAAGATAAGACATATAAGAGGAAGATGCCATGTTGAAAGAAGCTGACAGAGAAAAAGTCAAGCAAGGAACTATCGACGGAAGAAGAAAGGCTTAAGCATAGTTACGGATTCAGGCTGGAAGAGAGCGAAAGCTGGGGAAAAGTTAGGAGGCGGAAGCGAGGAGAAAGTATTTATAGCTACTGGGCGTAAGGGCAATTTGGTCAGTTATCATCCACCGGTCCACAACAATTGGCGGGAGCAAAGAAGGCCGATGGATCGTCTTGGAAAACAGCGCCCAATGGTATATATAGAAAAGCATCAGCGTGAAGTACGAGGAGACAGACTTCGGGAAAATGCTTGACAGCTATAAGTGGCCCATAAACTCCTAACCCGCACTTTATCGCTCTGGTTTTGTCTTATACCAGGCTAAGGAAGAACAGGAGAGAAAGCAGACCAGGGTGGCTGGCTGAGCCAAGATGGTAAGTGGGAAAAGGAGAATGAAACCAGGTCAGGGTAAGGAATTGAGTCCCGACCGTGACCAGTTAAAGCCCGAACAAGAAGGGCGAAGTACACATTCATATATCCACAGTTCGCACCGGTCTGGAAATGCACATAGACACTGTTGGGAGATTAACGAGCCAAGGGAAGGTCGAAAACAGGCAGTCATATCATAACATATCATAAAAAGGTCAAGCAGTCCTAGATAGTAACAAGTTTGAAAAATACAGGTAAACAATATCGACAAAAATTTTATAGCTTCAGTTCTACATCAAGGTTCGACATCAGTTGGGGGTGCTGGGAGGAGAGAGAGGTCATCGTCGTCCTTAAAGGAAGGATAAGATCCTGCAGGAAGTTCACGCATCAGGCGAGCAGTGTTCAGGAAATCCTCCGAAGGGGCAGAATGGAGCAGACCCTGCTCAAACAGTTGGCGAGCTTCGTCGGCCGCTCCATAACATAACATAAGGTTCATCAAACCTCCCATCTTCCTCAAGAAGAAAGGAGATGTGACGTAGGATACCTTGTACGCTCTAAGACGACCAGCCTCACCCGCTTGGTAATCCACCAGTTCTGCCTTGGTCTTCTCAGCATCGGCTCGGGTCAGAGCCAAATCTTTTTGGCCCTGGGAAGCGTTCTCCTGGGCCCTCAAAAGATCGGCATGCAATGATTTGATCGTGGCTTGGCTAGCATCCCATTTACTTTGAATATCTTTCTCCCGATCAGCGCTGGAAGTTAGTTGAGCCTGGGTATCAGTTAAGTCTTGCTGAAGAGCCTCCTGAGTTTCCTGTAGAATCTTCAGTTCGGAGGATAGAGTGGTCAGCTTTGCATCTTTCTCGTCCAATTCAGACACGATTGAACGGCGACGCTCCCCCTCAGAAGCCAACTTAGACTCGCTAGTCTTCAGGGTCACCTCTAAGGTCTTTATTTTGTCAAAAGCTGCATGGGCGATGCTTCGGGTAGACTCAGCAGACTCCCCAATGGATCGAAGATATCCAGCCAAGTCCCCGGGTGTCGGGTTGAGCAGATCACCGGGGATAAGCGATAGCTCCAATTCTTGAAGGTGAGCCTTCAACACCTCATGCTCCCGCTGTAAATTGGTGGCATATTGGATTGCACTCAAACTGGCGGAACAGGCCTGCAGAAGATACAAAAGAAAGGATTACAAGTAGTTTCAGAGGACGAGACCGGATAAACGAAAACTCACAGAAATTATCTGGCGAGAGGCTTGGTCCAGTCCCTCTATTGGCGAGTTGTTCCAAAATCATCGATTGGCCGACCGCCAGGACATGGCTAAGTCTCCATGCAACTGAACCAGGTCAACGGTAGGAGGAGTATCTTCCATAGCTACTGCATCAGGCCCGGTGGAGGAGGGTAGGCGCCAAGAAGTAGTAATGGCATGCTTCTTGGAGATTTTCTCCCTGGTTCGAGACGCAGAAGCCGAAACGGTCACAGGAAATGAAGCAGACGGGGTAGTAGAACTCTCAGGTTGGCCCCCTGTGGGAGGAGGGATCTGCTCGGGAGGCAAGGCCCGAACGGGAGTTGGGGCCGGTATACTTGTCGATAGGGCAGGAACCTCCGTTTGAAGGGTAGTCTCCCAATCGGGAGTATCAGCCTTAGCCTTGGAAGAGTGGGAGGCCGCTGATGAAAGCCGGCCGGTAGGTGGAGGCGGTGGAGATGCCTGGACCGCCGGAGTGACCCTTTCCTTTTGCGTTGGAGACGTAGTCGCTTAGCTGGGGGAGGAGAAGGGGCTCGTTCTTCCTCGATTTGTTCTGGTATGTCAAGGTCCTCTAGGGGAGCAGACTCTAGAGGAAGGGAAGGGGAGATCTCAGCCCGGGTTGTCGTAGGGGGGTCAGAGACCATCTGCGAGGAAGCGATCCTGTTCTGTTTAAGCTCCGCACTCAGGGTTTTCAAAACTGCTAGAGACTGTTGATTTATCTCTGAAGAGTAGGCCCGGAGCATAGCAGCCTCTGCAAAGTGGAAGAGAAATACCTCAGTTAGCAAAGAGTAGCAAGAAGGAAAGCAGGGTCTTACCTAGCGGAGCCCCTATCTCTGCATAAACTGGTCTAAGCCTGAAAGAATGCAAGAAGCCTTCCAATAGTATTATGGACAAGCGAACGCTCACGCCATTGAGTATTTCTGAAGCGGTATGGCAGGAGGGCTGATGTTGATGCACAGGAGATTAGGAAGAAGATCAGAGTGCCATTGGGTGGGCCCGATCAGGGGGTCAGGTAATTTGATGAAGAAAAAAATGGGACTTTCAACCTTTGTTAGAAGAAGGCATGTCGGAGAAGAATTTATAACCGGGTCTGGCTTGCACCATGAATACCCCTGGTTCAGATCGTTTGAAGGTATAGAAATGATAAAATAGCTGGATAGTCAAAGGAATTTGGTAGACGCGACACAAAATGATGGTGCCACATATAGCTCTAAAGAAATTGGGAGCGAATTGAGAGGGGCCGATACCAAAGTATCAACTCAGTGAAGAGATGAATGGATGGAGGGGAAAACGAAGACCTCCTAGTAGTTGATCCTTGAAAACAATCATGAAGCCTTCGGGAGGAGATGACGGATGTTCGTTGGGCGTGGGGAGTCGAAGTTCATAATCTTTGCTAAGTTCCAGGCTAGACTGGATCATGGATAAGTCATAGTTGTCTAGGTCAGAAATGTGATAAGCATACTAGAAGGATGCCTTACCATCCGCCATTATGAAAATGAGGAAGATTGAAGTAGGAATGCAGACAAGAGAAGGAAGAGCACCGGGCGCTGGTGGTCGAGAAGAGGAATAGCCACAGCAGAGGGACAGCAAAAAAACGAGGAAGCGGAAGTAGTCGAAGCGCTACGATGACGATGACAGATTACCTTCAGGGCTTATAAAGCAAGCTTTCCTGGGAAATATCGAAAGAGGGGTCGGGTATCTTTTTAGGTAAAGCGCTCAAGTGTCGTCTGATCAAAGAACGACATGCGCTTATGGGAAGTCATGTATGAAAAAGGAGTTAAGCAGGCGGCGTCATACAACGTAAGCAATAAAGACGCAGGACAGGTGTCACCACCCTAGGAAGTGTATTAATGATGGACGTGATAAGGAAATCATGAAAAGGGGCATGTGTACAGAAGCCTCTGCCACGTGATTTTCTTGGGAAGCAGCGAAGGAAAGGGCGGGAGACAAATTCGAATGTTGCAATGCTACAATGCGTCATTTTCCCGAAGGCTGAGTAAGGTTTTAATATTTTTTATCTTCACTTACATCTGATACTGTATATTTCTTGACTGCAGACGAGGTCGGAATGCTCTTTTCAAACAATCCCTGGTCGGGAGATCACCCCCCAGGTTGGCAGCATCTTTCCCCGAGCGGGCTTTCCTCAGAAGTCCCGGTCGGCTGTCCCAAACTCTCGCCTCAGTGCGAGTTATAAGTGAGCACGACTCTCACGCCCAACGACCTTCCCGGTTGGCTGTCCCAGACTCTCGCCTCAGTGCGAGTTATAAGTGAGCACGACTCTCACGCCCAACGACCTTCTCGGTCGGCTGTCCCAGACTCTCACCTCAGTGCGAGTTATAAGTGAGCACAGCTCTCATGCCCAATAACCTTCCCGGTCAGCTGTCCCAGACTCTCGCCTCAGTACGAGTTATAAGTGAGCACGACTCTCACGCCCAACGTCCTTCCCGGTCGGCTGTCCCAGACTCTCGCCTCAGTGTGAGTTATAAGTGAGCACGACTCTCACGCCCAATGACCTTCCCGGTCAGTTGTCCTAAACTCTCGCCCTAGTGCGAGTTATAATTGAGCACGACTCTCACGCCCAACGAGCTTCCCGGTAGCGAGTTATTCGATTCATTTATAGTCTTAATTATTTTTGCTATATCACAATAGCCAGATAGACTAGGGTTTTTAATTTTGTGGTAAGATATGTTTGCATGAAGCTTTCAATTTCTTCTATGATGCCTTACACAAGTGAATAAGATTTAAAAATATTTTTTTGCCTCGGGTTTGGTGTCAAGGTGAAATCAAAATTTTATTCCCGGGGTCCTAAATTTAAAATAAATCATCATTTTTTATATAAAAAAAAATTGTTCATATAAAATTAATGTATCATATTTTATAACAAGACTTTCATATCATAATGATAATATTTCTACAAAATATTAATAAATAATTTAAAAAATAAAAATAGATTAAAAGAATATAAAGAGAATAACCATATAAGGCACCAGAAATATAATAAATTAAGTTTATTGATACTATGTTTTTACTATACAAGAATTCTCATCAAACTCATCTATTGTGGATTCGACATCCAGACTAGTTAAAAAATATTTAGGCTTTTAGAATTTGGATTAAATTTAAAATCTTGAATATAGAGAAGAGGACATACTGAGCTAGTTAGAAAATTTATAATAAGCTTTGAATAATTGGGCTAAATAGTGGGGACTAGCTTGGGCTAAACCTCAGGCTAGCCTCCTCTTATGTAGACAACTAGTATGTGTATGTATAGTCTCGAATCGGAAGTCGAGGCGTTCTCCGGGCTCGCATTAATGGCGAGTCATCAAGACGACAACTGCGATTCAAGCTCTTCCGAAATGATCATCGAGAGCATTGATGAAGGGGGAGCTACGTCGGAAGAAAGCAGCAGTTCAGGAGGAGACACGGATAACGAGATCGACAAGGTAAGTCAGGTATGATCTCTTCCTAGATACTTGGACCCCTTTTATATATAGCTCCTGTAGCGCATGTGCACGCTTCCCAAGGTGGGCACGCGCCCCCAAGTTTTCCTTGAAAAGACTTATCAGTAAAGTATCCCTGACATAGTATCTTAACAGGTCGAGCATATCTCTGAAGTGACTGTGGAAGCTTCCGTCGTACAATCCTCTGTCTTACCATGCCGCTTGTCAGCGGCACTAGCTCACAAAAGGATATCAAAAGATAGTCTGCTGTGGCTGTTGCTTGGCCGAGCGATATAGCCGCTCGGCTGGAATTCTGTCTTACGCGTGTTGTCTATTGTTGTGTCGAGCGGGATAGCCGCTCGGCCAGAATTCCACTGTCTGCATGTTCTGTTGCCGGGCCGAGCGGGATAGTTGCTCGGTCGGAAGTTCATTGTCTGCGTGATCTGTTGCTGGGCCCAGCGGGATAGCCGCTCAGCTAGAAGTCCACTTTCTGCGTGCTCTGTTACTAGGCCGAGCGGGATAGCCGCTCGGCCGGAAGTGTCCGCGTGGTCAGCTGATGTCGAGTCTACTGCTAGGTCGAGCGGAAGAGCCGCTCGGCCCGGTTTCTGCATACTGCTCCCTTTGTCGTCCTCTTATTTGAGCATCGGGTGCTTGGCTCATGGTCGAGTCAAAGGTGATATCGGATCGGGTCTTTCTCTTCTCGATTCGGACATGCTCATCCGATCTACAAATGACTTCTAAGCGTTGACCGCCTTAACTTTGACCTCCTTTGACCTCCACCGTTGCCGCATGGTAGGGGCCCTCATCATCACCGTATCACTACCTAAGCTAAGGTTTCTATTGTTCATTTTTATTAAGAGATAGGATAAGTTGTGTTGGGGTTTGTAGGGTTGTAAATGAGCTAAGTCAATTCAAACTTTATAGTGTTCATACTTTTGACAAGATTATCTAGCCGAGTCAAGCCAAGCCTAAAATGAACCAAGCTGCTAAAATAATTATTCAACTTTGTCTTAATTTTTTTAGCTTGAGCTTGTTTTGTTTAGATATTATTGAACTTTCTGTTGTGCCCAAAGGATGTCCACATATCTCCACAATGGCATGATATTGTCCACTTTGGGCCTAGACCCTCATGGCTTTGCTCTTGGGCTCTCCCCAAAAGGCCTCTTGCCAATGGAGATATCATGCATCCTTTTAACTCCATGATCTTTACCAAATCTTTCCAATGTGGGACTTTGATTAAACCCCAACAATCCTCCCCTCAAACCAAGGACCACAATTACTCTCATAGTCCGGGCCTCCCCACGAGCATTCGATCATCCTGACCTGCTCTGGGCCTCCCCGCAAACATCCGCGCCCGGTCACCTTGACCTACTTCGGGCCTACCTGCGAGCATCCGGCCACCCTGACCTACTCAGCTCACCGCAAGTATCCGGTCACCCTGACCTGCTCCAGGCCCATCCTCAACTTCGTTCAAGGTCACCCCACATGGTATCTGGTTCGTACCATGGCTCTGATACCATTTGTTGCGCCCAAAGGATGTCCACATATCTCCACAATGACATGATATTGTCCACTTTGGGGCTAGGCCCTCATGGCTTTGCTCTTGGGCTCTCCCCAAAAGGCCTCTTGCTAATGGAGATATCATGCATCCTTTTAACCCCATGATTTTTACCAAATCTTTCCAATGTGGGACTTTGATTGAACCACAACACTTTCAATTCAAGTTTATTTGATTATTTGAAATTTTTGCATTTTAAACTTATTTGGTTAGTTATTGAGCTTGAGAATATAAACATGTTTGATCATTTTAAATTTTATTTATTTATTTAATATGTTGATAAGAATTTTATTCATAAATATTGTTCATGAATTTTATTCACGAACATTATTCACGAAATTTTTTCACAAATATTTACAAGTTGATTACATATGTGTTCAAGTTTGCTAGTTTAATTTAATGAGTTGTTCATTTTTAGTCATTTAATTTATTTTATGTATATTGAATGAATATAAATAAATACTTTCAAACAGAACAACAAGCTTATTCACGTATGTTTGATTCATTTACAGTCTTAATAATTTTTGTTATATCACAATAGCCAGATAGACTAGGGTTTTTTAATTTTATGGTCAGATATGTTTGCATGAATCTTTCAATTTCTATGAAGCTTTCAATTTCTTCTATGATGCCTTACACAAGTGAATAAGATTTAAAAATATTTTTTTTCCTCGAGTTTGGTGTCAGGGTGAAATCAAAATTTTATTCCCAAGGTCCTAAATTTAAAATAAATCATCATTTTTTATATAAAAAATATGTTCATAAAAAAATTAATGTATCATATTATATAACAAGACTTTCATATCATAATGATAATATTTCAAAAAAATATTAATAAATAATTAAAAAAATAAAAACAGATTAAAAGAATATAAAGGGAATAACCATATAAGGCACCAGAAATATAATAAATCAAGTTTATTGATACTACGTTTTTACTATACGAGACTTCTCATCAAACTCATCTATTATGGATTCGACTTCTAGGCTAGTTATAAAATATTTAGGCTTTTAGAATTTGGATTAAATTTAAAGTCTTGAATATAGAGAAGAGGACATATTGAGCTAGCTAAAAAATTTATAATAAGGTTTGAATAATTGGGCTAAATAGTGGGGGCTAGCTTGGGATAAAGCTCAGGCTAGCCTCCTCTTATGTAGACAACTAGTATGTGTATGTATAGTCTCGAATCGGAAGTCGAGGCGTTCTTCGGGCTCGCATTAATGGCGAGTCATCAAGACGACAACTGCGATTCAAGCTCTTCCGAAATGATCATAGAGAGCATTGATGAAGGGGGAGCTACGTCGGAAGAAAGCAGCAGTTCGTGGGGAGACACGGATAACGAGATCGACAAGGTAAGTCAGGTACGATCTCTTCCTCGATACTTGGACCCCCTTTATATAGAGATCCTGTAGCACATGTGTACGCTTCCCAAGGTGGGCACGCGTCCCCAAGTTTTACCTGAAAAGACTTATCAGTAAAGTGTCCCTGACATAGTACCTTAACAGGTCGAGCATATCTCTGAAGTGACTGTGGAAGCTTCCGTCGTACAATCCTCTGTTTGACCATGCCGCTTGTCAGCGGCACTAGCTCCCAAAAGGATATCAAAAGATAGTCTGCTGTGGCTGTTGCTTGGCCGAGCGAAATAGCCGCTCGGCCGAAATTCTGTCTTCCGTGTGTTGTCTATTGTTGTGTCGAGCGGGATAGCCGCTCGGCCAAAATTCCACTGTCTGCATGTTCTGTTGTTGGGCCGAGCGGGATAGCTGCTCGGTCGGAAGTTCATTGTCCGCGTGCTCTGTTGCTGGGCCCAGCGGGATAGCCGCTCGGCTAGAAGTCCACTGTCTACGTGCTCTGTTACTAGGCCGAGCGGGATAGCCGCTCGGCCGGAAGTGTCCGCGTGGTCAGCTGATGTCGAGTCTACTGCTAGGTCGAGCGGAAGAGTCGCTCGACCCGGTTTCTGCATACTGCTCCCTTTATCGTCCTCTTATTTGAGCATCGGGTGCTTGGCTCATGGCCGAGTCAAAGGTGATATCGGATCGGGTCTTTCTCTTCTCAATTCGGACATGCTCGTCCGATCTACAAATGACTTCTAAGCATTGATCATCTTAACTTTGACCTCCTTTAACCTCCACCGTGGCCGCAGGGTAGGGCCCCTCATCATCACCGTATCACTGCCTAAGCTAAGGTTTCTATGGTTCTTTTTTTTAAGAGATAGGATAAGTTGTGTTGGGGTTTGTAGGGTTGTAAATGAGCTAAGTCGATTCAAACTTTATAGTGTTCATACTTTTTGACAAGATTATCTAGCCGAGTCAAGCCAAGCCTAAAATGAACCAAGCTGCTAAAATAATTATTCAACTTTGTCTTAATTTTTTTAGCTTGAGCTTGTTTCGTTTAGATATTATTGAACTTTCAATTCAAGTTTATTTGATTATTTGAAAATTTTACATTTTAAACTTATTTGGTTAGTTATTGAGCTTGACAATATAAACATGTTGATCATTTTAAAATTTTTTATTTATTTAATATGTTGATAAGAATTTTATTCATAAATATTGTTCATGAATTTTATTCATGAACATTATTCACGAAATTTTTTCACAAATATTTATAAGTTGATCACATATGTGTTCAAGTTTGCTAGTTTAATTTAATGAGTTGTTCATTTTTAGTCATTTAATGTATTTTATGTATATTGAATGAATATAAATAAATACTTTCAAACTAAACACCAATCTTATTCACATATGTTCGATTCATTTACAGTCTTAATGATTTTTGTTATGTCACAATAGCCAGATTGACTAGGGTTTTTAATTTTGTGGTCAGATATGTTTGCATGAAGCTTTCAATTTCTATGAAGCTTTCAATTTCTTCTATGATGCCTTACACAAGTGAATAAGATTTAAAAATATTTTTTTTGCCTCGGGTTTGGTGTTAGGGTGAAATTAAAATTTTATTCCCAGGGTCCTAAATTTAAAATAAATCATCATTTTTTATATAAAAAAAATATGTTCATAAAAAAATTAATGTATCATATTATATAACAAGACTTTCATATCATAATGATAATATTTCAAAAAAATATTAATAAATAATTTAAAAAATAAAAACAAATTAAAAGAATATAAAGGGAATAACATATAAGGCACCAGAAATATAATAAATCAAGTTTATTGATACTATGTTTTTACTATACGAGACTTCTCATCAAACTCATCTATTATGGATTTGACATCTAGGCTAGTTAAAAAATATTTAGTCTTTTAGAATTTGGATTAAATTTAAAGTCTTGAATATAGAGAAAAGGACATACTGAGCTAGTTTGAAAATTTATAATAAGCTTTGAATAATTGGGCTTTGAATAATTTTACTGTCAGATATGTTTGCATAAAGCTTTCAATTTCTCTTGTGATGCCATGTATAAGTGAATAAGATTTAAAAGTGTCTTTTGCCCCAGGGCGTGATGGTAAAAGTTACATTGCCAAAAAACTTGCACTACTACAACAAATATGATTACGTGCATCGCTTCTCCATGCCTTACGTTCAAAGACCTTGTTGTCAACTAGACAACTAGTATGTGTATGTATAGCGTTTCTTCAATATGCCATAATGGTCTTCAGCGTTGATGATAGTTTGTAAATGTGTGCATGTGTAACGAGATCTGAACATTTCCTAAGTACTGTATGTTGCATTTAGATTGTCTAATCCAAAATTTTATAAATTAAATGATTATTACATAAGAAAAGGTTTATATTACTATGAGAATAATATTTTCTAAGTGCACACATAAATATCCTTATAGTATATTTTTAATAGCATTAAAGTTTTAGTGAAATCAATAAAAATTTGTTAGTCCCAATTAGGCTGGCTATAGGGGATGAATAGCCCTGCAATTAGAGGTAAAAAAAGCTTTTGTTATTCAACTTAGACAAGGACACAAGATTAGTTAGTCATATAAAAATATCAACTCATAAAATAAAAAAGGATACAAAAATCCCTCCCATGTGTATGTTTTTTTTTTGTTGTTTGTTGCGGGATTGTGTGAATTTCTTTACCCTATTGTTGGTATATTTGTTTTTATGCTTTCGCTGTGTGGTTAGTACGATCTGTGACTATGTATCCATGTTTCATTTGTCATTGTTATAGTGGAGGTGTTGTCCGATTTTTATCGGATAAGTACACTTCCCAGGCGTGACAGTGAGATCTTTTATCATGATTCCGCTTTCTCTTTCAAAAACCCATATCACAATTGTGCTCAGTTCCAAGAATGCCTTGATTGAGAGGAGCTTCATGTGGACTTCCAATGCTTGAAGGCACCTTCCATCTCTTGGAAGACGCCTCGAGTACTGTTCACCCGACACTTTTTATACTCTTCTTGACCTACAAAGCGTGTTACTCTAATAAATCAAACAACAACCTACAAGATAAGTGTTAGCACAATAATACTGAGAAGTAATTAGATCTTGCCTCCCTTAGACTAGGATATAGTCAGGATCTCAGTTTAGGGATCCAAAATGAACCTAAACTGGACCGACGCCTACTGTCCCTCAATCGGGATGTGTCCTCATCGAGTAACTCTCCTCCAGTGACTTACCTTTACTTACTAATTTATAGTCAGTTGACTAGCATTATGACCAACTAGATTTTCATGCCAGTTATCAGGTCTGCAAACCCAACTGAACTTCTACTAGTTGTCTGGTCTCACAGACCCAACCGGACTTCCCTTTCAGATATTTGGTCGGCCTGTTGACCTATCTAGATTTCGCACCAGCTATCCAGTCTTGCAGACCTAGCTAGATTTCAGCCTAGTGTCAGGTCCATCAGACTCATCAACTCTTGCACACTTGGTAAAGTACTTAGATCACAAAGACACCTAACTTAATTCACTTGTCATTCATCAAAATCTGAGTTTGACCGTTAGTGCAAACTGCACCAACACATTGTACCTGCTGAGTGTTTTGTACTCACCCCCTGTTACTATTTTCCTTTTCCTAGGTAGCAGATAGAGGATTTATGGAGTCGCTTGGAGGTCTTGTCCTTTAGTCCCACATCACCTTGGGAGATTTTAGCTTTGTTTTTATTGTGTGTAGCTGCATTTTAGTATTTGGACTTGCTAGTGAAATAATTGGAAGCGTGGTGTATTTTTGGTCTTAGTTATGATACTTTTTGAGTTTAAGTTGTGCCGACAGCAATGGTGTTAGTTTCTATATCTTGCGGTGCAGATTGGGCAAATCCCTCCTTCGTGTATGTTTTTTTTTTGTTGTTTGTTGTGGGATTGTGTGAATTCCTTTACCCTATTATTGGTATATTAGTTTTTATGCTTCCGTTGTGTGGTTAGTATGATTTGTGACTATGTATTCAAGTTTTATTTGTCATTGTTATAGGAGAGGTGCTGTCTGATTTTTATTGGATAAGTACACTTCCGAGGCGTGACAGTGAGATCTTTTATCGTGATTCTGCTTTCGCTTTCAAAAACTCATATCACAATTGTGCTCAGTTCCAAGAATGTCGTGATCGAGAGTTGCTTCATGTGGACTTCGATTTTTCGGATTGATATGCCTAAGTTTTCTAGTATGTTACAAGCAGAGAGTGTATTGGTTGGATTAACAGAGTTGAAAGAATTTTTTATTTTCAAGAAGTGTCTAATTTTATTAAATTTAAATAGGTTGCCATCAAACTTAAAGGTCGAGCACCAACGTGGTGGGAGGAGTTATGATGATCACGTGAAAGATAGGGTAAAGTTAAGATTATCGATTGGAAGAAGATGAAAAGTCACTTTCTTCCCTTTGGTTATCCTCAAACATTGTTCCAAGGACAATCGGATTTCACCATGTAGGACGATATAGCTTTGATGCTCGTGATGACTTGGATGAATTCGAAGATTATATGGAGGAGGAATTTGACCCAGAGGAGCATGATAAGAAGATAAATAGAATGTTTGGGGATGATTTTTATAATGTTGAGGATATCGATCATGGGCATTGGAACCAAGAAGAAAGAGATCTTGAGAAGCTAGATTTCGATAAGGAAAATGAATTACTTGACAGTGGAAAAGAATAATTCAAACAAGATTTTTGAAATAGATGCATGTAGCATGAAAAGAAGAAGAACCTAAACATGAAAATGTCAAAGAGGAAGAAGAAGCAGAAGGTGAAGGAAGCAACAACTGGTGAGGGGACTTATGGAGCGTTGCCTCTCTCCCTCATCAGCAACTCACCTTTTGCTATATCGCCAAGACAACAGATGGGATCTATGCATTGCTTCCTATTAATCTTTGTCGCTACTTTTCCTTTGAAAAGATCCAAGCTGCCACACAAGACTTTAATGAATCTCTCATTCTTGGTGTTGGTGGGTTTGGGATCTTAGGGAGATTGATGACAGGACCATGAAAGACATGATCAAGCGTGGTAACCCAATGTCAGAGCAAGGTGTCCATGAATTCTAGATTGGAATTGTGATGTTATCCAAGCCTCGATGACACATAAATCTTGTTCTTTGACTGACTACTATGAGGTGAACTATGAACTGATCTCAGTTTATGATTATATGGCTCATGGCACACTTTGTGAACACCTATATAATACACAAGAGCCACCACTTCCATTGAAGCAAATACTTGAGGTCTGCATTGGGGCTATGCATGGACTATATTATATTTAGATTGGCATGACAAACACCATCATACATTGAGATGTAAAGACCACACACATATTGTTAGACGCAAATTGGATTGCCTCAAATTTCAAACTTTTGAAAATTGACGTGATAATGAACAACACTCATGTCAGGATAATAGGTTGATGTTAGAGGATTTGCCTCTTGGGTTATCAGTTGATGATAGTACTATAAATTTGAGGACGATTTATTTTTCAACACAGGATGATTAATGCAAGAGGAGTTGAGTTTTAACGGATCATAACTATTAAATCGAGTATTATAATAAGATGATCTACGACACATATTGAAACTCGTTTAAAAATCTATATTTGTTATCTAGTGGAATTTGTAATCGATCAAGTTTTAGGTTAAAAAAATATCATTTAGGATCTTTTAAAGGCTCCGAACAATTTTTTTTTTAGTATTTTTTGTAATTTTAAAATTTTAAGTAGTTAGGATATTTTAATCTTTTATAAGTTATTTTTGGATTGAATCCGCAAGGATTTCTGGTCAAGCTTTTGTAGATGAAGGTTCTGGTTCAAAGAATAAGAAAAGATGGTTTAAGAAAGGAAAGGGAAGAGGAAAGGAGGCTAGTGTTGTTGCTGTTAAAAACCAAATCAAGAAGAAAGGAAAGAGATATGGACAAAGACCTATGAGCAAGTTGACCTGTTTCAACTATTGCAAGAAGGGTCATTTTGCTCAAGATTATACTGAGCCTAAAAAGGTAGATCCATTGTTATCTTCTTTCCATGAGCAATATGTTGAGGACAGAGTAGCTAGCTGAGGCGTAGCTGTGTAGATTGTAGCGTGCCCGGTGTTCGGCGTGTGCTATGTTTCTTCGAAGATGTGCAGCAGAAAATACAGAAACAAATCACACAACGCTAACACGGTTGGTTTACTTGGTATTCACCTCACAAGAGGTGACTAGTCCAAGGATCCACACCAACACACACACCCTCCACTAATGAAACTCTCCTTTATGGTAACTACCAAGGGCGGAGAAGCCCTACAAGACTCAATACAAGAAGAAGGAAGGGTAGTAAAGAAATACAAGCTTACAAGCTTACAATGAGTGCACAAACCCTAACCCTAGTTTCTTCTTCTTGCTTTGATCCGCCTCTTGACTTGGAAGAGCCTTCAAGAACCTTCAAGAACTGGCGATCTCGAGCTTGAAAAGAGCTGTGGAGGAGCTGGTGAAAATCTGAAATGAATCGGTGAAGAAGTGCCGAAGACAACGCTCGCCTGCGGCTCAAATACGACTCAACGGTCGGATCCCGATCGATTCGAAAACTCCCAATCGATCGGGGAGGCTTTGGATCGATTCACGGATCGATCCAGAGCGCCTCTGTGCTCTGGAAAAATGCCTGGATCGATCCACGGATCGATCCAGCGCTTATCGTACGAAGCAGTAGCGTCCCAATCGATCGGCTGATTGATTGGGACCTCTGGATCTATCCACTGATCGATTCAGAGGCTCTCTGTTCGCTAGGAAAGGCCTGGATCGATCCACTGATCGATCCAGCTCTTGGTTTTTTGCCCAAAATCAAGTCCCAAGCCTCTCAAACCAACATCCGGTCAACCTTGACCTGTTGGTCCATCATGCCTAGCATCTGGTCACTCCCTTGACCTGCTAGGACTCCCTCACCAAGTGTCCGGTCAATCCCTTTGACCCACTTGGACTTTTCTTTCATGCCAAGTATCCGGTCACTCTCTTGACCTACTTGGACTTTCACCTAGCTTCACTCACTAGGGTTTTCAATCTGCCTAGCTTCACTCACTAGGACTTTCACCTGGCTTCACTCACCAGGATTTTCAATCTGCCTAGCTTCACTCACTAGGACTTTCACCTGGCTTCACTCACCAGGATTTCCATCTGCCTAGCTTCACTCACTAGGACTTTCACCTTCCTTCACTCACCAGGATTTCCTTCCAGTCAGGTATACCTACTTGACTCTTCTTCATTCACACTGATCAGTCCCTGATCAGAATCTCCCCATATGAACAACTGCACCTGCATTGTCCATGTGTCTACATGTATTGTCAAACATCGAAACTATGACCAAGACTCAAGCTTGGTCAAACCAGTCAACCTTGACCTAAGGGATATTGCACCAACAATCTCCCCCTTTTTGATGTTTGACAATACCTTTAAGTTTGGACCATTCTGAGTTAAGCTAATCTCATAGCCTTAACTCCATTCATGCCAAAGTATGAATGTTGGTTCCCTTCATTCTCCCCCTATGACCTCCCCCATAGGTAATGAAGCCCTAACTTAAACCACACATTCTCCCCCTATTGGCACACATCAACCCATCTTTGAGCACACATCAACCCGTGCCTCAATTTTGGGCACACTTCAACAAATGCCCCATTGTTGAAAACTCTCCCCCTGAAGAGTTGTTCATCGTTGTTCACAACTTCACTCGTTGTGACCAACACGATAATGAAGGACCCATTCCCTTCATTTTCAAATAATGCTCGCTCTGGAGCATTAACATGGTCTAATGACCCAAATGAAGGTCCCATACCGTTCATTTATCCTTAACCCTACATTCTTCCTCAATGTAGGCAAATGCCTATCCTTGAGCATTATCCACTTAACGGAAGGTTAACCACCTTCTAAGGTTCATGAAAAATAATTTTCATGCCTTTAAAGAGTCCCTCCCCCTAAAGACATGGTGGTAACTTCTGTCATTGCACCAACAATGACTTGGAATCCCTAATCCTTTAGGAAACCCAAATTTAGAAGCTTTGAGGTTCAAATATTCAAAATTTGAAACAAACCTCACCCTAGACTTCAATATAGTCTTCCTTAACCAATCCATTCTTGTTTTCAACACGAAAACACCCTTTTTTATGTATACAAATGTATTTTGAGGGGCTTGGAATGGTTACCTAGACTAAAATAGGTTTAAAGATGCTGAAATCAGGCTTTCCCAGCCAAAATCAGTAACTTTGATCGATTGGAGTTGGGTTCCAATCGATTGAACATTTCTGAATCGATCCACTGATCGATTCAGACTTCCTGGATCGATTGGTTGATCGATCCAGCGAGCTTCTGCTCGCGGGAGACTTGCTTTCTGAATCGATCCATGGATCGATTCAGGCACTCCAATCGATCCATGGATCGATCAGAGCTTTGATAGTTGCTGAATTTCAAAATCAGCCAACTTCAGAAATCCCTAGAAAATTCTACAAAAATCCAAAAATCATGAAATTTCGTGTAGCTATTATTTAGGGCATATACTATCAAGGAAAAATAGTTTTCTATGAAAATACTTCATATTTTCAAAGATTGACACAAACTTGAAAACTTGCAAAAACTTTAGTGTTTTCTTCAGGTTTGTGTCTAACTATTCAATGGTGATTACTATCAAAAGATAGCCTTCACCAAGGTTTTCCAAAATCATTTTGAAAACATTTTCAAACCAATATCCCACCATGTTCCTTGGGCTTAATGCACATGACTTGTACATTAGCTTTCCCAATGATGGGAAAACACATAACTATGTGTTTTGATGAACTTAAAACTCAAAAGAATGCACTAAATCAACATATTGAGTTTTGTTCATCATCCTAACATCTCACTTGTATCTAATGTGCACTAAAACACATACAAGTCATCTTATAGGTTTCTGTGAGACGTGAGATTTTGGTTTTGCCCTATTCTAGGGATCATGCATATCTATCTAGGCATTTTAGAGATATTAGACATCCACCTAGGATGTCACTTGTTAATAAGTGTTGTTAAATGTCATTCATCCTTAATTACAAGGAATTAAACTTAATGCATGATTATGTTATGGCATACATCAAAAGGAAATAATTTTTCAAAAGAAAATATCCTATAACTACATGATGTATGAATGTCATGACATGGTATTTTTGGATTTTTCATAATAAAACATGAATGCAAAAATAGACATGATGTCATGGCATATGATGGGCAAACAATCATAGCAAGGTTTAGCATAAATAAAATATACCTAGATTTCCTATCTAAGTATCCTTAACCACTTAACTATTTCCACTTGTTTTAACTTAACACGTTAAACCTAGATTGCCCTAAATACTTCAAAGAAGTGCCAAAACCTAAATTGACATTTCTATTTCTCTTGATTTGTTTATGCCACTTAAAAATTAAGCATATCCTCAAATGTTGGCATATTCCATTTTTCCTCAAGAGTAAACACGTACATCAAGACCCGGATTGCCTTAAATTTTTAAGAGAATACCAAAATCCCAACTTGGTATTTCTCTAGGTTTTCTCAATTTATGTCATTTAAGATAAAATCAATTTTTCCATCATTAGGCATATTTTACTCTTTCAAAGAGTAAATAATAATTCCATTTTATTTTTCAAAGGTTAACAAAAACCTTGAAAATGCTCCTTGAGTGTCAATTTCCTCAAAGTTGGGTTAACTACCCTTCTAATCGGAGTTGACACTCTCTAACCCATCTATGGGGTAGAGAAGATGCTCCTAGGAACCCAACACCTATTGGTTCTCCTTGGATGCTCTAGGTACTCACTAGGGATTACTTCCCTAGATACCTTCCTAGTGACCTTGTTGGGCTTCTTAGAAGCCTTGGTCACATTTTCTAGGTCAACTCTAGGGATAGCCTCCCTTGTGACCTTGTTAGTGACTTTCTTAGACTTCTTAGAAGTATTGTCACATTTATCGCAAAAATACTCTTAGGGATGACTTCCCTAGTATTCTTGGCTTGACCACTGGACCTAGGGTTTGTTCCATAACTATATGGAACTCTATGGTACGAGGGCACATCCTTCTTAGCCTTTGGTTTGTATCCCAACCCTCTATGGCCATTGGATGACTTTGATTTTCCTAGCCCTAGGTATTGCTCATTTTGCCCTTGTAGGATATTTTTCATCCTTTTTAGGGTCTTTTCCATTTTATCAAGTCTTGACCTCAAGACTTGATTTTCTATCATTAAATCCTTAGGTTTTGGTCCATGAGCATTTTTGTTCTTGGGCATGTATCTATTATCCTTAGTGTTTCTGCCCAAGTGTCTATCTACCTTCCTAACCTTAGATTGGGTGGTTTTGGCATGTAGGGCCACATGCTTTTCCTTAAAGCCCTCATGCTTTCTATTCTTATGGTAAATTGCATTAAAATGATAAAAATTAGAACTATCATGCTTTTTACCATAATGTAAAGGGGTGGGCTCAATAAATGTTACCTTCTTCTTTACCTTGGAGGCTCCCCCTTGACTAATGCCTCCTTGAGCCTTGACCATCTTCTTCCCCTTGGGGCATTGACTTCGGTAATGCCCCTTTTGGTTACACAGGAAGCACACAATGTGTTCCTTGCTCTTTTTTGTTCCAGGGATGGTCTCCTTGAGCTTCTCCTTGCCTTTTTGTGCCATTTGGCCCTTTTTCTTGGCCAATTTGGGGCACTTGCTCTTGTAGTGCCCATGTTCCCTACATTCAAAGCATATAATATGATTTTTATTATTAATTGAAATATTTATACCTTTGCTTGTAAGGGTGGCATATTTTCCTTTGGATCCGGAGGTGGAAGCTTCCTCTTGATCGGACCTTGATTCCCCTCCATTTGATTTTTCTTGACTTGTGGAGGTAGAATCTTCTTCCTCCTCTTCGTCTCTTGATCCGGCGTCACCAAGGATCGCTCCCCCTCAATCCTAGAGGTGGAGGCTTCATCATCTTGAATATGAAACAAGGAGTATGCTCCCTCCTTGTTCCCTTCGATGCATTCCCTTGAGGATGAAGCTTCTTCTTGGACTTCTTCTTCGGAGGTTGAGCATCTCTCAACCTTGGAGTCCTCCTCTTGGTCTTGCTCCAAAGAGTCACCCTCTCTGGATACTTCTTGCTCTTGTACAGTGGAGGGGATCTCTTCATGAAGCTTGGCCAATTTGCTCCATAAATCCTTTGCATCTTCAAATTCTCCAATTTTGCAAAGGATGGTGCTTGGCAATAAATTTACCAAAAGCTTGGTCACTTTGTCATTGGCCTCGCACCTTTGGACTTGCTCCGAGCTCCATTTTCTTTTCTTGAGAAGCTTGCCCTTGGAGTTTGTTGGAGCCTTGAAACCTTCCATTAGAGCAAACCATTGCTCTATCTCCATCATCAAGAAATTTTCAATTCTTGATCTCCAAGAATCGAAGCTTGTGGATGTGTATGGTGGAGCCACCCTTGTATCAAATCCAAGTCCATCTTGGAATTGCATCTTGAAGTTGAGCTTGATAAAATCTTGAACTTGAAGAATTTTCTCCAACTTCTTCACCCTCTAGCTTTTCTTGTTATGCTTGACCCTTCCGGCGATGATTCCGGTGAAGAGCGACCTCGCTCTGATACCACTTGTTGGGACCGAGAGTAGCTAGAGGGGGGGGGGGGTGAATAGCTCATCGCGTGCCCGGTGTTCGGCGTTTCTTGTTTCTTCGAAGATGTGCAGCGGAAAATACAGAAACAAATCACACAACGCTAACACAGTTGGTTTACTTGGTATCCACCTCACAAGAGGTGACTAGTCCAAGGATCCACACCAACACACACACCCTCCACTAATGAAACTCTCCTTTATGGTAACTACCAAGGGCGGAGAAGCCCTACAAGACTCAATACAAGAAGAAGGAAGGGTAGTAAAGAAATACAAGCTTACAAGCTTACAATGAGTGCACAAACTCTAACCCTAGTTTCTTCTTCTTGCTTTGATCCGCCTCTTGACTTGGAAGAGCCTCCAAGAACCTTCAAGAACTGGCGATCTCGAGCTTGAAAAGAGCTGTGGAGGAGCTGGTGAAAATCTGAAATGAATCGGTGAAGAAGTGCCGAAGACAACGCTCGCCTGCGGCTCAAATACGACTCAAAGGTCGGATCCCGATCGATTCGAAAACTCCCAATCGATCGGGGAGGCTTTGGATTGATTCACGGATCGATCCAGAGCGCCTCTGTGCTCTAGAAAAACGCCTGGATTGATCCACGGATCGATCCAGCGCTTATCGTGCGAAGCAGTAGCGTCCCAATCGATCGGCTGATCGATTGGGACCTCTGGATCGATCCACTGATCGATTCAGAGGCTCTCTGTTCGCTAGGAAAGGCCTGGATCGATCCACAGATCGATCCAACTCCTGGATCGATCCACTGATCGATCCAGCACTTGGTTTTTTGCCCAAAACCAAGTCCCAAGCCTCTCAAACTAACATCCGGTCAACCTTGACCTGTTGGTCCATCATGCCTAGCATCTGGTCACTCCCTTGACCTGCTAGGACTCCCTCACCAAGTGGCCGGTCAATCCCTTTGACCCACTTGGACTTTTCTTTCATGCCAAGTATCCGGTCACTCTCTTGACCTACTTGGACTTTCACCTAGCTTCACTCACTAGGGTTTTCAATCTGCCTAGCTTCACTCACTAGGACTTTCACCTGGCTTCACTCACCAGGATTTTCAATCTGCCTAGCTTCACTCACTAGGACTTTTACCTGGCTTCACTCACCAGGATTTCCATCTGCCTAGCTTCACTCACTAGGACTTTCACCTGCCTTCACTCACCAGGGTTTCCTTCCAGTCAGGTATACCTGCTTGACTCTTCTTCATTCACACTGATCAGTCCCTGATCAGAATCTCCCCATATGAACAACTGCACCTGCATTGTCCATGTGTCTACATGTATTGTCAAACATCGAAACTATGACCAAGACTCAAGCTTGGTCAAACCAGTCAACCTTGACCTAAGGGATATTGCACCAACAATATGTTGCAAGTACAGTGTTTTTAGTTGATTCGTATTCTTTGTGGATTGTGGATTCAGGAGCAACGAACTACGTAGCACGTAATCGAGCTACATATGTGGAGTACTGTCGGGTACCAGCTGGCAACAAGTGGATATATGTAGGAAACAATGCAAGAATTGAAGACAAAGGAATTGACACTTGCAAGCTCAACCTACGTGGTGGACGGTATTGTTTCTACATGATGTCCTGTATGCTCCTGAGATTCGACGAAATCTGGTATCCGTCATTTATCTTCTTGATTTAGGTTATAATGTAAATTTTTATAGCCGTTGTGTGGAACTTCGAATTAACTCTGTGTTAATTGGGTATGGTTATTTAACAAATGATTTTATGGTTCTTTATGTAGAACCAAATAATAATTATGGTTGTTTTTCAAACATTGCTCTTACTAGTAATGCTGATGTTAATAATGAAATTTGGCATGCTAGGCTAGGACATATAGGACAAGAACGAATGAATAGATTAGCTAAGGAGGGTCTTTTGGACACTCATGCTAAGATTAACTTGTCTATATGTGAGCATTGTTTTGCTGGAAAGACTGCTAGAAAATCATTTGGTAAGGATATTGGGGCTGAGTCACCATTGTAATTAATTCATTTGGATATTTGTGGTCTAATGAATATGAAGGCTAGAAATGAGAGTTCTTATTTCATTACATTTATTGATGACTTCACACATTTTTGTCATTTGTATTTAATTTCTCATAAATCTGAAGTATTAGATTGCTTTATTCATTACTTGAACGAAATTGAGAATCAATTAGAACGTAATGTTAAAACCTTGCGCACTGACCATGGAGGTGAATATTTGTATGATCAATTCAAGACAATATGTAATGAGAAAGGGATTATTAAATAACTAACTATCCCTGGAACTCCACAACAAAATGGGGTTGCTAAAAGAAGAAATACGACTCTTCTTGAAATGGTTAGGTATATATGGCGCAGGCTAATTTGCCAATCTCCTATTAGGGAGATGCATTATTAGTTGCGGCCTATATACTTAACAAAGTATCTTCAAAGTCAGTTCCATCTACCCTATATGAACGTTAAACAGGAAGAAAGCCAGATTTAAGTAATCTGAGACCTTGGGGGTCAGCTGCCTACGTTCATGGTAAGATTCACGAACATGAAAAATTAGGACCCAAAAGTAAGAAGTGTATCTTTATAAGGTATTTTGAGATTTCCAAGGGTTATGTTTTTATTGGTGAGCGACAAAATGAAATCATCTCTGAAATAGAGTCAAGAGAAGTTACTTTTCTTGAAACTGAGTTTCCAACACAAGGTGAAGTTGATAAGACAATTCCTCTATATGAGATAGAGGAGGAGTATAATGTTCCTTTATCAACAGATCAGGAGATGCCTGAATCTAGTCAACCGAGTTGGAGTAATTTATTACTAAATGAGTCAGTTTCTCAACAGTCTAACCTTCAAAGACCGAGTTGGAGTAATTTGTCATTGAATGAGTCAGTTTCTCAACAGTCTAACCTTCGAAGAAGTAGTCGTCAGATTATTCCTCGGAGAAGGTTTGATATTGAGAATGAGGCATTGATGGTTCTCCCAGTTGATGATGAGGAACCTCGAACAGTTGAGGAAGCTTTGAGATGCTCAGTTAGAAAAGAATGGAAAGTTGCGATGGATGAAGAAATGGAGTCAATGAGAAAGAATCAAATTTAGGATTTAGTCGATTTTCCTCCAGGCCGAAGGGCTATTGGGAATAAGTGGATTCTCAAAGTAAAGAGGAAAGCAGATGGATCGATTAATCGATACAAAGCTTGATTAGTTGCAAAAGGATATACCCAAATGGAGGGTATTGACTTTGAAGAGACATTCTCCCCAGTTGTGAAGTTTGTGTCAATACGTGTCATCCTAACTATAGTAGCACAATATGACATGGAATTACATCAGATAGATGTAAAAACGGCTTTCCTTAATGATAATCTTGACGAAGAAATCTATATGGTACAACCAGAAGGTTATGTTGCTGAAGGCCAAGAGAAAAGAGTATGTAGACTTAGGAAGTCTATATATGGGCTAAAGCAAGCGTCAAGACAATGGAACATAAGATTTAATGAAGTAATATTGTCTTATGGTTTCAAAATGGTCAATGAGGATCATTGTGTTTACCTAAGAAAGGAAAAAAAGAAGGTTTGTCATTTTATCATTATATGTTGATGATATGCTAATAGCTGGAAGTGACATAAAGTGTGTGATAGAAGTCAAGAGTTGGCTTTCATCGTAATTTGACATAATAGATATGGGAGAAGTAGAGTACATCTTAGAAGTGAAGATCGTTAGAGACCGATCAAAAAGGCTCTTGGGTTTGTCTCAAGAAGCTTATATCACTAAGATGCTACAACACTTCAATATGTCAAATTGCAACATTGAACAGACGTCTATAGTGAGAGGTACTATCATGAGCAAAAGTATGTATCTCAAGACTCCCGAGGAAATAGCCGAGATGAAGAAAAAACCATATGTCAGTGCTATTGGTAGTTTGATGTACACTATGTTGTGTACTCGTCTTGATATAAGTTATGTTGTTGGCTTAGTTAGTCGTTTCCAGTCAAACCCAAGATCGAGACATTGGAAAGCGGTGAAAAGGATATTCAGATATCTCAAAGGAACATCGGATTATTGCCTCTGCCTCCAAGGATCAGATATGAGCCTAAGTGAATACACAGATGCAGATTGGGCAAGGAACCTTGATAACAGAAAATCCACATCTGGCTATGCCTTCTTGCTAAATGGTGGTGCCATCTCATGGAATAGCAAGAAGCAGGCTTGTGTAACCTTGTCGACAATGGAAGCTGAGTATGTGGCTTGTGCAGCGACTGTGCAAGAGGCTATCTGGATAAGAAGGTTCCTGAAGCATATGAAGATTGCTGATGATAGTGGGAATCCCATTACAGTGTACTGTGACAGTCAAGGTGCAATAGCTTTTTTCAAGGATTCCAAATATCACAACAAAGGCAAGCATATAGAAATTAAGCATAATTTTGTAAGGGATATTGTTGACAAGAAAAAGGTGATTCTTGAGTACATCCCTACACGAAATATACTTGCTGATCCTTTTACTAAGTCATTGACTAAAGAGTCATTTCACATGTTGTAACGACCCGCCTTCTACTAACTAGGCTGTAAGGTCGGACCGTCACAATATGCTGGGCTAAACTATATCCATGACCATTACTAAGTCTAGGTGCGGAAAACTGTACCAAATTAAACCTTTGCTAAACTAATACCATTTCTTTATTCTACATGTGCTAAGGGATGCAATCTAAGGTATACTTGGCATATCTTGCATCCCCTATGGTCAAGGAGCTGAACTACAAGGTCTCTTGGTCGAAACCCAACTTCCCAATCGATCCAGATTGAACTCAATCGATTGCAAGCTGTTGAATCGATCCGTGGATCGATTCCGATGGCTACTGTGCTCGGGTTAATATTCTGGATCGATCGGCTGATCGATCCAGACTGGCCAATCGATCCATTGATCGATTCCAGAGCTCTCTGTTTGCAGGAGCGATTTCCCCGATCGATCGAACGATCGATCCCCAAACTCTCTGTTCACGACAGAATGCGACTGGATCGATCGGCTGATCGATCCAGAAGCTTACTGTTCGCGGAACCAGGCTCCCAATCGATCCACTGATCGATTGGGGTTTCTGATTTCGTATCAGAAGTCTGATTTCAGCACTGTTTCGTGCCAAACTCACATACACAAGTTCTAAAATAACTGGAAAACATTCTAATAGCAAACAACTAACATTCTAAACATGGTTACTAACAAGCTAAGCAGATTTTCTATAATTTCATGCACTTAGATAACTAAATAAGCAAAGAGTAACATGATAAGAAAACACTAAGTTCTTAAATGTTCTAGTTCTTCCAAGGTCTTTATTCCAGGTTCCATCCACACACATCTTCATCGCATTGCCCTCCAGCCTCCGCTAGTCCATCCTTCCTTTACCTTTATCTACAGTATAAGGAAAGAGTATCTGTAAGCTTTCGCTTAGTAAGAAACCATCTACCTCACAAAACATGCATACGATGCAATTTATGCTTTGAAAACATGATATTTGAAACGTGTGCTGAGCATGCTAAAACATGGCATTCCAATATACAAAACATAGGAACCAAAATAAACTGATCATGGCTATAACTGAAATGTCAATAAGCAAGGACTAAAGTGAAACATACTGAGCTAAACTAAAGCTGAGCTAAAACTGATTTTAAAATATAATCGCCTACTGATTGTGAATTTGAAAGCTATTATCATACTAGATAAAAATACATAATCATGCTGCTGATGGGCTCGGCATCTGTACGTGCTATGCGCGCATCCCTAACTAAACCCGGGTTTGCAAGTCCTGAATTTAGTAGGGTTACTAGGTTATCTGAACCTAGGGACGACTATGGGAGCCCAACCCAATGGATATCTAATCCAGTGCAGTGCCACTGAGAAAGTAAAATACTGAACATAAGCTAATAATTCTTGTCTTGCTTTTACTAGGGTGTCTAACCCAGAACTAGGTTATCTGAACCTAGGGGCAACTGTGGGAGCCCACCCATTGGACGTCTAGTCCCATAAAAGCTGTAGCAGGATTAAATAAGCTGTAAAAATGCTTCTATTGCATTCATCTAAGCTATTAAAATACCTATGGTGGCATTTAACTGAGCTAAGCATTTAATCAAACGCTTGATGTGCGCTAATTCACACCCTATTACAGAAAATCTGCATACGGCTAAAACAATGCATACAAACATACGACTAGCTATTATACTGCAGGTGAGGGGTTTCTTACATCCTGCGCTAGATTTCCTTATGATCTGATCACTATATTTCTGGTGGAGAAGATCCCTTCGTCGATCTCCTCGCATCTACGTGTTCTTCTCGTGGAGAGGAGCGTCCTCGTGCCGGAGTTGTCGCCGGAAGGTGCTCTTGGAACCCTTGGGACGGAACCCTAGCCTCTCCTTGGCTTTGGCGTGAAGAGAGGGTGCGGGAGAAAGGGGTTCGGCGGTGAGGGTTTGAGAAGAGAAAGTTCCCGATGCAAAATAATAACTCCTCACTTAAAGTCCCTATTTATATTAAGTGGGTAATTCGGCCCAACTCAAATATAAATATAACTGATTCCCTTTCTTTTCAGCACGGCCCTGCTGGGTTCAATTGGTTACTAAAGCTATCTATAAGACATAGGGCCTCCTAGGTCTCGGGTTCGATTCCCGCGTAGGCTATTCTATGATTCTATTTATTTTTGCTACTTCTGCTACTCTAAAAATTTTGTAAAAATATCCTAAAATTCCAGAAAAATACTAAGATATTTCTAATAATTATTTTGAGAATTTTCGGGTGTTACAATCCCCCATACCTTATAAAAAGTTCGTCCTCGAACTTACAATAATTCTGGGTACTTCTGTCTCATACTAGCTTCTGTCTCCCAAGTTGCCTCTTCTGCGGTGTGATTTTGCCAAATGACTTTTACTAATGGTACCTCCTTGTTCCGCAATTTCTTAACTGCTCAGTCTATTATCTGAATAGGCCGACTGTCATAGCTGAGGTCTTCGCGGACTGGTACCGACTGGGGCTCAATCACCTGGGTGGCATCTGGGATATGCTTCTTCAGCATAGAGACATGAAATACATTATGGATGGCTGACATCTCCTGTGGTAGCTCTAGCTCATATGCTACTTTGCCAACTCTTCTAGTGATAAGGTATGGTCCCACATATCTGGGACTTAGTTTTCCCTTCTTCCCAAAACACATTACTCCCTTCATGGGAGCCACTTTGAGAAATACTGAATCCCCAACTGAAAACTCTAAGGGTCTGCGCCGTGTATCAGCATAGCTTTTCTGGCGGCTCTGAGCTATTTCTATCCTCTGGCGGATCTGCTGTATAGCTGCTGTGGTATCTGCTACTAGATCTGTCTGAAGTTCTAGTTCTTTCTGTTCACCACTTTCATACCAGCAGATTGGAGATCTACACCTCTGCCCATAGAGAGCCTCGTAAGGTGCCATACCGATAGTGGCCTGATAGCTATTGTTGTATGCAAATTCTGCTAAACTCAGATATTTGCACCAACTTCCTTTGAAGTCTAGGGCACATGCGCGGAGCATATCTTCGAGTACCTGATTTACTCGCTCCGTCTGACCATCTGTCTGAGGATGGAAAGCTGTGCTAAATTTCAACTTAGTGCCCAATGCTGACTGTACACACTCCCAGAAGTGTGATGTGAATCTACTATCCCTGTCTGAAATAATGGTCCGTGGAACTCCATGCAGTCTAACGATCTCCTTGAGATACAACTGAGCTAGCTGTTCCATGGAGTAGGATATCTTGATAGCTAAGAAGTGGGCTGATTTAGTCAATCTGTCGACTATTACCCAGATGGTATCAAAACCATTCGTGATTCTGGGTAAGCCCACTATGAAATCCATAGAAATGTCTTCCCACTTCCATTCTGGGATCTGAATAGGCTGCAGAACTCCTCCTGGTCTCTGATGTTCTGCCTTGACCCTCTGACAGGTCAGACAGGTGCTAACATATCTAGCGATGTCTCTTTTCATCCCGGGCCACCAAAAACGTTTCTTCAAGTCCTGGTACATCTTGGTGGAACCTGGATGCATCGCATAAGGAGTCCTGTGAGCCTCATATAAAATCTTCCTCTTTAGTTCCTCCTGATCTGGAACACAGAGTCTGTCACCGAAGTATAATACCCCACTATCGGACACTCTGAATTCTCCACCTTCTGATTCTGCTAACCCTTGCTTGGTTTTCTGAATTTCAGGATCCTGCTCCTGAGCTGTCTGAATCTCACCAAGCAGGTTAGATACTAATGTCATAGTAGAGAGCTGTCCCACTATAAGTTCGAGACCAAAATCTGTGATCTCTTTCTGTAGGGGCGGTGACATGGCTGCTAGGGATAGTAAGGTAGCATCGGACTTCCTGCTAAGTGCGTCTGCCACCTTATTGGCTTTTCCTGGATGGTAGAGGATATCTATGTCATAATCTTTGACCAGCTCAAGCCATCTACGCTGTCGCATATTCAGATCCTTCTGAGTGAAGAAGTACTTCAGACTCTGATGATCTGTATACACTCTGCACTGAGCTCCATACAAGTAGTGTCTCCAAATTTTAAGGGCGAACACCACTGCTGCAAGCTCAAGGTCATGAGTAGGGTAATTCTTCTCATATTCCTTGAGTTGTCTAGAGGCATAGGTGATCACCTTACCTTCTTGCATCAGTACTGCTCCTAGTCCCAACTTAGAGGCATCACTGTAAATATCAAAGCTGTCGGTGTTGGCTGGTAGAGTCAAAATGGGAGCACTGATCAATCTCCTCTTTAACTTGCTGAAGCTATTCTCACAGTCCTCTGTCCACTGAAATTTTCTGTTCTTTCTGGTAAGAGCTGTCAGTGGGGAGGCTATTCTGGAGAAATCCTCTACAAACTTTCTGTAATAACCTGCTAATCCCAAAAAGCTCCTGATCTCACTGTCATTCTTGGGTCTTTTCCAATTACTCACAGCTTCTATTTTACTGGGGTCTACTATGATACCATCCTTTGAGATGATGTGACCCAGGAAGGACACCTGATCTAACCAAAATTCACATTTCGTGAACTTGGCGTACAGCTGGTTCTGCTGAAGGGTCTGCAATACTATTCTCAGGTGTTCTGCGTGTTCTTCCTTAGTTCCTGAATAGATAAGAATGTCATCGATAAACACAATAACAAATCTATCTAGGTAGTCCCTGAATACTCTATTCATGAGGTCCATGAAAGTAGCTGGAGCATTTGTCACGCCAAAGGGCATGACTACGAACTCGTAGTGTCCGTATCTAGTCCTGGATGTTGTCTTGGGTATATCCCCTTCTTTAACTTTCACCTGATGATAACCTGATCTGAGGTCTATCTTAGAGAACACTGCTGCTCCCTTTAGCTGATCGAACATGTCATCTATTCTGGGAAGAGGATACCTATTCTTGATGGTGACTTGGTTCAGTGCCCGACAGTCTATGCATAGGCGCATGCTCCCGTCCTTCTTCTTCACGAACAATACAGGCGCTCCCCATGGTGAGTGACTAGGGTGTATGAAACCTTTGTCAAACAGCTCCTGTAATTGCTCCTGAAGTTCCTTCAGTTTTGCTGAAGCCATGCGGTACGGTGCTTTGGAGATAGGATTTGTACCGGGAATGAGCTCTATCTCAAATTCAATCTCCCTGTCTGGTGCTAGGCCTGGTAACTCTTCAGGGAAGACTGCTGGGTAGTCACATACGACTCGGACCTCTGCTAGATGTTGGTCCTTGTCCTGACTGGCATTGACTACATGCGCTAAAAATCCCGTACATCCTGAATCCAACAATTTCTGTGCTTTCAGAGCTGAGATAAATTTCGCTTTTCTCTTTGGTTCTCCATTATACTCAAATTGTACTCCTGCTTCAGGTTGGAATATGACTTTCTGTTTACGACACTCGATAGAGGCACTGTATCTGATTAGGAAGTCCATTCCAAATATGACATCGTAATCAGTCATATCTAGCACTATCAGATCACAAAAGAGTTCTCTGTCTGCTATAATGACTGGCACTGCTCTAAGCCAGTGCGTGGATGTCATAATTTCTCCTGAAGGTAGTGTTGTCAAAAACTGACCACGGAATACCTCTGGGGGTATCGCTAACTTTTCGGAAAACGTCCTGGATATATAAGAATGGGTTGCCCCAGTATCGAATAAGATAGTTGTACATTGCTGTAAAATACTAATCTGACCTGTAACAACTGTCGAGGCATTCGCTACGTCTTCTCTGGTTAAGGAGTAGATCCTTGCATTCGTCATAGCTGGAGGGGCTTCTAGTCTGCCCTGGCTGATGTGTGGACCATCTAAAACGGCCTACATATGATATAGCTGTGCTAGCTGGCCTCCATACTGTATCGGTTTTGAGGAAGACTTGTCTTATTCGGGCATTGCTTAGTCATATTCCCTTCTTGTCCACATTCAAAATATCCTCGTGCGCCCTTGCGACAAACTCCTGGGTGAAATTTCCCACAAGTAGCACATTTGGGATAACTAGGCTGTTTGCTGGCTGGTCCTCCCTTTGGGTAACTCCCTGGTTTGCGTTTGTTGCTGGAGTTCCCTTTCCAGTTAGAGCTGTGGCCTTGTTGTTTTTGAGTACCTGCGCCTCCTTATCCTTTGGACTCTGAGAGAACTTGCTTCTGCTGCTTGATATTGTTCTGGTAGTGCTCGGTGGTCAGAGCACTGCTGACTAGTTCTTCGGTGGTTTGCGACCTATGAATGCCGCTAGCCACGTTCATTGCTATTTCCGGCCTTAGCATTTTGAGCATCAACCGAACTCGTTCTTTTTCTGTGCTGACTAGTTCGGGGCATAGACGAGCCAGTCTATTGAATTTCTTCACGGCTTCCTCAACTGATAGGTTGCCCTGACGAAACTCAGTGAACTCGTCGTAGTGGCGATTTGTGACCCGCATGTGAAAGAACTCCTCAAAGAAATCTTTCTCGAAGTTAGCCCATGTCATCTGGTCCACTGGGCGCTTCACTCTAATTCTCTCCAACCACATACGTGCATCTCCTGTCAAGCAGAAGGAGGCACACTGTCACGCCCCCAAAGGAGTCCCTGTCCGAAGAAATTTCGGCAGCATCTCCCCTGTACGGGTGACAATCTGAAACATTACTACATACAAAGTATACATAGCCACATACGGCTGGAATATATACACAATAGAAACAACATAACCACGCAATTTAATATACTCAGCCTACCCGGCTGGACAAGAATGAAATGACACACAACCACACAAAATGATAACAGCCCACACGGCTAGAACACAATAAATGCAGCGGAAAACACAAAATAATACGAATGTAAGATCAACAACGGCGCTAACAAAATACTTGCAACCACCAAACTAGACTCCAAAAATCCACAGTGACTTGTTCAAAAGCAAAATACGCAAAATTAATATACCACCCAAACAGTGACAAAACCCAAAAATAAAACGATCCTCGAGTTTGACGAGGGACCGGCAGCCGAGACTCTCCAAGCATCCTTGACTCATCTATCTGTTACCTGGCGAAAGGAAACAAATTTGCGAGGTGGTGAGTATTGGAACTCAGCGGGTATAGAAAAGATAGTGCATGAACATAATCAACCAATAGAGAATACCCAAAAGGAATACAGTCTCATAAGAGAATAGCAGATACAAAAAAAATAAAACCACGATAAAGGTTCATACCTGGAACCATATCCTAAGCTAGATATAGAAAGTCAGAAATGGTACTAATCTATTACAGTACTTCTCATAACTACAGAGGTAACGTGTAAGGTATATAAACATTTCCAATTAATAAACCAAGGTTTAACCTCCTACAACGTGAGCATATCTCAACATAAGACAGCATATCAGCATAAGTGAACAACAGCAAAAAGCAACGACAACATAAATATACCACATCGGCATAAGAAAGCAATAATAACATAAGTAAACAGCAGCAGCCAAATCAGGCATAATAACAGCGTATGCATGGATGGTCATCCCGCCCACCTCTCTACACCATGACCCCTGTATGGTCGAGAGGCCGGATCAATGACAACTGTACCACCCAAAGGCCGCCACTCCCACGAGTGACCGGATGGACAGGTGCTGAGTAGCTAACTAGCTACACAGCGAAGGGGGTCCCTGCTGCTCGTACTCCAGCTACCACTCACACGAGTGGCCGAGTGCGGCACGACAGGACAAGCGACATCAACTCCAGCTACCACTCCCTCGAGTGGCCGAGGATGCGGCATGCATGCAATGACATGATGCGAACAATGCAACAGTCATCATATATATATAAGCAGAAACGAGTATGCTACATGAAGCCAGCATGCTCAATATCGTACATAATAAGCAACAGTCAAAACATACAAACATGGTATCTATTATCTGCTACTGATCATGGACAATAACAAGAGACTGTATAGATATGGAACGAATTTCTCAAAGATTGCGTGGAAGTATCAAGCGCAGGAAAGTAAGAGTGGAGTCAAGGTAAACAGTCCCTATCCCAAAATAATTCATGCACTAAGGTCAAAGTACTAAAAGAAAATAAAGCAAGAAGTACCCGCCTTTATACGTATATCGTGTCCAAATCATCTTCTAGTCCGTGAAATCGCATCGAGCTCAAATCCTATAATTATATGATATAGGAAATTTAAGAATCTATTAATCAATAATTAAACCCTATTGATTAATTAATCAACTTATTAATTTATTCCTCTATCTATTGATTAATTAAATCAATCTATTAATTAATCAATTAAATAACTTATCTATCACAATCGATTAACCCAATTAACGAATCAAGTACTATTCTGTAATCAAAATTACTAATCAATTCATAGATTAGTTGAGTTAAGACACTTACCGTAACCTAACATGAAATAATAAACTTGATACCTCATTAGCTACTTCTTCTTCCTCGGCAGCGAGGCGACACACAGTGCCGACATCCATTACAGTTGGCAAAAGCTCGAGTGAGCAGTTGTGGTTGGCGGCGTCCTCGACGAGGACAGGGAAGACCGACGGGGCTATGGGGCTACTCGCGTTGGTGACGGGGTAGGAACAACAGTGGTCGCCGGTCAGCAAAGGAACAGACGCAACGCCTACGTCAGCCGATAGCGTGGCTAAGGAGTGGTGTCGGCGGTCAGGCGCACATGTACTGCTATGGGCAGAACAGGGGCTGGCGAAGTCCGACGATGGCATCCGATGAGCAGGACGATGGCTATAACAAGCTGCGGTGTGGTGGCAAATGGAAGGCGACACAGTGGCTCGAGGCTGCGGCAGCCCACCGAAATGTGCAGCAGGGGTGTCATCGCACAGCGTCGTCGACGATGGCAGCGTAGTCGCACGACGGCAGATGGGAGGTCAGCACCAGGAACAAAGGAGACGCGGAGGAGGCAGTCACGCGGAGGCACAACGATCGCACAGGTGATCGCGGCTGCTGCTCTCAATGGCTGGAGGATGGGTTCTTCGGCGAATGGCAGGAAACGCGATGGTGGTCGGGCGCCGTCAAGCGCACAGCGCCGTGTGCGTCGCGAGGAGGAAGCGACGATAATAATTCCCTTTTTTTCTCAACTTAGGGTTTAATAAAGAAAAACCTAACCTTATAATCAATCAACTCCTCGTTTAAATGGATATTTTAAACAGGCTTTTCTTTTACCCCCATAAAAACTAAAATAATTTCTATAAAATCCATAAAAATTCTAATAAATTCTATAAATGCATATCATATTAATTTCGGATAGATTATCCACTAAAATATATTTCTTTTCCTTAAAATAGTCTATTTATGTTAAATTTTAATTATTTACATATTTATCTATATTTTTTGTTGTATTACATTCTCCCCCACTAATAAAAATTTGGTCCCCAAATTTACTACTTAACTCAGGGATCCTCATCTAAGGATAACAACCAAATAACACACCCAAATACTAATCCATCATAGTGTCATGATCAAATCCTTAACCGAAAAGGATGCTTCTGTGGGTTATGGACTCATCTTGCTTCCACTGCGCCACTCTGATATTCTGCCTTCACTTGTTGACACACAGTGAATCAGACTTCAAAGTTTACAATATCATCCTCTGCATTTTCCCTTTCCATAATTGATATATATATAGGGAGCCTTAGACCTATGAAAGAGTACGTTGGTCTCCTACTGATCAAGCTAATAAGAGTAAATCAGTCCTCTACTAACCAAACCAACGCAAGTAAACCGATACTCTATACATCGGGTCCATAAAAATATCTAGGGCACTGTCAACCTAAATAGCAATATCAAGGACTCCTCATGTCCGTACAACAAACATACCCAAACATAAGATCACTGGCACAAAGTTTGTAATCTCACCTTCAACTAAAATCACCAACTCCACAAATATCAAGTCTTTATACTCTTTAAGTTACTATCAACATCAAAGACTAAATAATAGACCATCAAGTCTAATATCCACTAATAGATCATCAAAAGATAACATATCACTATATCTCATCTAACCAATGACTAACACATCACAAATGATACATGGTATAAACACATGGTACAAACAACTAAACAAGTACATATGGTATAAACAACCACCCAAGTACTAATAAATATGTATGATAATAATTTACAAACATACCTCCTATAGCTTGGAGATGTCCTGCCGCTGCCTGGTTCCAAAACTCAAAAGTTACATTGAGGAATCGAAGCCAAATCGAAATCTCAAAGAAATAAAACCCAGAACATGGAATCAATTCGAAAAATCATAAATCAAAACAAGATCGAAACTGCTCTGATACCATAAAATTGGTATCAGATCAACTAAAAAATCCAAAATACTAGAAACAAATCGTAGAATCTGACACATAAAAATAGGCATCGCAACTTGGCTCTGATACCATAAAATTGTCACGCCCCCAAAGGAGTTCCTGTCCGAAGAAATTTCGGCAGCATCTCCCCTGTATGGGTGACAATCTGAAACATTACTACATACAAAGTATACACAGCCACATACGGCTGGAATATATACACAATAGAAACAACATAACCACGTAATTAAATATACTCTGCCTACCCGGCTGGACAAGAATGAAATGACACACAACCACGCAAAATGATAACAGCCCACACGGTTGGAACACAATAAATGCAGCGGAAAACACAAAATAATACGAACGTAAGACCAACAACGACACTAACAAAATACTTGCAACTACCAAACTAGACTCCAAAAATCCACAGTGACTTGTTCAAAAGCAAAATACGCAAAATTAATATACCACCCAAACAGTGACAAAACCCAAAAATAAAACGATCCTCGAGTGTGACGAGGGATCGGCAGCCGAGACTCTCCAAGCATCCCTGACTCATCTATCTGTTACCTGGCGAAAGGAAACAAATTTGTGAGGTGGTGAGTATTGAAACTCAGCGGGTATAGAAAAGATAGTGCATGAACATAATCAACCAATAGAGAATACCCAAAAGGAATACAGTCTCATAAGAGAATAGCAGATACAAAAAAAAAAAAACCACGATAAAGGTTCATACCAGGAACCATATCCTAAGCTAGATATAGAAAGTCAGAAATGGTACTAATCAGCTACAGTACTTCTCATAACTACAGAGGTAACGTGTAAGGTATATAAACATTTCCAATTAATAAACCAAGGTTTAACCACCTACAACATTAGCATATCTCAACATAAGACAGCATATCAGCATAAGTGAACAACAGCAAAAAGCAATGACAACATAAATATACCACATCAGCATAAGTAAGCAATAATGACATAAGTAAACAGCAGCAGCCAAAGCAGGCATAATAATGTTGGATCGAGATCACGCTAGAGGGGGGGTGAATAGCGCTCGTGGCTAAATCTTAGGTATCGGAATCGAAAACAGCATTAGAGTAATTAAAGCAGCGGAAAAAATAAGCAAGCACACAAGAACACAGGTCGATTTTACTTCGTTCGGAACCTAAGGCGACTCCTACTCGAAGGCCCGCGATCCTTGATCGCTTCCGGTGGGCAACAACTATAAGCTCAATTATTACAAACTAAGTATTACAAGAGATGCGATAAAAGAAATCTATACCGATGACGAAAACGAGAAATCTCGGAGCTCTGGGTCGCCGGAGACTTGTAGTAGCACTTCCGGGAGTCTTTCGGAGTAGCACGTTGAGTAAAGAAGACTTGGAACATGTTAGTTTGAGCTGCTGGTCGAACCCCCTTTATAAACAGTGTTCAAGGTGCCTTAAACAAGCTCCAAGGCGCCTTAAACCTGAATTTTATCCCGATTTGCTCGCTGGGATAATCTTTTGACTACCGCGACCTAAAGGCGCCTTAAACCCATTCAAGGAGCCTCCAAGCTGTCTAAGGCGCCTTAAACCCCTCCGAGGCGCCTTAAGCCTGCTCCTCGTGCCAGCTCAGGATTTTGAACCTGAGGCGCCTCCAAGCCCCATGGAGGCGCCTCGGACACTATTCATCCGAGGAAAATCATCGTTATTTTGTACCTGCAAGATATGTTAGTCCCAAACAACATCCTGCAACACAAAGTTAGCACAAAATAACATCATGGATAATAAAGAATATTTAAGACAGTCTCCGGACTGTTCGGGTCTGACTTCGGATTTCCAACCGGAAACCCTAGGTCGACCCGACGCCTACTGTTCCCTCTACGAGGAACGCGTCCTCACCTACTCCACTCAGGAGATTTACCTGTTGCCAGTACGATCCTCCAGATCGACTGGACTTTTGCTCAGCACTCGATACTTCCGGACTTTCTGCTGGACATCCGCTTCCCGGCTAGTCCAGTCTTTCACCTGGCTCGCGACACCAGGACTTTCCACCTAGGGTTACCACCCCCTAGGACTTTTTGCCTGAAGTCATCGACCTGTCAAGACTTTTCGCATAGGGTTACCACCCCCTATGACCTAGGGTTACCACCCCCTAGGGTTTTATTCCTTTGCCTAACCGCAGTTAGGACTTTCCTGAAATCCTCAAGTAGACTTGTTAGAATATAAAACATCTTAACTTTGAATTCTTTGCCATTATCAAAACATGAGTTCGATCGTCGGATGCTTCCCGCACCAACAATCTCCCCCTTTTTTATTATGGCAACTCAAATTCAAAGTTAAGTAATCCAGAAAATAAATCACCATTTAATACAGGCAAATTTGCTAATTACAAATTTTGCTAAAACTCTATGCTCCCCCTTAACTGTTGAATTTTACACTGTCCCCCTTTGCCATATATCAAAAAAACAATAGACTAGATATTTCTTAGTTAAGTGCAAAGATAGATTTTAAAGTTAGTTAGGCTCAGTAAGGATGTGAATATTAAGATTGTAATGTTGCATAGATGGAAGTATTGATAGTAAACTTAAGTTTGGATAATATTTTAAATTTGGTTTAGGTTCAAATTCAGTTGGCTCTTAAGTCCAAGCATGAGTTATAATCAGTTAACTTACTAGGTATCAGAGCCCTGAAGTTCAAAACATTCTTAACTAAAAAATTGAGTATCCTTTATCAACTGTCTAACCTTTAGTTACTTGCTGATTGTCTACAGGATAGTAGCTTTCACTTGGTTAGTCAAGTTAAGTTACTTTGGTCTAGATAGACTTGACTAGAGCTGGAGGGCTTAACTTGATTAATGTATATTGCGTATTTAACTCCCAGACTCATATTGATGCACAGATATAAGCATTCTTGAGTCCAGGCTATACCCTATGCATCTCACGCCGTTCTATGTTTTTCAATCACAATCAAGGTATACCTAGGTGCTTGTGAGATGCTCTGGCTTAATTCTAGGGGAACATGATTTCTAGGGGGGAAAGCCTAGGCTATTTCCAAAATTTTGAAAAATCTAAGAAAATTTAGAAAAATTATTTTTCCTAAATTTTGAAAAATGACAAGTAAACTTAGAATGTGTGAAATTGACTAAACATGTAAGTAAGTACATAACCCTTGAAGGAAGTCTAACAAAATGAATAGGTAGTGCAGGTGCTCATAGTACAATGTATAAAATAGTCATGTCAAATAGCTGGATCATCCATGTGAGGAGCATCAACTGGAGGGTCATCAGTGAAAGGTGGTGCATGGGGATGCTCGGGTGTTGGCTGACCCAAACGTCGTATCTCATCATGAAGAGATGTAAATCCAGCGGCCATCTCAGATCGAATAGTGAGAACTATCCGTCGTGTCTGAATGGACTCGACCTCGAGTCGAGCAAGTCTGTCCTCGACGGAGAGTGATGTAGATGTCGAAGGTCCAGCTGAGGTGGAAGGTCTGGCAGATGGGGAGGGATCTGAGAAAAGAGCCTCGGCTAAGAAATCAGCCCACTCCTCTCCCTCACCTGGTATATCCTCGGCTGCTGGAGCGATAGGGGCAGCTGCTGGCTATGGGCGTCCTGTCCAGGCTAGAAATCCATCAGCTGTGATATCAGCACCGACTAGTCTACAACTACGGGATCCTAGCTCGTCATATATAGTGAGGGGAATGACTGTTCCCCTGGTCACATCTATACCCTCTATACTCGAAAAGAAGTGTATCAGAATATGACAGTAGGGCATGTGTACTGTCCTGGAGGTGACTGTCCCAGATGCACAGATAATGTTCTGAAACATATGCAAGGCTATATCGATGTCAAATCGATGACACAAGGCGTACAGGAAAAAGGAGTGTGAAGGTCTCATCTTCGGGACATCCCGAGATGAGATCGGCAAAATACATGCTGTCAGGACCCTATACATCACATAGTCTTGAACCCGAAGAGAGACTGACTTAAACTCAGTCAGGCCAGCAGGTCTCTCTTCCCCAAAGAAATACGTGTAGATAGTATCTAACGTAATGTGGGAGTAAGGATCGCCAAATGGCAGGTCCCTACTGGGGTAGCATAAGAAGGTAGACTCTGAAGCCCTAAGTGTTAGGGTGGTGCGTAGCAGGGTGGGAGTCAGCTCAATGTCAACGCCAGCAACTCTAGTGGAGTATATATTATCATCAACCCTCTCAAGGTTGTGATAAAACTGTGCACATAACTCCTGGTTTACTGTATCAGTGCAGTAAACCAATTGGTCCAGTTGATAGTACTCTATCATTTGGATAGATGGCTGACAAAACTGGGTATAAAAGGTCCTATTTACATATCTAGGTTTGACTGGTTCAAAAACATAGTTAGCAAAGGTCTCCTTAAGATGTATAGTGGGAAATCTGATATCTCCTGATGGAATTCTAACTGGATTAGGGTCAACGTGTCAGCGCTTCTTATTTTCAAAGATTTTGCACGAAATTGACAGAAATAAGCAGAAATATTGTAGAAAACATGAACAGGAAGGCTTGAGATTATACCTAGGAGGCATTGCCAAGTGTAGAGGGAAGATTAAATGGGATGAAGGCGCCTTGGTTGCTCGAATCTACACGCGGAGGTTATGCTCGGCGTCGGCAGAAAAACGAACAGAAGGATTCTGTTCGTTTTCTAATGCTGGAAACTGAAGGCGCCTTAAGCGTGTTTAAGGCGCCTTGAGTAGGTTTAGGAGGCGCCTCGGATTGATCCGAGGCGCCTTAAGGTGATGCGGCGGGAATTTTCCCGCCGCTCTTTGAGGCACCTTCCAGTTATGGGAGGCGCCTCCAGGAGGCGCCCTACCCTTTTATATATATAAGTATAAATTTAAGAAGATATAAAATATTAAAAAGGTTTTAAGGTTTAATGGATTTTGAAAAAAAAATGATTTTGAAATTTAAGTTTTTAAAACAATTTTGAAATTTAAGTTTTTGAAATTTAAGTTTTTAAAACAATTTTGAAATTTAAGTTTTTTAAAACAATTTTGAAATAGGTTTTAAGACAATTTTGAAATTTAAGTTTTTTAAACAATTTTGAAATAGGTTTTAAAACAATTTTAAAATTTAAGTTTTTAAAACAATTTTGAAATTTAAGTTTTTAAAATAATTTTGAAATAGGTTTTAAAACAATTTTGAAATTTAAGTTTTTAAAAATAATTTTGAAATAAGCTTTTAAAACAATTTAGAAATTTAAGTTTTTAAAAGAATTTTGAAATTTAAGTTTTTAAAATAATTTTGAAATAAGTTTTTAAAACAATTTTGAAATTTAAGTTTTTAAAACAATTTTAAAATTTAAGTTTTTAAAACAATTTTGAAATTTAAGTTTTTAAAATAATTTTGAAATAGGTTTTTAAAACAATTTTGAAGTTTACGTTTTAAAAATAATTTTGAAATAGGTTTTAAAACAATTTTGAAATTTAAGTTTTTAAAATAATTTTGAAATAGGTTTTAAAACAATTTTGAAATTTAAGTTTTTAAAACAATTTTGAAATTTAAGTTTTTAAAATAATTTTGAAATAAGTTTTAAAACAATTTTGAAATAGGTTTTAAAACAATTTTGAAATTTAAGTTTTTAAAACAATTTTGAAATTTAAGTTTTTAAAACAATTTTGAAATTTATGTTTTTAAAACAATTTTGAAATTTAAGTTTTTAAAATAGTTTTGAAATAGGTTTTAAAACAATTTTGAAATTTAAGTTTTTAAAATAATTTTGAAATAAGATTTTAAAACAATTTTGAAATTTAAGTTTTTAAAACAATTTTGAAATTTAAGTTTTTAAAATAATTTTGAAGTTTAAGTTTTTATAATAATTTTGAAATAGGTTTTAAAACAATTTTGAAATTTAAGTTTTTTTTTAAATAATTAGTCATCTCACTCAATCTAGATTGTCAATCAGGGAATCCTATAATTGTTGTGAGATGAATTATTGTTGAATTTAAGAGTCTGGTTTAACTTTGTGTTAGATTCAGGTTTAGCTTTGGGTTCAACAAGTAAACATTCTTTGGATAAACTTCTGGGCTATGGTGAGTCACTCGGAGCTCATTAAAGTAACCATGCCATCGAGGTTTTTCAAATAGTCCTACCCATTGAACTTAATACTACTCCTTGGTCTAACTAGTTAGGATCCATTTAAGGGTAGATTCGGTCAGTTCCACTTGGTCAAATGCACCAAGTTGAAGCCATATCTTCCTAGACATGCGATGCCCAAGTTTTCCTAACGTACTATCATCCAAAAACTTCACCAGTACTGTGGGTCAAGTTAAACCTAGCCCTTTTTAAACTAGCCTTAATTACCTTGCCGGGTAATCTACTCTTGTTTTACCCATTTCGGGTAAATTAGGTTCAGTTACCCTGTCGGGTAGTTCAGTTAGAGGTGCCAGCTAGTTTGGATCCACCATCTATTTTTGAATTTTGAATTTAGAATTTTAATTTCAAATTTTTAATTTTGATTTTGAATTTTGAATTTAATTTCGAATTTTTTAATTTTGATTTTAAATTTTGAATTTAATTTTTAATTTTGATTTTGAATTTTGAATTTAATTTCAAATTAATATCGTTTTCCTTTTAGCTTTCCCTGGATCATAGCCTAGATTTGGTCTATCGAGGTAGTGTATTTGATCCTTCGGAACCCAGTATTGGCCAAGTTCAACTTGATTGATTAATTTAGACTTGGAGACCCATGCTTGGACTAGTTTACTACCTTGTTTGTTTATTAAAGATAAATAAGATCTATATTTCTTTTTACTTTTATATCCCAGTCCAGTTTTGTTGTAGACGGTTCTTTGTGTTCCAAGAATTAGGTCCAAATTCTTGGATCCCAGAGAAAACCGTTCTAACATATTTTTTAAGTCTTTTACCTGATTTTTCAAGCTAGAGTTTTCTTCCTCAAGTTTTTGAACTTGAGTTGAATTTCCAGTTTGAACTTGATCAAGTAAGGAATTAGTGTTTGACACTTCTTTAAGGATAGCTACTTCCTTTAGAAGTGATTTAATCCTAAGGTTTGATTTAGCTAGTTTGCGAAGTAAGTAATTAACTAAATTGTTAAGCCTTGGAATACTTACATTGGATTCTGGCCCTTCTGAAACGGATGCGGATCCGTGGCTTTGCTCGGACTCAGCTTCTGACTCGCTCTCGATGATATGGTCCCAGGCCATCAGTGCTAGTAGACTTGTTTGATCAATTTCATTATCGTCGTCCTCTGAAGAAGATTCGTCCCAAGTTGCTTTCAGGGCCTTCTTTATTCTTTGCTTTTTGGCCTCCTTTTGGTTGGGACAGTTGGCTTTGATATGCCTCTTCTGGTTGCACCCGTAACAAGTGACTTCGAATTTTACCTTTGAGTTCGGTTGGACATCCCTGGACTGAACTGCCTTCTTCAGATCTTTCTTGTTGAAGCTCTTCTTCTTCTTGTAGAGCTTCTTCACAAGGTTCACGAGTTCGCTGGTCAGTTCATCCTCTGAATCTTCTGAGTCAGATTCGTCTTCTGATTCCGATTCAATTTTTCGCCGTACTCTTGATTCTCGTGTTCGACTCGTACCTACAACCAAAGCAATACCCTTCTCGGATGGCTGTGCATTAGTTTGTTCATGAAGTTCAAATTCAGAAAATAACTCGTCTAACTTTAAAGAAGATAAATCTTTGGAAACCTTGTAGGCATCTACCATTGATGCCCACAACGGACTCCTTGGAAAAGAATTTAATACGTACCTTATTACGTCCCGATTTTCGACTCTCTGTCCAATTGCATGAAGAGAGTTGAGAATATCCTGGATGCGCGCGTGCAGCTGGCTTGCCGTCTCACCTTCCTGCATTTTTAAATTATACAATTTATTAAATAATAAATCTCGCTTACTTACCTTGGTTTCCGAGGTGCCCTCGTGAAGTTCGATCAGTTTCTCCCAGAGTTCCTTTGCGGTTGAAAAGGGACCGACTCTGTTGAGCTCCTCCTTGGTAAGACCGCACTGGATGGTGCAGGTAGCTTTGGCGTCGGCTTCCACCTTTTTGATGAAGGCTGGCTCCCAGTTCTCACAGGATGTAGGCTTACCGTCTGTATCAGTTGGTAGTTGAAGTCCTGTCTTGACTATCATCCAGGTGTCGAACTGGATCTTCAGATATATCTCCATTCTCCCCTTCCAGTATCCGAAGTCTTCTCCGGAAAATAGTGGGGGACAAACAGTGCTATATCCTTCTTATTGAGTCATTTTAGACCTAGATAAGCAAAAACAGAAAGATCTATTCCAAGACTATGTCTTGGATTAGTAGTGCGGGAGGAAAAAATAACGAGCTCAAATGGTATTGACCAACTTTGAGCAACACTGATTAAAAAAAATTAGAACTTTAGCTAATTAGCTAATTTCTAATTGACTCCGAAACAAAATACCACGAAAAAACGTTTTGAATGGTGGTTGCACCAGTTCAAAACAACCCCGCTCTGATACCAATTGTTGGATCGAGATCGCGCTAGAGGGGGGGTGAATAGCGCTCGTGGCTAAATCGTACGTATCGGAATCGAAAACAGCGTTAGAGTAATTAAAGTAGTGGAAAAAATAAGCAAGCACACAAGAACATAGGTCGATATTACTTCGTTCGGAGCCTAAGGCGACTCCTACTCGAAGGCCCGCGATCCTTGATCGCTTCCGGTGGGCAACAACTATAAGCTCGATTATTACAAACTAAGTATTACAAGAGATGCGATAAAAGAAATCTATACCGACGACGAAAACGAGAAATCTCGGAGCTCTGGGTCAACGGAGACTTGTAGCAGCACTTCCGGGAGTCTTTCGGAGTAGCACGTTGAGTAAAGAAGACTTGGAACACGTTAGTTTGAGCTGCTGGTCGAACTTCCTTTATAAACAGTGTTCAAGGCGCCTTAAACAAGCTCCAAGGCGCCTTAAACCTGAATTTTATCCCGATCTGCTCGCTGGGATAATCTTTTGACTGCCACGACCTGAAGGAGCCTTAAACCCATTCAAGGCGCCTCCAAGCTGTCTAAGGCGCCTTAAACCCCTCCGAGGCGCCTTAAGCCTGCTCCTCGCGCCAGCTCAGGATTTTGAACCCGAGGCACCTCTAAGCCCCATGGAGGTGCCTCAGACACTGTTCATCCGAGGAAAATCATCGTTATTTTGTACCTGCAAGATATGTTAGTCCCTAACAACATCCTGCAACACAAAGTTAGCACAAAATAACATCATGGATAATAAAGAATATTTAAGACAGTCTCCGGACTATCCGGGTCTGACTTCGGATTTCCAACCGGAAACCCTAGGTCAACCCGACGCCTACTGTTCCCTCTACGAGGAACACGTCCTCACCTACTCCACTCAGGAGATTTACCTGTTGCCAGTACGATCCTCCAGATCGACTGGACTTTTGCTCAGCACTTGATACTTCCGGACTTTCTGCTGGACATCCGCTTCCCGGCTAGTCCAGTCTTTCATCTGGCTCGCGACACCAGGACATTCCACCTAGGGTTACCACCCCCTAGGACTTTTTGCCTGAAGTCATCGACCTGCCAAGACTTTCCGCATAGGGTTACCACCCCCTATGACCTAGGGTTACCACCCCCTAGGGTTTTATTCCTGTGCCTAACCGCAGTTAGGACTTTCCTGAAATCCTCAAGTAGACTTGTTAGAATACAAAACATCTTAACTTTGAATTCTTTGCCATTATCAAAACACGAGTTCGATCGTCGGATGCTTCCCGCACCAACAAATAACAGCGTATGCAAGGATGGTCACCCCGCCCACCTCTCTGCACCATGACCCCTGTATGGTCGAGAGGCCGGATCAATGACAACTGTACCACCCAAAGGCCGCCACTCCCACGAGTGACCGGATGGACAGGTGCTGAGTAGCTAACTAGCTACACAGCGAAGGGGGTCCCTGCTGCTCGTACTCCAACTACCACTCACCCGAGTGGCCGAGTGCGACACGACAGGACAAGCGACATCAACAACAGCTACCACTCCCTCGAGTGGCCGAGGATGCGGCATGCATGCAATGACATGATGCGAACAATGCAACAGTCATCATATATATATAAGCATAAACGGGTATGCTACATGAAGCCAGCATGCTCAATATCGTACATAATAAGCAACAGTCAAAACATACAAACATAGTATCTATTATCTGCTACTGATCATGGACAACAACAAGAGACTGTATAGATATGGAACGAATTTCTCAAAGATTGCGTGGAAGTATCAAGCGTAGGAAAGTAAGAGTGGAGTAAAGGTAAACAGTCCTTATCCCAAAATAATTCATGCACTAAGGTCAAAGTACTAAAAGAAAACAAAGCAATAAGTACCCGCCTTTATACGTAGATCGTGTCCAAATCATCTTCTAGTCCGTGAAATTGCATCGAGCTCAAATCCTATAATTATATGATATAGGAAATTTAAGAATCTATTAATCAATAATTAAACCCTATTGATTAATTAATCAACTTATTAATTTATTCCTCTATCTATTGATTAATTAAATCAATCTATTAATTAATCAATTAAATAACTTATCTATCACAATCGATTAACCCAATTAACGAATCAAGTACTATTCTGTAATCAAAATTACTAATCAATTCATAGATTAGTTGAGTTAAGACACTTACCGTAACCTAACATGAAATAATAAACTTGATACCTCATTAGCTACTTCTTCCTCGGCAGCGAGGCGACACACAGTGCCGACATCCATTACAGTTGGCAAAAGCTCGAGTGAGCAGCTGTGGTTGGCGGCGTCCTCGACGAGGACAGGGAAGACCGACGGGGCTATGGGGCTGCTCGCGTTGGCGACGGGGTAGGAACAACAGTGGCCGCCGGTCAGCAAAGGAACAGACACAACGCCTACGTCAGCCGATGGCGTGGCTAAGGAGTGGTGCCGGCGGTCGGGCGCACATGTACTGCTATGGGCAGAACAGGGGCTGGCGAAGTCCGACGATGGCATCCGATGAGAAGGATGATGGCTATAACAAGCTGCGGTGTGGTGGAAAATGGAAGGCGACACAGTGGCTTGAGGCTGCGGCAGCCCACCGAGATGTGCAGCAGTGGTGTCATCGCACAGCGTCGTCGACGATGGCAGCGTAGTCGCACGACAGCAGACGGGAGGTCATCACCGGGAACAAAGGAGATGCGGAGGAGGCAGTCACGCGGAGGCACAACGATCGCACAGGTGATCGCGGCTGCTGCTCTCGATGGCTGTAGGATGGGTTCTCCGGCGAATGGCAGGAAACGCGATGGTGGTCCGGCGCCGTCGAGCGCACAGCGCCGTGTGCGTCGCGAGGAGGAAGCGGCGATAATAATTCCCTTTTTTTCTCAACTTAGGGTTTAATAAAGAAAAACCTAACCTTATAATCAATCAACTCCTCATTTAAATGGATATTTTAAACAGGTTTTTCTTTTACCCCCATAAAAACTAAAATAATTTCTATAAAATCCATAAAAATTCTAATAAATTCTATAAATGCATATCATATTAATTTCGGATAGATTATCCACTAAAATATATTTCTTTTCCTTAAAATAGTCTATTTATGTTAAATTTTAATTATTTACATATTTATCTATATTTTTGGGTATATTACACGCACTTCACCTTTTCATGCTCTAGCCAGTCCAGAAGCTCCATCGTACCCTCCAGTGTTTTGAACAAGGCTTGAGCATCCCATGGTTCACTGGTGCCTGAGAAGTTCTCGGGCTTGATTCTCTGCCACTGGATCAGATAGGTTTCTCTCCTTACCTCTGCTGCTGGGGCTACTGGTGCTGTAGGCTGGACTGGTGGAACCTCTATAACTACTGGGGTTGCTATGTTTGGTTCCGGGGTGACAGTGGGAGTGTTCTGTTGATTAGCCTTTAAGGTGGCTATCTCCTGTTGCTGTTCTGCTAGCTGCTTCTGTAACTGAGTCACTACTGCTATAAGGTCTGGGGGAGGCACTGAACTGCCTGCCTCATGTTGGGGCTCAGTAGCTAGTGCCCTTCTAGCTGGGCGTCCTCTTGCCATTTCTAAAGGAACAAAGGACATACATAACTAGAGCATCATGTTTACATAGCTAATACTATCATGTTAGTTACTATCACAGATAAGCATACTTTAGTTATCTACAAACATGAAAGCAATAAACATAACAAAGTGAGAGGTATTCTTACTTGGAAGCTGCAAGTTCAATGCTGATGTGTGTGTAGGAAGTATGAAACTTTCTGCTCTGATACCACTCTGTAACGACCCGCCTTCTACTAACTAGGCTGTAAGGCCGGACCATCACAATATGCTGGGCTAAACTATATCCATGACCATTACTAAGTCTAGGTGCGGAAAACTGTACCAAATTAAACCTTTACTAAACTAATACCATTTCTTTATTCTACATGTGCTAAGGGATGCAATCTAAGGTATACTTGGCATATCTTGCATCCCCTATGGTCAAGGAGCTGAACTACAAGGTCTCTTGGTCGAAACCCAGCTTCCCAATCGATCCAGATTGAACTCAATCGATTGCAAGCTGTTGAATCGATCTGTGGATCGATTCCGATGGCTACTGTGCTCGGGTTAATATTCTGGATCGATCGGCTGATCGATCCAGACTAGCCAATCGATCCATTGATCGATTCCAGAGCTCTCTGTTCGCGGGAGCGATTTCCCCGATCGATCAAATGATCGATCCCCAAACTCTCTGTTCGCGACAGAATGCGACTGGATCGATCGGCTGATCGATCCAGAAGCTTACTGTTCGCGGAACCAGGCTCCCAATCGATCCACTGATCGATTGAGGGCCCCCAATCGATCCACTGATCGATTGGGGTTTCTGATTTCATATCAGAAGTCTGATTTCAGCACTGTTTCGTGCCAAACTCACATACACAAGTTCTAAAATAACTGGAAAACATTCTAATAGCAAACAACTAACATTCTAAACATGGTTACTAACAAGCTAAGCAGATTTTCTATAATTTCATGCACTTAGATAACTAAATAAGCAAAGAGTAACATGATAAGAAAACTCTAAGTTCTTAAATGTTCTAGTTCTTCCAAGGTCTTTATTCCAGGTTCCATCCACACACATCTTCATCGCATTGCCCTCCAGCCTCCGCTAGTCCATCCTTCCTTTACCTTTATCTACAGTATAAGGAAAGAGTATCTGTAAGCTTTCGCTTACAAAGAAACCATCTACCTCACAAAACATGCATACGATGCAATTTATGCTTTGAAAACATGATATTTGAAACGTGTGCTGAGCATGCTAAAACATGGCATTCCAATATACAAAACATAGGAACCAAAATAAACTGATCATGGCTATAACTGAAATGTCAATAAGCAAGGACTAAAGTGAAACATACTGAGCTAAACTAAAGCTGAGCTAAAACTGATTTTAAAATATAATCACCTAACTGATTGTGAATTTGAAAGCTATTATCATACTAGATAAAAATACATAATCATGCTGCTGATGGGCCCGGCATCTGTACGTGCTATGCGCGCATCCCTAACTAAACCCGGGTTTGCAAGTCCTGAATTTAGTAGGGTTACTAGGTTATCTGAACCTAGGGACGACTATGGGAGCCCAACCCAATGGATATCTAATCCAGTACAGTGCCACTGAGAAAGTAAAATACTGAACATAAGCTAATAATTCTTGTATTGCTTTTACTAGGGTGTCTAACCCAGAACTAGGTTATCTGAACCTAGGGGCAACTGTGGGAGCCCACCCATTAAACGTCTAGTCCCATAAAAGCTGTAGCAGGACTAAATAAGCTGTAAAAATGCTTCTATTGCATTCATCTAAGCTATTAAAATACCTATGATGGCATTTAACTGAGCTAAGCATTTAATCAAACGTTTGATGTGCGCTAATTCACACCCTATTACTGAAAACCTGCATACGGCTAAAACAATGCATAAAAACATACGACTAGCTACTTATACTGCAGGTGAGGGGTTTCTTACATCCTGCGCTAGATTTCCTTACGATCTGATCGCTAGATTTCTGGTGGAGAAGATCCCTTCGTCAATCTCCTCGCGTCTACGTGTTCTTCTCGTGGAGAGGAGCGTCCTCGTGCCGGAGTTGTCGCCGGAAGGTGCTCTTGGAACCCTTGGGACGGAACCCTAGCCTCTCCTTGGCTTTGGCGTGAAGAGAGGGTGCGGGAGAAAGGGGTTCGGCGGTGAGGGTTTGAGAAGAGAAAGTTCCCGATGCAAAATAATAACTCCTCACTTAAAGTCCCTATTTATATTAAGTGGGTAATTCGGCCCAACTCAAATATAAATATAACTGATTCCCTTTCTTTTCAGCACGGCCCTGCTGGGTTCAATTGGTTACTAAAGCTATCTATAAGACATAGGGCCTCCTAGGTCTCGGGTTCAATTCCCGCGTAGGCTATTCTATGATTCTATTTATTTTTGCTACTTCTGCTACTCTAAAAATTCTGTAAAAATATCCTAAAATTCCAGAAAAATACAAGGATATTTCTAATAATTATTTTGAGAATTTTCAGGCGTTACACATGTGAATTCTTTGGGACTTCGAAGAATGTAACTAATTGTAAAGACATTTTGATAAATGAAAAATGTCATGATCTAATCATTGTATATGTCTTTGTTACATTCGAATAAAAGTCTCGATAAGCATGTTGGCAGATTGAGATTGGTCCACTCATATGGACAATCATCTCTATTTGTTAAGTACAAATAAAGGTAAGACCGTTGCTTATGGGACAGCTTATGTAGCTGTGAATACATACCCATAAATTAAGGTTGCCTTGATAAGTGTGTCAAGATGAGATCATTTGTGTAATGATTGGAATAAATGCACCCACCATTTACTGAATCTGCTTAAAGGCCAGATTAGAATTCATATGTTGAATTTAGGATTAGACATTAGATATGTATAGATCAAAATCTGTACGATATTAAATTTGGGGAAAACATGTACTCTTTTTAGTAAAGAGAATAACATCGTAGCATGTGATTCATACCATATGTGCTATGGCGACAAGAAGGGTAGTAAGAGAATGAATCTCTGCTTCTCTACTATGTGAGACCCTTGAAATTATAAGTTAATCTCGATCTTACCCTAAGTGACTATTTAGCTATCTACTTGAAGTTCTAATCAGTGTCTGTTATTTTAGCATGTTTCCTATTGGCTATGGATGATTCGGTCTATGGAACATAACTAGGAAAGTGACTGATTAAAATGAATAGATTCTAGCTAAAATGGAAGATTAAGATTGATTTACATCTGTGAATTTTATTCATTAGTACTAGTTACATTTTTAGTTCAGTACATAAAATGTAATTGTGAATAATTTGTTTGATTGGAGATGTTGAACATGCTCTTGACATATAGTTAATATGAGGGATTAGAGATGTTCATAATGATGTAAATAATTTAATCTAGGGTAAAGGTAAGTCATTTATGTCTCTGATTCGTTCTATGGACATTTGTGTCACTGATTCGTTCTATGGAGCAGCTAAGTAAGGTGTGACAATCTTCTTAGCAATTGAATGCTCAATGTGCTTGTTGTCGCACGAACCATTTTCCTTAATGTATGAAATGGATGTTCTTACTTGGTCTTTGTAATAATTAATTTTGATCTGGTCTTCGTGACTTGATCCTCATAAAATCTACGTGACTTATTTGGTATTTGTGACTAATTTTGCTTTGGTCTTCGTGACATGATCACCTTGAAGTCTATGTGACTGACATGGTCTATGTGACCTTATGGATTGACTTGGACGAGTGGGAGATGTTGGGTGTTACAAGAGATAAAGGGGTTCGTCTCTCTCGTTGCTGCAAACGCCTCTTTGCTACAAATGCCAAGGAGACAAAGGGGCGTCCTTTCCCCTTCATCTTCCTCAACCTTCCTATAAATGGAGCGTCCAAGCAATGAAAAAAAAAATGCAACAGAAGGTGATGCGAAGGTGATCAAAGAGGAGCAAGCGAAGCTGTGAGGTGATTTGGTCGAGAAAAGGAGAACGTCCAAAGGCTGGGATTTGGCTCGTGAACCTTGAAACACTTTCCGGTTACTCGTGATCGTGTTTCCGACAGCAGCGACGTCCGGCGGTTCTTCTACGATTTCTTCGGGAGATCACTGTGAGTGGTTACCGCTTAATTTTGATTTTGTTTCATGCCCTCAAAGAACTAACAAGGATAATAGTTGATGACAAAGGATTTGCTTCCTGGGTTATTATTTGATGAGACTATTCTAAATTCGAGGATGAGTTTTTTTAATATAGGATGATTAATACAGGAGGAGCTGAGCTTCAACTGACCATAACTTTTAAATCGAGTATTATAACAAAATGATCTATTGTGTGTATCGAAACTCATTTAAAAATCTATATTTATTATCTAGTGGAATTTATAATCGATCATGTTTTAGGTTAAAAAATATCATTTAGGATCTTTTAAAGGTTCCGAACAACACATTTTTTTTTAGTATTTTTTGTAATTTTAAAATTTTAAGTAGTTAGGATATTTTAATGTTTTATAAGTTATTTTAGGGTCGAAGGGCGAATATAAACGGCTATTTAGTTTTTTTTAGAAATTATCTTTTATTATTAAATCAAATAGATCTTATTTGGTAAAACTATTGACGACAATTTCTCTCAGTTTATCAATTTTTTTTTTTATCTGATTTCCTCAATTCCTCTAAACTACCGCCCGTAGAATAACGTGGCTGACGTCCACCCAAAGAAAGCCAGATGTGCTTACAAGTTGTAGGTTGTGTCTTTTGGGCTACAGAATGCCGATACGAATTCATCTGTTTATTGAATTGGCATAACCAAAGAAAGCAGTGTATGTGACCCCTTTTTAAAGAGAGGAATGTGAAGAGTGAATCTTGGAGCACGCAAAGACATTTAGGAAAGTGTGTCATTTATGGAAAATTGGCATAATCAAGGGTTGGAGAACGGATGCGCATGCGGGAAAGTACCACCTATCATTAGCATTTATGGAAGGTAATAATTCTGAGTGGAGTATTAGGAAAGGGGCTAGCAGTTAAAGAGACATACAAGCAAGGGTCAGCAGCCAAAGAGACACAAAGGCCAGGTCAGGTAAGAACAGGGCTTGGGTCTAGTCAGTCGGACTAGAGCCTCCTTCGACTATACTTGAGGGGAAGGCTTGTGATACGGTGTATGATGGAGCAGTCGGATAGCTGACGTGGTCAGAAGTCAAGTTTAAGGGATGGTCAGAAGTCAAGCCAATGTGGAGGTCAGAAGTCAAGCCTATATGGAGGGCAGAAGTCAAGCCTACGTGGCGGTCAAAAGACTGGCCAGCCCACGTGTAGGCCAAAGGTCAGAATTACAGAGCGGTCATGGTTGAGCTTATGGGGCATTCAGAAGTCAGGCCTACAGGGCCAGTAGGAACTTGGAAGGCAGGACGTATAGGTTATGATAGGCGGCTTAAGGCTCGTAGGTCAGGACTCACAAGATAAGACAAGCATAACAGGAGACATGGATCAAGACGTACAGGTCAAGAGACACGGATTAGGACGTACAAGGCGGGGTATACGGACCAAGACGTACAGGTTAGGATAGGCGGCTTAAGGCTCGCAGGTCAGGGCTCACAGGATAAGACAAGCATAACAGGAGACACGGATTCAGACGTACAGATCAGGAGACACGGATCAGGACGTACAGGGCGGGATATATGAACCAGGACGTACAGGTTATGATAGGTGGTTTCAGGCTCGCAGGTCAGGACTCACAGGATAAGACAAGCATAACAGGAGGCACGGATCAAGATGTAGAGGTCGTGATATACGGATCAGGACGTACAGGTTATGATAGACGGCTTAAGGCTCGCAGGTCAGGACTCACAAGATAAGACAGGCATAACGGGAGACATGGATCAAGACTTACATATTAGGACTCACGAGATAAGACAAGCAAAACAGGAGACACAGATCAAGACGTACAGGTTAGGGCATATAAGATACAGTTACGGACTTACAGGGTAAAATACGGAGCAAGGCCATGCATACAGGACAAAACTTAAGGAGTGACAAGCAAAGGCCTCGACTAGCAGGGCGGTAAGCGCAGGTCTGGATTTACCAGGATCTATCGAATGGCAAATGTAGGGTTGGATGCACAGATCTGGATTTACGAGGAGATAAACACAAGTCAGGGAATGCGCCAGGGAATGCAGGTTTGTGCCCATAGGTCAAGATTTACGGGTACGAGGATCCAGGCCAAGGTTAACAGACCAGGGCGGATACACATTATACAACAATCGAGCCAGAGAATCGTAATAACCTATCAGAGAATAATCACCGCATGTCAGAAAATATGCTAACAGTCTAGGGCTCATTGCTCGTCGATCCCTTGGAGGGGCCGTGGAAACTTTTCCAGGAGGGGTCAGATCAACTAGGCATCTCAACGACTTTCCGTCAACCTCGAGGATAGCACAGTCAGTCACCGTCCGACTCAGCTTCCGGACGGGATCAGCGTAGAATAACATCCTTTCTAGTGTTACTATAGGAAGTGGAATCGGGGTTGCTTGTTGCGGTAATATCTCCTGAACGATCTCGGTTATAATTCGAGCTGTCTTCTGGTGTAGGAGTGACTTCCTTCATTCGAAGCACATCCTCTTCATGTTCGTCTTCCATATCTAAGCCTTAGCTCGGATTTCTAACTATTTGAAGTCCCTTTCACTGGATGCTCCATGAATAACTCCGATTAATTGTTAAATGTTAACTAATTATCGACGTCTCAAATCAAGAACAGAACTCTGCGTACGATCTTCGCAAAGAAGAGACGCCTGTTGGATCTCGATCACGATTAATCCAGTAATTACGGAGTCTTCCAATTAAATTAATCTCGCAACGCAACGTATTCCACGGCACGCAGCAAGAACAGAGCAGAACAGAGCAGAACAGATCTATAAATGGTCGAAGCCCGTCGCTTAATCTCTCACTAAGCTTGAATTAGTTGATCGATTAACTGATTAATTAATCACTTGTAAAAGCGTTTCGAGAGCAGCTGATGGGCAGAATTCCGACCGCCGCCTTCACCGTGAAGCAATGCCTCGTCTTGGCGGCCTTGTTCGCTGTAATATCAAGCACCGCTTGGGGGCGCAAGCTAAGTTATCCAGAGAGCATGTCCATGGCAGAGAGGCACGAGCGGTGGATGGCGCAGCACGGGCGCGTCTACCGCGATGACGCAGAGAAGCAGCGCCGCTTCGACATCTTCAAGTCCAACGTCGAGCTCATCGACTCGTTCAACGCCGCCGGCAAGCACAAGTACTCGCTGGGCATCAACCAGTTCGCCGACATGACCAACGAGGAGTTCAAATCTTCCTACACTGGCTTCAAGAATATGATCGCGGCGAAGCCGATCAGGAAGGGAGGATTCATGTACGAGAACGTGTCCGCGACGCCGAAGAGCGTCGACTGGAGGACCAAAGGAGCAGTCACTCCCATCAAAGATCAAGGGCAGTGTGGTATGCATAATTTGGAGGAACAATAATTTAGTTAATTATTGCTCCAACGGAATCTAATTCGTTTGCTCGAGCAAAACAGGATGTTGCTGGGCGTTCTCGGCAGTGGCGGCGATGGAGGGCATCACCAAGCTCACCGCTGGCAAGTTGATCTCTCTCTCCGAGCAGCAGCTGGTGGACTGCGACGTCCACGGCGAGGACCAAGGCTGCAACGGCGGCCTCATGGACAACGCGTTCGAGTTCATCATCAACAACGGCGGCCTCGCCACCGAGACCAAGTACCCTTACCAGGCCACCGACGGCACCTGCAGCAAGCAGAAATCCTCCCCCTCCGCCGCCGCCATCAGTGGGTACGAGGACGTGCCTGCTGACGATGAGGCGGCGCTCCGCAAGGCCGTGGCCCACCAGCCGGTGTCGGTGGCGATAGAGGCCAGCGGATCGGCCTTCCAGTTCTACAACGGCGGCGTCTTCACGGGGGAATGCGGAACTGATCTCGACCACGGCGTCACAGCGGTGGGCTACGGCGCGACGAGCGATGGCAGCAAGTACTGGCTGGTGAAGAATTCTTGGGGTGCCGATTGGGGGGAGAACGGCTACATAAGGATGGAAAGGGACGTGGATGCTAAGGAAGGGCTGTGTGGTATCGCCATGCAAGCTTCCTACCCAACTGCTTGAAGTCATTTGTCTATATATGTATATATATCTGCATGCGTGCATCGCTTCTCCATCATATATGCCTGGCGTTCAAAGACCCTTTTGTCATCTACTATATATGTGATGTATAGGCGTGTCCAGAGAGACATGTGTGCTTGTAAATGTATGCGCATGTGTAGCAAGATCTGAACATGTACCACTTACTATATGTTGCATTTGCATTGTCTGATCCAAAATTTTATAAATGTTAATGCTGCCTAAGCTAAGGTTTCTATGGTTCTTTTTGTTTTATTGATGTAGGATAAGTTGCGTTGGGGTTTGTGAGGCCCTAAATGTGCTAAGTCGATTCAAACTTTATAGTGTTCATACTTTTTGATAAGATTATCGATGAGATGCTAATGCTGTCTGATCTTGTCCAAAAGTCGATGAGATAAATATTGGAGATGTGGTGTTCTTGTTGACGTCCTGTGGATTTTACTCCGACCTGCAATATAAGTAGCGTCAGTATCGAGCCATGGAAGGGGTCCCCGGCGACGGCTCTCTGACGCTTAAGTCAGTCTTCGGCGAAGAAGAAGCAGCAAAGAGTAGAGCAACAAGAAGACTGCCGCGTAATAGTAAAATATCGCATACCTCCGCCGATACTTGGACCCCCTTTATATATAAAAAAGGTAGATCCGCTAAACCCCCTTTATATAAAGCTCCTATAGCGCGCGTACATGCTTCCCAAAGTTTTTCCTGAAAAGACTTGTCAGTAAAGTGTCCCTGACACAGTACCTTAACAGGCCGAGCATATCTCTGAAGTGACAGTGGAAGCTTCCATCGTACGATCCTGTCTGACCATGCCGCATGTCAGCGGCACTAGCTCCCAAAAGGATGTCCAAAGATAATATGTTGTGATTGTTGCTTGGCCGAGTGGAATAGGTGCTCAGTCGGAATTCCGTTGTCCGCGTTTTGTCTGTTGTTGGGCCGAGCGGGATAGCCGCTCGGCCAGAATTCCACTGTCCGTATGTTCTTTTGCTGGGTCGAGAGGAATAGCCGCTGGGCCGGAAGTCCACTGTCCGCATGCTCTATTGCTGGGCCCAGCGGGATAGCCGCTCGACCGGAAGTCCACTGTTTGCGTGCTCTGTTGCTGGGCCGAGCGGGATAGTCGCTCGGCCGGAAGTGTCCGCGTGGTCGGCTGATGTCGAGTTTGCTGCTAGGCCGAGCGGAAGAGCCGCTCGGCCCGGTTTCTACATACTGCTCCCTTTGTCGTCCACTTATTTGAGCGTCGGGTACTTGGCTCATGGCTGAGTCAAAGGTGATATCGGATCGGGCCTTTCTCTTCCCGATCGGGACATGCTAGTCCGATCGGCAAAGACTTCTAAGCATTGACTGTCTTGACTTTGACCTCCTTTGACCTCCATCATGGCCACAAGGTAGGGCCCTCATATCACTACATCACAAGCCTCCCCCTCAAGTCTAGCCGAAGGAGGCTATTTGTCCGACTGACTAGACAATTGTCTGAGTAGATTTCTTCCGATCGGCCTTCGACACTGTGTGGTTTTTGCTCGAGAGGCGACTTCACCCTGCCGGTTGGCCTATTGAAGTTTGTCGTTCGGCTGTAGGTAAGCTCCTCTCATCCGATCGGCACGACAAAGGTTTTCACTTGTAAAAAATCTCTCTTTGGGCTGTCTCGGGCGAGCGCGAGCCAGGCTGACATCATCCAAATTTTTTGAAAATTGTGTAAATCTCCTCTCATTAAGGCTGAGCACGCTCTCACGCCTTCATTAATTGCTGACTCGTGGCAAAGCACCACGTGTCACGCCCGCTGCCGCCTCATGCCTGATATGATAAGGCACTGATGTGACGACGGTCCGATCTTTGCTTGGGCTTCTGCGACCTAGATTGGACGACTCCGGTTGGCTGAACCTGAAGCCTATAAGCCCACCACGTCGCTTCCTTCGCAGTCTTCCTCGAGTGCTGTTGGCGACGCGTTCTTTGTCCTCCGGTGATCTTCTTTCTGTTCCTGTGCGTCTTTCGTTCTCTCGCGGCCTTCTTTCTATTAAGCTTCCTTCCAATCGCCCCCGCCTTCGTGCTTTTCGGCCTTCCTATTTGTTTCAGCGGTATTACAGCAACCTTTTTCTTCTTCGATCGCCTTTTTATTTTTGCGATGGCGAGTGCTTCGCAGCGGTCTGCTCCATCCCTAGACTCTGATACACATCCATGGAGTCTAGGTTCGATGGAGGCGACACAGAGTGCTTGAGAGATGTTTTTAAAATTCCTTCCGATCATCAGATCGTTTTGCCTTCTCCCTCCGATCAGCCCAACTCTCTGCCAACCGGCTGTATCTATTTCTTCCGAGATCAGTTTACCGCCGGTCTGCAGTTTCTGCTCCACCCCTTTATTCCAGCCATTTGTAAGTATTTCCGCATTTCCCTTCCTCAATTAATGCCTAACTCCTTTAGGCTGCTGTGCGGAGTCATTGTCCGATTCCGTCTGCACGGAATTCCTCTTACCCCCTGGATTTTTCATTATTTTTATTACCCTAAATTATCCGATTCGGGGACTTTCCTCTTCTAGTCTCGAGTTAGTTTAGTATTCTTCGGCAAGATGTCGACCTCCAACAAGCACTGGAAATAATATTTTTTCTTCATGTGCCTTCCCGAGCGGCCAGACTTCCCGACCCACTGGCAGCTCGAAGTGGCGCCTCAGCCTCCCATGAAAAGCTACAAGAGTCGATCGGACTACGTGAATGCAGCTTCGATGTTGGCCAGCCAGAAGTACGACATCCACAAGTTGTTGCTAGAAGGCGTCCTTTATATCTTTGGCTTAAGTTTGATCCGCACCCGGTTGTCGACCAGCCTAGGTATGAAGCTCCTTTAATTCTTCCTTTGATGCTAACTGATTTCTCTTTCCCTTTTGCAGCCAAAGTCATGTTGCGAGCACGTCTGGCCGGCAAGGTAAAACTCAAGGATGTCGCGATCAATGCGACTACTGTTGAAGAACTGGTGAGCCGTGGTTTGCAACCGGTCGACTCACACGAAGAGCCCCAGGATGAGAGCGATGCGATGCCAATCTTAGTGAGCAGAGGTGAGGCCAGCCATGCGACGAGCGGGGGAGCAGCCACGAGATCACAACCTCTATCCGAACGGCGTTCGATCCTCCCAGTTGAGGAACCATCGGGCTCGACCTCCTCCGACGTACCACTGAACAGGCGCAAGAGGCGCCGAGCAGATCCTTCATCGCGCTTCGCTGCTTTAGGTGCACGATCTGCCGAGCGGATCGAAACTTCGACCCCGACTCCGATTCAAGAAATGACAGCCTCCGTGTCGTCTGATCGGACACCCTCCTTGGTTGATCTGCCACAGGGGACTCTTGCCGCGTTGCCAGTGGCCTTCATGCCACCACCTTTGAAGCACTCGAAGGTAAAAAAAAGTCCGGCATCCGTCCAGCGTCCTCCTTCCTACCGTTCGGCTGAGCAACCTCGGGTCAATCGGCCCCGAGCGGCCAAAGCCGCATAACGGCGATCCTATATCTTCCCACCGAAGACTATAGCGAGTTGAGCGCCGGGTCTCGATCCCTCGAGCTCCAGATCATCATCCAAGGGTCGCTCGCTAAGATCTTGGAGGATGCATGAGCTCTTGCGACGATGATGCCTCTGGACGCGCTCGCGAACAGCCACACCTAGATGTCTACTGGGGTAAGTTTCACCTTACATTTATATAATTCACTCCCGATCGCCACTTATGTTTGCTTGTTGTCCACAGTACTGGGTGGAGAGCCTTGTCATGTGCCACAGGCTTGCGTTTTTGGAGGAGAAAGTAAAGCAACTGAAGGCGTTGAGCGGCCAATGCTCCGCCGCTTAGGAGAAAATAGAAGCTGAGGTGGCTAAGCTGTGGGCCGCTCTGGAGAAGAGCAACAAACAGCCTGAGGCCGAACAGGCTAAGAGCGTCGGGCAGGGCATGATGCTGGAGCGGCTCAATAATCAGGTCGCTACTTTTGATAATAAAATCGAGTCGGCCAATGCGCGAAAGAACTGGGCCATCATGTACCTCGATGAGAAGAATAAGGAGGCCCGGGCCCTTGCCCAAAAGCTTAAGGAAGTCAAGGACTTCCTGATCACCGAGCGGAACAGTCGCTCGGCCAAAGAAACGACCCTTCACGACCAACTTGCCTCCAAGGATGCTGTGCTGGCCACCGCCAAGGATGAGCTGGAGGCCTCCCGAGTAGCCCTGCATACCTACCAAGAAGCCAAGTCTTGCCGTTTCGAGGCTAGGAAGAAGAGTTACTTTCACTCGGATGCTTTCAATGATAAGGTCACAGATCAGGCTCTGCGCCTCTTCGATTTGGCCATCGATGGGATGATCAATCAGGTCTGCATACTGCTCCCTTTGTCGTCCACTTATTTGAGCGTCGGGTGCTTGGCTCATGGCCGAGTTAAAGGTGATATCGGATCGAGCCTTTTTCTTCCCGATCAGGACATGCTCGTCCGATGGACAAATGACTTCTAAGCGTTGACCGCCTTGACTTTGACCTCCACCATGGCCGCAAGGTAGGGCCCCTCATATCACTGCATCATAAGTCTCCCCTCAAGTCTAGCCGAAGGAGACTGTAAGTCCGACTGACTGGACAATTGTTTGAGTAGATTTCTTCTGATCGACCTTCGACACTGTGTTGTTTTTGCTCGAGAGGCGACTTCACCCTGCCGGTCGGCCTATTGAAGTTTGTCGTTCGGCTGTAGGTAAGCTCCTCCCATCCGATCGGCACGACAAAGGTTTTCACTTGTAAAAAATCTCTCCTTGTGCTGTCTCGGGCGAGCGCGAGCCAGGCTGATGTCACCCAAATTTCTTGAAATCGTGTAAATCTCCTCTCATTAAGGCTGAGCATGCTCTCACGCCTTCATTAATTACTGACTCGTGGCAAAGCACAACGTGTCACGCCCGTTGCCACCTCACGCCTGATGTGACAGGGCACTGATGTGACGTTTGACCGTTTAAATTCAACGGTCCCATCTTTTCTTGGGTTTCTGCGACCTAGATCGGATGGCTCCGGTCGACCGAACCTAAAGCCTATAAGCCCGCCACGTCGCTTCCTTCGCAGTCTTCCTCTAGTACTGCCGGCGACGCGTTCTTCATCTTCCAGCGATCTTCTTTCTATTCCTGTGTGTTTTTCGTTCTCTGGCGATCTTCTTTCTATTAAGCTTCCTTCCAATCGCCCCCGCCTTTGTGCTTTTCGGCCTTCCTTTCTATTCCGACGGTATTCCAGCAACCTTTTTCTTCTTCGATCGCCTTTTTATTTTTGCAATGGCGAGTTCTTCGCAGCCGTTTGCCTCCATCCCTGGACTCTGATATACATCCATGGAGTCTAGTTTCGATGGAGGCGACGCAGAGAGCTTAAGAGATGTTTTCAAATTTCTTCCGATCATCAGATCGTTTTGCCTTCTCCCTCCGATCGACCCAACTCTCCGCCAACCGGCTGTATCTATTTCTTCCGAGATCAGTTTACCGCCGGTCTGCGGTTCCTGCTCCACCCCTTTATTCCAGCCGTTTGTAAGTATTTCCGCATTTCCCTTCCTCAATTAGTGCCTAACTCCTTTAGGCTGCTGTGCGGAGTCATTGTCCTATTCCGTCTGCACGACATTCCTCTTACCCCGTGGATCTTTCATTATTTTTATTACCCTAAATTGTCCGATCCGAGCACTTTCCTCTTCTAGTCTCGAGTCAGTTTAATATTCTTCGACAAGATGTCGACCTCCAACAAGTACTGGAAATAATATTTTTTCTTCATGCTCCTTCCCGAGTGACCAGACTTCCCGACCCACTGGTAGCTCGAAGTGGCGCCTCACCCTCCCTTGAAAAGCTTCAAAAGTCGATCAGACTATCTGAATGCAGCTTTGATGTTGGCCAGCCAGAAGTACGACATCCACAAGTTGTTGTTGGAAGGCGTCCTTTATATCTTTAGCTTAAGTTCGATCCACACTCGGCTGCCGACCAGCCTAGGTATGAAGCTCCTTTAATTATTCCTTTGATGTTAATTGATTTCTCTTTCTCTTTTGTAGCCGAAGTCATGTTGCGAACACGTCTGGCCCGCAAGGCAAAGCACAAGGATGTCACAATCAATGCGACTACTGTTGAAGAACTGGTGAGCCGCGACTTGCAGCCGGTCGGCTCACACGAAGAGCCCCAGGATGAGAGCGATGCGATGGCCGTCTTAGTGAGCCAAGGCGAGGCCGGCCACGCGCCGAGCGGGGGAGCAGCCACGGGATCACAACCTCCATCCGAGCAGCGTCCGATCCTCCCAGTTAAGGAACCATCGGGCTCGGCCTCCTCTGACGTACCAATGAACGGGCGTAAGAGGCGCCGAGCAGAGCCTTCATCGCGCTCCGCTACTTTAGGTGCACGGTCTACCGAGTAGATCGAAACTTCGACCCCGACTTTGATTCAAGAAACGGCGACCTCCGTGTCGTCTGATCGGACACCCTCCTTGATTGATCTGCCGCATGGGACTCTTGCCGCGTCGCTAGTGGCCTTCATGCCACCACCTTCGAAGCCCTCAAAGGTAAAAAAAGTCTGGCATCCGTCCGGCGTCCTCCTTCCAACCGTCCGGCCGAGCAACCTCGGCTAAATTGGCCCCGGGTGGCCAACACCGCATAACGGCGATCCTACATGTGCCCACCGAAGACTACAACGAGCCGAGCGCTGGGTCTCGAGCCCCCGAGCACCAGATCATCATCCAAGGGTCGTTCGCTAAGATCTTAGAGGGCGCATGAGCTCTTGCGACGATGATGCCTCCGTGTGCGCTCGCGAACAGCCACACCCAGATGTCCACTGGGGTAAGTTTCACCCTACATTTGCATAATTCACACCCGATCGGCACTTATGTTTGCTTGTTGTCTGCAGTACTGGGTGGAGAGCTTGGCCATGTGGCATAGGCTTGCGTATTTGGAGGAGAAAGTAAAGCAACTAAAGGCGTCGAGCGGCCAATCTTCCGTCGCTCAGGAGAAAACAAACGCTGAGGTGGCCAAGCTGCGGGCCGCTCTAGAGAAGAACGACAAACTGCTTGAGGCAGAATGGGCTAAGAGCATCGGGTAGGCCACGATACTAGAGCGGCTCAATAATCAGGTCGCCACTTTTGATAATAAAATTGAATCGGCCAATGCGCGGAAGAACCGGCCCATCACAAACCCCGATGAGAAGAATAAGGAGGCCTGGGCCCTCGCCCAAAATCTCAAGGAAGTCGAGGACTTCCTGATCGCCGAGTGAAACAGTCACTCGGGCAAAGAAATGACCCTTCGTGGCCAACTTGCCTCCAAGGATGCTGCGTTGGCCACCGCTAAGGATGAGCTGGAGGCCTCCCGAGCGGCCCTGCAGACCTACCAAGAAGCCAAGTCTAGCCGTTTCGAGGCTAGGAAGAAGAGATACCTTCGCTCGGATGCTTTCAATGATAAGGTCGCCGATCAGGCTCTGCGCCTCTTCAATCTGGCCATCGATGGGATGATTGATCAGCTCTGTGTGGGAGGCCATTTGCCAGCATCTCAGACAAGCAGCATCATTAGCCGGGATAGCTCACTGTCGCGTTGCCTGATGATGTCCTGGACTATATTAAGTGAGGCCGAGCGTTCCTGTAAGATGTAAAATTTTTGAAGTTTAAATGCATGGTCGTCCATTCGGACGAGCTTTATCTCCTTGTATGTTTTTCAACTCCTTTTGATTATTTGCAAGAGCTCGTGGCCTCATTCATGATTATTCTATCAGCCGACCGATCCCTCTGGTATTCAGAGTCCATGATTCCATGATCTCCCGTTTGGCCCTAGGAGTATTTTAAAGAATAGTACTGAACGGTCACTATATTATTAAGACTTCAAGCTTTTGAGTAGCCCAGGTTCACGGTCGGCTATTCATCGACGCTTGCCCGCTCAATGAGCTTTCAAAAATTGCTCGACCCCAAATGGGGGAGATAGGGAATTCTGTATGCTGGTCCGAGACAAGGGAAGACAACTCGACCCCGAACGGGGGAGGTTGTAATCCGATGTGCTGGTCCAAGACCAGTGAAGCTCACTCAACTTCTAGAGCTCGTGGCTCCAATATAACCCAAAACCCGGTTGATCGGCTTGGGAGTTTCTGACTCAAGGGTTTATAGTCGTTGCTCGACCGTCGATTGATACAAGGGTTTTAGGTCGCCGCTCGACCGTCAATGGAGACAAGGGTTTATGGTCACCGTTCGACCGTTGGTAGAGACAAGGGTTTAAGGTCGTCGCTCAACCGTCGGTGGAGACAAGGGTTTAAGGTCGTCGCTCGACCGTCAGTGGAGACAAGGGTTTAAGGTTGTCGCTAGACCGTCGGTGGAGACAAGGGTTTAAGGTCATCGCTCGACCTTTGATGGAGATGCACTTCAAGAGGCCTTTGCTTTTATATTCAAACTTTGCCTTGCGTTCGGGAGACATACAAAAGATACAAAAAGTACAGTATTCACTCGTGCACCACTCATCCAACCCTGTAGGGTTGAAGATGATTCACGCTCTACAGCTGCTCTGCCTTCTGCTTAGGTTCTCGATCGGCCATAATTAATATGGTGGCTTCCGTTCGACTTGGATGATTCTGGATAGTTTCTTCGTAGACCAACCCCCGAAGCTTTTTGGTGATGGCGTTCACCCCCAAGTGCGTATTCTTCTGAGCGCTTCTTGCTGCGATCTTGACCATCTCGACGTAGCATCGCCGAGCGGCCAGCTGATCACGTCTGACTTCACCCACACAGTTGTTCACCGGGAACTTGATCTTTTGGTAGTAGGTAGACACCACCGCCTAGAATTCATTGAGGGCCGGTCAGCCCAGGATGACATTGTAGGCCGACTGTGCGTTCACCAGGATGAAGTTTGTGGTCCTGATTCTCCTCAATGGCTCTTCTCCGAGCAAGATGGTCAGTCGGGCTTGTCTGAGTGACAGTACCTCATTGCCCGTGAAGCTGTAAAGTGGGGTTGTCATGGGCAGCAGCTCACTTCGATCAATTTGTAATTGATCGAATGCCTTCTTGAAGATGATGTTTACCGACCTCCCTGTATCAACAAAAGTTTGGTGAATAGTGTAATTTGTAATTACCGCTTGGATGATCAGCATGTCATCGTGAGGGATCTCCACTCCCTCCAAGTCGCTCGGGCTGAAGCTAATCTCTGGCCCTTTGGACTTCTCCTGGCTGCATCTCATCGCGTGGATCTCCAACCGCTGAGCATTCGACTTCTTGGCTCGGTTAGAGTCTCCGCCGATCGACCCTCCGGCGATCATTCCTATTTCTCCTCAAGACGTGTTGCTTCTATTTTTTTCTTCCTGAGCGGATGGTCCATTTCGCTCGATCGGGACTTGGGAGGGATCGACGTTATCCCTCCCCTAGTTCTGGTCGGACCACTCGGGCATTCCTCTTTCATACTCTCGCCGTCCAACAACAGCCTTTGCCAATCGGGGGTTGGAGACCGGAGGCGGTATCCTCTTGGGGCTAGTCGGCTGACGACTGGTGTCAGACCGTGGTAATCCCGCGTGTTGTGAGTCGGCGATTAGTGAAAGGAGAAAAACATTGGTGTCCATACCTTGCATCTTGACGCCTTCTGCCGAGCGGCTGACACATGTTGCACAGCATGCGTCCGGGCCTCTTGGTGTGGCCATGCTGCCTCCGCTTTTGGCTCCTTGTGCGGTTGGTGGTTGTTTGTCGGACGTCGCTCGAGTGCCAGTATAGGCTCAGCTGGCACTTCCTTCTTCCTTGCCCTTGGGCTTCTTCTATATTTATGTACTCGTTGGCCTTCTTGAGCATGTGGAAAGTCCTTGGGCGGCTTCCTGATGAGCGATCAAAAAAAATCTCCCTCGGCGAGCCGCTAGATGAAGGCGTTCATCATTGTCTCGGACGAGACCGAGGGGATGTACATAGCTACTTGGTTGAAGCACTGCATGTACGCTTGGAGCGCACCCTTGGGCCCTTGCTTCAGGGCAAAGAGGCTGATACTCGTCATCTGGTAGCGTCAGCTGCTGGCGAAATATTCCTCGAAAGTGGCTCGGAAGTCTTTGAAGTTCCATATTGAGTCGTTTGGCAGTCTTTTGAACCAGTGCTGCGTCGATCCAGAGAGGGTCGTGAGGAAGGCTCGGCACTTCACTCCGTCTGTATATTGGTGCAGCATGGCGTCGTTATCGAACCGATGCAAATGATCATCTGAGTCGGTCGATCCGGTGTACGTCCCGATCGTCAGCGGGGTGTAGTATCTGGGCAGAGGATCTTGTAAGATCTCCTCTGAGAACTGCCAATTGATCCACTCGGGAGATGCATTGCTTTGGGACGCCTTGCCTTTCCATGCATCTCGAACGGGAGCATCATCTGAAGATGATCCCCTCTCGTGGTTCGCCTAGTCTATCTCTGAGGGGGTTTGAAATAGGGCACGATGGAAGGGGATTGGCGCGGGCGACGCTTCCCTTGGCATGCCGGTAGGCCTTCTATTCTGTCCCCATACAGAGAGTTGTTCCACTCGGTCTTCGTGCCCTGCTTATCATGCTGCCGATGTCGCGGGCTGCGACGCTAGCCGATCGACTAATGCTTGTTGTTGTTGTCGCTCGATCATTTTGTCGGTGCAGAAGAGGCCGGCAAGAGGGGTGAATTGCCTGGAAACAAAATTATACCCTCCTCAAAGCTTTCCAACTCTTAAAATGAAGCAACAATATTAAATCAACTAATAAAGAAAAGAGACGAAATTAACCTGGTTACAACCAAGAGGGTTGTTAATCTAGGGCAATAAGAAAAGCGCAGTAAGAAAAACTCCTTCTCAGAAGGCGGAGAAGCCTTTTACACTTTGACAGCACAGTAGTTGCTTAAACAGAGATTACTAGAGTTGCTATTCGTTCATATTCGATGATGCTGTAAAGCTACCCGAGACCCTTTTTATATAGGGGTTCTCGAGCTTATCAGATCACCTGATCCTTCGGGATCAGGTTTGACTCGAGAGGGATCGGTCGACCAATCCCCAGGTTCGGTCGACCGAACCTGCTGTACCATCCAAGCTTTCTGTCCAGGTGCAGTCTCTGTTGATCGAGCTTAGGTTCGGTCGACCGATCCTTGTGTTCGATCGACCGATCGGCCAATGGTCTCCCTCTGCGCTGTCCTGATGAAAGTGCTCGACTTATTCTCTGGATAATCTTGGGTTCGATCGACCGATCAAGAGGTTCGGTCGACCGATCAGTCCTCCAACGGCTGGCTTGCCGACGTGGCTTCTGACGTGTCACCAGCGGTTGGTCTTCTGAGGATTAGTGTTCGGTCGACCGATCAATAGGTTCGGTCGACCGAACCGTTGACAAGTCAACTTCTAGTTGACTTGCTCCGGTTCGGCTCCTTGGGGTGATTGCGGCCTACCGGAATAGGGCTCACCCGAACCCAATTCCCGGCTTCTCCTCGAGCAGGCTTCCGTCTGGCTTCTCGTCCCTCGAACGCCGCGTACGTTCTTCTCGCTCCACCGGAGTACTCTTCCGCAGCTCTCTCGTCCTTCGGGCACACCAAGCCCGTCGGCTCCCTTCTCGTGCCGTTCTTCTCGCTAGTTGCACCTTCCTCTCGACTTCCTGTGCTCCTAAATTCCTGCACACTCAGACACAGGGGTCAGACAAAACGCAGGACCTAACCAACTTGGTTTATCACATCAAAACTACCACGGGGTCCAACAATCTCCCCATTTTTGATGTGCATCAACCCAAGTTCAAGTTAGGGTTAACAAACAGATAGTAATTTAAGGACATTACTAAACTAACAGTTCAGGTATGAATTTGCAACTTTGAAATAAATTACACTAAGAAAGTTTATATAAAAACTAAGAAAGTTTATATATAAAAAAAATTTAACGAACTCCCCCAAACTGAATTTTTCTTTAGTCTCCCCCTTTGATCACAGCAAAAACGAGGTGCAAACAAATAACCTAAATTGAGTTAGGTTTAATTTCTATGTTAGGTTTAATTTTGAATATTTCAAGAAATGTTTAAAATCTTTTTAAAGCATTTGTTTAATTCAAATATTAATGCTTTTATTAGAAATTTAAACATTTTTATTTCGATATTTCAGCTTCCAGGTCGTGGCGAGGCACTAGGCCTTCTTGGTTATTGGAGCAACAACCACTTCCTTAGACAAAGCTTCCATAAAGAAACTCAAAGTTTAATTTTCTCACTGTAAGCTTTTTAATTTTTGAGAAAAATTAATCAAGTACAGATTTTGGAACCCAGTAAAGGTTCCTTCCTTCAGGATTCTTTAAAAACATAGGGGGTATATAACTTTTAGGAATTTTCCTAAGTTGACCCTGATGTAGTTTAATGTACCAATTCAATTTTTCATAAATTCTAACTTTTGATTTTGGGAATCTATTTAAGCATGCATCAGTTTTCAATTTTTCAATTTCTAATTTTAATTTATCATTCTCTGATTTTAGATGATCATACATTTCTAACGGGCATGCTCTTGCTAGGTTCAACTTTAGTTCAGTATTCTCTTTTTATAATTGATCTAACTCTCTAGAAAGAGACTTGATAAATTTAAAAGATTGAGTTGGGGTTAGATTGCGTACCTTACTTACCTGTTCTGGTGATGCTCCCCTTTCACTGTTGCTTTCTTCTTCTGATGATCCTCCCCCTTCATCGATGCTCATTTCTGAGCTTGACATTTCTTCTTGCTGATGGTTGGCCATCAGCGCTAGTCCTGAGAATTCTTCGACTTCCGATTAGGAGGATGACGAGTCATCCCACGTGGCCTTTAGGTTCTTGTGCTTGGAGGATGCTGGTTTCTTGTACTTGACCTTCTCCTTTTGCTTGCTCTTCAATTTCGGGCAGTCATCCTTGATGTGCCCTTCTTTGTTGCAGTTGTAGCAATGAGTCATTCTTCTTTTTCGCTCATGCCTCTGCGATCTAAATTTGTTAGATTTAAAAAATTTATTGAAGCGTCTTACCAGTAGTGCCGCTTCTGATTCGTCGACCAAGGCTTCGGAGTCAGAACTGTTTATTTTTACTTTTAAAGCAATGTTCTGACTGGTCTTCTCTACCCGATTGGGCTCTGCAACTCGAGATTCATGAAATTCAAAAGTAGAAAATAATTGTTCTAAAGTACTTACCTCGAGGTCCTTAGAGATGTAGTACGCATCTACTAAGGAGGCCCACTCCAGAGTTCTCGGGAAGGCGTTGAGCGTGTACCAGATCGAGTCTCGGTTCGTTACTTCTTCTCCAAGGTTGTTGAGTTGCGTGATCAGCTCTTTTATCCTCGCTCGAAGTTGCGCTACCTTCTCGCCTTGGTTCATCCGGAGGTTCGTAAGTTGAGTCCGAAGGATGTCGCGCCTCACTAGCTTTGCTTCCGATGTACCTTTGTGGAGCTCTAGGAATTTTTCCCAGAGGTCTTTCGCGGAGTTGTAGCTTCCGATTCGACTTACCTCTTATGGTGGCAGCACGCTAAGCAGGTGGAATTCTGCCTTTCCGTTGGCGACAAACTCGGCTTACTCCTTCTTGCTCCACGTGTTTTCTTCTTTATATTTCAGCGCTACAAAACCATATTTCATTGTAATTAGAATATCAAAATCTGTTTTAAAGAATACCTCCATTTTTCGCTTCCATGTGGCGACGTCTCCGTCGAACTTCTGGGGATGGATGTTCGCGCCGGCCATTGTTCTGATCTTTGTGCTTCAGATGGCGGTTAGTCCCTCTGAGGCTGTTGGACTCTGATACCACTTGTTGGTGCAGCGGAGACCGGCAAAAGGGGGTGAATTGCCTGCAGACAAAAATTATACCCTCCTCAAAGCTTTCCAACTCTTAAAATGAAGCAACAATATTAAATCAACTACAGAAATAAAAGGAGACAGAAATTAACCTGGTTACAACCAAGAGGGTTGTTAATCCAGGACAGTAAGAAAAGCGCAGTAAGAAAAACTCCTTCTCAGAAGGCGGAGAAGCCATTTACACTTTGACAGCACAGTAGTTGCATAAACAGAGATTACTGGAGTTGCTATTCGTTCGTATTCGATGATGCTGTAAAGCTACCCGAGACCCTCTTTATATAGGGGTTCTCGAGCTTAACAAATCACCTGATCCTTCGGGATCATGTTTGACTCGAGAGGGATCATCGACCAATCCCGTGTTCGATTCGACCAACTGCTTAATACTGCAAGCTTTCCGCCCGGTGCCTCATTGATCGAGCTAAAGTTCCAATCATCGGCCGATCTTGTGTTCGCCCGACCGATCGCCAATGGTCTCCTACTCGGCGGCGAAAGCGCTCGACTTCGCTGGATAATCTTGGGTTCGATCGACCGATCAAGAGGTTGATCGAACCGATCGTCCTCAAGGGTGGCTTGTCGCGGCTTCCCGGCGTCACCGGTTTGGTCTTACGAGGATTAGTGTTCTGGTCGACCGATCAATAGAGTCGGCCGAACTATCCGGACAAGTCAACTCTAGTTGACTTGCTCGTGTTCGCTCTCTTTGGGTGATTCATTGCCAATAGGGCTCACCCGACAGATTCCTGCCTTCTCCTCGGCAAAGGCTTCGTCGACTTATCGTCCCTCGATCACATTCTTCTTCGCCTCCGGAGTACTCTTCCAGCACTCTGTCCCCGGACACCTTCGAGCCCCGCTCCCTTTCCTGCCGCCCTTCTCGCTTCGCATTCCGCCGACTTCCTGTGCTCCTAAGTTCCTGCACACTCAGACACAGGGGTCAGACAAAATGCAGGACCTAACCAACTTGGTTGATCACATCAAAACTACCACGGGGTCCAACAATCTCCCCATTTTTGATGTGCATCAACCCAAGTTCAAGTTAGGGTTAACAAACAGATAGTAATTTAAGGACATTACTAAACTAACAATTCAGGTATGAATTTGCAACTTTGAAATAAATTACACTAAGAAAGTTTATATAAAAACTAAGAAAGTTTATATATAAAAAAAATTTAACGAACTCCCCCAAACTGAATTTTTCTTTAGTCTCCCCCTTTGATCACAGCAAAAACGGGGTGCAAACAAATAACCTAAATTGAGTTAGGTTTAATTTCTATGTTTGGTTTAATTTTGAATATTTCAGGAAATGTTTAAAATCTTTTTAAAGCATTGTTTAAATATTAATGCTTTTATTAGAAATTTAAACATTTTATTTCGATATTTCGACTTCCGAGGTGGTGGCGGGGCACTAGGCCTTCTTGATTTATTGGACAACAACCACTTCCTTAGACAAAGCTTCCATAAAGAAACTCAAAGTTTAATTTTCTCACTATAAGCTTTTAATTTTGAGAAAATTAATCAACCAGATTTTGGAACCCAGTAAAGGTTCCTTCCTACAGGATTCTTTAAAAACATAGGGGGTATATAACTTTTAGGAATTTTCCTAAGTTGACCCTGATGTCGTTTAATGTACCAATTCAATTTTTCATAAATTCTAACTTTTGATTTTGGGAATCTATTTAAGCATGCATCAGTTTTCAATTTTTCAATTTCTAATTTTAATTTATCATTCTCTGATTTTAGATGATCATACATTTCTAACGGGCATGCTCTTGCTAGGTTCAACTTTAGTTCAGTATTCTCTTTTTCTAATTGATCTAACTCTCTAGAAAGAGACTTGATAAATTTAAAAGATTGAGTTGGGGTTAGATTGCGTACCTTACTTACGGTGCTCCCTTATTGCTTTCATCGATGCTCATTTCTAAGCTTGACGTTTCTTCTTGCTGATGGTTGGCCATCAGCGCTAGTCCCGAGAATTCTTCGACTTCTGATTCGGAGGATGACGAGTCATCCCACGTGGCCTTTAGGTTCTTGTGCTTGGAGGATGCTGGTTTCTTGTACTTGGCCTTCTCCTTTTGCTTGCTCTTCAATTTCGGGCAATCATCCTTGATGTGCCCTTCTTTGTTGCAGTTGTAGCAACGAATCGTTCTTTTTTTTCTCTCATGCCTCTGCGATCTAAATTTGTTAGATTTAAAATTTTTTTTAAAGCGTCTTACCAATAGTGCCGCTTCTGATTCGTCGAACGAGGCTTCGGAGTCAGAACTGTTCATTTTTGCCTTTAAGGCAATGTTCTGACTGGTCTTCTCTACTCCATTGAGCTCTGAAACTCAAGATTTGTGAAGTTCAAAAGTGGAAAATAATTGTTCTAATGTACTTATCTCGAGGTCCTTAGAGATGTAGTACGCATCTACTAAGGAGGCCCACTCTGGAGTTCTAGGGAAAGCGTTGAGCGCATACCGGATAGAGTCACGGTTCGTTACCTCTTCTCCAAGATTGGTTAGTTGCGTGATCTTTGATCCTTGCTTGGGTTCGCTACTAGCCTTGGTTGGTGGGAGGTCCAATCCCCAGTTTGGGAGGATGTCGCGTCACTGAAGCTTGGAGGTACCTTGAAGATCGTGAATTTCTCAGGAGATCTTCCAGTTGTAACTTCCGATCCGATTTACCTCAGGTGGTAGCAACGATGGTCAGACTCGTGCTTCATTCCATTGGCGAAATCGACACTGCACTTCTTGCTCCGTGTTTTCTTCTTTATATTTCAGTATTATTATTTCATTGTAATTAGAATATCAAAATCTATTTTAAAGAATACCTCATTTTCGGCTTCCGTGGCGGCGTCTCATCGAACCAGGGATGGATGTTATTGTAGAAGCCATTGTTATTACGATCTTTGTGTGAGATGGTGATTAGTCCCTCCAGGCGTGGGCTCATCACTTGTAGTGCGGGCCGTGACCTAAAGGGGTGTGAATTGCACAGACAAAATTATACCCTCCTCAAAGCTTTCCAACTCTTAAAATGAACCATGATATTAAATCAACTACGAAATAAAAGGCGAGATGAATTAACCTGAACTACGACTGAGTTGTTAATCCAGCGAAGAAAAGCGAGAAAAACTCCTTCTCGAGGCGGAGAAGCTTTTACTTTAGCGGCCATTGGTTGCATAAATTCATAGAGTTGCTAACGTTCGTATTCGATGATCTTGTAAAGCCACGAGACCCTCTTTATGCCGGGGTTCTCGAGCTTAACAAATCACCTGATCCGCCGGGATCATGTTTGACTCGAGAGATGGGTCGACCGCGATCTGGAGGTTCGGTAAACTCTTACCTGCCAAGCTTTCCATCCAGTGCGGTCTGGATCGAGCTCGGGTTGATCGGCGATCCTTGTGTTAAAATTCGGCAAAATCGTGATCTCCCTCTGTGGCCTTGCGATGAAAGCGTTGACTTCAGTCTACGGATAATCTTGCAGGTTTTAGTCGACCGATCAAGAGTTCGATCGACCGATCGATCCTCAACGGTGGCACCGAACGTAGCATCGGCGTGTCACGGTTGGTCTTACGAGTTAGTGTTGATCGTGTGGGTAATAGGTTGATCGTAGAAACTGAATGAAATCAACTCTAGATTGACTTGCTCGGCTCAACTCCTTGGGTGATTCATTTGAATACCGGGCAATTCAGCCTTCTCCTCAGCGAGGCTGTCCAGCTTCTCCTGCAGGCAAGACGCGTTCTTCTCGCTCATGGAGTACTCTTACATGACTCTCTCGTCGCCAGATGCCTTTGAGCCGTCGGCTCCCTTCCGATACCCGTCCCTTCTGCATCCATTCGTCTTAACTCATTCCTATGCTCCCTAAGTTCTACTTTTCGAGACCACTGTTGAGATAAAGCGCAGGACCTAACCAACTTGGTTGATCACATCAAAACTACCATGGGGTCCAACACTTTTTTTTGCTTGGTGGCACAAGTATGTCGAGATCTTCTTGGATGAGCGTCATGGTGGTTAGTCGTCCAACGTCCTCCATCTTCTCGGCTCGGGAGGTTAGTGATGTTCCCTATAGACATGTACCAAATATGATCTTGTCAAAAAGTCGATGAGATGGATGTTGGGGATGTGAGTTAATTGAATGAAAAGTCATGATTGTCATATCATAATGCAAAGACCGATTCCTATTGCTTTTAAGGAACTCTTACCACAATTTGTATGGAGAGCGATTACGGAGTTAAGTATTTTCCTACATGATATTTGCTCAACAGTTTTGAGGCGTTCACACATGGAGAAGTTAGAGAGAGATATTCCAATCATTTTGTGCAATTTGGAAAGGATATTTCCACCCTCTTTTTTTGACTCCATGGAACATCTTTTGGTTCACTTGCCATATGAGGCCAAAGTTGGAGGACCCGTCCATTTTCGGTGGATGTATCCATTTGAAAGGTAGAGTGTCTTATTTGTATAATTCGACTGTTTGAATGCAAAAAAAAATTACTTCTACTCCTGGATCATTTATATATATATTTAATATAATTTTATATATCTTCAACAGATTCTTATATCATTTGAAGAAAAAAGTGAAAAATAAAGCACGAGTTGAAGCCTCTATTGTTAATGCATACATTGTGGAGGAAGTCACCACTTTTGCATCATATTATTTTGAACCTCATGTTCAATGCAAAAGGCGAAGAGCGGGCAGACATGATGAGGGTCCTATTGATCCAAATGTTACCTCATTTTCAATTTTTAACTACCTTGGTCGACCAAGTGGACCATGTAAACAAAGATACTTAATTGATAAAGAATGGCGGGTAGCCCAAACATATATTTTACTAAATTGTCCAGAAGTATCATCCTATTACGAGTAAGTATATATATATTTTTTATTTTTTTATTTTTTCAATTGTTTGTGTAACAATATGATTTTTTGAGTAGGATATTTACCAACTTATATTCTGAATTATCGACACAAGAGTTCGATCGATTTTGTGAAGAAGAATTTGTTGCATGGTTCAAATCATATGTAAGTAAAAAATCTATATTTTGTTGATACATATGCATACTTTTAACAATTTGTGTTTTGACCTTAGGTTCAAGCTAATCAAGCTCACCTTGAGCAAGAATGGCTAATCCATCTGTCATGGGGTCCAAATTCATGCGTACGCACTTGGCCAGCATATTTCATAAATGGATATAATTTTCATACTCAAGACTATGGAATGGGCAAGAATACCATGAATAGTGGGGTGTGCGTATCGTCATCCAATGAAGGAGGTGCAAGCAATGATTTTATGGTTTGTTGGATGAAATTATAGAAGTAGAATACCCAGGGCCACAAATGCAAGTTATATTATTTATGTGTCGATGGTTTGACCCTGTTAGAGGGATGAAAGTGCATCCACATTATAATTTAGTTGAAATAAATCATAAGAGATTTTATAAGAGATATGAACCATTTGTGTTGGCACAACAAGCAATTCAAGTATTCTATTCTTCATATCCGAGTTTGAAACGCGATAAGATTGATTGGTGGGCTGTTTGTAAAACCAAAGCACGAAAAAAATTGAGGCACGTTGGGAAAACATTGCATATCAACAAGAGGAAGTTTCAAACACCTTTCAGACTGAGGAATATATTATTCCAACTTTACGAGATCCCAATGGTGTAGTAATAAACGTGGATAGAAGTGAAATTGATGATGATGATGAGGAGGAGGAGGAGGAAGGAGAGGAGGAGGAAGAGGAGGATGATAATGACAATGATGACTTTGATTTTTGATGATGGGTAAGTTTTGTTAGCTTATTTAAAAAAATTTCCCATATTTTATTGTATATACTGTCTCTTTTATAATTTGATTTACTTTATCTGTTAACACATTGTATTTGTTCCTACAGGTCATCAGATGTGACATTTCATAAATTTCCCCTCCCCCCTTTTCTAGAATCTTTACATAAAAATGGTAAGTTTTTAATTATCCTTTGTTATGTATCAGATCTGTAATTAACTTTATCAAATTATTGGAATTTCCAACATATATTTCGACGTGGTGGACGTAGACAGCAGCCACAGGACCAGACAAATCCATCACCTGCTAGTGAACTTATGCCACCCCCTAATCAGGTAAGTACTATAAAATATTCGTAAGTCCCCATCTGTGAGCTCCTTTAGTCCCCATCTGTGATTCGTAAGTACTATAAAATATTTTATTTGTTAGGCCTATCTTAATTATTTAACATCGTTATTTTGTAATTTAATGCAGATTTGAAAATCTGGTACAAGTTGTTCGAGAAATAAATAGAATCGTGAACAACCATTGGGGAGGAGATTCTATGACATATTCAAGCACTCACCCGGCCACGAAACAACTTTGGTGGAGCGAGTTCAAAGTATATTTTCTTGATTTTACTTCAATTTTACAGTTAATATATAATAAAACAAATTTCTATTTCAGCGCTTAAATAATTGGGACCCGAATGACGAAATCGAGATACGAAGAATATTTAAAAAGAAATATGGTGATCACATTAGACATGTATTAAGTCACGCAAAGAATCGGGGGAAAAAGCCAAACTTCATGACTGAAGAAATTGGGAGAGGATCACTATATTTTGGGCAACGGAGGAGAGTAAACAAAGGAGTGACTTGAATAGAATGAATCAATCTCACAATTCTGGTGACTCAAGTGCTATATATGCGGGAGACTCCATTAACATAGATGAGCATAGACGGAGAATGGTAATTTTTTCACTCTTTCACAAATTTTTAATATATATCAAATTATTTCATTATTTGAAATAATGTTTTTTTAGACCAAGGAGATAGGGAAGGAGCCTTATTTCATTGATACTTTCACCCGCACTTTAAAAAAAAAAGATAACACATGGAGTGGGGCGAGAGCAAAAGCAGTCAAGGTTGGAATTAATATTTATTTTATCTTAATATATGGTTTAAATTTAATTAGTTACGTACCATTATTGTCTTAATATTATATGTGTTTCTATTATATCTAATCAATATCGTATGTGTTTTACAAAACAAGAAAAATATGATCAACTCGATCTAGCCCAAACATGCTCACAAGTTGGTATCGATAGTCAGGGGTCTGAGGAGTCTGTTGGCAATAATTTGAGTTTATGGTTAGAGGCCAGTGGAGGACCAAAAGGGGAAAGGATATTGGGGATGGGTTCCTTGAGTAGAACCCAAAGATTAGTTGGAACTTCTTCCTCCACATCAGCACTTACGACCCAAATAAATACCTTGACTGATGAGGTTAGCCATATGAAGGAAATAATATCGCAAAGAGACCAAGAAAGGGTGCAAAGAGAACTAGAACGGGCTAATTTGGAGAAAGATATTAGAGATATGCGCCAACAACAAAAATTAATCATGCAACACCTTCAGTTGAGCTCCGCTCAAAGTCAGAATCCTCCCAATGACGATGATGATGATGCCTACGATGATAACGATGATGATGGTGATGGTTTTTGATGATTTTAATAATGTATGATGAATTTTTTTTCTCATGTTTACTGTTTTACACATTAATCAATGGTTTGTTAACTTTTCTAATTTTTATTTTAATTAATATTATCAATTTGTTTTTAACAGGGTTGGTGAGGCGAACTAAAGGTCGGAGAAAAAAGTAAGTATTAAGTAACATGTTAAACTTTTAATTTTATTTATTTTTTTTCTAATTTCTTTTATTTAATTGAAATTTATTACTACTGCATTATTAGTTCAAATTCCAAATTATGATTACAGTTTACCTAGCAACCAAGTAACCATGAGTACTAAAAGACTAGTATCACCAAATTAAGCTTAACTAGTTTGTGTTTTCTTCATTTGAGCTATTTTCATATGTTAGGAAATTTTAAGATTACCTTTCATTCTCTCCATGTCACATGGACATAGATTATTTGTAGCTATTGATTGATATGGTGAAATAGGTATTATCATAACAATTTCAATAGTTAAAACTCATTATCATTGTAAGAAAATTGTTGTCTATTTACAATATTTAAGATAACAATTAAACATTAAAAAAAACCATTTGACAATAAAATATTTACTACATTCAATCCATCGCTATATTATGTTCAAAATCTCAAAATTATTTATACACATCTGAATTGTAAGATAATATAGCTATGTAAAAGAAACTAAAAAATATACCAACTAAGATTTTCAAAATTAATTGTACACATCTGAATTTAGTACTATTAAACCATAAATCAACTTTTTTTCATGATATGCATCTTTTCCGTATTAAAAGGCATTCTAATTGAAACAAAGTCAAGTCCTTCTTGCATCTCTCTTATCCCCTCAAAAAAAGACATATATATCAACTAAGATTTATAAAATCCATACACTTGTAACAAAAATCCACATGTTAACTATGCTTTTAAGATTGTTACATGTATGTTTAAACCACAGAAGCATGACTATTATTTTATGCATCAGTGAGTTTTCAAGAATCATCCAGAACAGAAAATAAGCAAAAGCATGCAAGGTTTAAAAAAATTCTAAATCTAGAAAAATACCACAAGACATTATCAAAGTTGGTACCAAAGATGTTGTCATTCCTAGTGAAAATATTATTGAACTGATCCAACCCACTTTATTATCTAATGGTGCAATTACAATTTATAGAATAAAGAACACCACCATAAATTAAATAACTTTTGCATAGAGGAAAAATGGATAGAAAACTATATATTTTTTAATTATTATTTTTATGGCATATTCAGATATATAAAAGTTTTGAATTTGATCTATGTACAGTCTCAAAACTATATAGATACATAAAAGTTCTATATTTCATCTAGAATTACATCACATCATTCTAAAATTCTTTACTAGATAATGATGCATCCTCCTACCTTAATATTTTGTAAAGAGTTGTTAAAGATGTGCTAAAGCTAATCATATGAAATTGTCAACTAGTTAACACAATGAAAGGAACAATTATTTTAAACATCCTTTAGTTTACATTAAACACCAAAACACAACTAAACCAAGGACAAAACTATAAATTCATCAAATTAAAATGAAAAATAAAGTTAACTAAGTGAGGAAATTTGAACCGTAATACCATACTTCACAAGATCTCTCTCTCTCTCTCTCTATGATGTGCCAATTATATTAGGTTGTATCATAGTTACGATACGTGTACTTAGCTTCAAAATAATTCTTATAATTTTATTTACCGTTGCTATGACATGGATGATTCATATCGTTGGTAAATAGGGCATTTATTTGAATGTTTAAGGAATTCCACAGTTATGTCTTGTTTCCAATCGTTCTTGTTACATGGCCATATCATATCATATTTACAATCTTTCTTGTTACACATGATTTGGTTTATTTGTTTGTTGTTATGTAGGCAAAGGAGATTTGATGGGGAGCAAAGCTTTTGTGGGAGACGAAGATGACTTGATGTATTCTTAGTTTATTTACTTTCTTGGATGGATGATGGACTTATAAAACATTGGGTTGTTGAACTTTGTATAGTATTTTCTAGAAGCTTGAACAAGATGGATCTTGTAAACTTTGTTGAGATCTTTATATTTGTTGAATTATGAGTTGAGTTCAATTATTAATATTGTATGTGAAATTAGGATGTGTTGAATGTATATTATTTGTTATATGAATTTGGTGTTTATGTATTTATGGATTGTATTGCAGAAATAAATTGAATCTGTAAAAAAAATTCTAAGATAGGGACGAATTTGGCGATGAAAATGATTTGTCCCAATTCTATCGTAATTAGGGACAAAATTATTTTCGTCCCAGATTTCGTCCCAGAATCTGGGACGAATTCTGGGATGAATCCACAAAATTCGTCCCAAAATTCATCCCAGAATCTGGGACGAATTCACAAAATTCGTCCCAGAATCTGGGACGAATTCTGGGACGAAAAATTAGTGGCAAGTTTTTGTTGCCATATTCGTTGCCAATTTTGCAACAAATTTATTATTCGTTGCAAAATTAGGAACAAAAATGGCAACCAAAAAAATTTTGTCACCGAATTTGTCCCCAAATTCGTTGCAATATTAGGGACAAACTTGGCAACAAAAAATAATTTGTCACCGAATTCGTCCCCAAATTTGTTGCAAAAATAGAGACAAATTTGGCAAAAAGAATTATGTGAATTCGTCCCCAAATTCGTTGCTAAGTTTGCAACAAAAAAATTTTTCGTTGCAAATTTGTATACTTTTTTGCAACGAATTTGGGGACGAAAATTTTATTCATCGCCATTTTCGTCCCCAAATTCGTTGCCAAATTTACAACAAACCATAATTCGTTCCAAAAGTTGGCATCAACCATTTTAGGACGAAAAAATTTTCGTCCCTGATTTTGTCCCAAAAAATTTTGCAACGATTTTTTTTTTTTAAATTCATCCCAAAATTTATCCCAGAATGCCTTATTTTTTGTAGTGATCCCACTGGGCCCAGCAATAAAGCATGCGGACAGTGGACTTCCGGCCAAGCGACTATCCCGCTCGGCCCAGCAACAGAACATGCGGACAGTGAAATTCTGGCCGAGCGGCTATCCCACTCGGCTCAACAACAGACAACACGCGGACAACGGAATTCCAACCGTGCAGCTATTCCACTCGGCCAAGCAACAGCCACAACAGACTATTTTTGACATCCTTTTGGGAGCTAGTGCCGCTGACAGGCGCCATAGTTAGACAGGATCGTACGGCGGAAGCTTTCACTATAACTTCAGAGATATGCTCGGCCTGTTAAGGTACTGTGTCAGGGACACTTTACTGACGAGTCTTTTCAGGAAAAACTTGAGGACGCCTACCTGCCTTGGGAAGCATGCACGCGCGCTACAGGAGCTCTATATAAAGGGGGAGAGGGGGGGGGGGTCCAAGCATCAACGGAGGTATGCGATATTTTACTATTACGCTACAGTTTTCTTGTTGCTCCGCTCTTTGCTGTTTCTTCTTGTCGAAGACTGACTTGAGCGTCAGAGGGTCATCGTCGGGGACCCTTTTCGTGACTCGGTACTGATGCTATTTATATTACAAGTTGGAGTAAAGTCCATTGAACATCAACAGGAACATTATATTCCCAATATATATTCATATCATTGACTTTCAGACAAGATGAGACAACATTAATACTTAGAAAATTTTGGATTATACAATGCATGCAAATGGAACATACACTACGCGGTACATGTTCAGATCTTGCTACACATTACATGCGTATACATTTACAAGCACACATGTCTCTCTGGACACGCCTATACATCATATAGTAGATGAGAAAAGGGTCTTTGAACGCAAGGCATATATGGAGAAGCGATGCACTCATGCATATATATATATATATATATATATATATATATATAGATATATATATATATATATAGACAAATGACTTCAAGCAGTTGGGTAGGAAGCTTGCATGGCGATACCACACAGCCCTTCCTTAGCATCCACGTCCCTTTCCATCCTTATGTAGCCGTTCTCCCCCCAATCGGCACCCCAAGAATTCTTCACCAGCCAGTACTTGCTGCCATCGCTCGTCGCGCCGTAGCCCACCGCTGTGACGCCGTGGTCGAGATCAGTTCCGCATTCCCCCGTGAAGACGCCGCCGTTGTAGAACTGGAAGGCCGATCCGCTGGCCTCTATCGCCACAGACACCGGCTGGTGGGCCACGGCCTTGCGGAGCGCCGCCTCATCGTCAGCAGGCACGTCCTCGTACCCACTGATGGCGGCGGCGGAGGGGGAGGATTTCTGCTTGCTGCAGGTGCCGTCGGTGGCCTGGTAAGGGTACTTGGTCTCGGTGGCGAGGCCGCCGTTGTTGATGATGAACTCGAACGCGTTGTCCATGAGGCCGCCGTTGCAGCCTTGGTCCTCGCCGTGGACGTCGCAGTCCACCAGCTGCTGCTAGGAGAGAGAGATCAACTTGCCAGCGGTGAGCTTGGTGATGCCCTCCATCGCCGCCACTGCCGAGAACGCCCAGCAACATCCTGTTTTGCTCGAGCAAACGAATTAGATTCCGTTGGAGCAATAATTAACTAAATTATTGTTCCTCCAAATTATGCATACCACACTGCCCTTGATCTTTGATGGGAGTGACTGCTCCTTTGGTCCTCCAGTCGACGCTCTTCGGCGTCGCGGACACGTTCTCGTACATGAATCCTCCCTTCCTGATCGGCTTCGCCGCGATCATATTCTTGAAGCCAGTGTAGGAAGATTTGAACTCCTCGTTGGTCATGTCGGCGAACTGGTTGATGCCCAGCGAGTACTTGTGCTTGCCGGCGGCGTTGAACGAGTCGATGAGCTCGACGTTGGACTTGAAGATGTCGAAGCGGCGCTGCTTCTCTGCGTCATCGCGGTAGACGCGCCCGTGCTGCGCCATCCACCGCTCGTGCCTCTCTGCCATGGACATGCTCTCTGGATAACTTAGCTTGCGCCCCCAAGCGGTGCTTGATATTACAGCGAACAAGGCCGCCAAGACGAGGCATTGCTTCACGGTGAAGGCGGCGGCTGGAATTCTACCCATCAGCTGCTCTCGAAACGCTTTTACAAGTGATTAATTAATCAGTTAATCGATCAACTAATTCAAGCTTAGTGAGAGATTAAGCGACGGGCTTCGACTATTTATAGATCTGCTCTGTTCTGCTCTGTTCTTGCTGCTTGCCGTGGAATACGTTGCGTTGCGAGATTAATTTAATTGGAAGACTCCGTAATTACTGGATTAATCGTGATCGAGATCCAACGATCACACGTCTCTTCTTTGCGAAAATCGTACGCAGAGTTCTGTTGTTGATTTGAGACGTCGATAATTAGTTAACAATTAATCGGAGTCATTCATGGAGCATCCAGTGAAAGGGACTTCAAATAGACAGAAATCTTTGCACTAATCTTAAAGCGCTCAATTCTCTTTAGTTATGTTGACAATTCAATAAACAGATGCATTGGTGTCGGCAATCTGTAGCCCAAAGACACAACCTACAACTTCTAAGCACATTTGGCTTTCTTTTGGTGGATGTCAGTCAGGTTATTCTACGGGCGGTAGTCTAGAGGAAATAAGATAGAAAAAAAAAATGATAAACTGAGAAATTGCCGTCAATAGTTTTATCAAATAAGATGTATTTGATTTAATAATAAAAGATAATTTCTAAAAAAAATTAAATAGCCGTTTATATTCGCCCTTCGACCCAAAAGTAACTTTAAAAGATTAAAATATCCTAACTACTTAAAATTTTAAAATTACAAAAAAATACTAAAAAAGTTATTCGGAGCCTTTAAAAGGTCCTAAATAATATTTTTTAACATAAAACTTGGTCGATTACAAGTTTCACTAGATAACAAATACTAGAAAACACAATTAAACACTTCTTGATAATAAAAAATTCTCTCAACTTTGTTAATCCAACCAATACAATCTCTACTTGTAACATACTAGAAAACTTAGGCATATCAATCCGAAAAATTGAAATCCACATGAAGCAACTCTCGATCACGACATTCTTTGAACTGAGCACAATTGTGATATGAGTTTTTGAAAGCGAAAGCAAAATCACAATTGTGATACTCAGTATTATTGTGCTAATACTTGTCTTGCATATTATTATTTAGTTTATTAGAGTAACACACTTTGCAAGGCAATAAGAGCACAAAAAGTCTCGGGTGAACAGTATTCGAGGCGTCTTCCAGGAGATGGAAGGTGCCTTCATGGAAGACGCCTTCAAGCATTGGAAGGCACCATAGGACTGTTCATGGAAGGTGCCTTCAGTGCTTTGAAGGCGCCTTCCGCAGGATAAAGTTCAGATTTCATCAAAGATAGGGATCGGGCTGTTCAGGATCAGACTTGCCACATTGGAGGTGCCTTCAAGGCCTTTGAAGGCGCCTTCCATGCTCAATAAAAGGAGTGATCGCCCAAGCCATGACGTCAATCACTGATAAGAAATTCTATGCTTCTGATTGGACTTCCAACCGCTCCGACTTCCAACTGCTACTTCAAAGAAGCTTGTCTACCACCAAGCTGCGCTTTCGAGTCATCTGATCATTTTTGACAGATCGACAGCAACACACGAGGGCGCTCTAAAGTTTTGGTAAATTTAAATATTGTTGCATTCTTTATAATACTGTTTTAAAAAAGAAAGTATAAGTTATTACACTGTCCCTTGTTGGTTAGTCCTAAGAAAACGTACCGATTCCACTGTACAAAATTTTTTTGTACAAGTGTCGAACCTTTCCTTAAATAACCTATTATGTTCTTTAGAAGTTAAATTAGAAATCACAGACGGAACTTAACATCATTGATTCCAAATTTAACTTATCTGTTCTTAATGGTTTAGATTTGAATCGCAAGCGGAACTTAACACTATTGATTCAAATATACCTAAGTTATTAATTCCATAAATATTAATTTCCAAAATTAGCTTCCAGGACTGCATGGCGAGGCACATGACCTTCTTGGATATGGGAGCAACCACCACCGCCTAGGCAAAGCCTTTTAAGGAAAGCTAATATTTATTTTCTTAAATAACTCTAGGTTAACCAAAAAGAACAATCGAATCACAAATTCGAAAAAGAAGAAAACACAAACTCGAAAAACTATTTCAAAAAACTAGATCTAATTGCCTCTTGTATTTAGAATTCATACAAAAGAAATACAACTAGTATGATGCGGAAATTAATTACTAATTATACCTTCCTTTGTAAACTTTAATGACCTCTTGATCTTTTACCGTATTCCTCTTCTTATCTCGGACGTTGTGTGGGCAACGATCTACCGAGATGAGAATCCACCTAACCCACCTTCTTCTCAAAGCATGATTCGGCCACCACAAATATTCCATGAATAGATGTGGTTTGACCACCACCACCAAGCTCCAAGGGATGCTTCCTTTCTCTCCTTCTTCTCCATGCTAGAATTCGACCACCTTCAAGCTCCATGAGATGATGAGGTTCGGCCAATGAAGAAGAAAGAAAAGGAAGAAGAGAGAACTTCTATGACCGGCCACACCAAGGAAAAGAGGGAGAGAAAAAGAATAGAATCGTTAGCCATGAAGGCACCTCTACCCCCTCTTTTATAATCCTTGGTCTCGGCAAATAAGGAAATTAAAATAAAAACTTCCTTAATTCTTATGACATGAAAAGGAAAACTTATTTAATTAAAAACAATTTTCTCTTCTCAATTTGTAATGGCCGGCCACTATTAAAAACAAAACAAGGAGAGTTTTAATTAACACAAGAATTAAAACTTCCTAATTTGTCTCCGGAAATTTATAAAAAATTTCTCCAATAATTTTTCCCTTCATGGTGGATTATAAAAAAGAAATTTTATAAATTAAAAATTTTCTTTCAAACATGTGGATGATCTCCAAAAAGGAAAGTTATCTCTAAAAATTAAAATCTCCTTTCAATCTATAAGGAAAGATATCAAATCTTTTGTAGAAACTTATAAAAGAAATATTTAATTTTTTAAACTCTCTTTTAAATCATGAACATAGTTAAAAAAGGAAAGTTTTCTCAAAATTAAAATCTACCTTTCAATTTACAAATAAGGAAAGATTTCAAATCTTTTCTTAATCCTTTGTAAAAAGCTATAAAAAGAAAGATTTAAATTTTAAACTCTCTTTTAAAACCATGGAATCCACATAAGAAAAAATTTATAAATAAAATCCTTTTTAATATGATGTGGCCGGCCACATCATGCTTAGACTCCAAGCATTGGCCGGCCACCAACTTGGCTCAACCTTTGGGTCTTGGCCGGCCCTAGCTTGGGTTCCAAGCTAGCTTGGCCAGCCACCAAAAGTGGGTAAGAAGGTGGGCATGTGATGGGTATAAATCTCTATATACAAGAGGCTACGATAGGGACCGAGAGGAGGAATTGGTTTTGGTCTCCCGATGAAATTAAGCTTCCCGTGTTCGCCCCGAACACACAACTTAGCTTCATCAATAATAATTCATACCACTAAAGAATTATTATTGAACTACCGCACCAATCCCAAATTACATTTTTGGGCTCCTTCTTATTATGAGTGTGTTAGTCTCCCTGTGTCTAAGATGTCGAATGTCCACTAATTAAGTGAGTTACTGACAACTCATTTAATTAATATCTAAGTCCAAGAGTAGTACCACTCAACCTTATCATCATGTCGGACTAAATCCACCTGCAGGGTTTAACTTGACAATCTTTATGAGCTCCTCTTGGGGACATTATCAACCTAGATTACTAGGACACAGTTTCCTTCTATAATCAACAAGTCACACTATAAGTAACATCATTTCCCAACTTATCGGGCATTTTGATTTATCGAACTAAATCTCACCCTTTGATAATTCAAAGAAATAAATATTAAATATATGTGCTTGTTATTATATTAGGATTAAGAGCACACACTTCCATAATAACTAAGGTCTAGTTCTTTTATTAAATCAGTATAAAAAGAACTTACCTTAAATGGTCTTGCTCAATATACTTAAAGTGTACTAGTGTAATTTATTAGTCAAGATAAACTAATGCCTAATTACACTACGACTATTCCAATGGTTTATTCCTTTCCATCTTAGTCGTGAGCTACTGTTTATAATTTATAAAGAACCGATAACACAATCTTCTGTGTGTGACACCACACACTATGCTATCTACAATATAAATTAATTGAGCATCCACATTTGGTATATATAAATGTAGACACATGACCAATGTGATTCTTATAAATGTTTATACAAAAGCTAGACTTTTAGTATACACTCCAACAATCTGCCACTTATACTAAAAGACTATGCTGCCATAAATGCTACCATACATCTGATTCACAACCCTTCAACATGCCCATCAAAAGCTCTTGCCTTAAGGACCTTAGTGAAAGGATCTATAGGTCATCACCTGATGCAATCTAGGCGGCAACAACTTCTCCTCGTTTATACGATTTCTCGTATTAGGTGGTACTTGCGCTCTATTGTGTTTACTTGCCTTATGGACTCATGGTTTCTTCGAGTTTGTTACTGCACCAATATTATTACAATAAATTGTAATAATCTTTGGACAAACCAGAAATCATATCTAAGTCCATCTTGAGGTTACTGAGTCATTCAACTTCTATGGCTGCCTCTGAGGCTGCCACATACTCAACATTCATAGTGGAGTCTGAAAAGCACCTATGCTTAACACTCCTCCATAGTTATGACTTTACCTCCTAAAGTAACACAAAAACCCCGAGGTTGACTTACTATCGTCCCTTATATGATTGGAAGTCAAAATCCGTGTAACCCACAGGGATCAAATTATCTGCCTTGTAAATTAGCATATACTTTACGGTAGCCTAGTGTCCCGGTCCTGGGTTACTTCGATATCTGCTAAATATGCACTGGGCAAAACAGATATCCAATCTCGTGCATAGCATACATTAGGCTTTCCAACAGCCGAAGCATAAGGAACTTGCTTCCATGTCCTTTATCTGCTTTGATGTCTTTTGAGACATCTCTTTAGATAAAGTTTCTCCATGTCCAAAAGGTAGAAAAAACCTTTTATGGAGTCTTGCATGCTTAGACGAGCTAGGATAGTATGAAGCTCGGGATAAGCACAACATTCTTTTCTTGTGATCCTTTTGATCCCGAGAATATGTGCGCACTCTCCCAAGTCCTTCATATTGAATTCTTTGGATAACCATACCCTTACTTCCGACAACACTTTGATATTGTTTCCAACTACCAAAAATATCATCTATGTATAGTACAAGAAATACCACCACGCTTTCATCACACTTCTTGTATACACAAGATTTATCCAAAAACTAAATCCATAAGACTGGATTACAACTGGATGTTCCAAGACCTTGAAGCTTAACTTCAGTCCGTAGACTGATTGAGCTTACATACTCGATGCTCTTTGCCATTTGCAATGAACCTCTCTGGTTGCTTTATATGGATGCATTCTTCAAGACTTTTATCGGATGTTAGACTTTTGTCTGACGGTGGATGACACGTGGCGTCCTCCTATAGGTCTGGGGAGGAATCAAAAGGCTATGAACACCCGACCATAGGCATATTCTCTGCCAGGCATTGATTATTCCCTGACAGGTCATTGTGATTCCTTGACTTGCTTGTCGTGTAGCGTCCAACCTCCTTATTCCATTACTCCTGTGTTGGCTTTTCATACTTGTTGATCCCAACCTATGGGCGCAGACCTGTAGTTATCCCGTGTTTACTGCTTCACAACTTCAGTCCTGCGTGTCCATCCCTGTCTTATGTGATCTATTATGTAATTTCCCGACTTGTCTTACGCTATAAAGCCGCGACCTGTTATGCTCTGATATGGTTCTGTCTATCCTGCCTCCAGACCTGTACTTTTCCGTCCGTTTCGCTTACTTTGGGTCTCGGTCTATAGGAGTCAGTTTGCTTCCACTTATCCTGAGTCCCGACCTGTATCCTTGGTTGACACAATCCCGACTTGTAGGCTTGTCCCTGTATCCTGTGTCGCACTGCTAGAAGTCCCGACCTATATCCTTGGTTGGCACAATCCTGACCTGTACACATCGATCCATGTATCTTGAGCCATAAGGTTATAAGCCCTGACCTGTATCCTTGGCTGGCATATCCCGACCTGTACACATCGATCCATGTATCCTGAGCCATAAGGCTATAAGTCCTGACCTGTATCCTTGGCTGGCACATCCCGACCTGTACACATCGATCCATGTATCCTGAGCCATAAGACTATAAGTCCTTACCTGTATCCTTGGCTGGCACATCCCGACCTGTACACATCGATCCATGTATCCTGAGCCATAAGGCTATAAGTCCTAACCTGTATCCTTGGCTGGCACATCCCGACCTGCAATCCTGGCCTCTGAATTCTTGACACGTGGATCTAACCCCAGGATCCCATTCGTGTCTGACCCAGCCCCTATCATAACTGGGCCCTTTGAACTATACGTAGCCCTGATCCTTGACCTCCACGTAGGTCAGACTTTTGACCTCTATGCAGACCTGACTTCTGATGGCCTCGCAAGCTTGACTTCTGACCGCCATGTGAGCATGACTTTTGACCGTCCAATGGGCTTGACTCTTGACCATCCAATGGTCTTGACTCTTGACCACCTCATCTCTCTGACCCCACGATCATACACCGTATCACAAGCTGTTGGAGTGTATACTAAAAGCCTAGCTTTTGTAAATATTTATTTGTTAAAATAAAAGAATCACATTGGTCAATATCTGAATTTATTTATTAAATGTAATTGTTCAATTAATTTATATAGTAGACAACATGGAGTGTGGTGTCACACTCAGAAGACCATGTTGTCGGTTCTCTATAAATTATAAACAGTTGCTCGCGACTAAGATAGAAAGGAACAAACTATCAGTATAGTCGTAGTATAATTAAGTATTAGTTTATTTTGACTAATAAATTACACTAATACACTTTAAGTGTATTGAGTAGGATCATTTAGGTATGTTCTTTTGTACTGACTTAGTAAAAGAACTAAACCTTAGTTATTATGGAAGTGTGTGCTCTTAATCCTAATATAATAACAAGCACATATATTTAATATTTATTTCTTTGATTTATCAAAGGGTGAGGTTTAGCTCGATAAATCAATATGCCCGATAAGTTGGGAAATGATATTACTTATAGTGTGTGTTGTTGATTATAGAAAGAATCTGTGTCCTAGTTATTTAGGTTGAGAATGTCCCCAAGAGGAGCTCATAAGGATTGCCATGTTAAACCCTGCAGGTGGACCTAGTACAACATGACAATAAAGTTGAGTGGTACTACTCTTGGAGCTAGATATTAATTAAGTGAGTTGCCAGTAACTTACTTAATTAGTGGACATTCATAATCTTAAACACAGGGAGACTAACACACTCATGATAAGAAGGAGCCCATAATGTAATTTGGGATTGGTGCAGTAGTGCGGTAATAACTCTATAGTGGAATGAGTTATTATCGATGAACTTGAGTAGTGTGTTCGGGGCGAACACGGGATACTCAAGCTCATTGGAAGGCCAAAACCAATTTCTCCTCTAGGTCCCTGTCGTAGCCTCATTATAGCATGAAGTCCATCCAAATGTAAGGCTCTTCTTGGTGTCCAAGAAGGGGGCCGGACCATTGCTTGGTGACCAAGCAATGGCCGGTCACATCCTCTTGAAAGGGGCCGACCCTATAGCTTGGTGACCAAGCTTGTAGGGGTCGGCCATAATAATTCAAAAAGGGAGGGTTGTTTTGAATTTTTTAAAATCTTCTCTTTGTAGAAAAATATAAGTTTTAAAAGAGAGATTTTAATTTTTAAAACTTTCCTTATTTGAATTAGGCCACATGTTTAAATAGAGAGTTTAAAAGATTTTAAAACTTTCCTTTTTTAACCATCCTTATGGTTTAAGAAAAAAAAAAGGAAAAGAAGTTTTAAAATTTAAATTTTCTATCACCATGTTAAAAAAGGAAATTTTATAAGAAAGTTTTTAAATTTTAAAACATGGTTTTAATTTTTTGAAACTTTCCTTTTTTAACTCATACTTTAAGAAAGAGAGCTTGTAAATTTTATAAGAGGATTTCTTCTTGTAAAATTTTTAAAAATTATTTTTCCTTTCCTTTTAATTGTGGTCGGCCACCTTGCTTGGTGCCCAAGCAAGGGCCGGCCAATAGGATTAAACCAAATTCAATCCTAAACCAAATAGGATTGATCATAACCATTGATTGGTGATTGATTCAATTAAGAGGAAAGAAAAGGAAAAATAAAAAGGGAAAAGGAAAAACTCTTGGATGATTTTATTTTTTGTAAAAGGTTTTTCCTTATTTGCCTTGGGCAAGTAATATAAAAGAAGGGGTGAGGGGGCTTCATGAGACACAACTCTTATTCTTTTGCTTGGGTGATCTCTTGGTGGCCGGCCCTCTCCCTTCTTCCTTTTCCTTTGCTCTTTTCTCCTTGGTGGTGGTGGTGGCCGGATTTTAGAAGAAGAAGGAGGAAGCTTTTGGGTGGTGTTCATCTTGGAGGATCGTCACCCACACGACGTCCAAGGCGAGGAGAGGAATATGGCAGAAGATCTTGAGGTCATTAGCTTACAAAGAGAAGGTATAACTAGTATTTTTCTTCCGCATCATACTAGTTATTTTTCTTTGTATGAATTCTAAATACAAGAGGCAATTAGATCTAGTTTATCGAATTTATTTTTCGATTTTGTGTTTTTTTCTTTTTTGAATTTGTGATTCGATTGTTCCTTTTGGTTAACCTAGAGTTATTTAAGGAAATAAATATTAGCTTTCCTTAAAAGGCTTTGCCTAGGTGGTGGTGGTTGCTCCCATATCCAAGAAGTCCATGTGCCTCGCCATACCGTCCTGGAAGCCAATTTTAAAAATTAATATTTATGGAATTAATAACCTAGGTAGATTTGAATCAATAGTGTTAAGTTCCGCTTGCGATTCAAATCTAAACCATTAAGAACAGATAAGTTAAATTTGGAATCAATGATGTTAAGTTCTGTCTGCGATTCCTTATTTAACTTCTAAAGAACACAATAAGTTATTTAAGGAAAGGTTCGACACTTGTACAAAAATTTTTGTATAGTGGAATCGGTACGTTTTCCTAGGTTTAACCAACAATTGGTATCAGAGCTAGGGTTTGCCTCTGTGTATTTTTAGAATTCAAATAGGTTATGCACATGTCATACATAATTTAGGCAGGAAAATAGTAGGATGTGCTAACTCTTTGGTTGCAGGCTCCAACTATTATGGCTTATTGATATTGTGTGTGATTGGACCCTTGGACATGTCAAGGGCATTATTTGTGTGCATGATTGTATGTATAAAATACAGTAGGAGCTGTATTATTTTTAGAATTTTATTTTCGATCTAGAATACATGTACATTCCCTCGTGGAATATAGGATCGATATATGTAAAATTTTATTTTTGTCGCGGATCGGATTCTTGCGAGGCGAGGTACTTTTGGAGCACCAGAGGCGCAGCAGAATAAGAAGCAAGAAGGATGCGATAACTCGACCCGATAGCGGTGGCTAAATATGGCAGCAGCTAGGGTTGGAGCATACTGAAGACAGTGATGGAAAAGGCCATAATAGTTGGAAAATTAATTTCCAAAATTTATTGCTTTTATTTACTGTGATGTTTATATGCATGTGATGAATGCTAGCATAGGTTAAAATCCTCATTTCTAAATAACTAAGTGGGAGAGGGATTTTAATAAATCCCATGGTCTCCATTACTGGTTTGTAAGTGATGCAACAAGCTTGTGTGTTGGCTCTGAGTGCCTCCCTCCACAACGGATGGGTTTGTTGTGGATCACTAGATCAAACTTCCGTTTATGGATGGTTAAAGGAAATTATTTAGGAGCGTGTGATCTTCTCCAACTGAAGGGGCACAATCATATTTAATGGACTTAGTATCAAGTAATGGTATACACTTAGACGTATTCAATAGTATCCTCCCCAACGGAGTCACTGCTATTGTCTTGTGTGACCAAAGTGAAACCAACTATTAATTTTATTTGTCATAAAGTTAGGATGACAAGATAATAAAATTAATGGGTCATATCCTCCTCTTACAAATGATGAATTTGTATACGTCCACACTAACGTGGCATGCAATATTCACGGTGATTTGAGGTGTTGGTTAATTTAAAATAGTATTGTTTGAGGAATCAATATTATTCTAAATTTAGAGTCTTGACCAAAGTTTACTTTTGTGATTCTTAGGATGATTTTCAACCCACTAGCCATTATACTCAAAGAGAACAAACTTACTGGTCCCAACTATATTGTTTGGAAAACAAACCTGGACATAGTTCTTACTGCTGAAAGCTATAAGTTTGTACTGACTGAGGCTTGCCCTGATGCACCTGACGGTGACTCTACCCCAGAGGAGATTGAGTATCATAAGAAATGGGTAAAAGCTGATGAGATGGTGTGGTGTTACATTTTGGCATCAATGTCAATGTATTACAACATCAGCATCAAGATTTACCAACAGCTTATGATATAATGAACAATCTCAAAGAACTCTTTGGGCACCAGAGTCGGCACCAGAGTCGGACTGCTAGGCAAGAGGCAATGAGGAAGTTAATGACAGCCACCATGTCTGAGGGGACACCCGTAAGGGACCATATCCTCAAAATGATGGCTTATCTGAATGAAATACAAGTCTTTGGAGGAGAAATCGATGGGTAAACCCAGGTCGATATAATTCTCCAAACGCTACCCAGAAGTTTTGTGCAGTTTCGCCTGAACTATAACATGAACAAAAGAGAGTATACATTGGTGGAACTTCTGACAGAGCTACAGGCAGCAGAAGGAATATTTCATCATAGTTCTCAGATTCACTATGTTGAAAATTGTTCTACTTCTAAGTCGAAAGGCAAGAAGAAGAAGAAACAAGTCTTTTCAGCAAAGAAGGTGAATAAACCTCAGGGTACATGACAGAAAGTTGGAATGAAGAAGCCGAAGGGCAAGTGCTTCATCTGCAAGCAGTCTGGACATTGGAAAGCGGGCTGTCTTTGTAGGAATCAGAACAATAAAGGTATATCTCATACTCTAGTAGTTGAAACATGTTTAGCGGTGTTATCTACCAGCACCTGGTGTGTACATACGGGAGCCACTGATCATGTCTGCAATTCTTTGCAGGGGTTCCAGGAAACCCGGCGACTATTTGATGGAGAGATAACTGTCTACATGGGCAATGCTACTAAGGTGGCGGCTGTTGCAGTGGGAGACGTCTACTTATTTTTTGATAGGAATAGAAATTTGGTTTTAAGAAATTGTCTTTATGTATCCAGTTTTAGAAAGAATTTAATTTCAGTTTCTAAACTGTATTTGGATGGATATTCAGTTTCCTTTAGTAACAATGTCGTTATAAAGAGAAATAAGGTGATTATCTGTTCTAGTGCATTGGTTGGCAATTTATACACTTTAAATCTAATTTCTCCCACAAAGCAAAATATGGAAATTAATAACACATCGTCTAACTCTAATAAGAAAAAAGAACCTTCGGAAATGAACCAAACATATCTTTGGCATCTAAGGCTTGGACATATTAACTTAAGTAGGATTCAAAGGCTTGTAGCTGATGGACTATTGGGTTCATTAGAGTTGGAAAATTTTCCAACATGTGAATCCTGCTTGGAAGGTAAAATGACCAAGAGACCTTTCAAGACCAAGGGGTATAGAGCCAAAGATGCGTTAGATTTGGTCCATTCTGATTTATGTGGTCCTATGTCTATCCAGGCAAGAGGTGGTTATGAATACTTCGTCTCCTTTATAGACGATTATTCAAGATACAGATACATTTACCTGATGCGCCGTAAGTCTGAATGCTTTGACAAATTCAAAAAATATAGGGCTGATGTGGAGAAACGTCTTGGTAAAAGTATCAAGACACTACGGTCTGATCGTGATGGCGAATACCTCTTTGGAGAGTTTAGGAATTACTTATCAGAAGTTGGGATTCAATCCCAATTGTCTGCACCTGGTACACCCCAGCAGAATGGTGTAACAGAACGAAGGAATAGGACTCTTATGGAAATGGTTAGATCAATGATGAGTTATTCAGAATTACCGAATTCGTTTTGGGGATATACTTTAGAAACAGCAGTGTACATTCTGAATATGGTACCTTCTAAAACAGTTCCTTCTACTCTCATGGAATTATGGAATGGGCGTAAGCCTAGTCTGAATCATATTCGGATATGGGGTAGTCCAGCACATGTGCTGAAGGGAGATACTGACAAGTTAGAATCACGTACAGAAGTTTGTTTGTTTGTTGGATATCCTAAGGGAGCGAAAGGTGGTTTGTTTTATAATCCTAAAAATCAGAAGATCATTGTTAGCACCAATGCTTGTTTTTTAGAAGAAGATTATGTAATGAACCATAAGCCCATGAGTGAAATAGTTCTAGAAGAAATTAGAGAGGACACGTCTACTTCAATACCAACAGTACAAGATGAAGTACCACATGAGACTGCAACACGTGTTGCACATGATACATAACCACAGACGGTGCCTCGTCGTAGTGGGAGGGTTGTAAGGCAACCTGAAAGATTCATGTTTTTGGGAGAGTCTTCGGACTTGATCCCGAGTAAACATGAACCTGATCCTCGGACATATGATGAAGCACTCCAAGATATAAATGCAGTATCTTGGCAAAAAGCAATGAATTCTGAAATAGAGTCTATGTACTCTAATAAGGTCTGGGAGCTTGTAGAACCACCTGATGGTGTAAAAGTCGTTGGATGCAAGTGGATCTACAAAAGGAAAAAAGGGACAGATGGGAAGGTAGAAACCTTCAAAGCAAGCTTGTTGCGAAAGGGTATACTCAGAAAGAGGGAATCGACTATGAGGAGATTTTTTCGCCAGTAGCCATGTTTAAGTCTATCCGGATACTCTTATCCATTGCTGCTCATATAGATTATGAGATTTGGCAAATGAATGTCAAGACAGCTTTTCTTAATGGAAGTCTTGAAGAAAACATCCATATGAAGTAACCAGAAGGGTTCATTGAAAAATGCAAAGAGCATCTAGTGTGCAAGCTTAATCGGTCCATTTACAGATTGAAGCAAGCTTCAAGATCTTGGAACATCCGGTATAATGAAGTAATCCAGTCATATGGATTTATTCAGTGTCTGGATGAGTCTTGTGTATACAAGAAGTGTAACGGAAACGTGGTGGTATTTCTTGTACTATATGTAGATGATATTTTGTTAATTAGCAAAAATGTCAAGGTATTATCGGACGTAAGGCTATGGTTGTCCAAACAATTTGATATGAAGGACTTAGAAGAATGTGCACACATTCTTGGGATCAAAGTTATAAGGGATCGCAAGAAAAGAATGTTGTGTCTATCCCAAGCTTCATATATAGATACAGTCCTTGCTCGTTTTAGCATGCAGAACTCCAAGAAAGGTTTCTTACCTTTTAGGCATGGAGTAACCTTATCTAAAGAGATGTCTCCGAAGACATCAAAGGAGATTGAGGACATGAAGACAGTTCCTTATGCTTCAGCTGTAGGAAGTCTTATGTATGCAATGATATGTACGAGACCTGATATTTGTTTTGCCGTGGGCATGGTCAGCAGATATCAGAGTAACCCTGGACAAAGACATTGGACTGTGGTAAAGCATATATTGAAGTATCTGAGAAGGACTAGAGATTATATGCTAGTTTACCAAGCAGACGAGTTGCTCCCTATGAGTTACACGAATTCAGATTTTCAATCATATAGGGACAATAGTAAGTCAACATCAGGCTATGTGTTTACTCTAGGAGATGGAGCCATTGCATGGAGGAGTGTTAAGCAGAAATGCATCTCGGACTCAACCATGGAAGCTGAGTATGTGGTAGCCTCTGAGGCAGCAAAAGAAGCTGTATGGCTCAGGAACTTTCTAATGGACTTAGATGTGATTCCTGGTTTGCCCAAGATCATCACAATTTATTGTGATAATAGCGGTGCAGTTGCAAACTCGAAGGAACCACGAGCTCATAAGGCAAGTAAACATATTGAGCGCAAGTACCAACTGATACGAGACATCGTCAAGCGAGGAGAAGTTGTCGTCGCCAAGATTGCATCAGAAGATAACCTAGCAGATCCTTTCACAAAGGCCCTTCCGGCGAAAGCTTTTGATCGGCATGTGGAGGGGATGAGAATCAGATGTAAGGCAACAGATATGGCATCTTAGTCTTTTACGAAAATTGGTACATATGTATAAAATCTGATTTGAGAGGGAGAAACTCTCAAACCGAATATCAAACCATACAGCATATCCAGGAGTTCATCCTCATAGATGAGGGAACTCCTTACACATCACTCAAGTCATTTACATAACCATCCTCACTACATCATGCATGCGTAAAGCAAAGTCAACTCAACCTCTAATCACACTCACATACATCACACGAACATATTTATATGTGCTACAATTGATGACATGTAAGAGTGAAAAGAAGAACACAAACAAAAATCAAAACGTGGGGCAAGTGTCATCAAGCGTGAAGAACCACGATCACCATGGACAGAAAGTAGCATCCAAGAAACACATGAAGCATTAAAATATGGACAGTGAGCACACTGTTCTCCTTCAAATAGCATGGACAATGATCATCAACACCAAATAGCACAAGCAAAGCATTCCACCATAGATCGTCGCCCCACTTTTAGCAAGTGGTCAGCTATCAATGGATTTACTTTGTCTTTACCGCGAGCCGTTTGCTGCGGACTAGATAGATCCTTATGGTGGATCTATGAACCCTCTTGGACTTTTTGGCAAAGTCCCAGCCATCAACGGATTTGGTGATGTCCTTACCGTGAGCCGTTTGCTGCGGACTAGATAGACCAATATGGTGGATCTATTCACCCTCATGGACTTTTTGGCAAAGCCCCAGCCATCAACGGATTTGAAATTGTCTTTACCGCGAGCCGTTTGCTGCGGACTAGATAGATCAATATTGGTGGATCTATTCACCATCCTTCCATCATAAAAATGTTTACAGAACAAACTCCTCACCACAACAATTCACTATAAAAGTTACCCTCACCACCAATCACAACAAAGATTTGCATACATACACTCCACCAATCACAAGCCACACATAAAACTTACATGCATTCCCTCCTCCAATCATAAGCTACAAAATAAAAACTTGCATGTCTTCCCTCCACCAAACATAAGCCGAACAATTAAAACTTGCATGGCATTCCTCCACCAATCATAAATCAAGAATCAAAACTTGCATGTAAAACATAAAACTTGCATGCAATGGAGAAGCCTTGAAAAATCGGACAGTAGAGAAGCTTGAATTAGAACGTACAGTAGCGAAGGCAGGCATGCAGTGAACAAAGCTTGAAAAACACGGACTTCTTCAGAACACGGATTAACCACAAACATGGTCAAGCTTCAAATCCACGGACAATAAACATAGTGAGAGTAGCCTTCCACCTATCATTGATGAGCTTTATAAAGGTTTTAAGTCCACAAACCGATAGGTATGTATTTGGACTTTTCAAAATAACCAATCCACATCCGGTGCAATGCCTTGGTATCGATACCTATTTCTAGCTTCCCAAATATAATAAATTGAGCTAGAGATGCCTAGATACCAGGCCTTCATCCTCCTACTGTCACCCTTGTAATGCCTACCAAAAATCTGATGTAACTCCTCAAAAGAATTGAAACTGTGTTTAATTTCCAACCACCGCTTCACCTTGCACCTAAGTTCACAAGCCACCGGACATTCAAAGAAGACATGTTGATTGGATTCCTCTTGTTGACAACACATGATGCAATCCTTATTTGGTTCATACTCCATTCGATCCTTGGTCCTCAACCTCCCATGAGCTAGCATCCATAGTGTAAAACGATGTTTCCGCATGATTACCGGCTTCCACACCATAGATTTCCATGCAACTTCCGACCCTCTTGGCATAAAGAAATTATATGCATTTGTGACCCCCTTCCCATTTCCAATAAACCAATCCATCATCTTCATATTTGCCTCTCCCACGCCACCTGAAGCATCTAGTATCTTGGTTCGGATCTCCAATAGTCTCTTGATTAATGGTGAATCTGAGTTTTTCTTTTGCCATGTCCAAAAATCTGCACTTTTGATATAATGATGATGCACCCACTTAACCCATAGTGAATCCACATTTGCTTGAATATTCCATAATAATTTGGACAACAAAGCTTCATTCCATGCTAGGAGGTCCCTAAGGCCATAACCCCCATCATGTTTAGGCAAACAAATCTTCGACCATGAAATGGGTGGATGCTTTGAGGACCACACAAACGTTCGGCATAGAGCATATATTTTATCAATCACACCACTAGGAATAGGGAGCATAGAAAGCCAAAAACATTCTATACCTTGAAGAACCGTCCCCACTAATTCCAAGCGCCCGACATAAGATAGAGTGTGCTTAGGCCATGAGTTGATCTTCCTTGTAATAACTTCAAGAAGTGGCCCATAATTCGCAATCCTTAACTTCTCTGCCGCCAAAGGGATGCCCAAATATCTAAAAGGAAATTTTCCTTCTTGAAAACCCAGAAGTTGCAATAAACGGTTCTTCAAGCTTGTGTCCACACCCGCCATGTAAACTTGTGTCTTTTGTGGATTTGCTCTTAGGCCCGAGATCCCTCTAAATTGATTCAAGCAATCCACTAGGTGTTGGGTAGATGTCTCATCCGCTCTACAAATAGCATTAAGTCATCGGCATATACAAGGTGAATAATACCAACCTCCTTACACATAGGATGAAAATGAAATGAAGTCTTCATGGAGGTTTCCTTTAGCTTCCTTGAGAGAACCTCTATGCACAAGCCAAATAGTAGTGGGGAAAGTGGATCTCCTTGCCTTAGCCCTCTTTTCCCACTAAAAAACTCATATACTCCGCCATTCAATGAAATAGAATATGATACCGTGGAGATGCATAATTTAATCCAATCACAAAATCGTTGGGGAAAACCAAAACCAACGAGACCGGCCATGAGAAAATCCCAATCAACCATATCAAAAGCCTTCTTCAAATCAACTTTGACCATGCATCTAGGGGAGATCCTTTTGCGAGCATACTTCCGAAGCAATTCTTGAGTTAGGTATATATTGTCTCCTATAGAACGTCCCTGAATAAAAGCCACTTGAGCCGGGTCTAGTAAGAAGTCCAATACCTTTGATAACCGGTTAGCAAGTACCTTCGATATAACCTTATAGAAGACGTTACAACAAGATATCGGCCTATAGTCTGAAACCCCAGTCGCATGATCTCCTTTTGGCACTAAAGATATCAAAGAATGGTTCCACTGTTTGAGGAGCTTGCTCTGTTGAAAGAATTCCTGCACTGCTACCACAAAATCCTTACCAACAATATCCCATGAAGAAGTGAAGAATTTTGAGCTATACCCATCCTGGCCCGGGACCTTTCCACATCCAATATCATGTAGGGCAACTTTGATCTCTTCTTCCTCAACTAACTTGCACAAATTCTCAGATTGTCCCCTTGTGAGTTTCCGCCCCATGAGTGAGTTGCTGTCCCAATCGGCACACACCTCCTTTTGGCCAAGTAACCCATGAAAATAATCAATAAACTCCTCTGTAACTTCACCTAGACTTGTGGTTTGTTCCCCATCCCTTTTCTTGAGCATAACGATAGCATTTCTCTTGTTGTTTCTCTTTACCACATCATGAAAAAATTTTGTACACTTGTCCGAACTCCTCAAGTAAACATTCTTTGCCCTTTGTTGATAGAATTGTCTTTCCGCCTCCATAAGTAGAGTAGTCTTCTTTCTCACATGACTGTACTCTGAGGGAATTGGACCACCATCAAGAATATCCTTTTGTATCTCCGCAAGCTCATCTTTTGCTCTCCTAGCTTTCTCTGAAATGTGACCAAAATGATTTTTGTTTAACTCCCTCAAGCATTTCTTCAATCGAAACAACTTTGTCTTGAGGATGAATTGTGAATTGCCTATCACCGGAGCTGCCCATGAATCTCCCACAACTTCCAAGAAATCCTTGTGCAATGTCCACATGTTGAGGAATTTGAATGGTCTATTCGGGGCACGATCCTTGGCTAGCGTGTGAACAATAGTACAAGAATGATCTGAAAGACATCCAGGGGTCGTAAACTCCGCATACGCATCGAAATCTGCCATTAGCCAAAAGGAATTTACAAGAGCTCTATCCAACTTACAGGAAACAATACCATTTGACCATGTAAGACGACATCCAACAGACCGAAGATCCACCAAACCACAAGCTTGAGTAAAAATCTGCATGTCTCTCATTTCATGGTTTGTAATCGGAGAACCACCTTCCTTTTTATGAATTGATAGGAACGAGTTGAAATCCCCCATGATCATCCAAGCTTCAGAAATAGTATCTCCAAGATATGTAAGAGCTTCCCACAACGACCTTCTAGTGACAATTGAGTGAAGTCCATAAACAAAGGTCACCAAGAATCCCCTGCTAGAGATACGACAACATACGCGGCAATGTATATATTGTTCGGTGGTCAAGAGAATATCCACATCTACCTTGTGCCTGTCCCAAAGAAGAAGTATCCTACCATGGTCAGATAAATCAAAATTATGCACAAAACCCATACCTGTAAACCATTTTTGTAATATGGGACTTAAAGAATCTTCAGTGAGCTTTGTCTCCATTAAAGCCATAATTTGGATATCTCTCTGTTGGAGGAGGTGTTGCACTCCCCCATGTTTTAGGGGCTTATGAAAGCCCCTAATATTCCATGCCGCAACCTTCATTGACCACCTTTGCGGGCTGCTCGCGCCCGAAGTTGCATCCTACAACTTGATGCCGGCACTGTAACTCCAGCAGTCTCACTTGCACTCGAAGACGTGGTTGATGGTAATGATGAAATAGATGCTGTAGACGTTGTATTGATTGTCTCACTTGATGCTGTATTATTGGCAGCTTAGTCTTTTAGTATAAGTGGGAGATTATTGGAGTGTATACTAAAAGCCTAGCTTTTGTAAATATTTATTTGTTAAAATAAAAGAATCACATTGGTCAATATCTGCATTTATTTATTAAATGTAATTGTTCAATTAATTTATATAGTAGACAACATGGAGTGTGGTGTCACACTCAGAAGACCATGTTGTCGGTTCTCTATAAATTATAAACAGTTGCTCACGACTAAGATAGAAAGGAACAAACTATCAGTATAGTCGTAGTGTAATTAAGTATTAGTTTATCTTGACTAATAAATTACACTAATACACTTTAAGTGTATTGAGTAGGATCACTTAGGTATGTTCTTTTGTACTGACTTAGTAAAAGAACTAAACCTTAGTTATTATGGAAGTGTGTGCTCTTAATCCTAATATAATAACAAGCACATATATTTAATATTTATTTCTTTGATTTATCAAAGGGTGAGGTTTAGCTCGATAAATCAATATGGCCGATAAGTTGGGAAATGATATTACTTATAGTGTGTGTTGTTGATTATAGAAGGAATCTATGTCCTAGTTATTTAGGTTGAGAATGTCCCCAAGAGGAGCTCATAAGGATTGTCATGTTAAACCCTGCAGGTGGACCTAGTCCGACATGACAATAAAGTTGAGTGGTACTACTCTTGGAGCTAGATATTAATTAAGTGAGTTGTCAGTAACTTACTTAATTAGTGGACATTCATAATCTTAAACACAGGGAGACTAACACACTCATGATAGGAAGGAGCCCATAATGTAATTTGGGATTGGTGCGGTAGTGCGGTAATAACTCTCTAGTGGAATGAGTTATTATCGATGAACTTGAGTTGTGTGTTCGGGGCGAACACGGGATACTCAAGCTCATCGGAAGGCCAAAACCAATTTCTCCTCTAGGTCCCTGTCGTAACCTCATTATAGCTTGAAGTCCATCTAAATGTAAGGCTCTTCTTGGTGTCCAAGAAGGGGGCCGGACCATTGCTCGGTGACCAAGCAATGGCCGGCCACATCCTCTTGAAAAGGGCCGGCCCTATAGCTTGGTGACCAAGCTTGTAGGGGTCGGCCATAATAATTCAAAAAGGGAGGGTTGTTTTGAATTTTTTAAAATCTTCTCTTTGTAGAAAACTATAAGTTTTAAAAGAGAGATTTTAATTTTTAAAACATTCCTTATTTGAATTAGGCCACATGTTTAAATAGAGAGTTTAAAAGATTTTAAAACTTTCCTTTTTTAACCATCCTTATGGTTTAAGAAAAAAAAAAGGAAAAGAAATTTTAAATTTTAAATTTTCTATCACCATGTTAAAAAAGGAAATTTTATAAGAGAGTTTTTAAATTTTAAAACATGGTTTTAATTTTTAGAAACTTTCCTTTTTTAACTCATACTTTAGGAAAAAGAACTTGTAAATTTTATAAGAGGATTTCTTCTTGTAAAATTTTTAAAAAATTATTTTTCCTTTCCTTTTAATTATGGCCGGCCACCTTGCTTGGTGCCCAAGCAAGGGCCGACCAATAGGATTAAACTAAATTCAATCCTAAATCAAATAGGATTGATCATAACCATTGATTGGTGATTGATTCAATCAAGAGGAAAGAAAAGGAAAAATAAAAAGGGAAAAGGAAAAACTCTTGAATGATTTTATTTTTTGTAAAAGATTTTTCCTTATTTGCCTTGGGCAAGTAATATAAAAGAAGGGGTGAGGGGGCTTCATAAGACACAACTCTTATTCTTTTGCTTGGGTGATCTCTTGGTGGCCGACCCTCTCCCTTCTTCCTCTCCCTTTGCTCTCTTCTCTTTGGTGGTGGTGGTGGCCGGATTTTAGAAGAAGGAGGAGGAAGCTTTTGGGTGGTGTTCATCTTGGAGGATCGTCGCCCACACGACGTCCAAGGCGAGGCGAGGAATACGGCAGAAGATCTTGAGGTCATTAGCTTACAAAGAGAAGGTATAACTAGTATTTTTCTTCCGCATCATACTAGTTATTTTTCTTTGTATAAATTCTAAATACAAGAGGAAATTAGATCTAGTTTATCGAATTTATTTTTCAATTTTGTGTTTTCTTTTTTTTCGAATTTGTGATTCGATTGTTCCCTTTGGTTAACCTAGAGTTATTTAAGGAAATAAATATTAGCTTTCCTTAAATGGCTTTGCCTAGGCGGTGGTGGTTGCTCCCATATCCAAGAAGGCCATGTGCCTCGCCATGCAGTCCTGGAAGCCAATTTTGAAAATTAATATTTATGGAATTAATAACATAGGTAGATTTGAATCAATAGTGTTAAGTTCCGCTTGCGATTCAAATCTAAATCATTAAGAACAGATAAGTTAAATTTGGAATCAATGATGTTAAGTTCCGTTTACGATTCCTTATTTAACTTCTAAAGAACACAATAGGTTATTTAAGGAAAGGTTCGACACTTGTACAAAAATTTTTGTACAGTGGAATCGGTACGTTTTCCTTGGTTTAACCAACACAAGCCTCCCCCTCAAGTCTAGTCGAAGGAGGCCCCAGTCCGACTGACTAGACCCAAGTCTCATTTCACCTGATCTAGCTCCATAGCTCCTGCATCTATCTACTAGCTGACCCCTTTTCCCCATGTCTCGCTTAGAATTTATCGCCTTCCGTAAAAGATTGGCTGAACTTTACTGTATGCATGATGATTCTTCAACTTTTGATCATGCCACTTTCTTATAAATGTCGCACGACTTTCCAAGCATCATTCCCTGTTCCGAGGTAATCCTTTCACCTTCCTCTCCCTTATAAGAGGGTTTTGTATACTTCCACTATTACACATACCGCCACTCTCCCTTTTTCCAGTTATCCCCTTCTGACTCATGGAGCACGACGAGCTATCTTCTTTACGTCCCCAGCTTGCTCTTAAAGAAAAAGCTCTGCTTGAGATGACACTAATCCGGGATCTTCAGACTTCTCTCCGTAGGGAGATGGAAGAGCTCTGGCAGGAGGCCAAATACAGAACTAGGGCCGAGGCAGCTCTCAAGATGAAGGCTCATGCCGACTTCCAGGCTCAGATCCATCATATCATTTATCTGAAGATGAAACACGAGGATGAGATGACCTCCTTGAAGGAGGAGAGCCGGTTAAAGGACGAGACCATTGGCCAACTGCAAAACTCCCTTAAACTTGTTGAGGAGGAACTAGCCCAAGCAAGGGCTTATTTAGCAAGCAGGGGTCAGACTACTAGATCTGGTAGCAATGTAAACCCCTGAAGAATGTTCACCCTTTTAACAAAATAAAACATGTTTCTTGGATTCTATTTATTATGGTGTAGCCCCATGTCCCCTTGCTCTGGCATCATTATGTTTCTGTAAAACACCTGCGTTCCTCTAATATATCTAGCCTTGCGTTCCTCTAACATTTCTAGCATAAATAATAAAGATAATTTGCCTACCCAGCCTTCTTCTTACCTTTCACCAGAAGATCAAAAGGCTTGAGAAGTTAAGACGCTCGAGAATATGTCGGCCAGTTTTCATATTTAGCAAAAATAATGGAAATATGGCTTACCGACCGGTTAGGCACGAGAGTATGTCTTGTTGTATTTTGTCCAGGCGAATGTAAGGGGTATTGACTGGGAGAGTCGTTGCACCGACCTAGACGGTCATTGGGCGTGAGAGTCGTGCTCACTTATAACTCACACTGAGGCGAAAGTCTAGGACAGCCGACCGGTCAGGTCGTTGGGCGTGAGAGTCGTGCTCACTTATATCTCGCGCTGAGGCGAGAGTCTGGGACAACCGACAGGGAAGGTCGTTGGGCGTGAGAGCCGTGCTCACTTATAACTAGCACTGGGGCGAGAATATGGGACAACCGACCGGGAAGGTCGTTGGGTGTGAGAGCGGTGCTCACTTATAACTCGCACTGGGGCGAGAGTCTGGGACAGCCGATCGGGAAGATCGTTGGACGTGAGAGCCGTGCTCACTTATAACTCGCACTAGGGCGAAAGTCTGGGACAACTGACCGGGAAGGTCGTTGGGCGTGAGAGTCGTGCTCACTTATAACTCGCACTAAGGCGAGAGTCTGGGACAGCCGACCGGGAAGGTCGTTGGGCGTAAGAGCCGTGCTCACTTATAACTCGCACTGAGGCGAGAGTCTGGGACAGTCGACCGGGAAGGTCGTTGGGCGTGAGAGTCGTGCTCACTTATAACTCGCACTGAGGCGAGAGTCTGGGACAGCCGACCGGGAAGGTCATTGTGCATGAGAGTCATGCTCACTTATAACTCGCACTGAGGCGAGAGTCTAGGACAGCCAACCGGGAAGGTCGTTGGGCGTGAGAGTCGTGCTCACTTATAACTCGCACTGAGGCGAGAGTCTGGGATAGCCAACCGGGAAGGTCGTTGGGCGTGAGAGTCATGCTCACTTATAACTCACACTGAGGCGAGAGTCTGGGACAGCCGACCGGGACTTCTGAGGAAAGCCCCGCTCGGGGAAAGATGCTGTCGACGTGGGGGTGATCTCCCGACTAGGGATTGTTTGAAAAGAGCATTCTGACTTCGTCTGCAGTCAAGAAATATACAGTATCAGATGTAAGTGAAGATAAAAATACTAAAACCTTACTCAGCCCTCGGGAAAATGACACATTGTAGCATTGCAACATTCGAATTTGTCTCCCGCCCTTTCCTTCGCTGCTTCCCAAGAAGATCGCGTGGCAGAGGCTTCCGTACACATGCCCCTTTTCATGATTTCCTTATCACGTCCATCATTAATACGCTTCCTAGGGTGGTGACACTTGTCCTGCGTCTTTATTGCTTACGCCGTATGACGCTGCCTGCTTAACTCCTTTTTCATACACGACTTCCCATAAGCACATGTCTTCTTTGATCAGACGGCGCTTGGGCGCTTTACCCAAAAAGATACCCGGCCCCTCTTTCGATATTTCCCAGGAAAGCTTGCTTTATAAGTCCTAAAGGCAATCCGTCATCGTCATCGCAGCGCTTCGACTACTTCTGCCTCCTCGTTTTTTTTATGTCCCTCTGCTGTGGCTATTCCTCTTCTCGACCACCAGCGCCCGGTGCTCTTCCTTCTCTATTCTACTTTCCTACTTTGATCTTCCTCATTTTTATAATGGCGGACGGTAAGGCATCCTTCTGGTATGCTTATCACATTTCTGACCTAGACAACTATGACTTATCCATGATCCGGTCTAGCCTGGAACTTAGCAAAGATTATGAACTTTGACTCCCCACGCCCAACGAACACCCTTCATCTCCTCCCGAAGGCTTCATGACTGTTTTCAAGGATCAACTACTAGGAGGCCTTCGTTTTCCCCTCCATCCATTCATCTCTTCACTGAGTCAGTACTTTGGTATCTGCCCCTCTCAATTCGCTCCCAATTTCTTTAGGGATATATGTGGCACCATCATTTTGTGTCACGTCTACCATATTCCTTTGACTATCCATCTATTTCATCATTTCTATACCTTCAAACGATCTGAACCAGGGGTATTCATGGTGCAAGCCAGACCCGGTTATAAATTCTTCTTCGACATGCCTTCTTCTAACAAAGGTTGAAAGTCCCGTTATTTCTTCATCAGATTACCTGACCCCCTGATCGGGCCCACCCAATGGTGCTCTGATCTTCCTCCTAATCTTCCTGTGCATCAACATCAGCCCTCCTGCCACACCACTTCAGAAAAACTCAATGGCGTGAGCGTTCGCTTATCCATAATACTATTGGAAGGTTTCTTGCACTCTTTCGAGCTTAGCCCAGTTTATGCAGAGATACGGACTCCGCTAGGTAAGACCCTGCTTTCCTTCTTACTACTCTTCACTAACTGAGGTATTTCTCTTCCACTTTGCAGAGACTGCTATGCTCCGGGCCTACTCTTCAGAGATAAATTAACAGTCTCTAGCAGTTTTGAAAACCCTGAGTGCGGAGCTTAAACAGAACATGGTTGCTTCCTCGCAGACCGTCTCTGACCCCCCTACGACAGCCCGGGCTGAGATCTCCCCTTCCCTTCCTCTAGAGTCTGCTCCCCTAGAGGACCTCGACATACCAGAACAGATCGAGGAAGAACGGGCCCCTTCTCCTCCCCCAGCTAAGCGACTGCGTTTCCAACGCAAAAGGAAAAGGGTCACTCCAGCAGTCCAGGCATCTCCCCCCGCCTCCTCCTACCGGCCGGCTTTCATCAGCGGCCTCCCACTCTTCCAAGGCTAAGGCTGAAACTCCCGATCGGGAGACTACCCTTCAAACGGAGGTTCCCGCCCTATCGACAAGTATACCGGCCCCTACTCCTCTTCGGGCCTTGCCTCCCGAGCAGATCCCCCCTCCCACAGGGGGCCAACCTGAGAGTTCTACGACCCCGTCTACTTCATTTCCTATGACCGTTTCGGCTTCTGCGTCTCGAACCAAGGAGAAAATCTGCAAGAAGCATGCCTTTACTACTTCTTGGCGCCTACCCTCCTCCACCGGGCCTGTTGCAGTAGCTATGGAAGATACTCCTCCTACCGTTGGCCTAGTTCAGCTGCATGGCGACTTAACCACATCCTGGCGGTCAGCCAATCGGCGATTTTGGAACAACTCGCCAATGGAGGGATTGGACCAAGCCTCTCGCTAGATAATTTCTGTGAGTTTTCCTTTATCCGGTCTCCTCCTCTAAAACTACTTGTAATCCTTTCTTTTGTATCTTCTGTAGGCCTGTTCCGCCAGTTTGAGTGCAATCCAATATGCCACCAATTTACAGCGGGAGCATGAGGTGTTGAAGGCTCGCCTTCAAGAATTGGAGCTACCGCTTACCTCTCGTGATCTGCTCAACTCGACACCCGGGGACTTGGCTGGATATCTTCGATCCGTTAGGGAGTCTGCTGAGTGTGCCCGAAGCATCGCCCATGCAGCTTTTGACAAAATAAAGACCTTAGAGACGACCCTGAAGACTAGCGAGTCTAAGTTGGCTTCTGAGGGGGAGCGTCGCCGTTCAATCGTGTCTGAATTGGATGAGAAATATGCAAAGTTGACCACTCTATCCTCTGAACTGAAGATTCTACAAGAAACTCAGGAGGCTCTTCAGAAAGACTTAACGGACGCCCAGGCTCAACTAACTTCCAGCGCTGATCGGGAAAAAGATATTCAAAGTAAATGGGATGCTAGCCAAGCCATGATCAAATCATTGTAGGTCGATCTTTTGAGGGCCCAGGAGAACGCTTCCCAGGGCCAAAAAGATTTGGCTCTGACCCAAGTCGATGCTGAGAAGACCAAGGAAGAACTGGTGGATTACCAAGCGGGTGAGGCAGGCCGTCTTAGAGCGTATAGGGTATCCTACGTCTCATCTCCTTTCTTCTTAAGGAAGATGGGAGGTTTGATGAACCTTATGTTATGTTATGGAGCGGCCGGCGGAGCTCGCCAACTGTTTGAGCAGGGTCTGCTCCATTCTGCCCATTCGGAGGATTTCCTGGACACTGCTCGCTTGATGCGTGAACTTTCTGCAGGATCTTATCCTTCCTTTAAGGATGAGGACGACCTCTTTCTCCTCCCAGCACCCCCAACTGATGTCGAACCTTGATGTAGAACTGAAGCTATAAAATTTTTGTTGATATTGTTTACCTGTATTTTTCAAACTTGTCACTATCTAGGACTGCTTGACCTTTTTGTGATATGTTATGATATGACTGCCTATTTTCGACCTTCCCTTGGCTCGTTAATCTCCCAACAGTGTCTATGCGCATTTCCAGACCGGTACGAACTGTGGCTATATGAATGTGTACTTCGCCCTTCTTGTTCGGGCTTTAACTAGTCATGGTCGGGACTCAATTCCTTACCCTGACCTGGTCTCATTCTCCTTTTCCCACTTACTGCCTTGGCTCAGCCAGCCACCCTGGTCTGCTTTCTCTCCCGTCCTTCCTTAGCCTGGCATAAGACAAAACCAGAGCGAGAAAGTGCGGGTTAGGAGTTCATGGGCCACTTATAGCTGTCACGCCTTTTCCCAAGTCTGTCTCCTCATACTTCACGCTGATGCATTTCCATATATACCCTTGGGCGCTATTTTCCAAGACGATCCATCATCCTTCTTTGCTCCCGCCAATTGTTGTGGACCGGTGGATGATAACTGAACAAATTGTCCTTACGCCCAGCAGCTATAAATACTTTCTCCTCGCTTTCGCCTCCCAACTTGTCCCCAGCTTCGCTCTCTTCCAGCCTGAATCTATAACTACGCTTAAGCCTTTCTTCTTCCGTCGATAGTTCCTTGCTTGACTTTTTCTCTGTCGGCTTCTTTCAACATGGCATCTTCCTCTTATCTGTCTTATCTTGCGGCAATGTATTTTCCTGGTTCGTCCACCTTCGATGAATTAGACCTAGATGATCTGCGCTATTACTACGGAGTCGCTGCCAACACTCATGTAATCATCCCAACTGGAGTACACTAGTTTTTTGCTCCTCCCGCCGGCTACTGCACCTTCTTCAAAGATCAGTTCATTGCCGGACTTCGTCTCCCTCTTCACCCCTTCTTCTCTGATGTGTGCCGCTACTTCAAAATTCCCATGGGCCAACTAACGCCTAATTCTATAAGGCTCCTCTACGGATTTGTAGTACTTTGTGAAGTATGCAAGCTATCTAGGTTTGCCCACCTGTTCCACTGTTTCTTCGTCCTTCGTCGGCAAGAAGAAGGCTCATTCCGCTTCCAGTCACGCATTCGAACTGCTTTTTTCTCATCCCTTCCACCTTCTGAGGCGAACTGGAAGAGCAAATTCTTCTTCATTCGCTTTCCCCTTGAGGTGGAATGGCCCCTACAATGACAACCGCTACTTCCCCCGACCCCGCAACTAGGAGAGTTCCACCTTGAGACCTCCTATATAGAGGCTTCATCTCGCTTGGCAGAATGGCAACTGAACTTAACGCGATTACTATATGAGGAATTGTTGTCCTATTTTAGACTGAGCCGCCTTTCTTTTGAAACGCCCCACTCCTTGGGTAAGCTTCTTTTGTGACTTCCTGTATTTTGCTCTATCTGTTGGAACTGACCCCCTATTCTGGCTTATGCAGCTGATACTCTAACTCGTTCCTCAGAGCTCCAGCCCCTTCCTTTAAGTGATATGGAGATAATGCGACGAGGTCAAGTCATCTTAGAGAGGAGGTCACTCCCCTACTCGACTTCAACTCAGGTCGGGATGACTGCCTTCACAACCCCTCGACCCAGTCCTCTTCTGAGGGCCTCATATGCTCCCCGACCTACCTCCTCTGCTCGTCCCACGACCTCACCTACTTCCCAGCCTGCCTCCTCTACTCGTCCCAGGGCCTCGCCTGCTTCCCGGCCTACCTTCTTTGTTACTCTTCGACCGGATATTCCTTTTCCACCTACTTCTGACCCAGGTCGTGGTCGTGGTCGAAGATCAGCCAATGTAACTTATGCCAGCCCTGCCTTTAGGGCAGCATCTCAGGTGGCTCGTCGCGCCCACTCTGTGACTAATCTCGTGAGGCGGGGTACATTCTCCTCTTCCCAGCGTCGGGCACGATCACCCTCTGAAGATTTTGATTCTGACGATCAACCCCTGACCCACAGATCTCGCCGCAAAACTACCACCCCCGTCCAGGTTTCCAGCTCTTCCTCTGCCCATCATCCTTCGCCTCCTATTGCAACCACCACTCCTATCCCGAGCCCATCAAATGCTCCTCCTGAAGTTCCTGGTGGGCCTCCACTAGCTCAACCTTCAACCTCTCAATAGCATAGGAGCACCGAAGCTGGCCCCTCACATCGTCTTTCACCCGCCACTTCACCATTGGGGCCTTCCCGTGCACCCCCTTCAGCTCCTTCTGGCTCAGCTGCTGGGCCTTCACAACCGCCACCGCCTACTTATCATTATTGTCGTAACACCACCCCCTCTGAGGCTGGCTTAAGGTCAAGGAAAGATGTTCCCACCAGTACCTTGACGATGAAAGGTCACTTGGCAACATTATGGGCGAAAAGTATGAGTCAGATGGAACACTTGTCACCACCCGCCCAAATGGATAGATTTTCAAAGTTGTATACCAAGGTAAGCTTTAATTATTTCTGTACTTACTACCTTTCCTGCTCTTATTAACTTCCTTCTTGTTCTAGGCTTGTGCTGAGTCCCTGATAATAAATCAATCATTCCATGCCACTAATCACCATAATAAGATGCTGCGGGACAAGGTAACAGAATTGGAGCTTTAGTTAAATGACCCCACGAAGGCTAGTTATGCCCTGAGAGCTGAAATAAAGGACCTGACCAGAAGGAATACCCATCTGGAAGTATCCATGGCGCAGGCTAACCATAAGCTTAAGGACCTACAAGAAGAAAAGAGCCAGACTGATATCGTGCACCAGCAAAACTTAGATCAACAAGCTCTGGTGCATCAGCGAGCCATTGACCAGTTAACACAGAAACTACGTTCCTAAGAGACCCTAGCACAACAGCAGGACAAAAGATTAAAGTCCCAGGCAGCACAATTGGTGTCTCAAGCAACAGAACTTCTGGCCATCCGGGCTGAACTATCTCAGGCTCGTGCTACTGCAGAGGGGGTATCCATAGCCCTGACTGTCTACAAGAAAGGGGAGGATGACCGCTGCAAGCAGAGCCGTGAGTTGTACCTGCGCTCTCCAGAATTTTACGTACAAGCGGGATAACGTTTCTCCACAGCTATTATCTATGGTGCGGCTGGGGCTCTACGACAACTCTACGAACAAGGTTACTTGAAATCTGCTCCTCCCACCGAGTTTCTTGATCATGCCCGAATCCTTAAAGAGATTCTGGATGATACTTTTGCTCCTTTTAAATGACTGGTACTGACTGCCTATGCAACCTTAGTGATGTCGAGCTGAACATTTTACTTCCATTTGTACTTTAAGTTTCAACTTGCACTTTATGTTTTAACTTGCTGAGCATCTTAGTCTACTGAAAGAAATGCTAGGACATATAATTCCCGCTCGGACATATTACTACACTATCTGGTCAGTGTTCAACCCTGGTCTGGCAGGAATTCTATAGCCTAGCTTCTTCTTCTTTATAAAATTCTCTAAACTTGGTAAGGTCGCAAGTAGTTACACTCCATGGCCAGTCTAACTTCCTGCCCTGGTTATTTTGTAAATAGTAAGCTCCGGACGACAATTTCTTGACGACTTTGTAAGGCTCATCCCACTGTGGTGCTAGTTTGGTCACATCTCTCACGGGTTTCACTTGTTTCTAGACCAGGTCTCCTTCCCCAAAGAATCGAGGGATTACTCTTCTATTATAATTCTGCCTCATTCTTTGTCTATAGGCCTCCAGTCTGGCTGCTGTCTCACGGATTTCACTAATGAGATCTAGCTCAGCCAGTCGCCGCTCGGCATTTCCTTCATCGTATAACATCCTCCTAACTGACGACACTCCAATCTCTATGGGTACTACTGCTTCATTGTCATAAACTAGATGGAATGGTGTCAGGCCTGTGCTTTCTCGAGGCGTTGTGCGGTAAGCCCATAGGATGCTTGGTAGCTCTTCCACCCAGTTGCCTCCCATATGATCCAATTTAACCATCAGACCTTGCACTATTTCTCGATTGACCACCTCGGTCTGGCCATTGCTTTGAGGGTATGCCACTGAAGTGAAGACTTGCATTATACCGAACCCCTGACACCAGGCATGGATTTTTTGCCCTTGAAATTGCATCCCATTATCTGATACCAATTTGTGCGGTATGCCAAACCTACAAAGGATATTCTTCCACAAAAACTGAATGACAGCACCTTCTATGATCCTGGCCAGGGCCTCTGCTTCCATCCACTTGGAGAAATAATCCATCGCTACCAATAAGAAACGTTTCTGACATGGGGCCATTGGAAATGGTCCCATAATATCCATGCCCAACTGATCAAAGGGACACGAGACTATAGATGTTCTTAGCAGCGTCGTTGGTCGGTGCGTCAGATTCTGATGTTTTTGGCAGGACAGGCAGGTATTCACCAGCTTTTGAGCATCCCTCTGTAAAGTAGGCCAGAAATATCCAGCCAGGAGCACCCTGTGAGATAATGTCCGACCTTCCACATGACTACCGCAGCATCCTAGATGTATTTCTCGTAAGGCTTGATCTTCCTCCTCCATACCTAGGCATTTGAGTAATGGTCTAGAGAAGGACCTCTTGTATAGTTGGTCCCCTATCATGACGTAGGCATGAGCTTGTTTCCTGACCAGCCGTGCTTCCTCTGGGTCAGCCGGTAAGGTACCCTGCTGAAGATAGCTGATCATGGGTACCCGCCAATCAATGGGTGCTTCCTTATTATTCTGCAGATCTATATGAGCTATAAGGAAAGTTTACGCTATTGATCTGTCCAACACCCATGTAGTTAGGGAACTGGCCATCTTTGCCAGCTCATCTGCTTTCTCATTCTCTACCCTAGGGATCTTAGTCACTATAACTTCCGCAAATTCCTCCTTCATCTTCTCATATGCTTCTCGATATACTTCTAACTTATCGCAATTTACCTCAAAGTTGCCAGCCACTTGCTGAGTTACTAACTGAGAATCTGAGTAAATGATGACCCGGGCGGCCCCTACGTGCCGAGCTGCCTGCAACCCTGCCAATAAAGCTTCATATTCTACCTCGTTGTTAGTAGCTCTGAAGTTAAGCCGGACAACCAACTGCAATATATCCCCTTGAAGAGATATCAAGAGAATCCCGACCCCACTTCCTTTGTGAGTTGCTGACCCATCTATGTAGATTTTCCAAGTTTCCTTAGAGTTAGTCTGATGAATCTCTGTTAAAAAATCTGCCAAGGCCTGCGCTTTAATGGCTATGCGTGGCAGGTACTGTATGTCGTATTCTCCTAGCTCAGTTGCCCACTTGGCCGGCCTGCTACTTCTACATTAGTCAGCGCTCTTCCCATGGTGCTATTAGTCAAGACTGTGATAGGGTGCACTAGGAAGTATGGTCTTAACCTCCGAGCCATAAGAACCAATCCGTAAACCAACTTTTCCAGGGTCGTATATCGAGACTCGACCCCTTTCAATAGATGGCTGAAGAAATACACTGGCCGTTGTACATTATCCTGTTCTTTAACAAGCACAGCCCGCACGGCCTCAAGGGTACCAGACAAGTAAACCCACAATGGTTCTCCAACGACCGGCGTGAATAAGGATGGCAGAGCCTCCAAATAGTTCTTCAGTTCCTCAAAAGCTCGGGTACATTCTTCGTCCCACTGAAACTTGGAGGCCTTCCTGAGCACTTTGAAGAAAGGAGCAGACCGGTCGGCAGATCTGGAAATGAATCTTGACAGGGTTGTTATTCTGTCTACCAGCTTCTGTGTTTCCTTTAAGTTCTGAGGAACTTGCATATCCCGTAGTGCCCAAACTTTTTCTGGATTAGCCTCTATTCCTCGCTCGGTCACTAGATAATCCAAGAACTTTCCTCCTTTAGCTCCAAACAAGCATTTCAATGGGTTTAGCTTCAACCCGTATTGTCGGAGAGTCCCGCAGGTTTCCTCTACATCCATGATCAGATTCACTGCTAAAGGGGACTTAATGAGTATATCATCCACATACACCTCCATGTTGTGCCCGATCTACTCCCGGAAGATCTTATCCATCATCCTCTGATATGTGGAACCTGCGTTTCTGAGACCAAATGACATGACAATATAGTAGAAAGTACCGTCAGCCGTAATGAAGCTAACCTTTTCTTGATCTTCCACCGCTAAGGGGATCTGATGATATCCCTGATACACATCCAACATGCAGATCCTCTCACAATCGGAAGTTGAGTCCACCATCTAGTCAATTCGGGGCAGGGGATAACAATCCTTGGGACTAGCTCGATTTAGATCTCTGAAGTCTATGCATACTCTCCACTTATTGTTGGTCTTCTTCACTAAGACTACATTGGAGAGCCAGGATGGGAACTGCACCTCTCGGACGTGGCCTACTTTCTTAAGCTGGTCCACCTCAACTCTGATTATTTTGTTCTGGTCGGCTGAGAAGTTCCTTTTCTTTTATTTGACCTGCCGGGAGTCCGGTAGTAGATGTAACTTGTGCTCTGCTACTTTAGGTTTGACTCCAGGTAACTCCTCTATAGACCAGGCGAAAACATCTCAATTGTGGATCAGGCATTGGATTAATTCTTTCTTGAGAGGAGGAGGCAGGTCACTTGCTATGCGAGTAAGACTTTCGGGGCGTTCAGCATATAGTTGTACCTCCTCCTAGGGGATGGGTTCTTCAGCCATGGGTAGAGGCTCTTCTTGGACTGCATGAACTCCACCTTCTTGCATCCTCTGATTCTTCTGAGCTTCTACCTGGACCATATCAATGTAGCATCTCCGAGAGACCTTCTTCTCTCCCTTAACTTCCCCAACCTGCTCGCCAACAGGGAATTTGATCTTTTGATGGAAAGTAGAGACCGCAACCCTAAACTCATGCAGGGCTGGCCTTCCCAGGATGACATTATAAGAGGAGGGGGAATCCACCACTATAAAAGTGCTCCTCCTAGTGCGCACCAATGACTCGGTGCCCAGAGATATGACCAGCTTGATCTGACCCATTGGCTTTACTTTGTTGCCTGTAAAGCCGTATAGAGAGGTAGCCACGTGCTGGAGTTCAGTGGCATCGATCTGCATCTCCTCGAATGCGGTTCTAAACAAAATATTAATCGAGCTCCCAGTGTCAATAAAAACCCGGGCCACTCGGCTGTTGGCAATAATGACTTTGATGATAAGAGCGTCGTCGTGAGGCAGCTCCAGACCTTCCAGGTCTGACGGCCCAAAGCTGATGACAGGTCCAGCAGCCTGCTCAGGGCTGCATCCGACGATGTGGACCTCCAAGTGACGCACATGAGACTTGTGCGCTCTCCCCGAGTCTCCATCAGTTGGGTCTCCGGAGATCATGCCTATCTCTCGAACGGCTGCATTGCTGCGATTTTCAACTTCCCGAGCTTCTCCTGGTTCGCCAACCCGACCAGGAAGCTAAGCATTTGATCCCGTTGGGTCAGGGTGGGGTCGACCTCCTGAGCCGGCTGTGGAGCGCTGCTCCTCCATCATTTTGAGTACTTGGGGAGCTAACTCAGGAGGCGGCAACCCTAGCTCAGCCGCTCACCTAGAATTCCTAGCGAACTGAAAGCAACGGTTAGTATCATGAGTACGGGACCGATGATATGTACAATACCGGGAGTCCCATGGTCCAGGTCAAGGGCATGAACTGTCGCGACTCATTGTGCCGGTCTAATTTCCTGACCGGGCTGAAAGAGAGGCCTAACTTCCCACACCCGAGGAAGGGGTTGGGCTGGCTGTTGAGGTGTTCGCCTCTCTGGTTTGTTAATAGTGGCAGGCGTCCAATCTGACGTCCTTCGAGCAGCTTGGGCCTCCTCCACGTTAATATAACTGGCCGCTCTTTCCAGCATGCTATCAAAATTATTAACTGGATCTCGAATAAGATCCCGGAAGAACTCCCCCTCTGCCAGTCCATGAGAGAAGGCGCTCATCAGTATCTCAGAAGTGGCTGATGGAACGTCCCGAGCCACTTGATTAAATTGCTTGATATAGCTTCATAGGGGTTCGGTTGGCCCCTGCTTGAAGGCGAAGAGGCAATGATCTATTTTCTGGTACTTCCTACTACTAGCGAAGTGGCGCAAGAATACCATCTTAAAGTCGGAAAAGAAGGTGATGGATCCATGCGGCAATCTATCAAGCCGCTTTTGTGCCGAGCCAGAGAGAGTATTCAGAAACACTTGGCACTTAACAACGTCACTGTATTGATGTAGCAAGGCAGCGTTCCTAAATTTGCGAAGATGATCTTCGGGGTCCTTACTGCCGTCATATTCTCCAATGGCTGGGGGTCGGTACCCTTTAGGCAACTTCTCCTCCAAGATTCTGAAAGAGAAAGACACTTTCTCGCCGGGTTCCACGTGGGGCTCCTCCCTAAGAATAATAGCTTTTCCCTTCTTTGAATCTCGCGGGAGGGAGCTTTCGGCCACTGAGACCTGCGGCTGTTCCTTCTTGAAACTGGGACTGTTGGGCCCTGGTTGATAATACCCCTGGTCAGGTTCATGATAAAGAGCCTGGGGAAATTCTTCAGGCTGCTTCCTCTTATAGCCCTGATCCGATACGAGAATGAGCTCCTTAGAGACTTCTAGTGCTCGGCACGGTCGTGAGACAATTGCTTGTTTTTCAGAGGTCGCCCCGCCTCTTGGCTTCTTTGAAGAGTTCATATTCTCCCGCGGTCATGGTGACATTGATTCGACCCGACTCCTCCATCTTCTCGTTCAGGAACATGTAGTTATGTTCCCACAGACGATGCCAAATTGATCCCGTCTGGAAGCTGAGTCAGACATAGGCAGTCGTGGTGTCGTCGGTGTTGATGGAAAGTCAATGGGCCTCCTGAATGACCTGGCAACCCGCCGAAAGGCTTCCACGAGCGGATGACAAAGCTGTTGATCTTGCGCACACTCAGACGAACCCCCTTTACGTTAGAGGCCAGAAACTAGGGAAAAAACCCCTGGATTAGGCCCTCCGACGCTTAAGTCAGGTACTTTTCCCCTAGAAGAAACAGATAAAGTAGAAAAAGTAAAAGACTGGTAAGAAAGGACGAGTGAGCGTACCTGCGTAAGGGACAAAACATCCCTTTTTATACTGCAACTGATGCTTCTGGAATCTGACGAGTGTCAGGGAATGTCGGATGTCAGGCTTTGCCTGGCGGTGGATGGCACGTGGCGTCCTCCTATAGGTCTGGGGAGGAATCAAAGGGCTATGAACACCCGACCATAGGCATATTCTCTGACAGGCAGTGATTATTCCCTGACAGGTCGTTGCGATTCCTTGGCTTGCTTGTCGTGTAGCATCCGACCTCCTTATTCCATTGCTCCTGTGTTGGCTTTTCATACTTGCTGATCCCAACCTGTGGGCGCAGACCTATAGTTATCCCGTGTTTACTGCTTCATAACTTCAGTCCTGCGTGTCCATCCCTGTCTTATGTGATCTATTCTGTAATTTCCCGACCTGCCTTACGCTATAAAGCCGCGACCTGTTAAGCTCTGATATGGTTCTGTCTATCCTGCCTCCAGACCTGTACTTTTCCGTCCATTTCACTTACTTTGGGTCTCGGCCTGTAGGCGTCAGTTTGCTTCCGCTTATCCTGAGTCCGGACCTGTATCCTTGGTTGACACAATCTCGACTTGTAGGCTTGTCCCTGTATCTTGTGTCGCACAGCTAGAAGTCCCGACCTGTATCCTTGGTTGGCACAATCCCGACCTATACACATCGATCCATGTATCCTGAGTCATAAGGTTATAAGTCCTGACCTGTATCCTTGGCTGGCATATCCCGACCTGTACACATCGATCCATGTATCCTGAGCCATAAGGCTATAAGTCCTGACCTGTATCCTTGGCTGGCACATCCCGACCTGTACACATCGATCCATGTATCCTGAGCCATAAGGCTATAAGTCCTGACCTGTATCCTTGGCTGGCACATCCCGACCTGTACACATCGATCCATGTATCCTGAGCCATAAGGCTATAAGTCCTGACCGGTATCGTTGGTTGGCACATCCCGACCTGCGATCCTGGCCTTTGAATTCTTGACACGTGAATCTAACCCCGGGATCCCATTAGTGTCTGACCCAGCCCCTCTCATAACTTGGCCCTTTGAACTACACGTAGCCCTGATCCTTGACCTCCTCGTAGGTCAGACTTTTAACCTCCATGTCGACCTGACTTCTGACCATCACACAAGCTTGACTTCTGACCGCCATGTGAGCTTGACTTTTGACCGTCCAATGGGCTCGACTCTTGACCATCCAATGGGCTCGACTTTTGACCACCTCATCTCTCTGACCCCACGATCATGTACCGTATCACCCACCAACACCAAGAATGAGAGATTCATTAAAGTCTTGTGTGGCAGCTTGGATCTTTTCAAAGGAAAAGTAGCGACAAAGATTAATAGGAAGCAATGCATAGATCCCATCTGTTGTCTTAGCGATGTAGCAAAAGGTGAATTGCTGATGAGGGAGAGAGGCAACGCTCCATAAGTCCCCTCACCTGTTGTTGCTTCCTTCACCTTCTACTTCTTCTTCCTCTTGACATTTTCCTATTTAGATTCTTCTTGTTTTCATGCTACATGCATCTATTTCCAAAACCTTTTTTGAATTCTTCTTTTCCACTGTCAAGTAATTCATTTTCCTTATCGAAATCTGGCTTCTCAAGATCTCTTTCTTCTTGGCTCCTATGTCCATGATTGATATCCTCAGCATTATAAAAATCATCCCCAAACATTCTATTTATCTTTTGATCATGCTCCTCTAGGTCAAATTCCTCCTCTATATAATCTTCGAATTCAACCAAGTCATCTCGAGCATCAAAGCTATATCGTCCTATATGGTGAAATCCGATTGTCCTTGGAACAATGTATGAGGGTAACCAAAGGGAATAAAGTGATTTTTCATCTTCTTCCAATTGATGATCTTAACTTTACCCTATCTTTCACGTGATCGTCACAACTCCTCCCACCACGTTGGTGCTTGACCTTTAAATATGATGGCAACCAATTTAACTTTAACAAAATTAGACACTTCTTGATAATAAAAAATTCTTTCGACTCTGTTAATCCAACCAATACAATCTCTGCTTGTAACATACTAGAAAACTTAGGCATATCAATCCAAAAAATCGAAGTCCACATGAAGCAACTCTCGATCACGACATTCTCGGAACTGAGCACAATTGTGATATGAGTTTTTGAAAGCAAAAGCAGAATCACGATAAAAGATCTCACTGTCATGCCTCGGAAGTGTACTTATCCAATAAAAATCGGACAACACCTCTCCTATAACAATGACAAATAAAACTTGAATACATAGTCACAAATCGTACTAACGACACAACGGAAGCATAAAAACTAATATACCAATAATAGGATAAAGGAATTCACACAATCTCACAACAAACAACAAAAAAAAACATACACGAAGGAGGGATTTGCCCAATCTGCTCCGCAAGATATAGAAACTAACACCATTGCTGCCGGCAAGGCTTAAACTCAACAAGTATCATAACTAAGACCAAAAATACACCACGCTTCCAATTATTTCACTAGCAAGTCCAAATACTAAAATGCAGCTACACACAATAAAAACAAAGCTAAAATCTCCCGAGGTGATGTGGGACTAACGGACAAGACCTCCAAGCGACTCCATAAATCCTCTATCTGCTACCTAGGAAAAGGAAAATAGTAATAGGGGGTGAGTACAAAACACTCAGCAGGTACAATGTGTTTGTGCAGTTTGCACTAACGGTCTAACTCAGATTTTGATGAATGACAAGTGAGTTAAGTTAGGTGTCTTTGTGATCTAAGTACTTTACCAAGTGTGCAAGAGTTGATGGGTCTAATGGACCTGACACTAGGCTGAAATCTAGCTAGGTCTGCAGGACTGGATAGCTGGTGTGAAATCTAGATAGGTCAACAGGCCAACCTGATATCTGAAAGGGAAGTCCGGTTGGGTCTGTGAGACCAGACAACTAGTAGAAGTCCAGTTGGGTTTGCAAACCTGATAACTGGCATGAAAATCTAGTTGGTCATAACGCTAGTCAACTGACTACAAATTGGTAAGTAAAGGTAAGTCACTAGAGGATAGTTACTCGGTGAGGACACATCCCGATTAAGGGACAATAGACGTCGGTCCAGTTTAGGTTCATTTCAGATCCCTAAAATGAGATCCTGACTATATTCTGGTCTCAGGGAGGCAAGATCTAATTACTACTCAGTATTATTGTGCTAACACTTATCTTGTAGGTTATTGTTTGGTTTATTAGAGTAACACGCTTTGTAGGGCAAGAAGAGCATAAAAAGTGTCAGGTGAACAGTATTGGAGGCGTCTTCTTGGAGATGGAAGGTGCCTTCAAGCATTGGAAGTCCACATGAAGCTCCTCTCAATCAAGGCATTCTCGGAATTGAGCACAATTATGATATGGGTTTTTGAAAGAGAAAGCAGAATCATGATAAAAGATCTCACTGTCACGCCTGGGAAGTGTATTTATCTGATAAAAATCGGACAACACCTCCACTATAACAATGACAAATGAAACCTAGATACATAGTCACAGATCGTACTAACCACACAGTGAAAGCATAAAAACAAATATACCAACAACAGGGTAAAGAAATTCACACAATCCCGCAACAAACAACAAAAAAAACATACACATGGGAGGGATTTTTGTATCCCTTTTTATTTTATGAGTTGTTATTTTTATCTGACTAACTAATCTTATGTGTCCTTGTTTAAGTCGAATAGAAAGAGCCTTTTTTACCTCTGATTGCAGGGCTATTCACCCCCCTATAGCCACCCTAATTGGGACTAACAAATTTTTATTGATTTCACTAAAACTTTAATGCTATTAAAAATATACTATATGGATATTTATGTGTGCACTTAGAAAATATTATTCTCGTAGTAATATAAACCTTTGCTTATATAATAATCATTTAATTTATAAAATTTTGGATTAGACAATCTAAATGCAACATACAATACTTAGGAAATGTTCAGATCTCGTTACACATGCATACATTTACAAACTATCATCAACGCTGAAGACCATTATGGCACATTGAAGAAAGGCTATACATACACATACTAGTTGTCTAGTTGACAACAAGGTCTTTGAATGTAAGGCATGGAGAAGCGATACACGCAATCATATTTGTTGTAGTAGTGCAAGTTTTTTTGGCAATGTAACTTTTACCATCATGCCCTGGGGCAAAAGACACTTCTAAATCTTATTCACTTATACATGGCATCACAAGAGAAATTGAAAGATTTATGCAAACATATCTGAGAGCAAAATTATTCAAAGGTTATTATAAATTTTCTAACTAGCTCAGTATGTCCTCTTTTCTATATTCAAGACTTTAAATTTAATCCATATTCTAAAAGCCTAAATATTTTTTAACTAGCCTAGATGTCGAATCCATAATAGATGAGTTTGATGAGAAGTCTCGTATAATAAAAACATAGTATCAATAAACTTGATTTATTATATTTCTTGTGCCTTATATGGTTATTCCCTTTATATTCTTTTAATATGTTTTTATTTTTTAAATTATTTATTAATATTTTGTTGAAATATTATCATTATGATATGAAAGTCTTGTTATATAATATGATACATTAAATTTTTTATGAACATATTTTTTTATATAAAAAATGATGATTTATTTTAAATTTAGGACCCCGGGAATAAAATTTTGATTTCACCCTAACACCAAACCCGAGGCAAAAAAACATTTTTAAATCTTATTCACTTGTTTAAGGCATCATAGAAGAAATTGAAAGCTTCATGCAAACATATCTGACCACAAAATTAAAAACCCTAATATATCTGGCTATTGTGATATAGCAAAAATCATTAAGACTGTAAATGAATTGAACATACGTGAATAAGCTTGGTGTTCAGTTTGAAAGTATTTATTTATATTCATTCAATATACATAAAATAAATTAAATGACTAAAAATGAACAACTCATTAAATTAAACTAGTAAACTTGAACACATATGTGATCAACTTGTAAATATTTGTGAAAAATTTTCGTGAATAATGTTCATGAATAAAATTCATGAACAATATTTATGAATAAAATTCTTATTAACATATTAAATAAATAAATAAATTTAAAATGATCAAACATGTTTATATTCTCAAGCTCAATAACTAACCAAATATGTTTAAAATGTAAAAATTTCAAATAATCAAATAAACTTGAATTGAAAGTTCAATAATATATAAACGAAACAAGCTCAAGCTAAAAAAATTAAGGCAAACTTGAATAATTATTTTAGCAGCTTGGTTCATTTTAGGCTTGGCTTGACTCGGCTAGATAATCTTGTCAAAAAGTATGAACACTATAAAGTTTGAATCGACTTAGCTCATTTACAACCCTACAAACCCCAACACAACTTATCCTATCTCTTAAACAAAAAGAACCATAGAAACCTTAGCTTAGGCAGTGATGCGGTGATGATGAGGGACCCTACTCTGCGGCCACGGTGGAGGTCAAAGGAGGTCAAACTCAAGGCGGTCAACGCTTAGAAGTCATTTGCCAATCGGACGAGCATGTCCGGATCGGTAAGAGAAAGACTCGATCCGATATCACCTTTAACTCGGCCATGAGCCGAGCAACCGACGCTCAAATAAGAGGACGACAAAGGGAGCTGTATGCAGAAATCGGGCCGAGCGGTTCTTCCGCTCGTCCTAGCAGCAGACTCGACATCAGCCGAGCACGCATGCACTTTCGGCCGAGCGACTATCCTGCTCGCCCCAGCAACAGAGCACTCACTCAGTGGACTTTAGGCCAAGCGGCTATCTCGCTGGGCCCAACAAAAGAGCACGCGGACAGTGGACTTCCGGCCGAGCGGCAATCCCGCTCGGACCAGCAACAGAACATGCGGACAGTGGAATTCTAGCAGAGCAACTATCCTGCTCGACCCAACAATAGACAACACGCGGACGATAGAATTTCGGCCTAGCGACTATTTCGCTCAGCCAAGCAACAACCATAGTAGGCTATCTTTTGACATCCTTTTGGGAGCTAGTGCCACTGACAAGCGGCATGGTCAGACAGAGGATCCTACCACGGAAGCTTCCATAGTCACTTCAGAGATATGCTCGGCCTGTTAAGGTACTGTGTCAGGGACACTTTACTAACAAGTCTTTTCAGGGGAAACTTGGGGACGCGTGCTCACCTTGGGAAGCATGCACATGCACTACAAGAGCTTTATATAAAAGGGGTCCAAGCATCGATAGAGGTATGCGATATTTTACTATTGCGCTACAGTCTTCTTGTTGCTTCGCTCTTTGCTTCTTCTTCTTCGCCGGAGACTAACTTGAGCGTCGGAGGCCCATCGCCGTGGACCCCTTCCCTGGCTCGGTACTGACGCTACTTGTGTTGAAGATCAAAGAAAAGTTCATAGGTGGTCAACGGGAGTGCCACATCCCCAACATCCATCTCATCGACTTTTGGACAAGATCATATTTGGCGCAGTCTATAGGGAACATCACTAACCTCCGAGCTGAGAAGATGGAGGACGTTGGACGACTAACCACCATGACGCTCATCCAAGAAGATCTCGACATACTTGTGCCAGCCCAAGCAGTAAAAATGTGTTGGACCCCATGGTAGTTTTGATGTGATCAACCAAGTTGGTTAGGTCCTGCGTTTTATCTGACCCCTGTGTCTGAGTGTGCAGGAACTTAGGAGCATAGGAAGTCGAGCGGAAGACGCAGCTAGCGAGAAGGACGGCACGGGAAGGGAGCCGACGGGCTCGGTGCGTCCGAAGGACGAGAGAGCTGCGGAAGAGTACTCCGGTGGAGCGAGAAGAACGTGCGCGACGTTCGAGGGACGAGAAGCCGGACGGAAGCCTGCTCGAGGAGAAGGCCGGGAATTGGGTTCGGGTGAGCCCTATTCCAGTGGGCAACAATCACCTAAGGAGCCGAACTGGAGCAAGTCAACTAGAGTTGACTTGTCAACGGTTCGGTCGACCGAACCTATTGATCGGTCGACTGAACACTAATCCTCAGAAGACCAACCGCTGGTGACACGTCAGATGCCACGTCGGCAAGCCAGCCGTTGGAGGACTGATCGGTCGATCGAACCTCTTGATCGGTCGACCAAACCCAAGATTATCCAGAGACTGAGTCGAATGCTTTCATCGGGCCAGCGCAGAGGGAGACCGTTGGCCGATCGGTTGACCGAACACAAGGATCGGTCGACCGAACCTGAGCTCGATCAACAGAGACTGCACCTGGATGGAAAGCTTGGCAGGTACAGCAGGTTCGGTCGACCGAACCTAGGGATTGGTCGACCGATCCCTCTCGAGTCAAACATGATCCCGAAGGATCAGGTGATTTGTTAAGCTCGAGAACCCCTATATAAAGAGGGTCTCGGGTAGCTTTACAGCATCATCGAATACGAACGAATAGCAACTCCAGTAATCTCTGTTTATGCAACTACTGTGCTGTCAAAGTGTAAAAGGCTTCTCCGCCTTCTGAGAAGGAGTTTTTCTTACTGCGCTTTTCTTACTGCCTTGGATTAACAACCCTCTTGGTTGTAACCAGGTTAATTTCTGTCTCCTTTTATTTCTGTAGTTGATTTAATATTGTTGCTTCATTTTAAGAGTTGGAAAGCTTTGAGGAGGGTATAATTTTTGTCTGCAGGCAATTCACCCCCCTTTTGCCGGTCTCAGCTGCACCAACAAGTGGTATCAGAGCCCAACAGCCTCAGAGGGACTAACCGCCATCTGAAGCACAAAGATCAGAACAATGGCCGGCGCGAACATCCATCCCCAGAAGTTCGACGGAGACGTCGCCACATGGAAGCGAAAAATGGAGGTATTCTTTAAAATAGATTTTGATATTCTAATTACAATGAAATATGGTTTTGCAGCGCTGAAATATAAAGAAGAAAACACGTGGAGCAAGAAGTAGCAAGCTGATTTCGTCGCCAATGGAAAGGCTGAGTTCCATCTACTCAGTGTACTACCACCTCAGGAGGTAAATCGGATCGGAAGTTACAACTCCGCGAAAGATCTCTGGGAGAAATTCCTGGATCTTCACGAAGGTACCTCCGAAGCGAAGCTAGCAAGACGCGACATCCTCCGAAACCAGTTGACGAACCTCCGGATGAACCAAGGCGAGAAGGTAGCGCAACTCCAAGCAAGGATCAAAGAGCTGATCACGCAACTAACCAATCTTGGAGAAGAGGTAACGAACCGTGACTCTATCCGGTATGCGCTCAACGCTTTCCCTAGAACTCCAGAGTGGGCCTCCTTAGTAGATGCGTACTACATCTCTAAGGACCTCGAGATAAGTACATTAGAACAATTATTTTCCACTTTTGAACTTCACAAATCTTGAGTTTCAGAGCTCAATGGAGTAGAGAAGACCAGTCAGAACATTGCCTTAAAGGCAAAAATGAACAGTTCTGACTCTGAAGCCTCGTTCGACGAATCAGAAGCGGCACTATTGGTAAGACGCTTTAAAAAAAATTTTAAATCTAACAAATTTAGATCGCAGAGGCATGAGAGAAAAAAAAGAACGATTTGTTGCTACAACTGCAACAAAGAAGGGCACATCAAGGATGATTGCCCGAAATTGAAGAGCAAGCAAAAGGAGAAGGCCAAGTACAAGAAACCAGCATCCTCCAATCACAAGAACCTAAAGGCCACGTGGGATGACTCGTCATCCTCCGAATCAGAAGTCGAAGAATTCTCGGGACTAGCGCTGATGGCCAACCATCAGCAAGAAGAAACGTCAAGCTTAGAAATGAGCATCGATGAAGGGGGAGGATCATCAGAAGAAGAAAGCAACAGTGAAAGGGGAGCATCACCAGAACAGGTAAGTAAGGTACGCAATCTAACCCCAACTCAATCTTTTAAATTTATCAAGTCTCTTTCTAGAGAGTTAGATCAATTAGAAAAAGAGAATACTGAACTAAAGTTGAACCTAGCAAGAGCATGCCCGTTAGAAATGTATGATCATCTAAAATCAGAGAATGATAAATTAAAATTAGAAATTGAAAAATTGAAAACTGATGCATGCTTAAATAGATTCCCAAAATCAAAAGTTAGAATTTATGAAAAATTGAATTGGTACATTAAACGACATCAGGGTCAACTTAGGAAAATTCCTAAAAGTTATATACCCCCTATGTTTTTAAAGAATCCTGTAGGAAGGAACCTTTACTGGGTTCCAAAATCTGTACTTGATTAATTTTTCTCAAAAATTAAAAAGCTTACAGTGAGAAAATTAAACTTTGAGTTCTTTATGGAAGCTTTGTCTAAGGAAGTGGTTGTTGCTCCAATAACCAAGAAGGCCTAGTGCCTCGCCACGACATGGAAGCTGAAATATCGAAATAAAAATGTTTAAATTTCTAATAAAAGCATTAATATTTGAATTAAACAAATGCTTTAAATAGATTTTAAACATTTCCTGAAATATTCAAAATTAAACCTAACATAGAAATTAAACCTAACTCAATTTAGGTTATTTGTTTGCACCCCGTTTTTGCTGTGATCAAAGGGGGAGACTAAAGAAAAATTCAGTTAGGGGGAGTTCGTTAAATTTTTTTTATATATAAACTTTCTTAGTTTTTATATAAACTTTCTTAGTGTAATTTATTTCAAAGTTGCAAATTCATACCTGAACTGTTAGTTTAGTAATGTCCTTAAATTACTATCTGTTTGTTAACCCTAACTTGAACTTGGGTTGATGCACATCAAAAATGGGGAGATTGTTGGACCCCGTGGTAGTTTTGATGTGATCAACCAAGTTGGTTAGGTCCTGCGTTTTGTCTGACCCCTGTGTCTGAGTGTGCAGGAACTTAGGAGCACAGGAAGTCGAGCGGAAGACGCAGCTAGCGAGAAGGACGGCACGGGAAGGGAGCCGACGGGCTCAGTGCGTCCGAAGGACGAGAGAGCTGCGGAAGAGTACTCCGGTGGAGCGAGAAGAATGTGCGCGGCGTTCGAGGGACGAGAAGCCTGACGGAAGCCTGCTCGAGGAGAAGGCAGGGAATTGGGTTCGGGTGAGCCCTATTCCGGTGGGCCGCAATCACCCAAAGAGCCGAACCGGAGCAAGTCAACTAGAGTTGACTTGTCAACGGTTCGGTCGACCGAACCTATTGATCGGTCGACCGAACACTAATCCTCAGAAGACCAACCGCTGGTGACACGTCAGAAGCCACGTCGGCAAGCCAGCCTTTGGAGGACTGATCGGTCGACCGAACCTCTTGATCGGTCGATCGAACCCAAGATTATCCAGAGACTGAGTCGAGCGCTTACATCGGGCCAGCGCAGAGGGAGACCATTGGCCGATCGGTCGACCGAACACAAGGATCGGTCGACCGAACCTGAGCTCGATCAACAGAGACTGCACCTGGACGGAAAGCTTGGCAGGTACAGCAGGTTCGGTCGACCGAACCTGGGGATTGGTCGACCGATCCCTCTCGAGTCAAACCTGATCCCGAAGGATCAGGTGATTTGTTAAGCTCGAGAACCCCTATATAAAGAGGGTCTCGGGTAGCTTTACAGCATCATCGAATACGAACGAATAGCAACTCTAGTAATCTCTGTTTATGCAACTACTGTGCTGTCAAAGTGTAAAAGGCTTCTCCGCCTTCTGAGAAGGAGTTTTTCTTACTGCGCTTTTCTTACTGCCCTGGATTAACAACCCTCTTGGTTGTAACCAGGTTAATTTCTGTCTCCTTTTATTTCTGTAGTTGATTTAATATTGTTGCTTCATTTTAAGAGTTGGAAAGCTTTGAGGAGGGTATAATTTTTGTCTGCAGGCAATTCACCCCCCTTTTGCCGGTCTCCGCTGCACCAACAAGTGGTATCAGAGCCCAACAGCCTCAGAGGGACTAACCGCCATCTGAAGCACAAAGATCAGAACAATGGCCGGCGCGAACATCCATCCCCAGAAGTTCGACGGAGACTTCGCCACATGGAAGCGAAAAATGGAGGTATTCTTTAAAACAGATTTTGATATTCTAATTACAATGAAATATGGTTTTGCAGCGCTGAAAGATAAAGAAGAAAACACGTGGAGCAAGAAGGAGCAAACTGATTTCGTCGCCAATGGAAAGGTTGAGTTCCATCTACTCAGTGTACTACCACCTCAGGAGGTAAATCGGATCGGAAGTTACAACTCCGCGAAAGATCTCTGGGAGAAATTCCTGGAGCTTCACGAAGGTACCTCCGAAGCGAAGCTAGCAAGACGCGACATCCTCCGAAACCAGTTGACGAACCTTCGGATGAACCAAGGCGAGAAGGTAGCGCAACTCCAAGCAAGGATCAAAGAGCTGATCACGCAACTAACCAATCTTGGAGAAGAGGTAACGAACCGTGACTCTATCCGGTATGCGCTCAACGCTTTCCCTAGAACTCCAGAGTGGGCCTCCTTAGTAGATGCGTACTACATCTCTAAGGACCTCGAGATAAGTACTTTAGAACAATTATTTTCCACTTTTGAACTTCACGAATCTTGAGTTTCAGAGCTCAATGGAGTAGAGAAGACCAGTCAGAACATTGCCTTAAAGGCAAAAATGAACAGTTCTGACTCCGAAGCCTCGGTCGACGAATCAGAAGCGGCACTATTGGTAAGACGCTTTAAAAAAATTTTTAAATCTAACAAATTTAGATCGCAGAGGCATGAGAGAAAAAAAAGAACGATTCGTTGCTACAACTGCAACAAAGAAGGGCACATCAAGGATGACTGCCCGAAATTGAAGAGCAAGCAAAAGGAGAAGGTCAAGTACAAGAAACCAGCATCCTCCAAGCACAAGAACCTAAAGGCCACGTGGGATGACTCGTCATCCTTCGAATCGGAAGTCGAAGAATTCTCGGGACTAGCGCTGATGGCCAACCATCAGCAAGAAGAAACGTCAAGCTCAGAAATGAGCATCGATGAAGGGGGAGGATCATCAGAAGAAGAAAGCAACAGTGAAAGGGGAGCATCACCAGAACAGGTAAGTAAGGTACGCAATCTAACCCCAACTCAATCTTTTAAATTTATCAAGTCTCTTTCTAGAGAGTTAGATCAATTATAAAAAGAGAATACTGAACTAAAGTTGAACCTAGCAAGAGCATGCCCGTTAGAAATGTATGATCATCTAAAATCAGAGAATGATAAATTAAAATTAGAAATTGAAAAATTGAAAACTGATGCATGCTTAAATAGATTCCCAAAATCAAAAGTTAGAATTTATGAAAAATTGAATTGGTACATTAAACGACATCAGGGTCAACTTAGGAAAATTCCTAAAAGTTATATACCCCCTATGTTTTTAAAGAATCCTGTAGGAAGGAACCTTTACTGGGTTCCAAAATCTGTACTTGATTAATTTTTCTCAAAAATTAAAAAGCTTAAAGTGAGAAAATTAAACTTTGAGTTTCTTTATGGAAGCTTTGTCTAAGGAAGTGGTTGTTGCTCCAATAACCAAGAATGCCTAGTGCCTCGCCACGACCTGGAAGCTGAAATATCGAAATAAAAATGTTTAAATTTCTAATAAAAGCATTAATATTTGAATTAAACAAATGCTTTAAAAAGATTTTAAACATTTCTTGAAATATTCAAAATTAAACCTAACATAGAAATTAAACCTAACTCAATTTAGGTTATTTGTTTGCACCCCGTTTTTGCTGTGATCAAAGGGGGAGACTAAAGGAAAATTCAGTTTGGGGGAGTTCGTTAAATTTTTTTTATATATAAACTTTCTTAGTTTTTATATAAACTTTCTTAGTGTAATTTATTTCAAAGTTGCAAATTCATACCTGAACTGTTAGTTTAGTAATGTCCTTAAATTACTATCTGTTTGTTAACCCTAACTTGAACTTGGGTTGATGCACATAAAAAATGGGGAGATTGTTGGACCCCGTGGTAGTTTTGATGTGATCAACCAAGTTGGTTAGGTCCTGCGTTTTGTCTGACCCCTGTGTCTGAGTGTGCAGGAACTTAGGAGCACAGGAAGTCGAGCGGAAGACGCAGCTAGCGAGAAGGACGGCACGGGAAGGGAGCCGACGGGCTCAGTGCGTCCGAAGGACGAGAGAGCTGCGGAAGAGTACTCCGGTGGAGCGAGAAGAATGTGCGCGGCGTTCGAGGGACGAGAAGCCTGACGGAAGCCTGCTCGAGGAGAAGGCAGGGAATTGGGTTCGGGTGAGCCCTATTCCGGTGGGCCGCAATCACCCAAAGAGCCGAACGGGAGCAAGTCAACTAGAGTTGACTTGTCAACGGTTCGGTCGACCGAACCTATTGATCGGTCGACCGAACACTAATCCTCAGAAGACCAACCGCTGGTGACACGTCAGAAGCCACGTCAGCAAGCCAGCCGTTGGAGGACTGATCGGTCGATCGAACCTAAGATTATCCAGACAATAAGTCGAGCGCTTTCATCGGGACAGCGCAGAGGGAGACCATTGGCCGATCGGTCGATCGAACACAAGGATCGGTCGACCGAACCTAAGCTCGATCAACAGAGACTGCACCTGGACAGAAAGCTTGGATGGTACAGCAGGTTCGGTCGACCGAACCTGGGGATTGGTCGACCGATCCCTCTCGAGTCAAACCTGATCCCGAAGGATCAGGTGATCTGATAAGCTCGAGAACCCCTATATAAAAAGGGTCTCGGGTAGCTTTACAGCATCATCGAATATGAACGAATAGCAACTCTAGTAATCTCTGTTTAAGCAACTACTGTGCTGTCAAAGTGTAAAAGGCTTCTCCGCCTTCTGAGAAGGAGTTTTTCTTACTGCACTTTTCTTATTGCCCTAGATTAACAACCCTCTTGGTTGTAACCAGGTTAATTTCAGTCTCTTTTTATTTCTGTAGTTGATTTAATATTGTTGCTTCATTTTAAGAGTTGGAAAGCTTTGAGGAGGGTATAATTTTTGTCTGCAGGCAATTCACCCCCCTCTTGCCGGTCTGTGCTGCACCGACAAAATGATCGAGCGACAACAACAACAAGCATTAGTCGATCGGCTAGCGTCGCAGCCCGCGACATCGGCAGCATGATAAGCAGGGCACGAAGACCGAGTGGAACAACTCTCTGTATGGGGACAGAATAGAAGGCCTACCGGCATGCCAAGGGAAGCGTCGCCCGCGCCAATCCCCTTCCATCGTGCCCTATTTCAAACCCCCTCAGAGATAGACTAGGCGAACCACGAGAGGGGATCATCTTCAGATGATGCTCCCGTTCGAGATGCATGGAAAGGCAAGGCGTCCCAAAGCAATGCATCTCCCGAGTGGATCAATTGGCAGTTCTCAGAGGAGATCTTACAAGATCCTCTGCCCAGATACTACACCCCGCTGACGATCGGGACGTACACCGGATCGACCGACTCAGATGATCATTTGCATCGGTTCGATAACGACGCCATGCTGCACCAATATACAGACGGAGTGAAGTGCCGAGCCTTCCTCACGACCCTCTCTGGATCGACGCAGCACTGGTTCAAAAGACTGCCAAACGACTCAATATGGAACTTCAAAGACTTCCGAGCCACTTTCTAGGAATATTTCGCCAGCAGCTGACGCTACCAGATGACGAGTATCAGCCTCTTTGCCCTGAAGCAAGGGCCCAAGGGTGCGCTCCAAGCGTACATGCAGTGCTTCAACCAAGTAGCTATGTACATCCCCTCGGTCTCGTCCGAGACAATGATGAACGCCTTCATCTAGTGGCTCGCCGAGGGAGATTTTTTTTGATCGCTCATCAGGAAGCCGCCCAAGGACTTTCCACATGCTCAAGAAGGCCAACGAGTACATAAATATAGAAGAAGCCCAAGGGCAAGGAAGAAGGAAGTGCCAGCTGAGCCTATACTGGCACTCGAGCGACGTCCGACAAACAACCACCAACCGCACAAGGAGCCAAAAGCGGAGGCAGCATGGCCACACCAAGAGGCCCGGACGCATGCTGTGCAACATGTGTCAGCCGCTCGGCAGAAGGCGTCAAGATGCAAGGTATGGACACCAATGTTTTTCTCCTTTCACTAATCGCCGACTCACAACACGCGGGATTACCACGGTCTGACACCAGTCGTCAGCCGACTAGCCCCAAGAGGATACCGCCTCCGGTCTCCAACCCCCGATTGGCAAAGGCTGTTGTTGGACGGCGAGAGTATGAAAGAGGAATGCCCGAGTGGTCCGACCAGAACTAGGGGAGGGATAACGTCGATCCCTCCCAAGTCCCGGTCGAGCGAAATGGACCATCCGCTCAGGAAGAAAAAAATAGAAGCAACACGTCTTGAGGAGAAATAGGAATGATCGCCGGAGGGTCGATCGGCGGAGACTCTAACCGAGCCAAGAAGTCGAATGCTCAGCGGTTGGAGATCCACGCGATGAGATGCAGCCAGGAGAAGTCCAAAGGGCCAGAGATTAGCTTCGGCCCGAGCGACTTGGAGGGAGTGGAGATCCCTCACGATGACATGCTGATCATCCAAGCGGTAATTACAAATTACACTATTCACCAAACTTTTGTTGATACAGGGAGGTCGGTAAACATCATCTTCAAGAAGGCATTCGATCAATTACAAATTGATCGAAGTGAGCTGCTGCCCATGACAACCCCACTTTATAGCTTCACGGGCAATGAGGTACTGTCACTCAGACAAGCCCGACTGACCATCTTGCTCGGAGAAGAGCCATTGAGGAGAATCAGGACCACAAACTTCATCCTGGTGAACGCACAGTCGGCCTACAATGTCATCCTGGGCTGACCGGCCCTCAATGAATTCTAGGCGGTGGTGTCTACCTACTACCAAAAGATCAAGTTCCCGGTGAACAACTGTGTGGGTGAAGTCAGACGTGATCAGCTGGCCGCTCGGCGATGCTACGTCGAGATGGTCAAGATCGCAGCAAGAAGCGCTCAGAAGAATCCGCACTTGGGGGTGAACGCCATCACCAAAAAGCTTCGGGGGTTGGTCTACGAAGAAACTATCCAGAATCATCCAAGTCGAACGGAAGCCACCATATTAATTATGGCCGATCGAGAACCTAAGCAGAAGGCAGAGCAGCTGTAGAGCGTGAATCATCTTCAACCCTACAGGGTTGGATGAGTGGTGCACGAGTGAATACTGTACTTTTTGTATCTTTTGTATGTCTCCCGAACGCAAGGCAAAGTTTGAATATAAAAGCAAAGGCCTCTTGAAGTGCATCTCCATCAAAGGTCGAGCGATGACCTTAAACCCTTGTCTCCACCGACGGTCTAGCGACAACCTTAAACCCTTGTCTCCACTGACGGTCGAGCGACGACCTTAAACCCTTGTCTCCACCGACGGTTGAGCGACGACCTTAAACCCTTGTCTCTACCGACGGTCGAACGGTGACCATAAACCCTTGTCTCCATTGACGGTCGAGCGGCGACCTAAAACCCTTGTATCAATCGACGGTCGAGCAACGACTATAAACCCTTGAGTCAGAAACTCCCAAGCCGATCAACCGGGTTTTGGGTTATATTGGAGCCACGAGCTCTAGAAGTTGAGTGAGCTTCACTGGTCTTGGACCAGCACATCGGATTACAACCTCCCCCGTTCGGGGTCGAGTTGTCTTCCCTTGTCTCGGACCAGCATACAGAATTCCCTATCTCCCCCATTTGGGGTCGAGCAGTTTTTGAAAGCTCATTGAGCGGGCAAGCGTCGATGAATAGCCGACCGTGAACCTGGGCTACTCAAAAGCTCGAAGTCTTAATAATATAGTGACCGTTCAGTACTATTCTTTAAAATACTCCTAGGGCCAAACGGGAGATCATGGAATCATGGACTCTGAATACCAGAGGGATCGGTCGGCTGATAGAATAATCATGAATGAGGCCACGAGCTCTTGCAAATAATCAAAAGGAGTTGAAAAACATACAAGGAGATAAAGCTCGTCCGAATGGACGACCATGCATTTAAACTTCAAAAATTTTACATCTTACAGGAACGCTCGGCCTCACTTAATATAGTCCAGGACATCATCAGGCAACGCGACAGTGAGCTATCCTGGCTAATGATGCTGCTTGTCTGAGATGCTGGCAAATGGCCTCCCACACAGAGCTGATCAATCATCCCATCGATGGCCAGATTGAAGAGGCGCAGAGCCTGATCGGCGACCTTATCATTGAAAGCATCCGAGCGAAGGTATCTCTTCTTCCTAGCCTCGAAACGGCTAGACTTGGCTTCTTGGTAGGTCTGCAGGGCCGCTCGGGAGGCCTCCAGCTCATCCTTAGCGGTGGCCAACGCAGCATCCTTGGAGGCAAGTTGGCCACGAAGGGTCATTTCTTTGCCCGAGTGACTGTTTCACTCGGCGATCAGGAAGTCCTCGACTTCCTTGAGATTTTGGGCGAGGGCCCAGGCCTCCTTATTCTTCTCATCGGGGTTCGTGATGGGCCGGTTCTTCCGCGCATTGGCCGATTCAATTTTATTATCAAAAGTGGCGACCTGATTATTGAGCCGCTCTAGTATCGTGGCCTACCCGATGCTCTTAGCCCATTCTGCCTCAAGCAGTTTGTCGTTCTTCTCTAGAGCGGCCCGCAGCTTGGCCACCTCAGCGTTTGTTTTCTCCTGAGCGACGGAAGATTGGCCGCTCGACGCCTTTAGTTGCTTTACTTTCTCCTCCAAATACGCAAGCCTATGCCACATGGCCAAGCTCTCCACCCAGTACTGCAGACAACAAGCAAACATAAGTGTCGATCGGGTGTGAATTATGCAAATGTAGGGTGAAACTTACCCCAGTGGACATCTGGGTGTGGCTGTTCGCGAGCGCACACGGAGGCATCATCGTCGCAAGAGCTCATGCGCCCTCTAAGATCTTAGCAAACGACCCTTGGATGATGATCTGGTGCTCGGGGGCTCGAGACCCAGCGCTCGGCTCGTTGTAGTCTTCGGTGGGCACATGTAGGATCGCCGTTATGCGGTGTTGGCCGCCCGGGGCCAATTGAGCCGAGGTTGCTCGGCCGGACGGTTGGAAGGAGGACACCGGACGGATGCCAGACTTTTTTTACCTTTGAGGGCTTCGAAGGTGGTGGCATGAAGGCCACTAGCGACGCGGCAAGAGTCCCATGCGGCAGATCAATCAAGGAGGGTGTCCGATCAGACGACACGGAGGTCGCCGTTTCTTGAATCAAAGTCGGGGTCGAAGTTTCGATCTGCTCGGTAGACCGTGCACCTAAAGTAGCGGAGCGCGATGAAGGCTCTGCTCGGCGCCTCTTACGCCCGTTCATTGGTACGTCAGAGGAGGCCGAGCCCGATGGTTCCTTAACTGGGAGGATCGGACGCTGCTCGGATGGAGGTTGTGATCCCGTGGCTGCTCCCCCGCTCGGCGCGTGGCCGGCCTCGCCTTGGCTCACTAAGACGGCCATCGCATCGCTCTCATCCTGGGGCTCTTCGTGTGAGCCGACCGGCTGCAAGTCGCGGCTCACCAGTTCTTCAACAGTAGTCGCATTGATTGTGACATCCTTGTGCTTTGCCTTGCGGGCCAGACGTGTTCGCAACATGACTTCGGCTACAAAAGAGAAAGAGAAATCAATTAACATCAAAGGAAGAATTAAAGGAGCTTCATACCTAGGCTGGTCGGCAGCCGGGTGTGGATCGAACTTAAGCTAAAGATATAAAGGACGCCTTCCAACAACAACTTGTGGATGTCGTACTTCTGGCTGGCCAACATCAAAGCTGCATTCAGATAGTCTGATCGACTTTTGAAGCTTTTCAAGGGAGGGTGAGGCGCCACTTCGAGCTACCAGTGGGTCGGGAAGTCTGGTCACTCGGGAAGGAGCATGAAGAAAAAATATTATTTCTAGTACTTGTTGGAGGTCGACATCTTGTCGAAGAATATTAAACTGACTCGAGACTAGAAGAGGAAAGTGCTCGGATCGGACAATTTAGGGTAATAAAAATAATGAAAGATCCACGGGGTAAGAGGAATGTCGTGCAGACGGAATAGGACAATGACTCCGCACAGCAGCCTAAAGGAGTTAGGCACTAATTGAGGAAGGGAAATGCGGAAATACTTACAAACGGCTGGAATAAAGGGGTGGACAGGAACCGCAGACCGGCGGTAAACTGATCTCGGAAGAAATAGATACAGCCGGTTGGCGGAGAGTTGGGTCGATCGGAGGGAGAAGGCAAAACGATCTGATGATCGGAAGAAATTTGAAAACATCTCTTAAGCTCTCTGCGTCGCCTCCATCGAAACTAGACTCCATGGATGTATATCAGAGTCCAGGGATGGAGGCAAACGGCTGCGAAGAACTCGCCATTGCAAAAATAAAAAGGCGATCGAAGAAGAAAAAGGTTGCTGGAATACCGTCGGAATAGAAAGGAAGGCCGAAAAGCACAAAGGCGGGGGCGATTGGAAGGAAGCTTAATAGAAAGAAGATCGCCAGAGAACGAAAAACACACAGGAATAGAAAGAAGATCGCTGGAAGATGAAGAACGCGTCACCGGCAGTACTAGAGGAAGACTGCGAAGGAAGCGACGTGGCGGGCTTATAGGCTTCAGGTTCGGTCGACCGGAGCCATCCGATCTAGGTCGCAGAAACCCAAGAAAAGATGGGACCATTGAATTTAAACGGTCAAACGTCACATCAGTGCCCTGTCACATCAGGCGTGAGGTGGCAACGGGCGTGACACGTTGTGCTTTGCCACGAGTCAGTAATTAATGAAGGCGTGAGAGCATGCTCAGCCTTAATGAGAGGAGATTTACACGATTTCAAGAAATTTGGGTGACATCAGCCTGGCTCGCGCTCGCCCGAGACAGCACAAGGAGAGATTTTTTACAAGTGAAAACCTTTGTCGTGCCGATCGGATGGGAGGAGCTTACCTACAGCCGAACGACAAACTTCAATAGGCCGACCGGCAGGGTGAAGTCGCCTCTCGAGCAAAAACAACACAGTGTCGAAGGTCGATCAGAAGAAATCTACTCAAACAATTGTCCAGTCAGTCGGACTTACAGTCTCCTTCGGCTAGACTTGAGGGGAGACTTATGATGCAGTGATATGAGGGGCCCTACCTTGCGGCCATGGTGGAGGTCAAAGTCAAGGCGGTCAACGCTTAGAAGTCATTTGTCCATCGGACGAGCATGTCCTGATCGGGAAGAAAAAGGCTCGATCCGATATCACCTTTAACTCGGCCATGAGCCAAGCACCCGACGCTCAAATAAGTGGACGACAAAGGGAGCAGTATGCAGACCTGATTGATCATCCCATCGATGGCCAAATCGAAGAGGCGCAGAGCCTGATCTGTGACCTTATCATTGAAAGCATCCGAGTGAAAGTAACTCTTCTTCCTAGCCTTGAAACGGCAAGACTTGGCTTCTTGGTAGGTCTGCAGGGCTACTCGGGAGGCCTCCAGCTCATCCTTGGCGGTGGCCAGCACAGCATCCTTGGAGGCAAGTTGGTCGTGAAGGGTCGTTTCTTTGGCCGAGCGACTGTTCCGCTCGGTGATCAGGAAGTCTTTGACTTCCTTAAGCTTTTGGGCAAGGGCCCGGGCCTCCTTATTCTTCTCATCGAGGTACATGATGGCCCAGTTCTTTCACGCATTGGCCGACTCGATTTTATTATCAAAAGTAGCGACCTGATTATTGAGCCGCTCCAGCATCATGCCCTGCCCGACGCTCTTAGCCTGTTCGGCCTCAGGCTGTTTGTTGCTCTTCTCCAGAGCGGCCCGTAGCTTAGCCACCTCAGCTTCTATTTTCTCCTAAGCGGCGGAGCATTGGCCGCTCAACGCCTTCAGTTGCTTTACTTTCTCCTCCAAAAACGCAAGCCTGTGGCACATGACAAGGCTCTCCACCTAGTACTGTGGACAACAAGCAAACATAAGTGGTGATCGGGAGTGAATTATATAAATGTAAGGTGAAACTTACCCCAGTAGACATCTAGGTGTGGCTGTTCGCGAGCGCGTCCAGAGGCATCATCGTCGCAAGAGCTCATGCATCCTCCAAGATCTTAGCGAGCGACCCTTGGATGATGATCTGGAGCTCGAGGGATCGAGACCCGGCGCTCAACTTGCTATAGTCTTCGGTGGGAAGATATAGGATCGCTGTTATGCGGCTTTGGCCGCTCGGGGCCGATTGACCCGAGGTTGCTCAGCCGAACGGTAGGAAGGAGGACGCTGGACGGATGCCGGACTTTTTTTTACCTTCGAGTGCTTCAAAGGTGGTGGCATGAAGGCCACTGGCAACGCGGCAAGAGTCCCCTGTGGCAGATCAACCAAGGAGGGTGTCCGATCAGACGACACGGAGGCTGTCATTTCTTGAATCGGAGTCGGGGTCGAAGTTTCGATCCGCTCGGCAGATTGTGCACCTAAAGCAGCGAAGCGCGATGAAGGATCTGCTCGGCGCCTCTTGCGCCTGTTCAGTGGTACGTCGGAGGAGGTCGAGCCCAATGGTTCCTCAACTGGGAGGATCGAACGCCGTTCGGATAGAGGTTGTGATCTCGTGGCTGCTCCCCCGCTCGTCGCATGGCTGGCCTCACCTCTGCTCACTAAGATTGGCATCGCATCGCTCTCATCCTGGGGCTCTTCGTGTGAGTCGACCGGTTGCAAACCATGGCTCACCAGTTCTTCAACAGTAGTCGCATTGATCGCGACATCCTTGAGTTTTACCTTGCCGGCCAGACGTGCTCGCAACATGACTTTGGCTGCAAAAGGGAAAGAGAAATCAGTTAGAATCAAAGGAAGAATTAAAGGAGCTTCATACCTAGGCTGGTCGACAACCGGGTGCGGATCAAACTTAAGCCAAAGATATAAAGGACGCCTTCTAGCAACAACTTGTGGATGTCGTACTTCTGGCTGGCCAACATCGAAGCTGCATTCACGTAGTCCGATCGACTCTTGTAGCTTTTCATGGGAGGCTGAGGCGCCACTTCGAGCTGCCAGTGGGTCGGGAAGTCTGGCCGCTCGGGAAGGCACATGAAGAAAAAATATTATTTCCAGTGCTTGTTGGAGGTCGACATCTTGCCGAAGAATACTAAACTAACTCGAGACTAGAAGAGGAAAGTCCCCGAATCGGATAATTTAGGGTAATAAAAATAATGAAAAATCCAGGGGGTAAGAGGAATTCCGTGCAGACGGAATCGGACAATGACTCCGCACAGCAGCCTAAAGGAGTTAGGCATTAATTGAGGAAGGGAAATGCGGAAATACTTACAAATGGCTGGAATAAAGGGGTGGAGCAGAAACTGCAGACCGGCGGTAAACTGATCTCGGAAGAAATAGATACAGCCGGTTGGCAAAGAGTTGGGCTGATCGGAGGGAGAAGGCAAAACCATCTGATGATCGGAAGGAATTTTAAAAACATCTCTCAAGCACTCTGTGTCGCCTCCATCGAACCTAGACTCCATGGATGTGTATCAGAGTCTAGGGATGGAGCAGACCGCTGCGAAGAACTCGCCATCGCAAAAATAAAAAGGTGATCGAAGAAGAAAAAGGTTGCTGTAATACCGCTGAAACAAATAGGAAGGCCGAAAAGCACGAAGGCGGGGGCGATTGGAAGGAAGCTTAATAGAAAGAAGGCCGCGAGAGAACGAAAGACGCACAGGAACAGAAAGAAGATCACCGGAGGACAAAGAACGCGTCGCCAACAGCACTCGAGGAAGACTGCGAAGGAAGCGACGTGGTGGGCTTATAGGCTTCAGGTTCAGCCAACCGGAGTCGTCCAATCTAGGTCGCAGAAGCCCAAGCAAAGATCGGACCGTCGTCACATCAGTGCCTTATCATATCAGGCATGAGGCGGCAGCGGGCGTGACACGTGGTGCTTTGCCACGAGTCAGCAATTAATGAAGGCGTGAGAGCGTGCTCAGCCTTAATGAGAGGAGATTTACACAATTTTCAAAAAATTTGGATGATGTCAGCCTGGCTCGTGCTCGCCCGAGACAGCCCAAAGAGAGATTTTTTACAAGTGAAAACCTTTGTCGTGCCGATCGGATGAGAGGAGCTTACCTACAGCCGAACGACAAACTTCAATAGGCCAACCGGCAGGGTGAAGTCGCCTCTCGAGCAAAAACCACACAGTGTCGAAGGCCGATCGGAAGAAATCTACTCAGACAATTGTCCAGTCAGTCGGACAAATAGCCTCCTTCGGCTAGACTTGAGGGGGAGGCTTGTGATGTAGTGATATGAGGGCCCTACCTTGTGGCCATGATGGAGGTCAAAGGAGGTCAAAGTCAAGACAGTCAATGCTTAGAAGTCTTTGCCGATCGGACTAGCATGTCCCGATCGGGAAGAGAAAGGCCCGATCCGATATCACCTTTGACTCAGCCATGAGCCAAGCACCCGACGCTCAAATAAGTGGACGACAAAGGGAGCAGTATGTAGAAACCGGGCCGAGCGGCTCTTCCGCTCGGCCTAGCAGCAAACTCGACATCAGCCGACCACGCGGACACTTCCGGCCGAGCGACTATCCCGCTCGGCCCAGCAACAGAGCACGCAAACAGTGGACTTCCGGTCGAGCGGCTATCCCGCTGGGCCCAGCAATAGAGCATGCAGACAGTGGACTTCCGGCCCAGCGGCTATTCCTCTCGACCCAGCAAAAGAACATACGGACAGTGGAATTCTGGCCGAGCGGCTATCCCGCTCGGCCCAACAACAGACAAAACGCGGACAACGGAATTCCGACTGAGCACCTATTCCACTCGGCCAAGCAACAATCACAACATATTATCTTTGGACATCCTTTTGGGAGCTAGTGCCGCTGACATGCGGCATGGTCAGACAGGATCGTACGATGGAAGCTTCCACTGTCACTTCAGAGATATGCTCGGCCTGTTAAGGTACTGTGTCAGGGACACTTTACTGACAAGTCTTTTCAGGGAAAGCTTGAGGGCGCGTACCTGCCTTGGGAAGCATGTACGCGCGCTATAGGAGCTTTATATAAAGGGGGTTTAGCGGATCTACCTTTTTTATATATAAAGGGGGTCCAAGCATCGGCGGAGGTATGCGATATTTTACTATTACGCGGCAGTCTTCTTGTTGCTCTACTCTTTGCTGCTTCTTCTTCGCCGAAGACTGACTTAAGCGTCAGAGAGCCGTCGCCGGGGACCCCTTCCATGGCTCGATACTGACGCTACTTATATTGCAGGTCGGAGTAAAGTCCACAGGACGTCAACAAGAACACCACATCTCCAATATTTATCTCATCGACTATTGGACAAGATCAGACAGCATTAGCATCTCATCGATAATCTTATCAAAAAGTATGAACACTATAAAATTTGAATCGACTTAGCACATTTAGGGCCTCACAAACCCCAACGCAACTTATCCTACATCAATAAAACAAAAAGAACCATAGAAACCTTAGCTTAGGCAGCATTAACATTTATAAAATTTTGGATCAGACAATGCAAATGCAACATATAGTAAGTGGTACATGTTCAGATCTTGCTACACATGCGCATACATTTACAAGCACACATGTCTCTCTGGACACGCCTATACATCACATATATAGTAGATGACAAAAGGGTCTTTGAACGCCAGGCATATATGATGGAGAAGCGATGCACGCATGCAGATATATATACATATATAGACAAATGACTTCAAGCAGTTGGGTAGGAAGCTTGCATGGCGATACCACACAGCCCTTCCTTAGCATCCACGTCCCTTTCCATCCTTATGTAGCCGTTCTCCCCCCAATCGGCACCCCAAGAATTCTTCACCAGCCAGTACTTGCTGCCATCGCTCGTCGCGCCGTAGCCCACCGCTGTGACGCCGTGGTCGAGATCAGTTCCGCATTCCCCCGTGAAGACGCCGCCGTTGTAGAACTGGAAGGCCGATCCGCTGGCCTCTATCGCCAACGACACCGGCTGGTGGGCCACGGCCTTGCGGAGCGCCGCCTCATCGTCAGCAGGCACGTCCTCGTACCCACTGATGGCGGCGGCGGAGGGGGAGGATTTCTGCTTGCTGCAGGTGCCGTCGGTGGCCTGGTAAGGGTACTTGGTCTCGGTGGCGAGGCCGCCGTTGTTGATGATGAACTCGAACGCGTTGTCCATGAGGCCGCCGTTGCAGCCTTGGTCCTCGCCGTGGACGTCGCAGTCCACCAGCTGCTGCTCGGAGAGAGAGATCAACTTGCCAGCGGTGAGCTTGGTGATGCCCTCCATCGCCGCCACTGCCGAGAACGCCCAGCAACATCCTGTTTTGCTCGAGCAAACGAATTAGATTCCGTTGGAGCAATAATTAACTAAATTATTGTTCCTCCAAATTATGCATACCACACTGCCCTTGATCTTTGATGGGAGTGACTGCTCCTTTGGTCCTCCAGTCGACGCTCTTCGGCGTCGCGGACACGTTCTCGTACATGAATCCTCCCTTCCTGATCGGCTTCGCCGCGATCATATTCTTGAAGCCAGTGTAGGAAGATTTGAACTCCTCGTTGGTCATGTCGGCGAACTGGTTGATGCCCAGCGAGTACTTGTGCTTGCCGGCGGCGTTGAACGAGTCGATGAGCTCGACGTTGGACTTGAAGATGTCGAAGCGGCGCTGCTTCTCTGCGTCATCGCGGTAGACGCGCCCGTGCTGCGCCATCCACCGCTCGTGCCTCTCTGCCATGGACATGCTCTCTGGATAACTTAGCTTGCGCCCCCAAGCGGTGCTTGATATTACAGCGAACAAGGCCGCCAAGACGAGGCATTGCTTCACGGTGAAGGCGGCGGCTGGAATTCTACCCATCAGCTGCTCTCGAAACGCTTTTACAAGTGATTAATTAATCAGTTAATCGATCAACTAATTCAAGCTTAGTGAGAGATTAAGCGACGGGCTTCGACCATTTATAGATCTGTTCTGCTCTGTTCTGCTCTGTTCTTGCTGCGTGCCGTGGAATACGTTGCGTTGCGAGATTAATTTAATTGGAAGACTCCGTAATTACTGGATTAATCGTGATCGAGATCCAACAGGCGTCTCTTCTTTGCGAAGATCGTACGCAGAGTTTGTTCTTGATTTGAGACGTCGATAATTAGTTAACATTTAACAATTAATCGGAGTTATTCATGGAGCATCCAGTGAAAGGGACTTCAAATAGTTAGAAATCCGAGCTAAGGCTTAGATATGGAAGACGAACATGAAGAGGATGTGCTTCGAATGAAGGAAGTCACTCCTACACCAGAAGACAGCTCGAATTATAACCGAGATCGTTCAGGAGATATTACCGCAACAAGCAACCCCGATTCCACTTCCTATAGTAACACTAGAAAGGATGTTATTCTACGCTGATCCCGTCCGGAAGCTGAGTCGGACGGAGACTGACTGTGCAATCCTCGAGGTTGACGGAAAGTCGTTGAGATGCCTAGTTGATCTGGCCCCTCCTGGAAAAGTTTCCACGGCCCCTCCAAGGGATCGACGAGCAATAAGCCCTAGACCGTTAGCATATTCTCTGACATGCGGTGATTATTCTCTGATAGCTTATTACGATTCTCTGGCTCGATTGTTGTATAATGTGTATCCTCCCTGGTCTGTTAACCTTGGCCTGGATCCTCGTACCCGTAAATCTTGACCTATGGACACAAACCTGCATTCCCTGGCGCATTCCCTGACTTGTGTTTATCTCCTCGTAAATCCAGATCTGTGCATCCAACCCTACATTTGCCATTAGATAGATCCCGGTAAATCCAGACCTGCGCTTACCGCCCTGCTAGTCGAGGCCTTTGCTTGTCACTCCTTAAGTTTTGTCCTGTATGCATGGCCTTGCTCCGTATTTTACCCTGTAAGTCCGTAACTGTATCTTATAAGCCCTAACCTGTACGTCTTGATCTGTGTCTCCTGTTTTGCTTGTCTTATCTCGTGAGTCCTAATATGTAAGTCTTGATCCATGTCTCCCGTTATGTCTGTCTTATCTTGTGAGTCCTGACCTGCGAGCCTTAAGCCGTCTATCATAACCTGTACGTCCTGATCCGTATATCACGACCTCTACATCTTGATCCGTGCCTCCTGTTATGCTTGTCTTATCCTGTGAGTCCTGACCTGCGAGCCTGAAACCACCTATCATAACCTGTACGTCCTGGTTCGTATATCCCGCCCTGTACGTCCTGATCCGTGTCTCCTGATATGTACGTCTGAATCCGTGTCTCCTGTTATGCTTGTCTTTTCCTGTGAGCCCTAACCTGCGAGCCTTAAGCCGCCTATCCTAACCTGTACGTCTTGGTCCGTATACCCCGCCTTGTACGTCCTAATCCGTGTCTCTTGACCTGTACGTCTTGATCCATGTCTCCTGTTATGCTTGTCTTATCTTGTGAGTCCTGACCTACGAGCCTTAAGCCGCCTATCATAACCTATACGTCCTACCTTCCAAGTTCCTACTGGCCCTGTAGGCCTGACTTCTGAATGCCCCATAAGCTCAACCATGACCGCTCTGTAATTCTGACCTTTGGCCTACACGTGGGCTGGCCAGTCTTTTGACCGCCACGTAGGCTTGACTTCTGCCCTCCATATAGGCTTGACTTCTGACCTCCACATTGGCTTGACTTCTGACCATCCCTTAAACTTGACTTCTGACCACGTCAGCTATCCGACTGCTCCATCATACACCGTATCACAAGCCTTCCCCTCAAGTATAGTCGAAGGAGGCTCTAGTTCGACTGACTAGACCCAAGCCCTGTTCTTACCTGACCTGGCCTTTGTGTCTCTTTGGCTACTGACCCTTGCTTGTATGTCTCTTTAACTGCTAGCCCCTTTCCTAATACTCCACTCAGAATTATTACCTTCCATAAATGCTAATGATAGGTGGTATTTTCCCGCATGCGCATCCGTTCTCCAACCCTTGATTATGCCAATTTTCCATAAATGACACACTTTCCTAAATGTCTTTGCGTGCTCCAAGATTCACTCTTCACATTCCTCTCTTTAAAAAGGGGTCACATACACTGCTTTCTTTGGTTATGCCAATTCAATAAACAGATGAATTCGTATCGGCATTCTGTAGCCCAAAAGACACAACCTACAACTTGTAAGCACATCTGGCTTTCTTTGGGTGGACGTCAGCCACGTTATTCTACGGGCGGTAGTTTAGAGGAATTGAGGAAATCAGATAAAAAAAAATTTGATAAACTGAGAGAAATTGTCGTCAATAGTTTTACCAAATAAGATCTATTTGATTTAATAATAAAAGATAATTTCTAAAAAAAACTAAATAGCCGTTTATATTCGCCCTTCGACCCTAAAATAACTTATAAAACATTAAAATATCCTAACTACTTAAAATTTTAAAATTACAAAAAATACTAAAAAAAAAAAATGTGTTGTTCGGAACCTTTAAAAGATCCTAAATGATATTTTTTAACCTAAAACATGATCGATTATAAATTCCACTAGATAATAAATATAGATTTTTAAATGAGTTTCGATACACACAATAGATCATTTTGTTATAATACTCGATTTAAAAGTTATGGTCAGTTGAAGCTCAGCTCCTCCTGTATTAATCATCCTATATTAAAAAAACTCATCCTCGAATTTAGAATAGTCTCATCAAATAATAACCCAGGAAGCAAATCCTTTGTCATCAACTATTATCCTTGTTAGTTCTTTGAGGGCATGAAACAAAATCGAAATTAAGCGGTAACCACTCACAGTGATCTCCCGAAGAAATCGTAGAAGAACCGCCGGACGTCGCTGCTGTCGGAAACACGATCACGAGTAACCGGAAAGTGTTTCAAGGTTCACGAGCCAAATCCCAGCCTTTGGACATTCTCCTTTGCTCGACCAAATCACCTCACAGCTTCGCTTGCTCCTCTTTGATCACCTTCGCATCACCTTCTGTTGCGTTTTTTTTTTCATTGCTTGGACGCTCCATTTATAGGAAGGTTGAGGAAGATGAAGGGGAAAGGACGCCCCTTTGTCTCCTTGGCATTTGTAGCAAAGAGGCGTTTGCAGCAACGAGAGAGACGAACCCCTTTATCTCCTGTAACACCCAACATCTCCCACTCGTCCAAGTCAATCCATAAGGTCACATAGACCATGTCAGTCACATAGACTTCAAGGTGATCATGTCACGAAGACCAAAGCAAAATTAGTCACAAAAACCAAATAAGTCACGTAGACTTTATGAGGATCAAGTCACGAAGACCAGAGCAAAATTAATTATTACAAAGACCAAGTAAGAACATCCATTTCATACATTAAGGAAAATGGTTCGTGCGACAACAAGCACATTGAGCATTCAATTGCTAAGAAGATTGTCACACCTTACTTAGCTGCTCCATAGAACGAATCAGTGACACAAATGTCCATAGAACGAATCAGAGACATAAATGACTTACCTTTACCCTAGATTAAATTATTTACATCATTATGAACATCTCTAATCCCTCATATTAACTATATGTCAAGAGCATGTTCAACATCTCCAATCAAACAAATTATTCACAATTACATTTTATGTACTGAACTAAAAATGTAACTAGTACTAATGAATAAAATTCACAGATGTAAATCAATCTTAATCTTCCATTTTAGCTAGAATCTATTCATTTTAATCAGTCACTTTCCTAGTTATGTTCCATAGACCGAATCATCCATAGCCAATAGGAAACATGCTAAAATAACAGACACTGATTAGAACTTCAAGTAGATAGCTAAATAGTCACTTAGGGTAAGATCGAGATTAACTTATAATTTCAAGGGTCTCACATAGTAGAGAAGCAGAGATTCATTCTCTTACTACCCTTCTTGTCGCCATAGCACATATGGTATGAATCACATGCTACGATGTTATTCTCTTTACTAAAAAGAGTGCATGTTTTCCCCAAATTTAATATCGTACAGATTTTGATCTATACATACCTAATGTCTAATCCTAAATTCAACATATGAATTCTAATCTGGCCTTTAAGCAGATTCAGTAAATGGTGGGTGCATTTATTCCAATCATTACACAAATGATCTCATCTTGACACACTTATCAAGGCAACCTTAATTTATGGGTATGTCTCTATTCACAGCTACATAAGCTGTCCCATAAGCAACGGTCTTACCTTTATTTGTACTTAACAAATAGAGATGATTGTCCATATGAGTGGACCAATCTCAATCTGCCAACATGCTTATCGAGACTTTTATTCGAATGTAACAAAGACATATACACTGATTAGATCATGACATTTTTCATTTATCAAAATGTCTTTACAATTAGTTACATTCTTCGAAGTCCCAAAGAATTCACATGTGTAACGCCCGAAAATTCTCAAAATAATTATCAGAAATATCCTTGTATTTTTCTGGAATTTTAGGATATTTTTACAGAATTTTTAGAGTAGCAGAAGTAGCAAAAATAAATAGAATCATAGAATAGCCTACGCGGGAATTGAACCCGAGACCTAGGAGGCCCTATGTCTTATAGATAGCTTTAGTAACCAATTGAACCCAGCAGGGCCGTGCTGAAAAGAAAGGGAATCAGTTATATTTATATTTGAGTTGGGCCGAATTACCCACTTAATATAAATAGGGACTTTAAGTGAGGAGTTATTATTTTGCATCGGGAACTTTCTCTTCTCAAACCCTCACCGCCGAACCCCTTTCTCCCGCACCCTCTCTTCACGCCAAAGCCAAGGAGAGGCTAGGGTTCCGTCCCAAGGGTTCCAAGAGCACCTTCCGGCGACAACTTCGGCACGAGGACGCTCCTCTCCACGAGAAGAACACGTAGACGCGAGGAGATTGACGAAGGGATCTTCTCCACCAGAAATCTAGCGATCAGATCGTAAGGAAATCTAGCGCAGGATGTAAGAAACCCCTCACCTGCAGTATAAGTAGCTAGTCGTATGTTTGTATGCATTGTTTTAGCCGTATGCAGATTTTCAGTAATAGGGTGTGAATTAGCGCACATCAAGCGTTTGATTAAATGCTTAGCTCAGTTAAATGCCATCATAGGCATTTTAATAGCTTAGATGAATGCAATAGAAGCATTTTTACAACTTATTTAGTCCTGCTACAGCTTTTATGGGACTAGACGTCCAATGGGTGGGCTCCCACAGTTGCCCCTAGGTTCAGATAACCTAGTTCTGGGTTAGACACCCTAGTAAAAGCAATACAAGAATTATTAGCTTATGTTCAGTATTTTACTTTCTCAGTGGCACTGTACTGGATTAGATATCCATTGGGTTGGGCTCCCATAGTCGTCCCTAGGTTCAGATAACCTAGTAACCCTACTAAATTCGGGACTTGCAAACCCGGGTTTAGTTAGGGATGCGCGCATAGCACGTACAGATGCCGGGCCCATCAGCAGCATGATTATGTATTTTTATCTAGTATGATAATAGCTTTCAAATTCACAATCAGTTAGGTGATTATATTTTAAAATCAGTTTTAGCTCAGCTTTAGTTTAGCTCAGTATGTTTCACTTTAGTCCTTGCTTATTGACATTTCAGTTATAGCCATGATCAGTTTATTTTGGTTCCTATGTTTTGTATATTGGAATGCCATGTTTTAGCATGCTCAGCACACGTTTCAAATATCATGTTTTCAAAGCATAAATTGCATCGTATGCATGTTTTGTGAGGTAGATGGTTTCTTACTAAGCGAAAGCTTACAGATACTCTTTCCTTATACTGTAGATAAAGGTAAAGGAAGGATGGACTAGCGGAGGCTGGAGGGCAATGCGATGAAGATGTGTGTGGATGGAACCTGGAATAAAGACCTTGGAAGAACTAGAACATTTAAGAACTTAGTGTTTTCTTATCATGTTACTCTTTGCTTATTTAGTTATCTAAGTGCATGAAATTATAGAAAATCTGCTTAGCTTGTTAGTAACCATGTTTAGAATGTTAGTTGTTTGCTATTAGAATGTTTTCCAGTTATTTTAGAACTTGTGTATGTGAGTTTGGCACGAAACAGTGCTGAAATCAGACTTCTGATATGAAATCAGATCGATCAGTGGATCGATTGGGGGCCCTCAATCGATCAGTGGATCGATTGGGAGCCTGGTTCCGCGAACAGTAAGCTTCTGGATCGATCAGCCGATCGATCCAGTCGCATTCTGTCGCGAACAGAGAGTTTGGGGATCGATCGTTCGATCGATCGGGGAAATCGCTCCCGCGAACAGAGAGCTCTGGAATCGATCAATGGATCGATTGGCTAGTCTGGATCGATCAGCCGATCGATCCAGAATATTAACCCGAGCACAGTAGCGATCGGAATCGATCCACAAATCGATTCAACAGCTTGCAATCGATTGAGTTCAATCTGGATCGATTGGGAAGCTGGGTTTCGACCAAGAGACCTTGTAGTTCAGCTCCTTGACCATAGGGGATGCAAGATATGCCAAGTATACCTTAGATTGCATCCCTTAGCACATGTAGAATAAAGAAATGGTATTAGTTTAGTAAAGGTTTAATTTGGTACAGTTTTCCGCACCTAGACTTAGTAATGGTCATGGATATAGTTTAGCCCAGCATATTGTGATGGTCCGGCCTTACAGCCTAGTTAGTAGAAGGCGGGTCGTTACAGAGTGGTATCAGAGCAGAAAGTTTCATACTTCCTACACACACATCAGCATTGAACTTGCAGCTTCCAAGTAAGAATACCTCTCACTTTGTTATGTTTATTGCTTTCATGTTTGTAGATAACTAAAGTATGCTTATCTGTGATAGTAACTAACATGATAGTATTAGCTATGTAAACATGATGCTCTAGTTATGTATGTCCTTTGTTCCTTTAGAAATGGCAAGAGGACGCCCAGCTAGAAGGGCACCAGCTACTGAGCCCCAGCATGAGGCAGGCAGTTCAGTGCCTCCCCCAGACCTTATAGCAGTAGTGACTCAGTTACAGAAGCAGCTAGCAGAACAGCAACAGGAGATAGCCACCTTAAAGGCTAATCAACAGAACACTCCCACTGTCACCCCGGAACCAAACATAGCAACCCCAGTAGTTATAGAGGTTCCACCAGTCCAGCCTACAACACCAGTAGCCCCAGCAGCAGAGGTAAGGAAAGAAACCTATCTGATCCAGTGGCAGAGAATCAAGCCCGAGAACTTCACAGGCACCAGTGAACCATGGGATGCTCAAGCCTTGTTCAAAACACTGGAGGGTACGATGGAGCTTCTGGACTGGCTAGAGCATGAAAAGGTGAAGTGCGTGTAATATACCCAAAAATATAGATAAATATGTAAATAATTAAAATTTAACATAAATAGACTATTTTAAGGAAAAGAAATATATTTTAGTGGATAATCTATCCGAAATTAATATGATATGCATTTATAGAATTTATTAGAATTTTTATGGATTTTATAGAAATTATTTTAGTTTTTATGGGGGTAAAAGAAAAGCCTGTTTAAAATATCCATTTAAACGAGGAGTTGATTGATTATAAGGTTAGGTTTTTCTTTATTAAACCCTAAGTTGAGAAAAAAAGGGAATTATTATCGTCGCTTCCTCCTCGCGACGCACACGGCGCTGTGCGCTTGACGGCGCCCGACCACCATCGTGTTTCCTGCCATTCGCCGAAGAACCCATCCTCCAGCCATTGAGAGCAGCAGCCGCGATCACCTGTGCGATCGTTGTGCCTCCGCGTGACTGCCTCCACCGCGTCTCCTTTGTTCCTGGTGCTGACCTCCCGTCTGCCGTTGTGCGACTACGCTGCCATCGTCGACGACGCTGTGCGATGACACCCCTGCTGCACATTTCGGTGGGCTGCCGCAGCCTCGAGCCACTGTGTCGCCTTCCATTTGGCACCACACCGCAGCTTGTTATAGCCATCGTCCTGCTCATCGGATGCCATCGTCGGACTTCGCCAGCCCCTGTTCTGCCCATAGCAGTACATGTGCGCCTGACCGCCGACACCACTCCTTAGCCACGCCATCGGCTGACGTAGGCGTTGCGTCTGTTCCTTTGCTGACCGGCGGCCACTGTTGTTCCTACCCCTTCGCCAACGCGAGCAGCCCCATAGCCCCGTCGGTCTTCCCTGTCCTCGTCGAGGACGCCGCCAACCACAGCTGCTCACTCGAGCTTTTGCCAACTGTAATGGATGTCGGCACTGTGTGTCGCCTCGCTGCCGAGGAAGAAGTAGCTAATGAGGTATTAAGTTTATTATTTCATGTTAGGTTACGGTAAGTGTCTTAACTCAACTAATCTATGAATTGATTAGTAATTTTGATTACAGAATAGTACTTGATTCGTTAATTGGGTTAATCGATTGTGATAGATAAGTTATTTAATTGATTAATTAATAGATTGATTTAATTAATCAATAGATAGAGGAATAAATTAATAAGTTGATTAATTAATCAATAGGGTTTAATTATTGATTAATAGATTCTTAAATTTCCTATATCATATAATTATAGGATTTGAGCTCGATGCAATTTCACGGACTAGAAGATGATTTGGACACGATCTACGTATAAAGGCGGGTACTTATTGCTTTGTTTTCTTTTAGTACTTTGACCTTAGTGCATGAATTATTTTGGGATAAGGACTGTTTACCTTTACTCCACTCTTACTTTCCTACGCTTGATACTTCCACGCAATCTTTGAGAAATTCGTTCCATATCTATACAGTCTCTTGTTGTTGTCCATGATCAGTAGCAGATAATAGATACTATGTTTGTATGTTTTGACTGTTGCTTATTATGTACGATATTGAGCATGCTGGCTTCATGTAGCATACCCGTTTATGCTTATATATATATATGATGACTGTTGCATTGTTCGCATCATGTCATTGCATGCATGCCGCATCCTCGGCCACTCGAGGGAGTGGTAGCTGTTGTTGATGTCGCTTGTCCTGTCGTGTCGCACTCGGCCACTCGGGTGAGTGGTAGTTGGAGTACGAGCAGCAGGGACCCCCTTCGCTGTGTAGCTAGTTAGCTACTCAGCACCTGTCCATCCGGTCACTCGTGGGAGTGGCGGCCTTTGGGTGGTACAGTTGTCATTGATCCGGCCTCTCGACCATACAGGGGTCATGGTGCAGAGAGGTGGGCGGGGTGACCATCCGTGCATACGCTGTTATTTGTTGGTGCGGGAAGCATCCGACGATCGAACTCGTGTTTTGATAATGGCAAAGAATTCAAAGTTAAGATGTTTTGTATTCTAACAAGTCTACTTGAGGATTTCAGGAAAGTCCTAACTGCGGTTAGGCAAAGGAATAAAACCCTAGGGGGTGGTAACCCTAGGTCATAGGGGGTGGTAACCCTATGCGGAAAGTCTTGGCAGGTCGATGACTTCAGGCAAAAAGTCCTAGGGGGTGGTAACCCTAGGTGGAAAGTCCTGGTGTCGCGAGCCAGATGAAAGACTGGACTAGCCGGGAAGCGGATGTCCAGCAGAAAGTCCGGAAGTATCAAGTGCTGAGCAAAAGTCCAGTCGATCTGGAGGATCGTACTGGCAACAGGTAAATCTCCTGAGTGGAGTAGGTGAGGACGCGTTCCTCGTAGAGGGAACAGTAGGCGTCGGGTTGACCTAGGGTTTCCGGTTGGAAATCCGAAGTCAGACCCGGATAGTCCGGAGACTGTCTTAAATATTCTTTATTATCCATGATGTTATTTTGTGCTAACTTTGTGTTGCAGGATGTTGTTTGGGACTAACATATCTTGCAGGTACAAAATAACGATGATTTTCCTCGGATGAACAGTGTCTGAGGCACCTCCATGGGGCTTAGAGGCGCCTCGGGTTCAAAATCCTGAGCTGGCGCGAGGAGCAGGCTTAAGGCGCCTCGGAGGGGTTTAAGGCGCCTTAGACAGCTTGGAGGCGCCTTGAATGGGTTTAAGGCTCCTTCAGGTCGTGGCAGTCAAAAGATTATCCCAGCGAGCAAATCGGGATAAAATTCAGGTTTAAGGCGCGCCTTGGAGCTTGTTTAAGGCGCCTTGAACACTGTTTATAAAGGGAGTTCGACCAGCAGCTCAAACTAACGTGTTCCAAGTCTTCTTTACTCAACGTGCTACTCCAAAAGACTCCCGGAAGTGCTGCTACAAGTCTCCGTTGACCCAGAGCTCCGAGATTTCTCGTTTTCGTCGTCGGTATAGATTTCTTTTATCGCATCTCTTGTAATACTTAGTTTGTAATAATCGAGCTTATAGTTGTTGCCCACCGGAAGCGATCAAGGATCGCGGGCCTTCGAGTAGGAGTCGCCTTAGGCTCCGAACGAAGTAAAATCGACCTATGTTCTTGTGTGCTTGCTTATTTTTTCCACTGCTTTAATTACTCTAACGCTGTTTTCGATTCCGATATGTACGATTTAGCCACGAGCGCTATTCACCCCCCCTCTAGCGCGATCTCGATCCAACAATTGGTATCAGAGCGGGGTTGTTTTGAACTGGTGCAACCACCATTCAAAACGTTTTTTCGTGGTATTTTGTTTCGGAGTCAATTAGAAATTAGCTAATTAGCTAAAGTTCTAATTTTTTTTAATCAGTGTTGCTCAAAGTTGGTCAATACCATTTGAGCTCGTTATTTTTTCCTCCCGCACTACTAATCCAAGACATAGTCTTGGAATAGATCTTTCTATTTTTGCTTATCTAGGTCTAAAATGACTCAATAAGAAGGATATAGCACTGTTTGTCCCCCACTATTTTCCGGAGAAGACTTCGGATACTGGAAGGGGAGAATGGAGATATATCTGAAGATCCAGTTCGACACCTGGATGATAGTCAAGACAGGACTTCAACTACCAACTGATACAGACGGTAAGCCTACATCCTGTGAGAACTGGGAGCCAGCCTTCATCAAAAAGGTGGAAGCCGACGCCAAAGCTACCTGCACCATCCAGTGCGGTCTTACCAAGGAGGAGCTCAACAGAGTCGGTCCCTTTTCAACCGCAAAGGAACTCTGGGAGAAACTGATCGAACTTCACGAGGGCACCTCGGAAACCAAGGTAAGTAAGCGAGATTTATTATTTAATAAATTGTATAATTTAAAAATGCAGGAAGGTGAGACGGCAAGCTAGCTGCACGCGCGCATCCAGGATATTCTCAACTCTCTTCATGCAATTGGACAGAGAGTCGAAAATCGGGACGTAATAAGGTACGTATTAAATTCTTTTCCAAGGAGTCCGTTGTGGGCATCAATGGTAGATGCCTACAAGGTTTCCAAAGATTTATCTTCTTTAAAGTTAGACGAGTTATTTTCTGAATTTGAACTTCATGAACAAACTAATGCACAGCCATCCGAGAAGGGTATTACTTTGGTTGTAGGTACGAGTCGAACACGAGAATCAAGAGTACGGCAAAAAATTGAATCGGAATCAGAAGACGAATCTGACTCAGAAGATTCAGAGGATGAACTGACCAGCGAACTCGTGAACCTTGTGAAGAAGCTCTACAAGAAGAAGAAGAGCTTCAACAAGAAAGATCTGAAGAAGGCAGTTCAGTCCAGGGATGTCCAACCGAACTCAAAGGTAAAATTCGAAGTCACTTGTTACGGGTGCAACCAGAAGAGGCATATCAAAGCCAACTGTCCCAACCAAAAGGAGGCCAAAAAGCAAAGAATAAAGAAGGCCCTGAAAGCAACTTGGGACGAATCTTCTTCAGAGGACGACGATAATGAAATTGATCAAACAAGTCTACTAGCACTGATGGCCTGGGACCAGATCATCGAGAGCGAGTCAGAAGCTGAGTCCGAGCAAAGCCATGGATCCGCATCCGTTTCAGAAGGGCCAGAATCCAATGTAAGTATTCCAAGGCTTAACAATTTAGTTAATTACTTACTTCGCAAACTAGCTAAATCAAACCTTAGGATTAAATCACTTCTAAAGGAAGTAGCTATCCTTAAAGAAGTGTCAAACACTAATTCCTTACCTGATCAAGTTCAAACTGGAAATTCAACTCAAGTTCAAAAACTTGAGGAAGAAAACTCTAGCTTGAAAAATCAGGTAAAAGACTTAAAAAATATGTTAGAACGGTTTTCTCTGGGATCCAAGAATTTGGACCTAATTCTTGGAACACAAAGAACCGTCTACAACAAAACTGGACTGGGATATAAAAGTAAAAAAAATATAGATCTTATTTATCTTTAATAAACAAACAAGGTAGTAAACTAGTCCAAGCATGGGTCTCCAAGTCTAAATTAATCAATCAAGTTGAACTTGGCCAATACTGGGTTCCGAAGGATCAAATACACTACCTCGATAGACCAAATCTAGGCTATGATCCAGGGAAAGCTAAAAGGAAAACGATATTAATTCGAAATTAAATTCAAAATTCAAAATCAAAATTAAAAATTAAATTCAAAATTTAAAATCAAAATTAAAAAATTCGAAATTAAATTCAAAATTCAAAATCAAAATTAAAAATTTGAAATTAAAATTCTAAATTCAAAATTCAAAAATAGATGGTGGATCCAAACTAGCTGGCACCTCTAACTGAACTACCCGACAGGGTAACTGAACCTAATTTACCCGAAATGGGTAAAACAAGAATAGATTACCCGGCAAGGTAATTAAGGCTAGTTTAAAAAGGGCTAGGTTTAACTTGACCCACAGTACTGGTGAAGTTTTTGGATGATAGTACGTTAGGAAAACTTGGGCATCGCATGTCTAGGAAGATATGGCTTCAACTTGGTGCATTTGACCAAGTGGAACTGACCGAATCTACCCTTAAATGGATCCTAACTAGTTAGACCAAGGAGTAGTATTAAGTTCAATGGGTAGGACTATTTGAAAAACCTCGATGACATGGTTACTTTAATGAGCTCCGAGTGACTCACCATAGCCCAGAAGTTTATCCAAAGAATGTTTACTTGTTGAACCCAAAGCTAAACCTGAATCTAACACAAAGTTAAACCAGACTCTTAAATTCAAAAATAATTCATCTCACAACAATTATAGGATTCCCTGATTGACAATCTAGATTGAGTGAGATGACTAATTATTTAAAAAAAAACTTAAATTTCAAAATTGTTTTAAAACCTATTTCAAAATTATTATAAAAACTTAAACTTCAAAATTATTTTAAAAACTTAAATTTCAAAATTGTTTTAAAAACTTAAATTTCAAAATTGTTTTAAAATCTTATTTCAAAATTATTTTAAAAACTTAAATTTCAAAATTGTTTTAAAACCTATTTCAAAACTATTTTAAAAACTTAAACTTCAAAATTGTTTTAAAAAAAACATAAATTTCAAAATTGTTTTAAAAACTTAAATTTCAAAATTGTTTTAAAAACTTAAATTTCAAAATTGTTTTAAAACCTATTTCAAAATTGTTTTAAAACTTATTTCAAAATTATTTTAAAAACTTAAATTTCAAAATTGTTTTAAAAACTTAAATTTCAAAATTGTTTTAAAACCTATTTCAAAATTATTTTAAAAACTTAAATTTCAAAATTGTTTTAAAACCTATTTCAAAATTATTTTAAAAACTTAAACTTCAAAATTGTTTTAAAAACCTATTTCAAAATTATTTTAAAAACTTAAATTTCAAAATTGTTTTAAAAACTTAAATTTTAAAATTGTTTTAAAAACTTAAATTTCAAAATTGTTTTAAAAACTTAAATTTCAAAATTCTTTTAAAAACTTAAATTTCTAAATTTTTTTAAAAGCTTATTTCAAAATTATTTTTAAAAACTTAAATTTCAAAATTGTTTTAAAACCTATTTCAAAATTATTTTAAAAACTTAAATTTCAAAATTGTTTTAAAAACTTAAATTTCAAAATTGTTTTAAAACCTATTTCAAAATTGTTTAAAAAACTTAAATTTCAAAATTGTCTTAAAACCTATTTCAAAATTGTTTTAAAAAACTTAAATTTCAAAATTGTTTTAAAAACTTAAATTTCAAAATTGTTTTAAAAACTTAAATTTCAAAATCATTTTTTTTTCAAAATTCATTAAACCTTAAAACCTTTTTAATATTTTATATCTTCTTAAATTTATACTTATATATATAAAAGGGTAGGGCGCCTCCTGGAGGCGCCTCCCATAACTGGAAGGTGCCTCAAAGAGCGGCGGGAAAATTCCCGCCGCATCACCTTAAGGCGCCTCGGATCAATCCGAGGCGCCTCCTAAACCTACTCAAGGCGCCTTAAACACGCTTAAGGCGCCTTCAGTTTCCAGCATTAGAAAACGAACAGAATCCTTCTGTTCGTTTTTCTGCCGACGCCGAGCATAACCTCCGCGTGTAGATTCGTGCAACCAAGGCGCCTTCATCCCATTTAATCTTCCCTCTACACTTGGCAATGCCTCCTAGGTATAATCTCAAGCCTTCCTGTTCATGTTTTCTGCAATATTTCTGCTTATTTCTGTCAATTTCGTGCAAAATCTTTGAAAATAAGAAGCGCTGACACGTTGACCCTAATCCAGTTAGAATTCCATCAGGAGATATCAGATTTCCCACTATACATCTTAAGGAGACCTTTGCTAACTATGTTTTTGAACCAGTCAAACCTAGATATGTAAATAGGACCTTTTATACCCAGTTTTGTCAGCCATCTATCCAAATGATAGAGTACTATCAACTGGACCAATTGGTTTACTGCACTGATACAGTAAACCAGGAGTTATGTGCACAGTTTTATCACAACCTTGAGAGGGTTGATGATAATATATACTCCACTAGAGTTGCTGGCGTTGACATTGAGCTGACTCCCACCCTGCTACGCACCACCCTAACACTTAGGGCTTCAGAGTCTACCTTCTTATGCTACCCCAGTAGGGACCTGCCATTTGGCGATCCTTACTCCCACATTACGTTAGATACTATCTACACGTATTTCTTTGGGGAAGAGAGACCTGCTGGCCTGACTGAGTTTAAGTCAGTCTCTCTTCGGGTTCAGGACTATGTGATGTATAGGGTCCTGACAGCATGTATTTTGCCGATCTCATCTCGGGATGTCCCGAAGATGAGACCTTCACACTCCTTTTTCCTGTACGCCTTGTGTCATCGATTTGACATCGATATAGCCTTGCATATGTTTCAGAACATTATCTGTGCATCTGGGACAGTCACCTCCAGGACAGTACACATGCCCTACTGTCATATTCTGATACACTTCTTTTCGAGTATAGAGGGTATAGATGTGACCAGGGGAACAGTCATTCCCCTCACTATATATGACGAGCTAGGATCCCGTAGTTGTAGACTAGTCGGTGCTGATATCACAGCTGATGGATTTCTAGCCTGGACAGGACGCCCATAGCCAGCAGCTGCCCCTATCGCTCCAGCAGCCGAGGATATACCAGGTGAGGGAGAGGAGTGGGCTGATTTCTTAGCCGAGGCTCTTTTCTCAGATCCCTCCCCATCTGCCAGACCTTCCACCTCAGCTGGACCTTCGACATCTACATCACTCTCCGTCGAGGACAGACTTGCTCGACTCGAGGTCGAGTCCATTCAGACACGACAGATAGTTCTCACTATTCGATCTGAGATGGCCGCTGGATTTACATCTCTTCATGATGAGATACGACGTTTGGGTCAGCCAACACCCGAGCATCCCCATGCACCACCTTTCACTGATGACCCTCCAGTTGATGCTCCTCACATGGATGATCCAGCTATTTGACATGACTATTTTATACATTGTACTATGAGCACCTGCACTACCTATTCATTTTGTTAGACTTCCTTCAAGGGTTATGTACTTACTTACATGTTTAGTCAATTTCACACATTCTAAGTTTACTTGTCATTTTTCAAAATTTAGGAAAAATATTTTTTCTAAATTTTCTTAGATTTTTCAAAATTTTGGAAATAGCCTAGGCTTTTCCCCCTAGAAATCATGTTCCCCTAGAATTAAGCCAGAGCATCTCACAAGCACCTAGGTATACCTTGATTGTGATTGAAAAACATAGAACGGTGTGAGATGCATAGGGTATAGCCTGGACTCAAGAATGCTTATATCTGTGCATCAATATGAGTCTGGGCGTTAAATACGCAATATACATTAATCAAGTTAAGCCCTCCAGCTCTAGTCAAGTCTATCTAGACCAAAGTAACTTAACTTGACTAACCAAGTGAAAGCTACTATCCTGTAGACAATCAGCAAGTAACTAAAGGTTAGACAGTTGATAAAGGATACTCAATTTTTTAGTTAAGAATGTTTTGAACTTCAGGGCTCTGATACCTAGTAAGTTAACTGATTATAACTCATGCTTGGACTTAAGAGCCAACTGAATTTGAACCTAAACCAAATTTAAAATATTATCCAAACTTAAGTTTACTATCAATACTTCCATCTATGCAACATTACAATCTTAATATTCACATCCTTACTGAGCCTAGCTAACTTTAAAATCTATCTTTGCACTTAACTAAGAAATATCTAGTCTATTGTTTTTTTGATATATGGCAAAGGGGGAGAGTGTAAAATTCAACAGTTAAGGGGGAGCATAGAGTTTTAGCAAAATTTGTAATTAGCAAATTTGCCTGTATTAAATGGTGATTTATTTTTTGGATTACTTAACTTTGAATTTGAGTTGCCATAATCAAAAAGGGGGAGATTGTTGGTGCGGGAAGCATCCGACGATCGAACTCATGTTTTGATAATGGAAAAGAATTCAAAGTTAAGATGTTTTATATTCTAACAAGTCTACTTGAGGATTTCAGGAAAGTCCTAACTGCGGTTAGGCAAAGGAATAAAACCCTAGGGGGTGGTAACCCTAGGTCATAGGGGGTGGTAACCCTATGCGAAAAGTCTTGACAGGTCGATGACTTCAGGCAAAAAATCCTAGGGGGTGGTAACCCTAGGTGGAAAGTCCTGGTGTCGCGAGCCAGGTGAAAGACTGGACTAGCCGGGAAGCGGATGTCCAGCAGAAAGTCCGGAAGTATCGAGTGCTGAGCAAAAGTCCAGTCGATCTGGAGGATCGTACTGGCAACAGGTAAATCTCCTGAGTGGAGTAGGTGAGGACGCGTTCCTCGTAGAGGGAACAGTAGGCGTCGGGTCGACCTAGGGTTTCCGGTTGGAAATCCGAAGTCAGATCCGAACAGTCCGGAGACTGTCTTAAATATTCTTTATTATCCATGATGTTATTTTGTGCTAACTTTGTGTTGCAGGATGTTGTTTGGGACTAACATATCTTGCAGGTACAAAATAACGATGATTTTCCTCGGATGAATAGTATCCGAGGCGCCTCCATGGGGCTTGGAGGCGCCTCAGGTTCAAAATCCTGAGCTGGCACGAGGAGCAGGCTTAAGGCGCCTCGGAGGGGTTTAAGGCGCCTTAGACAGCTTGGAGGCTCCTTGAATGGGTTTAAGGCGCCTTCAGGTCGCGGCAGTCAAAAGATTATCCCAGCGAGCAAATCGGGATAAAATTCAGGTTTAAGGCGCCTTGGAGCTTGTTTAAGGCGCCTTGAACACTGTTTATAAAGGGGGTTCGACCAGCAGCTCAAACTAACATGTTCCAAGTCTTCTTTACTCAACGTGCTACTCCGAAAGACTCCCGGAAGTGCTGCTACAAGTCTCCGGCGACCCAGAGCTCCGAGATTTCTCGTTTTCGTCATCGGTATAGATTTCTTTTATCGCATCTCTTGTAATACTTAGTTTGTAATAATTGAGCTTATAGTTGTTGCCCACCGGAAGCGATCAAGGATCGCAGGCCTTCGAGTAGGAGTCGCCTTAGGCTCTGAACGAAGTAAAATCGACCTGTGTTCTTGTGTGCTTGCTTATTTTTTCCGCTGCTTTAATTACTCTAATGCTGTTTTCGATTCCGATACGTAAGATTTAGCCACGAGCGCTATTCACCCCCCCTCTAGCGTGATTTCGATCCAACATTATTATGCCTGCTTTGGCTGCTGCTGTTTACTTATGTCATTATTGCTTACTTATGCTGATGTGGTATATTTATGTTGTCATTGCTTTTTGCTGTTGTTCACTTATGCTGATATGCTGTCTTATGTTGAGATATGCTAATGTTGTAGGTGGTTAAACCTTGGTTTATTAATTGGAAATGTTTATATACCTTACACGTTACCTCTGTAGTTATGAGAAGTACTGTAGCTGATTAGTACCATTTCTGACTTTCTATATCTAGCTTAGGATATGGTTCCTGGTATGAACCTTTATCGTGGTTTTATTTTTTTTGCATCTGCTATTCTCTTATGAGACTGTATTCCTTTTGGGTATTCTCTATTGGTTGATTATGTTCATGCACTATCTTTTCTATACCCGCTGAGTTTCAATACTCACCACCTCGCAAATTTGTTTCCTTTCGCCAGGTAACAGATAGATGAGTCAGGGATGCTTGGAGAGTCTCGGCTGCCGATCCCTCGTCACACTCGAGGATCGTTTTATTTTTGGGTTTTGTCACTGTTTGGGTGGTATATTAATTTTGCGTATTTTGCTTTTGAACAAGTCACTGTGGATTTTTGGAGTCTAGTTTGGTAGTTGCAAGTATTTTGTTAGTGTCGTTGTTGGTCTTACGTTCGTATTATTTTGTGTTTTCCGCTGCATTTATTGTGTTCCAGCCGTGTGGGCTGTTATCATTTTGCGTGGTTGTGTGTCATTTCATTCTTGTCCAGCCGGGTAGGCAGAGTATATTTAATTACGTGGTTATGTTGTTTCTATTGTGTATATATTCCAGCCGTATGTGGCTGTGTATACTTTGTATGTAGTAATGTTTCAGATTGTCACCCATATAGGGGAGATGCTGCCGAAATTTCTTCGGACAGGAACTCCTTTGGGGGCGTGACAATTTTATGGTATCAGAGCCAAGTTGCGATGCCTATTTTTATGTGTCAGATTCTACGATTTGTTTCTAGTATTTTGGATTTTTTAGTTGATCTGATACCAATTTTATGGTATCAGAGCAGTTTCGATCTTGTTTTGATTTATGATTTTTCGAATTGATTCCATGTTCTGGGTTTTATTTCTTTGAGATTTCGATTTGGCTTCGATTCCTCAATGTAACTTTTGAGTTTTGGAACCAGGCAGCGGCAGGACATCTCTAAGCTATAGGAGGTATGCTTGTAAATTATTATCATACATATTTATTAGTACTTGGGTGGTTGTTTATACCATATGTACTTGTTTAGTTGTTTGTACCATGTGTTTATACCATGTATCATTTGTGATGTGTTAGTCATTGGTTAGATGAGATATAGTGATATGTTATCTTTTGATGATCTATTAGTGGATATTAGACTTGATGGTCTATTATTTAGTCTTTGATGTTGATAGTAACTTAAAGAGTATAAAGACTTGATATTTGTGGAGTTAGTGATTTTAGTTGAAGGTGAGATTACAAACTTTGTGCCAGTGATCTTATGTTTGGGTATGTTTGTTGTACGGACATGAGGAGTCCTTGATATTGCTATTTAGGTTGACAGTGCCCTAGATATTTTTATGGACCCGATGTATAGAGTATCGGTTTACTTGCGTTGGTTTGGTTAGTAGAGGACTGATTTACTCTTATTAGTTTGATCAGTAGGAGACCAACGTACTCTTTCATAGGTCTAAGGCTCCCTGTATATATATCAATTATGGAAAGGGAAAATGCAGAGGATGATATTGTAAACTTTGAAGTCTGATTCACCGTGTGTCAACAAGTGAAGGCAGAATAACAGAGTGGCGCAGTGGAAGCAAGATGAGTCCATAACCCACAGAAGCATCCTTTTCGGTTAAGGATTTGATCATGACAATATGATGGATTAGTATTTGGGTGTGTTATTTGATTGTTATCCTTAGATGAGGATCCCTGAGTTAAGTAGTAAATTTGGGGACCAAATTTTTATTAGTGGGGGAGAATGTAATACAACAAAAAATATAGATAAATATGTAAATAATTAAAATTTAACATAAATAGACTATTTTAAGGAAAAGAAATATATTTTAGTGGATAATCTATCCGAAATTAATATGATATGCATTTATAGAATTTATTAGAATTTTTATGGATTTTATAGAAATTATTTTAGTTTTTATGGGGGTAAAAGAAAAGCCTGTTTAAAATATCCATTTAAACGAGGAGTTGATTGATTATAAGGTTAGGTTTTTCTTTATTAAACCCTAAGTTGAGAAAAAAAGGGAATTATTATCGTCGCTTCCTCCTCGCGACGCACACGGCGCTGTGCGCTTGACGGCGCCCGACCACCATCGTGTTTCCTGCCATTCGCCGAAGAACCCATCCTCCAGCCATTGAGAGCAGCAGCCGCGATCACCTGTGCGATCGTTGTGCCTCCGCGTGACTGCCTCCGCGTCTCCTTTGTTCCTGGTGCTGACCTCCCGTCTGCCGTTGTGCGACTACGCTGCCATCGTCGACGACGCTGTGCGATGACACCCCTGCTGCACATTTCGGTGGGCTGCCGCAGCCTCGAGCCACTGTGTCGCCTTCCATTTGGCACCACACCGCAGCTTGTTATAGCCATCGTCCTGCTCATCGGATGCCATCGTCGGACTTCGCCAGCCCCTGTTCTGCCCATAGCAGTACATGTGCGCCTGACCGCCGACACCACTCCTTAGCCACGCCATCGGCTGACGTAGGCGTTGCGTCTGTTCCTTTGCTGACCGGCGACCACTGTTGTTCCTACCCCGTCACCAACGCGAGTAGCCCCATAGCCCCGTCGGTCTTCCCTGTCCTCGTCGAGGACGCCGCCAACCACAACTGCTCACTCGAGCTTTTGCCAACTGTAATGGATGTCGGCACTGTGTGTCGCCTCGCTGCCGAGGAAGAAGAAGTAGCTAATGAGGTATCAAGTTTATTATTTCATGTTAGGTTACGGTAAGTGTCTTAACTCAACTAATCTATGAATTGATTAGTAATTTTGATTACAGAATAGTACTTGATTCGTTAATTGGGTTAATCGATTGTGATAGATAAGTTATTTAATTGATTAATTAATAGATTGATTTAATTAATCAATAGATAGAGGAATAAATTAATAAGTTGATTAATTAATCAATAGGGTTTAATTATTGATTAATAGATTCTTAAATTTCCTATATCATATAATTATAGGATTTGAGCTCGATGCGATTTCACGGACTAGAAGATGATTTGGACACGATATACGTATAAAGGCGGGTACTTCTTGCTTTGTTTTCTTTTAGTACTTTGACCTTAGTGCATGAATTATTTTGGGATAGGGACTGTTTACCTTGACTCCACTCTTACTTTCCTGCGCTTGATACTTCCACGCAATCTTTGAGAAATTCGTTCCATATCTATACAGTCTCTTGTTATTGTCCATGATCAGTAGCAGATAATAGATACCATGTTTGTATGTTTTGACTGTTGCTTATTATGTACGATATTGAGCATGCTGGCTTCATGTAGCATACCCGTTTCTGCTTATATATATATGATGACTGTTGCATTGTTCGCATCATGTCATTGCATGCATGCCGCATCCTCGGCCACTCGAGGGAGTGGTAGCTGGAGTTGATGTCGCTTGTCCTGTCGTGTCGCACTTGGCCACTCGGGTGAGTGGTAGCTGGAGTACGAGCAGCAGGGACCCCCTTCGCTGTGTAGCTAGTTAGCTACTCAGCACCTGTCCATCCGGTCACTCGTGGGAGTGGCGGCCTTTGGGTGGTACAGTTGTCATTGATCCGGCCTCTCGACCATACAGGGGTCATGGTGCAGAGAGGTGGGCGGGGTGACCATCCGTGCATACGCTGTTATTATGCCTTCTTTGGCTGCTGTTGTTTACTTATGTCATTATTGCTTACTTATGTTGATGTGGTATATTTATGTTGTCGTTGTTTTTTGCTGTTATTCACTTATGCTGATATGCTGTCTTATGTTGAGATATGCTCACGTTGTAGGAGGTTAAACCTTGGTTTATTAATTGGAAATGTTTATATACCTTACACGTTACCTCTGTAGTTATGAGAAGTACTGTAATAGATTAGTACCATTTCTGACTTTCTATATCTAGCTTAGGATATGGTTCCAGGTATGAACCTTTATCGTGGTTTTATTTTTTTTGTATCTGCTATTCTCTTATGAGACTGTATTCCTTTTGGGTATTCTCTATTGGTTGATTATGTTCATGCACTATCTTTTCTATACCCGCTGAGTTCCAATACTCACCACCTCGCAAATTTGTTTCCTTTCGCCAGGTAACAGATAGATGAGTCAAGGATGCTTGGAGAGTCTCGGCTGCCGGTCCCTCGTCAAACTCGAGGATCGTTTTATTTTTGGGTTTTGTCACTGTTTGGGTGGTATATTAATTTTGCGTATTTTGCTTTTGAACAAGTCACTGTGGATTTTTGGAGTCTAGTTTGGTGGTTGCAAGTATTTTGTTAGCGCCGTTGTTGATCTTACATTCGTATTATTTTGTGTTTTCCGCTGCATTTATTGTGTTCCAGCCGTGTGGGCTGTTATCATTTTGTGTGGTTGTGTGTCATTTCATTCTTGTCCAGCCGGGTAGGCTGAGTATATTAAATTGCGTGGTTATGTTGTTTCTATTGTGTATATATTCCAGCCGTATGTGGCTATGTATACTTTGTATGTAGTAATGTTTCAGATTGTCACCCGTACAGGGGAGATGCTGCCGAAATTTCTTCGGACAGGGACTCCTTTGGGGGCGTGACAGTGTGCCTCCTTCTGCTTGACAGGAGATGCACGTATGTGGTTGGAGAGAATTAGAGCGAAGCGCCCTGTGGACCAGATGACATGGGCTAACTTCGAGAAAGATTTCTTTGAGGAGTTCTTTCACATGCGGGTCACAAATCGCCACTACGACGAGTTCACTGAGTTTCGTCAGGGCAACCTATCAGTTGAGGAAGCCGTGAAGAAATTCAATAGACTGGCTCGTCTATGCCCCGAACTAGTCAGCACAGAAAAAGAACGAGTTCGGTTGATGCTCAAAATGCTAAGGCCGGAAATAGCAATGAACGTGGCTAGCGGCATTCATAGGTCGCAAACCACCGAAGAACTAGTCAGCAGTGCTCTGACCACCGAGCACTACCAGAACAATATCAAGCAGCAGAAGCAAGTTCTCTCAGAGTCCAAAGGGTAAGGAGGCGCAGGTACTCAAAAACAACAAGGCCACAGCTCTAACTGGAAAGGGAACTCCAGCAACAAACGCAAACCAGGGAGTTACCCAAAGGGAGGACCAGCCAGCAAACAGCCTAGTTATCCCAAATGTGCTACTTGTGGGAAATTTCACCCAGGAGTTTGTCGCAAGGGCGCACGAGGATGTTTTGAATGTGGACAAGAAGGGAATATGACTAAGCAATGCCCGAATAAGACAAGTCTTCCTCAACCACAACCGATATAGTATGGAGGCCAGCTAGCACAGCTATATCATATGTAGGCCGTTTTAGATGGTCCACACATCAGCCAGGGCAGACTAGAAGCCCCTCCAGCCATGACGAATGCAAGGATCTACTCCTTAACCAGAGAAGACGTAGCGAATGCCTCGACAGTTGTTACAGGTCAGATTAGTATTTTACAGCAATGTACAACTGTCTTATTCGATACTGGGGCAACCCATTCTTATATATCCAGGACGTTTTCCGAAAAGTTAGCGATACCCCCAGAGGTATTCCGTGGTCAGTTTTTGACAACACACCTTCAGGAGGAATTATGACATCCACGCACTGGCTTAGAGCAGTGCCAGTCATTATAGCAGACAAAGAACTCTTTTGTGATCTGATAGTGCTAGATATGACTGATTACGATGTCATATTTGGAATGGACTTCCTAATCAGATACAGTGCCTCTATCGAGTGCCATAAACAGAAAGTCATATTCCAACCTGAAGCAGGAGTACAATTTGAGTATAACGGAGAACCAAAGAGAAAAGCGAAGAAATTTATCTCAGCTCTGAAAGCACAGAAATTGTTGGATTCAGGATGTACGGGATTTTTAGCGCATGTAGTCAATGCCAGTCAGGACAAGGACCAACATCTAGCAGAGGTCCGAGTCGTATGTGACTACCCAGCAGTCTTCCCTGAAGAGTTACCAGGCCTAGCACCAGACAGGGAGATTGAATTTGAGATAGAGCTCATTCCCGGTACAAATCCTATCTCCAAAGCACCGTACCGCATGGCTCCAGCAGAACTGAAGGAACTTCAAGAGCAATTACAGGAGCTGCTTGACAAAGGTTTCATACGCCCTAGTCACTCACCATGGGGAGCGCCTGTATTGTTCGTGAAGAAGAAGGACGGGAGCATGCGCCTGTGCATAGACTACCGGGCACTGAACCAAGTCACCATCAAGAACAGGTATCCTCTTCCCAGAATAGATGACCTGTTCGATCAGCTAAAGGGAGCAGCAGTGTTCTCTAAGATAGACCTCAGATCAGGTTATCATCAGGTGAAAGTTAAAGAAGGGGATATACCCAAGACAACATTCAGGACTAGATACGGACACTACGAGTTTGTAGTCATGCCCTTTGGCGTGACAAATGCTCCAGCTACTTTCATGGACCTCATGAATAGAGTATTCAGGGACTACCTAGATAGATTTGTTATTGTGTTTATCGATGACATTCTTATCTATTCAGGAACTAAGGAAGAACACGCAGAACACCTGAGAATAGTATTGCAGACCCTTCAGCAGAACCAGTTGTACGCCAAGTTTACGAAATGTGAATTTTGGTTAGATCAGGTGTCCTTCCTGGGTCACAACATCTCAAAGGATGGTATCATAGTAGACCCCAGTAAAATAGAAGCTGTGAGTAACTGGAAAAGACCCAAGAATGACAGTGAGATCAGGAGCTTTTTGGGATTAGCAGGTTATTACAGAAAGTTTGTAGAGGATTTCTCCAGAATAGCCTCCCCACTGACAGCTCTTACCAGAAAGAACAGAAAATTTCAGTGGACAGAGGACTGTGAGAATAGCTTCAGCAAGTTAAAGAGGAGATTGATCAGTGCTCCCATTTTGACTCTACCAGCCAACACCGACAGCTTTGATATTTACAATGATGCCTCTAAGTTGGGACTAGGAGCAGTACTGATGCAAGAAGGTAAGGTGATCACCTATGCCTCCAGACAACTCAAGGAATATGAGAAGAATTACCCTACTCATGACCTTGAGCTTGCAGCAGTAGTGTTCGCTCTCAAAATTTGGAGACATTACTTGTATGGAGCTCAGTGCAGAGTGTATACAGATCATCAGAGTCTGAAGTACTTCTTCACTCAGAAGGATCTGAATATGCGACAGCGTAGATGGCTTGAGCTGGTCAAAGATTATGACATAGATATCCTCTACCATCCAGGAAAAGCCAATAAGGTGGCAGACGCACTTAGCAGGAAGTCCGATGCTACCTTACTATCCCTAGCAGCCATGTCACCGCCCCTACAGAAAGAGATCACAGATTTTGGTCTCGAACTTATAGTGGGACAGCTCTCTACTATGACATTAGTATCTAACATGCTTGGTGAGATTCAGACAGCTCAGGAGCAGGATCCTGAAATTCAGAAAACCAAGCAAGGGTTAGCAGAATCAGAAGGTGGAGAATTCAGAGTGTCCGATAGTGGGGTATTATACTTCGGTGACAGACTCTGTGTTCCAGATCAGGAGGAACTAAAGAGGAAGATTTTATATGAGGCTCACAGGACTCCTTATGCGATGCATCCAGGTTCCACCAAGATGTACCAGGACTTGAAGAAACGTTTTTGGTGGCCCGGGATGAAAAGAGACATCGCTAGATATGTTAGCACCTGTCTGACCTGTCAGAGGGTCAAGGCAGAACATCAGAGACCAGGAGGAGTTCTGCAGCCTATTCAGATCCCAGAATGGAAGTGGGAAGACATTTCTATGGATTTCATAGTGGGCTTACCCAGAATCACGAATGGTTTTGATACCATCTGGGTAATAGTCGACAGATTGACTAAATCAGCCCACTTCTTAGCTATCAAGATATCCTACTCCATGGAACAGCTAGCTCAGTTGTATCTCAAGGAGATCGTTAGACTGTATGGAGTCCCACGGACCATTATTTCAAATAGGGATAGTAGATTCACATCACACTTCTGGGAGTGTGTACAGTCAGCATTGGGCACTAAGTTGAAATTTAGCACAGCTTTCCATCCTCAGACAGATGGTCAGACGGAGCGAGTAAATTAGGTACTCGAAGATATGCTCCGCGCATGTGCCCTAGACTTCAAAGGAAGTTGGTGCAAATATCTGAGTTTAGCAGAATTTGCATACAACAATAGCTATCAGGCCACTATCGGTATGGCACCTTACGAGGCTCTCTATGGGCAGAGGTGTAGATCTCCAATCTGCTGGTATGAAAGTGGTGAACAGAAAGAACTAGAACTTCAGACAGATCTAGTAGCAGATACCACAGCAGCTATACAGCAGATCCGCCAAAGGATAGAAATAGCTCAGAGCCGCCAGAAAAGCTATGCTGATACACGGCGCAGACCCTTAGAGTTTTCAGTTGGGCATTCAGTATTTCTCAAAGTGGCTCCCATGAAGGGAGTAATGCGTTTTGGGAAGAAGGGAAAACTAAGTCCCAGATATGTGGGACCATACCTTATCACTAGAAGAGTTGGCAAAGTAGCATATGAGCTAGAGCTACCACAGGAGATGTCAGCCATCCATAATGTATTTCATGTCTCTATGCTGAAGAAGCATATCCCAGATGCCACCCAGGTGATTGAGCCCCAGTCGGTACCAGTCCGCGAAGACCTCAGCTATGACAGTCGGCCTATTCAGATAATAGACTGAGCAGTTAAGAAATTGCGGAACAAGGAGGTACCATTAGTAAAAGTCATTTGGCAAAATCACACCGCAGAAGAGGCAACTTGGGAGACAGAAGCTAGTATGAGACAGAAGTACCCAGAATTATTGTAAGTTCGAGGACGAACTTTTTATAAGGTATGGGGGATTGTAACGCCCGAAAATTCTCAAAATAATTATTAGAAATATCTTAGTATTTTTCTGGAATTTTAGGATATTTTTACAAAATTTTTAGAGTAGCAGAAGTAGCAAAAATAAATAGAATCATAGAATAGCCTACGCGGGAATCGAACCCGAGACCTAGGAGGCCCTATGTCTTATAGATAGCTTTAGTAACCAATTGAACCCAGCAGGGCCGTGCTGAAAAGAAAGGGAATCAGTTATATTTATATTTGAGTTGGGCCGAATTACCCACTTAATATAAATAGGGACTTTAAGTGAGGAGTTATTATTTTGCATCGGGAACTTTCTCTTCTCAAACCCTCACCGCCGAACCCCTTTCTCCCGCACCCTCTCTTCACGCCAAAGCCAAGGAGAGGCTAGGGTTCCGTCCCAAGGGTTCCAAGAGCACCTTCCGGCGACAACTCCGGCACGAGGACGCTCCTCACCACGAGAAGAACACGTAGATGCGAGGAGATCGACGAAGGGATCTTCTCCACCAGAAATATAGCGATCAGATCGTAAGGAAATCTAGCGCAGGATGTAAGAAACCCCTCACCTGCAGTATAATAGCTAGTCGTATGTTTGTATGCATTGTTTTAGCCGTATGCAGATTTTCTGTAATAGGGTGTGAATTAGCGCACATCAAGCGTTTGATTAAATGCTTAGCTCAGTTAAATGCCACCATAGGTATTTTAATAGCTTAGATGAATGCAATAGAAGCATTTTTACAGCTTATTTAGTCCTGCTACAGCTTTTATGGGACTAGACGTCCAATGGGTGGGCTCCCACAGTTGCCCCTAGGTTCAGATAACCTAGTTCTGGGTTAGACACCCTAGTAAAAGCAAGACAAGAATTATTAGCTTATGTTCAGTATTTTACTTTCTCAGTGGCACTGTACTGGATTAGATATCCATTGGGTTGGGCTCCCATAGTCGTCCCTAGGTTCAGATAACCTAGTAACCCTACTAAATTCGGGACTTGCAAACCCGGGTTTAGTTAGGGATGCGCGCATAGCACGTACAGATGCCGAGCCCATCAGCAGCATGATTATGTATTTTTATCTAGTATGATAATAGCTTTCAAATTCACAATCAGTTAGGCGATTATATTTTAAAATCAGTTTTAGCTCAGCTTTAGTTTAGCTCAGTATGTTTCACTTTAGTCCTTGCTTATTGACATTTCAGTTATAGCCATGATCAGTTTATTTTGGTTCCTATGTTTTGTATATTGGAATGCCATGTTTTAGCATGCTCAGCACACGTTTCAAATATCATGTTTTCAAAGCATAAATTGCATCGTATGCATGTTTTGTGAGGTAGATGGTTTCTTACTAAGCGAAAGCTTATAGATACTCTTTCCTTATACTGTAGATAAAGGTAAAGGAAGGATGGACTAGCGGAGGCTGGAGGGCAATGCGATGAAGATGTGTGTGGATGGAACCTGGAATAAAGACCTTGGAAGAACTAGAACATTTAAGAACTTAGTGTTTTCTTATCATGTTACTCTTTGCTTATTTAGTTATCTAAGTGCATGAAATTATAGAAAATCTGCTTAGCTTGTTAGTAACCATGTTTAGAATGTTAGTTGTTTGCTATTAGAATGTTTTCCAGTTATTTTAGAACTTGTGTATGTGAGTTTGGCACGAAACAGTGCTGAAATCAGACTTCTGATACGAAATCAGAAACCCCAATCGATCAGTGGATCGATTGGGAGCCTGGTTCCGCGAACAGTAAGCTTCTGGATTGATCAGCCGATCGATCCAGTCGCATTCTGTCGTGAACAAAGAGTTTGGGGATCGATCGTTCGATCGATCGGGGAAATCGCTCCCGCAAACAGAGAGCTCTGGAATCGATCAATGGATCGATTGGCCAGTCTGGATCGATCAGCCGATCGATCCAGAATATTAACCCGAGCACAGTAGCCATCGGAATCGATCCACGGATCGATTCAACAGCTTGCAATCGATTGAGTTCAATCTGGATCGATTGGGAAGCTGGGTTTCGACCAAGAGACCTTGTAGTTCAGCTCCTTGACCATAGGGGATGCAAGATATGCCAAGTATACCTTAGATTGCATCCCTTAGCACATGTAGAATAAAGAAATGGTATTAGTTTAGCAAAGGTTTAATTTGGTACAGTTTTCCACACCTAGACTTAGTAATGGTCATGGATATAGTTTAGCCCAGCATATTGTGACGGTCCGACCTTACAGCCTAGTTAGTAGAAGGCGGGTCGTTACAACATGTGAAATGACTCTTTAGTCAATGACTTAGTAAAAGGATCAGCAAGTATATTTCGTGTAGGGATGTACTCAAGAATCACCTTTTTCTTGTCAACAATATCCCTTACAAAATTATGCTTAATTTCTATATGCTTGCCTTTGTTGTGATATTTGGAATCCTTGAAAAAAGCTATTGCAGCTTGACTGTCACAGTACACTGTAATGGGATTCCCACTATCATCAGCAATCTTCATATGCTTCAGGAACCTTCTTATCCAGATAGCCTCTTGCACAGTCGCTGCACAAGCCACATACTCAGCTTCCATTGTCGACAAGGCTACACAAGCCTGCTTCTTGCTATTCCATGAGATGGCACCACCATTTAGCAAGAAGGCATAGCCAGATGTGGATTTTCTGTTATCAAGGTTCCTTGCCCAATCTGCATCTGTGTATCCACTTAGGCTCATATCTGATCCTTGGAAGCAGAGGCAATAATCCGATGTTCCTTTGAGATATCTGAATATCCTCTTCACCGCTTTCCAATGTCTCGATCTTGGGTTTGACTGAAAACGACTAACTAAGCCAACAACATAACTTATATCAAGACGAGTACACAACATAGTGTACATCAAACTACCAATAGCACTGACATATGGTTTTTTCTTCATCTCGGCTATTTCCTCGGGAGTCTTGAGATACATACTTTTGCTCATGATAGTACCTCTCACTATAGACGTCTGTTCAATGTTGCAATCTGACATATTGAAGTGTTGTAGCATCTTAGTGATATAAGCTTCTTGAGACAAACCCAAGAGCCTTTTTGATCGGTCTCTAACGATCTTCACTTCTAAGATGTACTCTACTTCTCCCATATCTATTATGTCAAATTACGATGAAAGCCAACTCTTGACTTCTATCACACACTTTATGTCACTTCCAGCTATTAGCATATCATCAACATATAATGATAAAATGACAAACCTTCTTTTTTTCCTTTCTTAGGTAAACACAATGATCCTCATTGACCATTTCGAAACCATAAGACAATATTACTTCATTAAATCTTATGTTCCATTGTCTTGACGCTTGCTTTAGCCCATATATAGACTTCCTAAGTCTACATACTCTTTTCTCTTGGCCTTCAGCAACATAACCTTCTGGTTGTACCATATAGATTTCTTCGTCAAGATTATCATTAAGGAAAGCCGTTTTTACATCTATCTGATGTAATTCCATGTCATATTGTGCTACTATAGTTAGGATGACACGTATTGACACAAACTTCACAACTGGGGAGAATGTCTCTTCAAAGTCAATACCCTCCATTTGGGTATATCCTTTTGCAACTAATCAAGCTTTGTATCGATTAATCGATCCATCTGCTTTCCTCTTTACTTTGAGAATCCACTTATTCCCAATAGCCCTTCGGCCTGGAGGAAAATCGACTAAATCCTAAATTTGATTCTTTCTCATTGACTCCATTTCTTCATCCATCGCAACTTTCCATTCTTTTCTAACTGAGCATCTCAAAGCTTCCTCAACTGTTCGAGGTTCCTCATCATCAACTGGGAGAACCATCAATGCCTCATTCTCAATATCAAACCTTCTCCGAGGAATAATCTGACGACTACTTCTTCGAAGGTTAGACTGTTGAGAAACTGACTCATTCAATGACAAATTACTCCAACTCGGTCTTTGAAGGTTAGACTGTTGAGAAACTGACTCATTTAGTAATAAATTACTCCAACTCGGTTGACTAGATTCAGGCATCTCCTGATCTGTTGATAAAGGAACATTATACTCCTCCTCTATCTCATATAGAGGAATTGTCTTATCAACTTCACCTTGTGTTGGAAACTCAGTTTCAAGAAAAGTAGCTTCTCTTGACTCTATTTCAGAGATGGTTTCATTTTGTCGCTCACCAATAAAAACATAACCCTTGGAAATCTCAAAATACCTTATAAAGATACACTTCTTACTTTTGGGTCCTAATTTTTCATGTTCGTGAATCTTACCATGAACGTAGGCAGCTGACCCCCAAGGTCTCAGATTACTTAAATCTGGCTTTCTTCCTGTTTAACGTTCATATAGGGTAGATGGAACTGACTTTGAAGATACTTTGTTAAGTATATAGGCCGCAACTAATAATGCATCTCCCTAATAGGAGATTGGCAAATTAGCCTGCGCCATATATACCTAACCATTTCAAGAAGAGTCGTATTTCTTCTTTTAGCAACCCCATTTTGTTGTGGAGTTCCAGGGATAGTTAGTTATTTAATAATCCCTTTCTCATTACATATTGTCTTGAATTGATCATACAAATATTCACCTCCATGGTCAGTGCGCAAGGTTTTAACATTACGTTCTAATTGATTCTCAATTTCGTTCAAGTAATGAATAAAGCAATCTAATACTTCAGATTTGTGAGAAATTAAATACAAATGACAAAAATGTGTGAAGTCATCAATAAATGTAATGAAATAAGAACTCTCATTTCTAGCCTTCATATTCATTAGACCACAAATATCCAAATGAATTAATTACAATGGTGACTCAGCCCCAATATCCTTACCAAATGATTTTCTAGCAGTCTTTCTAGCAAAACAATGCTCACATATAGACAAGTTAATCTTAGCATGAGTGTCCAAAAGGCCCTCCTTAGCTAATCTATTCATTCGTTCTTGTCCTATATGTCCTAGCCTAGCATGCCAAATTTCATTATTAACATCAGCATTACTAGTAAGAGCAATGTTTGAAAAACAACCATAATTATTATTTGGTTCTACATAAAGAACCATAAAATCATTTGTTAAATAACCATACCCAATTAACACAGAGTTAATTCGAAGTTCCACACAACGGCTATAAAAATTTACATTATAACCTAAATCAAGAAGATAAATGACGGATACCAGATTTCGTCGAATCTCAGGAGCATACAGGACATCATGTAGAAACAATACCATCATAAATAAATTTACATTATTTATGATCAGGACAATGATATGAACGCATAGAAACTTGTTTCATCAAATTCAGATGTCTCTAGGTTCGTATTTATTCCTTATGATTTTGTTCCTCTTTTATTTAAAAAAAAATAAATTCTGAGACGAATTGTTGGACCCCGTGGTAGTTTTGATGTGATCAACCAAGTTAGTTAGGTCCTGCGTTTTGTCTGAACCCTGTGTCTGAGTGTGCAGGAACTAAGGAGCGCAGGAAGTCGAGCGGAAGACGCAGCTAGCGAGAAGGACGGCACGGGAAGGGAGCTGACGGGCTCGGTGCGTCCGAAGGACGAGAGAGCTGCAGAAGAGTACTCCGGTGGAGCGAGAAGAATGTGTGCGGTGTTCGAGGGACAAGAAGCCGGACGGAAGCCTGCTCGAGGAGAAGACCGGGAATTGGGTTCAGGTGAGCCCTATTCCGGTGGGCCGTAATCACCCCAAGGAGCCAAATCGGAGCAAGTCAACTGGAAGTTGACTTGTCAACGGATCGGTCGACCGAACCCTTCTTTAACCGAAGCCAACCGCAGCAGACACGTCGAATGCCACGTCAGAAGTTGACCATTGGTGAAGCTGATCGGTCGACCGAACCTCCTGATCGGTCGACCGAACCGAAGCTAATCCAGAGACTTAGTCGAGCAAGATGATCGGGCCAACTTAGGTGGAAGACCGTTGGCCGATCGGTCGACCGAACATAAGGATCGGTCGACCGAACAAAAGCTCATCCTCAGAAACTGCACCTGGACAGAAGACTGGGCAGGTACAGCAGGTTCGGTCGACCGAACCTGGGGATCGGTCGACCGATCCCTCTCGAGTCAAAACCTTATCCCGAAGATCAGGTCATCCGATAAGCTCTAGAACCCCTATATAAAGGAGGGTCTCGGGCAGCTTTAAAAAGAACGAATACGAACGAAATTCAACTCTTGTACTCTCTAGTTAAGCAATAGTTCTGTGCTCTTCAAAGTGTAAAAGGCTTCTCCGCCTTCAGATAAGGAGTTTCTTACTGAGCTTTTCATCGCCCAGGATTAACAACCCTCTTGGTTGAAACCAGGTTAAAATAGCTGAGTCTTTCTTTTTTGTTCATACTTTAGTTCTGTTTAATCTTATAGCTATTGCATCTATTTGAGTTTAAATTGGTTGAGGAGGGTTTAGTTTTTACTTGCAGGCAATTCACCCCCCTCTTGCCGGTCCCTGCTGCACCAACAAGTGGTATCAGAGCCTGATAGCCTCAGAAGGACTAACCGCCATCTGAAGCACTAAGATCAAGACAATGGCCGACGCGAACATTCATCCCCCGAAGTTTGACGGAGATTTCACTACATGGAAGCGAAAAATGGAGGTATTCTTTAAAACAGACTTTGATATTTTAATTACTATGAAATATGGTTTCGCAACTCCTAAAGACAAAGAAGAAAACACATGGAGCAAGAAAGAGCAAGCTGATTTCGTCGCCAAGGGAAAAGCTGAATTCCACCTCCTCAGCTTTCTGCCACCTCAGGAGGTAAGTCGGATCAGAAGCTATGACTCAGCGAAAGATCTCTGGGAGAAATTCCTGGAGCTTCACGAAGGTACCTCTGAAGCGAAGCTGGCGCGACGCGACATCCTCCGGACACAACTAACAAACCTCCGGATGAACAACGGCGAGAAGGTAGCGCAACTCCAAGCAAGAATCAAGGAGCTGATAACACAACTAACGAACCTTGGAGAAGAAGTAACCAACCGGGATTCCATCCGATACGCGCTCAATGCCTTCCCGAGGACTTCAGAATGGGCATCCTTAGTAGATGCTTACTACATCTCTAAGGACTTTGAGGTAAGTAGTTTAGAAAACTTGTTTTCAACTTTCGAACTTCAAGAGTCTCGACTTGCAGAAAAACCAGTAGAGAAGTCGAACCTCAACATTGCCCTACGAGCTGAAAAGGACGATCCCGACTCCGAAGCGTCAATCGACGAAAACGAAGCTGCGTTAATGGTAAGATGTTTTAATAAGTTTTTTAAATCTAACAAGTTTAGATCGCAGTCAAGTAAACGTCATCAAAAAGGAAGGACAGTCCGGTGCTACAATTGCAATGAAGAAGGGTACATCAAGGATGATTGCCCAAAATTGAAGAGCAAACAGAAAGATAAGGAAAGAAGCAAGAAGTCAGCTTGACCCAAGCACAAAAATCTGAAGGCGACATGGGACGACTCGTCATCCTTCGAGTCAGAAGTCGAAGAATTCACAGGATTAGCTCTACTAGCTAACCATCAGCCAGAAGAAGAGTCAAGATCAGAGATGAGCATCGATGAAGGGGGAGGAACATCAAAAGAGGAAAGCTGCAGTGAAGGGGGAGCCTCACCAAATCAGGTAAGTCAGGTACGCAATCTTACCCCTACTCAGTCCTTTCGTTTTATTAAAGCACTTTCTAAAGAGTTAGATAAATTTGAAAAGGAAAATGAAAATTTGAAATTAGAAAATGCAAAGTTAAAAAATGAAATTCAAGAACTGAAATCTGATGCATGTTTAAAAGTAAATATTTTTCCAAAATCAAAAATAAAGTTATATGGAAAATTAAACTGGTATGTTAAACATCATCAGGGTCAAATTAGGAAAATACCAAGAAACTATGTACCACCTAAATTACTGATTAATTCAGTAGGCAGGAACCTCTATTGGGTTCTAAAATCTGTGCTAAATTAATCTCTTAAAATTAAAAGCTTTATAGAGAGAAAATTAAACATTTTCTTTATGAAGGCTTTGTCTAAGGAAGTGGTTGTTGCTCCAATAACCAAGAAGGCCTAGTGCCTCGCCACGACCTGGAAGCTGAAATATTGAAACAAAAATATTTAATTAACTTTCTGAAAAAGCATTAAAAGTAGAATTAAAATGCTTTGAAAGTCTACAAACATTTTTTATTGGTTTTACTAAGTTTTGGATTTTTGGAAATTTTTAACTTAGAAAATATATTTTTTTTGTGAAAATTCTAAGAAATTATTTTGCTTAGTAGTTTTTTTTCTATCTTAAGAACTTGCTTCCCCATTTTTGCTGTGATCAAAGGGGGAGAGAAAAGTACAAGTTTAGGGGGAGTTAGGAAAATTAAATCTGTTGTCTCTCTAAACTATGTTGCAATTTTATTTATTGCAAATTTATGCTATAGTTGTTAGTTTAGTAATTTTATTAAAATTACTTGTCTATTTTTAACCCTAACTTGAACTTGGGTTGATGCACATCAAAAAAAGGGAGATTGTTGGACCCCGTGGTAGTTTTGATGTAATCAACCAAGTTGGTTAGGTCCTGTGTTTTGTCTAAACCCTGTGTCTGAGTGTGCAGGAACTTAGGAGCGCAGGAAGTCGAGCAGAAGACTCAGCTAGCAGAAGGACGGCACGGGAAGGGAGCCGACGGGCTCGGTGCGTCCGAAGGACGAGAGAGCTGCGGAAGAGCACTCCGGTGGAGCAAGATGAATGTGCGCGGCGTTCGAGGGACGAGAAGCCGGATGGAAGCCTGCTCGAGGAGAAGGCCGGGAATTGGGTTCGGGTTAGCCCTATTCCGGTGGGCTACAATCACCCCAAGGAGCCAAATCGGAGCAAGTCAACAAGTCAACTGGAAGTTGACTTGTCAACAGTTCGGTCGACAGAACCTATTAATCGGTCGACCGAACCCTTCTTTAACCGAAGCCAACCGCAGCAGACACGTCGAATGCCACGTCAGAAGCTGATCGTTGGTGAAGCTGATCGGTCGACCGAACCTCCTGATCGGTCGACCGAACCAAAGCTAATCCAGAGACTTAGTTGAGCAAGATGATCGGGCCAACTCAGCTGGAAGACCGTTAGCCGATCGGTCGACCGAACATAAGGATCGGTCGACCGAACAAAAGCTCATCCTCAGATACTGCACCTGGACGGAAGACTGGGCAGGTACAGCAGGTTCGATCGACCAAACCTGGGGATCGTTCGACAGATCCCTCTTGAGTCAAAACCTGATCCCAAAGATTAGGTCATCCGATAAGCTCTAGAACCCCTATATAAAGGAGGATCTCAGGCAGCTTTAAAAAGAACGAATACGAATGAAACTCAACTCTTGTACTCTCTAGTTAAGCAATAGTTCTGTGCTCTTCAAAGTGTAAAAGGCTTCTCCGCCTTCAGAGAAGGAGTTTCTTACTGAGCTTTTCATCGCCCTGGATTAACAACCCTCTTGGTTGTAACCAGGTTAAAATAGCTGAGTCTTTCTTTTTTGTTCATACTTTAGTTCTGTTTAATCTTATAGCTATTGCATCTATTTGAGTTTAAATTGGTTGAGGAGGGTTTAGTTTTTTACTTGCAGGCAATTCACCCCCCTCTTGTTGGTCCCTACTGCACTAACACGAATTACTGAATTCGTCCCAGATTTTGGGACGAATCCAGTATTTGTCCCAAACTTTGGGACGAACCCATGGATTCGTCCCAAATTTAGGGACGAAATTGGGAACAAAATATATTTGATGCTAATAACCCTAGATCTACACTTCAACCCGATTCTTTTTTCCTTCCCTCATTTCTTTCGTCTCTCTAGCTATCTCCCCCGTTCCCCCTTCCCAACTGCGATTTCCAGGGTTTCGGCCACATCTCCGACTGACGACGGCGTGATCTGCGACGACAGCTTGATCTCCGGCGGTGGAAGGTTTTCGTTTGGTAAGCCCTCTGCTCTCGGATCTCCCTCTCTCGACGTCGCAGGGCTGCCTGCCGGCACGAGCTGTCCGCGGCCAGGCACTGGCGCTGGCTGGCCGACATCTGGCCGCCGGCGTGGGCCTTTTGAATTTTTATTTAATATTCGAATGTTACTGCCTGAATTGATAATGTTGTTTGTGCAGGTCTCATTTTGGCGTGATCTCAGTGTAGTTAAAGACAGCTGTATTTATTGACCTCTTTTCGCTATTCTTAAGTTCATTAATATGCATTTACTAATTTGTATATAAAGTTAGCTTTAAACATCTTTATTATATTTGATTAATTGCGTTCCTTCTTTTTGATTAGCTGTTGTTTGTTGTTTTGCCTTCAATGATAAGATTTATCTATAGTAACTTTTAATAATATTTAACTGAATAGTTGAATTCAGGTAAAATGCAGAATGAGCGAAGTTGGATGTATAACAAGAATTTGTCTAATCGTCAGGGGTTAACTCCTGAGTTTATCACTGGCCTAAGGCAATTTTTGAATTTTGCATCTAGTCAAGTTATGTATATAGATGGCAAGAAGATAAGGTGTGCGTGTAGAAAATGTCACAATGGGAAATTTTACCCACCGATAAAGTTGAAGAACATCTTTGTAGATTTGGTTTTACTCCGAATTATTATAATTGGACAAGTCATGGCGAACCGTTCATATCTGATGAGGATTATGGACGAAATTTCCAAGCCTCTGCTAGTGGGGATCAGAGTTATTATGAACAATTCAATCCATATCAGAGAATGGTAATTGATGCAAGTTGTCAGAATTATATTCCCGAGACGCTTGGTGCAAGTTCTAGTTTTCCTCCAACAAGTGAACAAATGTTTGCCACTAATACATTGCCGTTGGAGGAGCCTGATGTACTAGGTCTGGATGAAATATATTACAAATTTCAAGAAGTATTGAGTGCTACAAATGAACCATTATATTCCGGTTGTGACAGTCAGACTAAATTATCTCTCACCTCCAGACTATTAAATATAAAGGCAGATCATAATATGTCGGAAGATTGTTTTAATGATATTGTTCAAGCGTTTGACGATACATTGCCACGTGATCACAATTTGCCTCTAGATTTTTACAGTATGAAAAAATTGGTGAAAGATTTAGGTCTTCCGGTTGAAAGAATTGATGTTTGCAGAGATGGTTGTATGTTATATTGGGGAGATGATGCAGATGTAGAGGTTTGTAAATTCTGTAATCAAGATAGGTATAAGACAACCAGAAGGAGTCAACAACGACGTAAAGCACATAGCCAGTTGTTTTATTTACCTTTAACTCCTAGGTTACAAAGATTGTATGCATCAAAGGCAACTGCGGAACACATGACTTGGCATGCAACTCATCAAACAGAAGAGGGTTTAATGTGTCATCCATCAGATGCAGATGCGTGGAAAAATTTTGATAGAACATATCCAGATTTTGCAAAGGAGACTAGAAACATTAGATTATGTCTCTGTGCTGATGGATTTGCTCCGTTTGGTAAATCGGGAAGAAATTATTCTTGTTGGCCAGTTATCTTAACGCCGTATAATCTTCCACCTGGGATGTGCATGAAAACACCTTATATGTTTTTAACATTGGTTGTACTAGGTCTGTAAAATCCAAAGAAGTTAATAGATATTTATATGTAACCCCTGATAGCAGAACTTAAACAACTATGGGATGAAGGTGTTCCTACATACGATGTTCATTCTAACCAGATGTTTATACTGAAGGCTGCTCTTCTTTGGACCATAAATGACTTTTTAGCTTACGGTATGCTATCAAGTTGGAGTACTGCTGGGATCTTGGGATGCCCAATATGTATGGAGAGATCAAAGTCATTCAGATTGAAACACGGAAAGAAACCAAGTTATTTTGATTGTCATAGGCAATTCTTACCAACAAATCATAATTTCAGAAAGAATAAAGATGAATTCACTAAAAATAGGATCGAAAGAACACTTCCTCCATTGAGATTGACAGGTCAAGATATTTGGTACAGAGTGCTTCACTTTCCATCTGTTATTGAACAACCATATGGTACAATATATGAATATGGGAGTACACATAAATGGACTAAACGAAGTATATTTTGGGATTTGTCGTATTGGTTTAGTCATTTGATACATCATAATCTCAATGTAATGCATATTGAGAAGAATATTTTTGATAATCTGATAAATACTGTGATGGATATCACCGGAAAAATAAAAGACAATCTCAATGCAAGAAAAGATATGCGACTCATATGTAAAAGACCCACTCTTGATGTCAATGAAAATAGTAGGGGACCAAAGTCAAAGGCAGTTTATACATTAAATACGGATCAACGACGTGTCCTATGTGAATGGTTGAAATCTTTGAAATTTCCAGATGGGTATGTCTCTAATATTAGAAGATGTGTCGATATGAAAGAATGGAAGTTAATTGGAATGAAAAGTCATGATTGTCATATCATAATGCAAAGACTGATTCCTATTGCTTTTAAGGAACTCTTACCACAATTTGTATGGGGAGCGATTACGGAGTTAAGTATTTTCCTACATGATATTTGCTCAACAGTTTTGAGACGTTCACACATGGAGAAGTTAGAGAGAGATATTCCAATCATTTTGTGCAATTTGGAAAGGATATTTCCACCCTCTTTTTTTGACTCCATGGAACATCTTTTGGTTCACTTGCCATATGAGGCCAAAGTTGGAGGACCCGTCCATTTTCGGTGGATGTATCCATTTGAAAGGTAGAGTGTCTTATTTGTATAATTCGACTGTTTGAATGCAAAAAAAAATTACTTCTACTCCTGGATCATTTATATATATATTTAATATAATTTTATATATCTTCAACAGATTCTTATATCATTTGAAGAAAAAAGTGAAAAATAAAGCACGAGTTGAAGCCTCTATTGCTAATGCATACATTGTGGAGGAAGTCACCACTTTTGCATCATATTATTTTGAACCTCATGTTCAATGCAAAAGGCGAAGAGCGGGCAGACATGATGAGGGTCCTATTGATCCAAATGTTACCTCATTTTCAATTTTTAACTACCTTGGTCGACCAAGTGGACCATGTAAACAAAGATACTTAATTGATAAAGAATGGCGGGTAGCCCAAACATATATTTTACTAAATTGTCCAGAAGTATCATCCTATTACGAGTAAGTATATATATATTTTTTATTTTTTTATTTTTTCAATTGTTTGTGTAACAATATGATTTTTTGAGTAGGATATTTACCAACTTATATTCTGAATTATCGACACAAGAGTTCGATCGATTTTGTGAAGAAGAATTTGCTGCATGGTTCAAATCATATGTAAGTAAAAAATCTATATTTTGTTGATACATATGCATACTTTTAACAATTTGTGTTTTGACCTTAGGTTCAAGCTAATCAAGCTCACCTTGAGCAAGAATGGCTAATCCATCTGTCATGGGGTCCAAATTCATGCGTACGCACTTGGCAAGCATATTTCATAAATGGATATAATTTTCATACTCAAGACTATGGAATGGGCAAGAATACCATGAATAGTGGGGTGTGCGTATCGTCATCCAATGAAGGAGGTGCAAGCAATGATTTTTATGGTTTGTTGGATGAAATTATAGAAGTAGAATACCCAGGGCCACAAATGCAAGTTATATTATTTATGTGTCGATGGTTTGACCCTGTTAGAGGGATGAAAGTGCATCCACATTATAATTTAGTTGAAATAAATCATAAGAGATTTTATAAGAGATATGAACCATTTGTGTTGGCACAACAAGCAATTCAAGTATTCTATTCTTCATATCCGAGTTTGAAACGCGATAAGATTGATTGGTGGGCTGTTTGTAAAACCAAAGCACGAAAAAAAATTGAGGCACGTTGGGAAAACATTGCATATCAACAAGAGGAAGTTTCAAACACCTTTCAGACTGAGGAATATATTATTCCAACTTTACGAGATCCCAATGGTGTAGTAATAAACGTGGATAGAAGTGAAATTGATGATGATGATGAGGAGGAGGAAGGAGAGGAGGAGGAAGAGGAGGATGATAATGACAATGATGACTTTGATTTTTGATGATGGGTAAGTTTTGTTAGCTTATTTAAAAAAATTTCCCATATTTTATTGTATATACTGTCTCTTTTATAATTTGATTTACTTTATCTGTTAACACATTGTATTTGTTCCTACAGGTCATCAGATGTGACATTTCATAAATTTCCCCTCCCCCCTTTTCCAGAATCTTTACATAAAAATGGTAAGTTTTTAATTATCCTTTGTTATGTATCAGATCTGTAATTAACTTTATCAAATTATTGGAATTTCCAACATATATTTCGACGTGGTGGACGTAGACAGCAGCCACAGGACCAGACAAATCCATCACCTGCTAGTGAACCTATGCCACCCCCTAATCAGGTAAGTACTATAAAATATTCGTAAGTCCCCATCTGTGAGCTCCTTTAGTCCCCATCTGTGATTCGTAAGTACTATAAAATATTTTATTTGTTAGGCCTATCTTAATTATTTAACATCGTTATTTTGTAATTTAATGCAGATTTGAAAATCTGGTACAAGTTGTTCGAGAAATAAATAGAATCGTGAACAACCATTGGGGAGGAGATTCTATGACATATTCAAGCACTCCACCGGCCACGAAACAACTTTGGTGGAGCGAGTTCAAAGTATATTTTCTTGATTTTACTTCAATTTTACAGTTAATATATAATAAAACAAATTTCTATTTCAGCGCTTAAATAATTGGGACCCGAATGACGAAATCGAGATACGAAGAATATTTAAAAAGAAATATGGTGATCACATTAGACATGTATTAAGTCACGCAAAGAATCGGAGGAAAAAGCCAAACTTCATGACTGAAGAAATTGGGAGAGGATCACTATATTTTGGGCAACGGAGGAGAGTAAACAAAGGAGTGACTTGAATAGAATGAATCAATCTCACAATTCTGGTGACTCAAGTGCTATATATGCGGGAGACTCCATTAACATAGATGAGCATAGACGGAGAATGGTAATTTTTTCACTCTTTCACAAATTTTTAATATATATCAAATTATTTCATTATTTGAAATAATGTTTTTTTAGACCAAGGAGATAGGGAAGGAGCCTTATTTCATTGATACTTTCACCCGCACTTTAAAAAAAAAAGATAACACATGGAGTGGGGCGAGAGCAAAAGCAGTCAAGGTTGGAATTAATATTTATTTTATCTTAATATATGGTTTAAATTTAATTAGTTACGTACCATTATTGTCTTAATATTATATGTGTTTCTATTATATCTAATCAATATCGTATGTGTTTTACAAAACAGGAAAAATCTGATCAACTCGATCTAGCCCAAACATGCTCACAAGCTGGTATCGATAGTCAGGGGTCTGAGGAGTCTGTTGGCAATAATTTGAGTTTATGGTTAGAGGCCAGTGGAGGACCAAAAGGGGAAAGGATATTGGGGATGGGTTCCTTGAGTAGAACCCAAAGATTAGTTGGAACTTCTTCCTCCACATCAGCACTTACGACCCAAATAAATACCTTGACTGATGAGGTTAGCCATATGAAGGAAATAATATCGCAAAGAGACCAAGAAAGGGTGCAAAGAGAACTAGAACGGGCTAATTTGGAGAAAGATATTAGAGATATGCGCCAACAACAAAAATTAATCATGCAACACCTTCAGTTGAGCTCCGCTCAAAGTCAGAATCCTCCCAATGACGATGATGATGATGCCTACGATGATAACGATGATGATGGTGATGGTTTTTGATGATTTTAATAATGTATGATGAATTTTTTTTCTCATGTTTACTGTTTTACACATTAATCAATGGTTTGTTAACTTTTCTAATTTTTATTTTAATTAATATTATCAATTTGTTTTTAACAGGGTTGGTGAGGCGAACTAAAGGTCGGAGAAAAAAGTAAGTATTAAGTAACATGTTAAACTTTTAATTTTATTTATTTATTTTTTTTCTAATTGCTTTTATTTAATTGAAATTTATTACTACTGCATTATTAGTTCAAATTCCAAATTATGATTACAGTTTACCTAGCAACCAAGTAACCATGAGTACTAAAAGACTAGTATCACCAAATTAAGCTTAACTAGTTTGTGTTTTCTTCATTTGAGCTATTTTCATATGTTAGGAAATTTTAAGATTACCTTTCATTCTCTCCATGTCACATGGACATAGATTATTTGTAGCTATTGATTGATATGGTGAAATAGGTATTATCATAACAATTTCAATAGTTAAAACTCATTATCATTGTAAGAAAATTGTTGTCTATTTACAATATTTAAGATAACAATTAAACATTAAAAAAAACCATTTGACAATAAAATATTTACTACATTCAATCCATCGCTATATTATGTTCAAAATCTCAAAATTATTTATACACATCTGAATTGTAAGATAATATAGCTATGTAAAAGAAACTAAAAAATATACCAACTAAGATTTTCAAAATTAATTGTACACATCTGAATTTAGTACTATTAAACCATAAATCAACTTTTTTTCATGATATGCATCTTTTCCGTATTAAAAGGCATTCTAATTGAAACAAAGTCAAGTCCTTCTTGCATCTCTCTTATCCCCTCAAAAAAAGACATATATATCAACTAAGATTTATAAAATCCATACACTTGTAACAAAAATCCACATGTTAACTATGCTTTTAAGATTGTTACATGTATGTTTAAACCACAGAAGCATGACTATTATTTTATGCATCAGTGAGTTTTCAAGAATCATCCAGAACAGAAAATAAGCAAAAGCATGCAAGGTTTAAAAAAATTCTAAATCTAGAAAAATACCACAAGACATTATCAAAGTTGGTACCAAAGATGTTGTCATTCCTAGTGAAAATATTATTGAACTGATCCAACCCACTTTATTATCTAATGGTGCAATTACAATTTATAGAATAAAGAACACCACCATAAATTAAATAACTTTTGCATAGAGGAAAAATGGATAGAAAACTATATATTTTTTAATTATTATTTTTATGGCATATTCAGATATATAAAAGTTTTGAATTTGATCTATGTACAGTCTCAAAACTATATAGATACATAAAAGTTCTATATTTCATCTAGAATTACATCACACCATTCTAAAATTCTTTACTAGATAATGATGCATCCTCCTACCTTAATATTTTGTAAAGAGTTGTTAAAGATGTGCTAAAGCTAATCATATGAAATTGTCAACTAGTTAACACAATGAAAGGAACAATTATTTTAAACATCCTTCAGTTTACATTAAACACCAAAACACAACTAAACCAAGGACAAAACTATAAATTCATCAAATTAAAATGAAAAATAAAGTTAACTAAGTGAGGAAATTTGAACCGTAATACCATACTTCACAAGATCTCTCTCTCTCTCTCTCTATGATGTGCCAATTATATTAGGTTGTATCATAGTTACGATACGTGTACTTAGCTTCAAAATAATTCTTATAATTTTATTTACCGTTGCTATGACATGGATGGTTCATATCGTTGGTAAATAGGGCATTTATTTGAATGTTTAAGGAATTCCACAGTTATGTCTTGTTTCCAATCGTTCTTATTACATGGCCATATCATATCATATTTACAATCTTTCTTGTTATACATGATTTGGTTTATTTGTTTGTTGTTATGTAGGCAAAGGAGATTTGATGGGGAGCAAAGCTTTTGTGGGAGACGAAGATGACTTGATGTATTCTTAGTTTATTTACTTTCTTGGATGGATGATGGACTTATAAAACATTGGGTTGTTGAACTTTGTATAGTATTTTCTAGAAGCTTGAACAAGATGGATCTTGTAAACTTTGTTGAGATCTTTATATTTGTTGAATTATGAGTTGAGTTCAATTATTAATATTGTATGTGAAATTAGGATGTGTTGAATGTATATTATTTGTTATATGAATTTGGTGTTTATGTATTTATGGATTGTATTGCAGAAATAAATTGAATCTGGAAAAAAAAATTTAATATAGGGACGAATTTGGCGATGAAAATGATTTGTCCCAATTCTATCGTAATTAGGGACAAAATTATTTTCGTCCCAGATTTCGTCCCAGAATCTGGGACGAATTCTGGGATGAATCCACAAAATTCGTCCCAAAATTCATCCCAGAATCTGGGACGAATTCACAAAATTCGTCCCAGAATCTGGGACGAATTCTGGGACGAAAAATTAGTGGCAAGTTTTTGTTGCCATATTCGTTGCCAATTTTGCAACAAATTTATTATTCGTTGCAAAATTAGGAACAAAAATGGCAACCAAAAAAATTTTGTCACCGAATTTGTCCCCAAATTCGTTGCAATATTAGGGACAAACTTGGCAACAAAAAATAATTTGTCACCGAATTCGTCCCCAAATTTGTTGCAAAAATAGAGACAAATTTGGCAAAAAGAATTATGTGAATTCGTCCCCAAATTCGTTGCTAAGTTTGCAACAAAAAAAATTTTCGTTGCAAATTTGTATACTTTTTTGCAACGAATTTGGGGACGAAAATTTTATTCGTCGCCATTTTCGTCCCCAAATTCGTTGCCAAATTTACAACAAACCATAATTCGTTCCAAAAGTTGGCATCAACCATTTTAGGACGAAAAAATTTTTGTCCCTGATTTTGTCCCAAAAAATTTTGCAACGATTTTTTTTTTTTAAATTCATCCCAAAATTTATCCCAGAATGCCTTATTTTTTGTAGTGATCCCACTGGGCCCAGCAATAAAGCATGCGGACAGTGGACTTCCGGCCAAGCGACTATCCCGCTCGGCCCAGCAACAGAACATGCGGACAGTGAAATTCTGGCCGAGCGGCTTTCCCACTCGGCTCAACAACAGACAACACGCGGACAACGGAATTCCAACCGTGCAGCTATTCCACTCGGCCAAGCAACAGCCACAACAGACTATTTTTGACATCCTTTTGGGAGCTAGTGCCGCTGACAGGCGCCATAGTTAGACAGGATCGTACGGCGGAAGCTTTCACTATAACTTCAGAGATATGCTCGGCCTGTTAAGGTACTGTGTCAGGGACACTTTACTGACGAGTCTTTTCAGGAAAAACTTGAGGACGTCTACCTGCCTTGGGAAGCATGCACGCGCGCTACAGGAGCTCTATATAAAGGGGGAGGGGGGGGGGTCCAAGCATCAACGGAGGTATGCGATATTTTACTATTACGCTACAGTCTTCTTGTTGCTCCGCTCTTTGCTGCTTCTTCTTGTCGAAGACTGACTTGAGCGTTAGAGGGTCATCGTCGGGGACCCTTTTCGTGACTCGGTACTGATGCTATTTATATTACAAGTTGGAGTAAAATCCATTGAACATCAACAGGAACATCATATTCCCAATATATATTCATATCATTGACTTTCAGACAAGATGAGACAACATTAATACTTAGAAAATTTTGGATTATAAAATGCATGCAAATGGAACATACACTACGCGGTACATGTTCAGATCTTGCTACACATTACATGCGTATACATTTACAAGCACACATGTCTCTCTGGACACGCCTATACATCATATAGTAGATGAGAAAAGGGTCTTTGAACGCAAGGCATATATGGAGAAGCGATGCACTCATGCATATATATATATATATATATATATAGAGGAGTGATCTCCTGCGCGCTCGCACAGTGCGCGACTGTGCGCGCGCGCAGGAGATCGCTCGGTTTTTTTTTTTTTTTTCGTTTTTTTTAATATTTTAAATTTAAAAAATCAATTAAAAAATTAAATATTTCCTAATTTTTAATACCTTAATATATCCCCTTAACATATTATAATATTCAATAAATACTTAAATTAATTTTATTTTAATATTTTTTTTAAATCAAATACTATAACCTAATTGGAAAGCCTAAACCCCATAGGTAAAATCTAAAAAAAAAAATAGCTTTAACACTACAACCAAAGCCTGAACCCTAAAAATAAAATCGTAAAGAAATTTTTTAATCATTTTTTAATTTAAAAACTAATAAAAAAAATAAAAAATACCGATTGATATGCTGCGCGCGCACAGTCGCGCACTGTGCAGGCGCGCAGCATATCAATCTCGTATATATATATATATATATATATATATATATATATAGACAAATGACTTCAAGCAGTTGGGTAGGAAGCTTGCATGGCGATACCACACAGCCCTTCCTTAGCATCCACGTCCCTTTCCATCCTTATGTAGCCGTTCTCCCCCCAATCGGCACCCCAAGAATTCTTCACCAGCCAGTACTTGCTGCCATCGCTCGTCGCGCCGTAGCCCACCGCTGTGACGCCGTGGTCGAGATCAGTTCCGCATTCCCCCGTGAAGACGCCGCCGTTGTAGAACTGGAAGGCCGATCCGCTGGCCTCTATCGCCACAGACACCGGCTGGTGGGCCACGGCCTTGCGGAGCGCCGCCTCATCGTCAGCAGGCACGTCCTCGTACCCACTGATGGCGGCGGCGGAGGGGGAGGATTTCTGCTTGCTGCAGGTGCCGTCGGTGGCCTGGTAAGGGTACTTGGTCTCGGTGGCGAGGCCGCCGTTGTTGATGATGAACTCGAACGCGTTGTCCATGAGGCCGCCGTTGCAGCCTTGGTCCTCGCCGTGGACGTCGCAGTCCACCAGCTGCTGCTCGGAGAGAGAGATCAACTTGCCAGCGGTGAGCTTGGTGATGCCCTCCATCGCCGCCACTGCCGAGAACGCCCAGCAACATCCTGTTTTGCTCGAGCAAACGAATTAGATTCCGTTGGAGCAATAATTAACTAAATTATTGTTCCTCCAAATTATGCATACCACACTGCCCTTGATCTTTGATGGGAGTGACTGCTCCTTTGGTCCTCCAGTCGACGCTCTTCGGCGTCGCGGACACGTTCTCGTACATGAATCCTCCCTTCCTGATCGGCTTCGCCGCGATCATATTCTTGAAGCCAGTGTAGGAAGATTTGAACTCCTCGTTGGTCATGTCGGCGAACTGGTTGATGCCCAGCGAGTACTTGTGCTTGCCGGCGGCGTTGAACGAGTCGATGAGCTCGACGTTGGACTTGAAGATGTCGAAGCGGCGCTGCTTCTCTGCGTCATCGCGGTAGACGCGCCCGTGCTGCGCCATCCACCGCTCGTGCCTCTCTGCCATGGACATGCTCTCTGGATAACTTAGCTTGCGCCCCCAAGCGGTGCTTGATATTACAGCGAACAAGGCCGCCAAGACGAGGCATTGCTTCACGGTGAAGGCGGCGGCTGGAATTCTACCCATCAGCTGCTCTCGAAACGCTTTTACAAGTGATTAATTAATCAGTTAATCGATCAACTAATTCAAGCTTAGTGAGAGATTAAGCGACGGGCTTCGACTATTTATAGATCTGCTCTGTTCTGCTCTGTTCTTGCTGCTTGCCGTGGAATACGTTGCGTTGCGAGATTAATTTAATTGGAAGACTCCGTAATTACTGGATTAATCGTGATCGAGATCCAACGATCACACGTCTCTTCTTTGCGAAAATCGTACGCAGAGTTCTGTTCTTGATTTGAGACGTCGATAATTAGTTAACAATTAATCGGAGTCATTCATGGAGCATCCAGTGAAAGGGACTTCAAATAGACAGAAATCTTTGCACTAATCTTAAAGCGCTCAATTCTCTTTAGTTATGTTGACAATTCAATAAACAGATGCATTGGTGTCGGCAATCTGTAGCCCAAAGACACAACCTACAACTTCTAAGCACATTTGGCTTTCTTTTGGTGGATGTCAGTCAGGTTATTCTACGGGCGGTAGTCTAGAGGAAATAAGATAGAAAAAAAAATGATAAACTGAGAAATTGCCGTCAATAGTTTTATCAAATAAGATGTATTTGATTTAATAATAAAAGATAATTTCTAAAAAAAATTAAATAGCCGTTTATATTCGCCCTTCGACCCAAAAGTAACTTTAAAAGATTAAAATATCCTAACTACTTAAAATTTTAAAATTACAAAAAAATACTAAAAAAGTTATTCGGAGCCTTTAAAAGGTCCTAAATAATATTTTTTAACATAAAACTTGGTCGATTACAAGTTTCACTAGATAACAAATACTAGAAAACACAATTAAACACTTCTTGATAATAAAAAATTCTCTCAACTTTGTTAATCCAACCAATACAATCTCTACTTGTAACATACTAGAAAACTTAGGCATATCAATCCGAAAAATTGAAATCCACATGAAGCAACTCTCGATCACGACATTCTTTGAACTGAGCACAATTGTGATATGAGTTTTTGAAAGCGAAAGCAAAATCACAATTGTGATACTCAGTATTATTGTGCTAACACTTGTCTTGCATATTATTATTTAGTTTATTAGAGTAACACACTTTGCAAGGCAATAAGAGCACAAAAAGTCTCGGGTGAACAGTATTCGAGGCGTCTTCCAGGAGATGGAAGGTGCCTTCATGGAAGACGCCTTCAAACATTGGAAGGCACCATAGGATTGTTCATGGAAGGTGCCTTCAGTGCTTTGAAGGCGCCTTCCGCAGGATAAAGTTCAGATTTCATCAAAGATAGGGATCGGGCTGTTCAGGATCAGACTTGCCACATTGGAGGTGCCTTCAAGGCCTTTGAAGGCGCCTTCCATGCTCAATAAAAGGAGTGATCGCCCAAGCCATGACGTCAATCACTGATAAGAAATTCTATGCTTCTGATTGGACTTCCAACCGCTCCGACTTCCAACTGCTACTTCAAAGAAGCTTGTCTACCACCAAGCTGCGCTTTCGAGTCATCTGATCATTTTTGACAGATCGACAGCAACACACGAGGGCGCTCTAAAGTTTTGGTAAATTTAAATATTGTTGCATTCTTTATAATACTGTTTTAAAAAAGAAAGTATAAGTTATTACACTGTCCCTTGTTGGTTAGTTCTAAGAAAACGTACCGATTCCACTGTACAAAATTTTTTTGTACAAGTGTCGAACCTTTCCTTAAATAACCTATTATGTTCTTTAGAAGTTAAATTAGAAATCACAGACGGAACTTAACATCATTGATTCTAAATTTAACTTATCTGTTCTTAATGGTTTAGATTTGAATCGCAAGCGGAACTTAACACTATTGATTCAAATATACCTAAGTTATTAATTCCATAAATATTAATTTCCAAAATTAGCTTCCAGGACTGCATGGCGAGGCACATGACCTTCTTGGATATGGGAGCAACCACCACCGCCTAGGCAAAGCCTTTTAAGGAAAGCTAATATTTATTTTCTTAAATAACTCTAGGTTAACCAAAAAGAACAATCGAATCACAAATTCGAAAAAGAAGAAAACACAAACTCGAAAAACTATTTCGAAAAACTAGATCTAATTGCCTCTTGTATTTAGAATTCATACAAAAGAAATACAACTAGTATGATGCGAAAATTAATTACTAATTATACCTTCCTTTGTAAACTTTAATGACCTCTTGATCTTTTACCGTATTCCTCTTCTTATCTCGGACGTTGTGTGGGCAACGATCTACCGAGATGAGAATCCACCTAACCCACCTTCTTCTCAAAGCATGATTCGGCCACCACAAATATTCCATGAATAGATGTGGTTTGGCCACCACCACCAAGCTCCAAGGGATGCTTCCTTTCTCTCCTTCTTCTCCATGCTAGAATTCGACCACCTTCAAGCTCCATGAGATGATGAGGTTCGGCCAATGAAGAAGAAAGAAAAGGAAGAAGAGAGAACTTCTATGACCGGCCACACCAAGGAAAAGAGGGAGAGAAAAAGAATAGAATCGTTAGCCATGAAGGCACCTCTACCCCCTGTTTTATAATCCTTGGTCTCGGCAAATAAGGAAATTAAAATAAAAACTTCCTTAATTCTTATGACATGAAAAGGAAAACTTATTTAATTAAAAACAATTTTCTCTTCTCAATTTGTAATGGCCGGCCACTATTAAAAACAAAACAAGGAGAGTTTTAATTAACACAAGAATTAAAACTTCCTAATTTGTCTCCGGAAATTTATAAAAAATTTCTCCAATAATTTTTCCCTTCATGGTGGATTATAAAAAAGAAATTTTATAAATTAAAAATTTTCTTTCAAACATGTGGATGATCTCCAAAAAGGAAAGTTATCTCTAAAAATTAAAATCTCCTTTCAATCTACAAATAAGGAAAGATATCAAATCTTTTGTAGAAACTTATAAAAGAAATATTTAATTTTTTAAACTCTCTTTTAAATCATGAACATAGTTAAAAAAGGAAAGTTTTCTCAAAATTAAAATCTATCTTTCAATTTACAAATAAGGAAAGATTTCAAATCTTTTCTTAATCCTTTGTAGAAAGCTATAAAAAGAAAGATTTAAATTTTAAACTCTCTTTTAAAACCATGGAATCCACATAAGAAAAAAATTTATAAATAAAATCCTTTTTAATATGATGTTGCCGGCCACATCATGCTTGGACTCCAAGTATTGGCCGACCACCAACTTGGCTCAACCTTTGGGTCTTGGCCGACCCTAGCTTGGGTTCCAAGCTAGCTTGGTTGGCCACCAAAGAGTGGGTAAGAAGGTGGGTATGTGGTGGGTATAAATCTCTATATACAAGAGGCTACGATAGGGACCGAGAGGAGGAATTGGTTTTGGTCTCCCGATGAAATTAAGTTTCCTGTGTTCGCCCTGAAAATACAACTTAATTTCATCAATAATAATTCATACAACTAAAGAATTATTATTGAACTACCGCACCAATCCCAAATTACATTTTGGACTCCTTCTTATTATGAGTGTGTTAGTCTCCCTGTGTCTAAGATGTCGAATGTCCACTAATTAAGTGAGTTACTGACAACTCATTTAATTAATATCTAAGTCCAAGAGTAGTACCACTCAACCTTATCATCATGTCGGACTAAATCCACCTGCAGGGTTTAACTTGACAATCTTTATGAGCTCCTCTTGGGGACATTATCAACCTAGATTACTAGGACACAGTTTCCTTCTATAATCAACAAGTCACACTATAAGTAACATCATTTCCCAACTTATCGGGCATTTTGATTTATCGAACTAAATCTCACCCTTTGATAATTCAAAGAAATAAATATTAAATATATGTGCTTGTTATTATATTAGGATTAAGAGCACACACTTCCATAATAACTAAGGTCTAGTTCTTTTATTAAATCAGTATAAAAAGAACTTACCTTAAATGGTCTTGCTCAATATACTTAAAGTGTACTAGTGTAATTTATTAGTCAAGATAAACTAATGCCTAATTACACTACGACTATTCCAATGGTTTATTCCTTTCTATCTTAGTCGTGAGCTACTGTTTATAATTTATAAAGAACCGATAACACAATCTTCTGTGTGTGACACCACACACTATGCTATCTACAATATAAATTAATTGAACATCCACATTTGGTATATATAAATGTAGACACATGACCAATGTGATTCTTATAAATGTTTATACAAAAGCTAGGCTTTTAGTATACACTCCAACAATCTGCCACTTATACTAAAAGACTATGCTGCCATAAATGCTACCATACATCTGATTCACAACCCTTCAACATGCCCATCAAAAGCTCTTGCCTTAAGGACCTTAGTGAAAGGATCTATAGGTCATCACCTGATGCAATCTAGGCGGCAACAACTTCTCCTCGTTTATACGATTTCTCGTATTAGGTGGTACTTGCGCTCTATTGTGTTTACTTGCCTTATGGACTCATGGTTTCTTCGAGTTTGTTACTGTACCAATATTATTACAATAAATTGTAATAATCTTTGGACAAACCAGAAATCATATCTAAGTCCATCTTGAGGTTACTGAGTCATTCAACTTCTATGGCTGCCTCTGAGGCTGCCACATACTCAACATTCATAGTGGAGTCTGAAAAGCACCTATGCTTAACACTCCTCCATAGTTATGACTTTACCTCCTAAAGTAACACAAAAACCCCAAGGTTGACTTACTATCGTCCCTTATATGATTGGAAGTCAAAATCCGTGTAACCCACAGGGATCAAATTATCTGCCTTGTAAATTAGCATATACTTTACGGTAGCCTAGTGTCCCGGTCCTGGGTTACTTCGATATCTGCTAAATATGCACTGGGCAAAATAGATATCCAATCTCGTGCATAGCATACATTAGGCTTTCCAACAGCCGAAGCATAAGGAACTTGCTTCCATGTCCTTTATCTGCTTTGATGTCTTTTGAGACATCTCTTTAGATAAAGTTTCTCCATGTCCAAAAGGTAGAAAAAACCTTTTATGGAGTCTTGCATGCTTAGACGAGCTAGGATAGTATGAAGCTCGGGATAAGCACAACATTCTTTTCTTGTGATCCTTTTGATCCCGAGAATATGTGCGCACTCTCCCAAGTCCTTCATATTGAATTCTTTGGATAACCATACCCTTACTTCCGACAACACTTTGATATTGTTTCCAACTACCAAAAATATCATCTATGTATAGTACAAGAAATACCACCACGCTTTCATCACACTTCTTGTATACACAAGATTTATCCGAAAACTAAATCCATAAGACTGGATTACAACTGGATGTTCCAAGACCTTGAAGCTTAACTTCAGTCCGTAGACTGATTGAGCTTACATACTCGATGCTCTTTGTCATTTGCAATGAACCTCTCTGGTTGCTTTATATGGATGCATTCTTCAAGACTTTTATCGGATGTCAGACTTTTGTCTTACGGTGGATGACACGTGGCGTCCTCCTATAGGTCTGGGGAGGAATCAAAAGGCTATGAACACCCGACCATAGGCATATTCTCTGCCAGGCATTGATTATTCCCTGACAGGTCATTGTGATTCCTTGACTTGCTTGTCATGTAGCGTCCAACCTCCTTATTCCATTACTCCTGTGTTGGCTTTTCATACTTGTTGATCCCAACCTATGGGCGCAGACCTGTAGTTATCCCGTGTTTACTGCTTCACAACTTCAGTCCTGCGTGTCCATCCCTGTCTTATGTGATCTATTATGTAATTTCCCGACTTGTCTTACCCTATAAAGCCGCGACCTGTTATGCTCTGATATGGTTCTGTCTATCCTGCCTCCAGACCTGTACTTTTCCATCCGTTTCGCTTACTTTGGGTCTCGGTCTATAGGAGTCAGTTTGCTTCCACTTATCCTGAGTCCCGACCTGTATCCTTGGTTGACACAATCCCGACTTGTAGGCTTGTCCCTGTATCCTGTGTCGCACTGCTAGAAGTCCCGACCTATATCCTTGGTTGGCACAATCCTGACCTGTACACATCGATCCATGTATCTTGAGCCATAAGGTTATAAGCCCTGACCTGTATCCTTGGCTGGCATATCCCGACCTGTACACATCGATCCATGTATCCTGAGCCATAAGGCTATAAGTCCTGACCTGTATCCTTGGCTGGCACATCCCGACCTGTACACATCGATCCATGTATCCTGAGCCATAAGACTATAAGTCCTTACCTGTATCCTTGGCTGGCACATCCCGACCTGTACACATCGATCCATGTATCCTGAGCCATAAGGCTATAAGTCCTAACCTGTATCCTTGGCTGGCACATCCCGACCTGCAATCCTGGCCTCTGAATTCTTGACACGTGGATCTAACCCCAGGATCCCATTCGTGTCTGACCCAGCCCCTATCATAACTGGGCCCTTTGAACTATACGTAGCCCTGATCCTTGACCTCCACGTAGGTCAGACTTTTGACCTCCATGCAGACCTGACTTCTGATGGCCTCGCAAGCTTGACTTCTGACCGCCATGTGAGCATGACTTTTGACCGTCCAATGGGCTTGACTCTTGACCATCCAATGGTCTTGACTCTTGACCACCTCATCTCTCTGACCCCACGATCATACACCGTATCACAAGCTGTTGGAGTGTATACTAAAAGCCTAGCTTTTGTAAATATTTATTTGTTAAAATAAAAGAATCACATTGGTCAATATCTAAATTTATTTATTAAATGTAATTGTTCAATTAATTTATATAGTAGACAACATGGAGTGTGGTGTCACACTCAGAAGACCATGTTGTCGGTTCTCTATAAATTATAAACAGTTGCTCGCGACTAAGATAGAAAGGAACAAACTATCAGTATAGTCGTAGTGTAATTAAGTATTAGTTTATCTTGACTAATAAATTACACTAATACACTTTAAGTGTATTGAGTAGGATCATTTAGGTATGTTCTTTTGTACTGACTTAGTAAAAGAACTAAACCTTAGTTATTATGGAAGTGTGTGCTCTTAATCCTAATATAATAACAAGCACATATATTTAATATTTATTTCTTTGATTTATCAAAGGGTGAGGTTTAGCTCGATAAATCAATATGCCCGATAAGTTGGGAAATGATATTACTTATAGTGTGTGTTGTTGATTATAGAAAGAATCTGTGTCCTAGTTATTTAGGTTGAGAATGTCCCCAAGAGGAGCTCATAAGGATTGCCATGTTAAACCCTGCAGGTGGACCTAGTACAACATGACAATAAAGTTGAGTGGTACTACTCTTGGAGTTAGATATTAATTAAGTGAGTTGCCAGTAACTTACTTAATTAGTGGACATTCATAATCTTAAACACAGGGAGACTAACACACTCATGATAAGAAGGAGCCCATAATGTAATTTGGGATTGGTGCGGTAGTGCGGTAATAACTCTATAGTGGAATGAGTTATTATCGATGAACTTGAGTAGTGTGTTCGGGGCGAACACGGGATACTCAAGCTCATTGGAAGGCCAAAACCAATTTCTCCTCTAGGTCCCTGTCGTAGCCTCATTATAGCATGAAGTCCATCCAAATGTAAGGCTCTTCTTGGTGTCCAAGAAGGGGGCCGGACCATTGCTTGGTGACCAAGCAATGCCCGGTCACATCCTCTTGAAAGGGGCCGACCCTATAGCTTGGTGACCAAGCTTGTAGGGGTCGGCCATAATAATTCAAAAAGGGAGGGTTGTTTTGAATTTTTTAAAATCTTCTTTTTGTAGAAAAATATAAGTTTTAAAAGAGAGATTTTAATTTTTAAAACTTTCCTTATTTGAATTAGGCCACATGTTTAAATAGAGAGTTTAAAAGATTTTAAAACTTTCCTTTTTTAACCATACTTATGGTTTAAGAAAAAAAAAAGGAAAAGAAGTTTTAAAATTTAAATTTTCTATCACCATGTTAAAAAAGGAAATTTTATAAGAAAGTTTTTAAATTTTAAAACATGGTTTTAATTTTTTGAAACTTTCCTTTTTTAACTCATACTTTAAGAAAGAGAGCTTGTAAATTTTATAAGAGGATTTCTTCTTGTAAAATTTTTAAAAATTATTTTTCCTTTCCTTTTAATTGTGGTCGGCCACCTTGTTTGGTGCCCAAGCAAGGGCCAGCCAATAGGATTAAACCAAATTCAATCCTAAACCAAATAGGATTGATCATAACCATTGATTGGTGATTGATTCAATTAAGAGGAAAGAAAAGGAAAAATAAAAAGGGAAAAGGAAAAACTCTTGGATGATTTTATTTTTTGTAAAAGGTTTTTCCTTATTTGCCTTGGGAAAGTAATATAAAAGAAGGGGTGAGGGGGCTTCATGAGACACAACTCTTATTCTTTTGCTTGGGTGATCTCTTGGTGGCCGGCCCTCTCCCTTCTTCCTTTTCCTTTGCTCTTTTCTCCTTGGTTGTGGTGGTGGCCGGATTTTAGAAGAAGAAGGAGGAAGCTTTTGGGTGGTGTTCATCTTGGAGGATCGTCACCCACACGACGTCCAAGGCGAGGAGAGGAATATGGCAGAAGATCTTGAGGTCATTAGCTTACAAAGAGAAGGTATAACTAGTATTTTTCTTCCGCATCATACTAGTTATTTTTCTTTGTATGAATTCTAAATACAAGAGGCAATTAGATCTAGTTTATCGAATTTATTTTTCGATTTTGTGTTTTTTTCTTTTTCAAATTTGTGATTCGATTGTTCCTTTTGGTTAACCTAGAGTTATTTAAGGAAATAAATATTAGCTTTCCTTAAAAGGCTTTGCCTAGGTGGTGGTGGTTGCTCCCATATCCAAGAAGTCCATGTGCCTCGCCATACAGTCCTGGAAGCCAATTTTAAAAATTAATATTTATGGAATTAATAACCTAGGTAGATTTGAATCAATAGTGTTAAGTTCCGCTTGCGATTCAAATCTAAACCATTAAGAACAGATAAGTTAAATTTGGAATCAATGATGTTAAGTTCTGTCTGCGATTCCTTATTTAACTTCTAAATAACACAATAAGTTATTTAAGGAAAGGTTCGACACTTGTACAAAAATTTTTGTATAGTGGAATCGGTACGTTTTCCTAGGTTTAACCAACAATTGGTATCAGAGCTAGGGTTTGCCTCTGTGTATTTTTAGAATTCAAATAGGTTATGCACATGTCATACATAATTTAGGCAGGAAAATAGTAGGATGTGCTAACTCTTTGGTTGCAGGCTCCAACTATTATGGCTTATTGATATTGTGTGTGATTGGACCCTTGGACATGTCAAGGGCATTATTTGTGTGCATGATTGTATGTATAAAATACAGCAAGAGCTGTATTATTTTTAGAATTTTATTTTCGATCTAGAATACATGTACATTCCCTCGTGGAATATAGGATCGATATATGTAAAATTTTATTTTTGTCGCGGATTGGATTCTTGCGAGGCGAGGTACTTTTGGAGCACCAGAGGCGCAGCAGAATAAGAAGCAAGAAGGATGCGATAACTCGACCCGATAGCGGTGGCTAAAGATGGCAGCAGCTAGGGTTGGAGCATACTGAAGACAGTGATGGAAAAGGCCATAATAGTTGGAAAATTAATTTCCAAAATTTATTGCTTTTATTTACTGTGATGTTTATATGCATGTGATGAATGCTAGCATAGGTTAAAATCCTCATTTCTAAATAACTAAGTGGGAGAGGGATTTTAATAAATCCCATGGTCTCCATTACTGGTTTGTAAGTGATGCAACAAGCTTGTGTGTTGGCTCTGAGTGCCTCCCTCCACAACGGATGGGTTTGTTGTGGATCACTAGATCAAACTTCCGTTTATGGATGGTTAAAGGAAATTATTTAGGAGCGTGTGATCTTCTCCAACTGAAGGGGCACAATCATATTTAATGGACTTAGTATCAAGTAATGGTATACACTTAGACGTATTCAATAGTATCCTCCCCAACGGAGTCACTGCTATTGTCTTGTGTGACCAAAGTGAAACCAACTATTAATTTTATTTGTCATAAAGTTAGGATGACAAGATAATAAAATTAATGGGTCATATCCTCCTCTTACAAATGATGAATTTGTATACGTCCACACTAACGTGGCATGCAATATTCACGGTGATTTGAGGTGTTGGTTAATTTAAAATAGTATTGTTTGAGGAATCAATATTATTCTAAATTTAGAGTCTTGACCAAAGTTTACTTTTGTGATTCTTAGGATGATTTTCAACCCACTAGCCATTATACTCAAAGAGAACAAACTTACTGGTCCCAACTATATTGTTTGGAAAACAAACCTGGACATAGTTCTTACTGCTGAAAGCTATAAGTTTGTATTGACTGAGGCTTGCCCTGATGCACCTGACGGTGACTCTACCCCAGAGGAGATTGAGTATCATAAGAAATGGGTAAAAGCTGATGAGATGGTGTGGTGTTACATTTTGGCATCAATGTCAAATGTATTACAACATCAGCATCAAGATTTACCAACAGCTTAAGATATAATGAACAATCTCAAAGAACTCTTTGGGCACCAGAGTCGGCACCAGAGTCGGACTGCTAGGCAAGAGGCAATGAGGAAGTTAATGACAGCCACCATGTCTGAGGGGGCACCCGTAAGGGATCATATCCTCAAAATGATGGCTTATCTGAATGAAATACAAGTCCTTGGAGGAGAAATCGATGGGGAAACCCAGGTCGATATAATTCTCCAAACGTTACCGAGAAGTTTTGAGCAGTTCCGCCTGAACTATAACATGAACAAAAGAGAGTATACGTTGGCAGAACTTCTGACAGAACTACAGGCAGCAAAAGGAATATTTCGTCACAGTTCTCAGATTCACTATGCTGAAAATGGTTCTACTTCTAAGTCAAAAGGCAAGAAGAAGAAGAAACAAGTCTTTTCAGCAAAGAAGGTGAATAAACCTCAGAGTACATAACAGAAAGCTGGAATGAAGAAGCCGAAGGGCAAGTGCTTCATCTGCAAACAGTCTGGACATTGGAAAACGGACTGTCCTCGTAGGAACCAGAACAATAAAGATATATCTCATACTCTAGTAGTTGAAACATGTTTAGCGGTGTTATCTACCAGCACCTGGTGTGTAGATATGGGAGCCACTGATCATGTCTGCAATTCTTTGCAGGGGTTCCTGAAAACCCGGCGACTATTTGATGGAGAGATAACTGTCTACATGGGCAATGCTACTAAGGTGGCGGCTATTGCAGTGGGAGACGTCTACTTATCTTTTGATAGGAATATAAATTTGATTTTAAGAAATTGTCTTTATGTACCCAGTTTTAGAAAGAATTTAATTTCAGTTTCTAAACTGTATATGGATGGATATTCAGTTTCTTTTAGTAACAATGTCGTTATAAAGAGAAATAAGGTGATTATCTGTTCTGGTGCATTGGTTGGCAATTTATACACTTTAAATCCAATTTCTCCCACAAAGCAAAATATGGAAATTAATAACACATCGTCTAACTCTAATAAGAAAAAAGAACCTTCGGAAATGAACCAAACATATCTTTGGCATCTAAGGCTTGGACATATTAACTTAAGTAGGATTCAAAGGCTTGTAGCTGATGGACTATTGGGTTCATTAGAGTTGGAAAATTTTCCAACATGTGAATCCTGCTTGGAAGGTAAAATGACCAAGAGACCTTTCAAGACCAAGGGGTATAGAGCCAAAGATGCGTTAGATTTGGTCCATTCTGATTTATGTGGTCCTATGTCTATCCAGGCAAGAGGTGGTTATGAATACTTCGTCTCCTTTATAGACGATTATTCAAGATACGGATACATTTACCTGATGCGCCGCAAGTCTGAATGCTTTGACAAGTTCAAAGAATATAGGGATGATGTGGAGAAACGTCTTGGTAAAAGTATCAAGACACTACGGTCTGACCGTGGTGGCGAATACCTCTTTGGAGAGTTTAGGAATTACTTATCAGAAGTTGGGATTCAATCCCAATTGTCTGCACCTGGTACACCCCAGCAGAATGGTGTGGCAGAACGAAGGAATAGGACTCTTATGGAAATGGTTAGATCAATGATGAGTTATTCAGAATTACCGAATTCGTTTTGGGGATATGCTTTAGAAACAGCAGTGTACATTCTGAATATGGTACCTTCTAAAACAGTTCCTTCTACTCTCATGGAATTATGGAATGGGCGTAAGCCTAGTCTGAATCATATTCGGATATGGGGTAGTCCAGCACATGTGCTGAAGGGAGATACTGACAAGTTAGAATCACGTACAGAAGTTTGTTTGTTTGTTGGATATCCTAAGGGAGCGAAAGGTGGTTTGTTTTATAATTCTAAAAATCAGAAGATCATTGTTAGCACCAATGCTTGTTTTTTAGAAGAAGATTATGTAATGAACCATAAGCCCATGAGTGAAATAGTTCTAGAAGAAATTAGAGAGGACACGTCTACTTCAATACCAACAGTACAAGATGAAGTACCACATGAGACTGCAACACGTGTTGCACATGATACATAACCACAGACGGTGCCTCGTCGTAGTGGGAGGGTTGTAAGGCAACCTGAAAGATTCATGTTTTTGGGAGAGTCTTCGGACTTGATCCCGAGTAAACATGAACCTGATCCTCGGACATATGATGAAGCACTCCAAGATATAAATGCAGTATCTTGGCAAAAAGCAATGAATTCTGAAATAGAGTCTATGTACTCTAATAAGGTCTGGGAGCTTGTAGAACCACCTGATGGTGTAAAAGCCGTTGGATGCAAGTGGATCTACAAAAGGAAAAAAGGGACAGATGGGAAGGTAGAAACCTTCAAAGCAAGCTTGTTGCGAAAGGGTATACTCAGAAAGAGGGAATCGACTATGAGGAGATTTTTTCGCCAGTAGCCATGTTTAAGTCTATCCGGATACTCTTATCCATTGCTGCTCATATAGATTATGAGATTTGGCAAATGAATGTCAAGACAGCTTTTCTTAATGGAAGTCTTGAAGAAAACATCCATATGAAGTAACCAGAAGAGTTCATTGAAAAATGCAAAGAGCATCTAGTGTGCAAGCTTAATCGGTCCATTTACAGATTGAAGCAAGCTTCAAGATCTTGGAACATCCGGTATAATGAAGTAATCCAGTCATATGGATTTATTCAGTGTCTGGATGAGTCTTGTGTATACAAGAAGTGTAACGGAAACGTGGTGGTATTTCTTGTACTATACGTAGATGATATTTTGTTAATTAGCAAAAATGTCAAGGTATTATCGGACGTAAGGCTATGGTTGTCCAAACAATTTGATATGAAGGACTTAGAAGAATGTGCACACATTCTTGGGATCAAAGTTATAAGGGATCGCAAGAAAAGAATGTTGTGTCTATCCCAAGCTTCATATATAGATACAGTCCTTGCTCGTTTTAGCATGCAGAACTCCAAGAAAGGTTTCTTACCTTTTAGGCATCGAGTAACCTTATCTAAAGAGATGTCTCCGAAGACATCAAAGAAGATTGAGGACATGAAGACAGTTCCTTATGCTTCAGCTGTAGGAAGTCTTATGTATGCAATGCTATGTACGAGACCTGATATTTGTTTTGCCGTGGGCATGGTCAGCAGATATCAGAGTAACCCTGGACAAAGACATTGGACTGTGGTAAAGCATATATTGAAGTATCTGAGAAGGACTAGAGATTATATGCTAGTTTACCAAGCAGACGAGTTGCTCCCTATGGGTTACACGAATTCAGATTTTCAATCATATAGGGACAATAGTAAGTCAACATCAGGCTATGTGTTTACTCTAGGAGGTGGAGCCATTGCATGGAGGAGTGTTAAGCAGAAATGCATCTCGGACTCAACCATGGAAGCTGAGTATGTGGTAGCCTCTGAGGCAGCAAAAGAAGCTGTATGGCTCAGGAACTTTCTAATGGACTTAGATGTGATTCCTGGTTTGCCCAAGATCATCACAATTTATTGTGATAATAGCGGTGCAGTTGCAAACTCGAAGGAACCACGAGCTCATAAGGCAAGTAAACATATTGAGCGCAAGTACCAACTGATACGAGACATCGTCAAGCGAGGAGAAGTTGTCGTCGCCAAGATTGCATCAGAAGATAACCTAGCAGATCCTTTCACAAAGGCCCTTCCGGCGAAAGCTTTTGATCGGCATGTGGAGGGGATGAGAATCAGATGTAAGGCAACAGATATGGCAGCTTAGTCTTTTACGAAAATTGGTACATATGTATAAAATCTGATTTAAGAGGGAGAAACTCTCAAACCGAATATCAAACCATACAGCATATCCAGGAGTTCATCCTCATAGATGAGGGAACTCCTTACACATCACTCAAGTCATTTACATAACCATCCTCACTACATCATGCATGCGTAAAGCAAAGTCAACTCAACCTCTAATCACACTCACATACATCACACGAACATATTTATATGTGCTACAATTGATGACATGTAAGAGTGAAAAGAAGAACACAAACAAAAATCAAAACGTGGGGCAAGTGTCATCAAGCGTGAAGAACCACGATCACCATGGACAGAAAGTAGCATCCAAGAAACACATGAAGCATTAAAATATGGACAGTGAGCACACTGTTCTCCTTCAAATAGCATGGACAATGATCATCAACACCAAATAGCACAAGCAAAGCATTCCACCATAGATCGTCGCCCCACTTTTAGCAAGTGGTCAGCTATCAATGGATTTACTTTGTCTTTACCGCGAGCCGTTTGCTGCGGACTAGATAGATCCTTATGGTGGATCTATGAACCCTCTTGGACTTTTTGGCAAAGTCCCAGCCATCAACGGATTTGGTGATGTCCTTACCGTGAGCCGTTTGCTGCGGACTAGATAGACCAATATGGTGGATCTATTCACCCTCATGGACTTTTTGGCAAAGCCCCAGCCATCAACGGATTTGAAATTATCTTTACCGCGAGCCGTTTGCTGCGGACTAGATAGATCAATATTGGTGGATCTATTCACCATCCTTCCATCATAAAAATGTTTACAGAACAAACTCCTCACCACAACAATTCACTATAAAAGTTACCCTCACCACCAATCACAACAAAGATTTGCATACATACACTCCACCAATCACAAGCCACACATAAAACTTACATGCATTCCCTCCTCCAATCATAAGCTACAAAATAAAAACTTGCATGTCTTCCCTCCACCAAACATAAGCCGAACAATTAAAACTTGCATGGCATTCCTCCACCAATCATAAATCAAGAATCAAAACTTGCATGTAAAACATAAAACTTGCATGCAATGGAGAAGCCTTGAAAAATCGGACAGTAGAGAAGCTTGAATTAGAACGTACAGTAGCGAAGGCAGGCATGCAGTGAACAAAGCTTGAAAAACACGGACTTCTTCAGAACACGGATTAACCACAAACATGGTCAAGCTTCAAATCCACGGACAATAAACATAGTGAGAGTAGCCTTCCACCTATCATTGATGAGCTTTATAAAGGTTTTAAGTCCACAAACCGATAGGTATGTATTTGGACTTTTCAAAATAACCAATCCATATCCGGTGCAATGCCTTGGTATCGATACCTATTTCTAGCTTCCCAAATATAATAAATTGAGCTAGAGATGCCTAGATACCAGGCCTTCATCCTCCTACTGTCACCCTTGTAATGCCTACCAAAAATCTGATGTAACTCCTCAAAAGAATTGAAACTGTGTTTAATTTCCAACCACCGCTTCACCTTGCACCTAAGTTCACAAGCCACCGGACATTCAAAGAAGACATGTTGATTGGATTCCTCTTGTTGACAACACATGATGCAATCCTTATTTGGTTCATACTCCATTCGATCCTTGGTCCTCAACCTCCCATGAGCTAGCATCCATAGTGTAAAACGATGTTTCCGCATGATTACCGGCTTCCACACCATAGATTTCCATGCAACTTCCGACCCTCTTGGCATAAAGAAATTATATGCATTTGTGACCCCCTTCCCATTTCCAATAAACCAATCCATCATCTTCATATTTGCCTCTCCCACGCCACCTGAAGCATCTAGTATCTTGGTTCGGATCTCCAATAGTCTCTTGATTAATGGTGAATCTGAGTTTTTCTTTTGCCATGTCCAAAAATCTGCACTTTTGATATAATGATGATGCACCCACTTAACCCATAGTGAATCCACATTTGCTTGAATATTCCATAATAATTTGGACAACAAAGCTTCATTCCATGCTAGGAGGTCCCTAAGGCCATAACCCCCATCATGTTTAGGCAAACAAATCTTCGACCATGAAATGGGTGGATGCTTTGAGGACCACACAAACGTTCGGCATAGAGCATATATTTTATCAATCACACCACTAGGAATAGGGAGCATAGAAAGCCAAAAACATTCTATACCTTGAAGAACCGTCCCCACTAATTCCAAGCGCCCGACATAAGATAGAGTGTGCTTAGGCCATGAGTTGATCTTCCTTGTAATAACTTCAAGAAGTGGCCCATAATTTGCAATCCTTAACTTCTCTGCCGCCAAAGGGATGCCCAAATATCTAAAAGGAAATTTTCCTTCTTGAAAACCCAGAAGTTGCAATAAACGGTTCTTCAAGCTTGTGTCCACACCCGCCATGTAAACTTGTGTCTTTTGTGGATTTGCTCTTAGGCCCGAGATCCCTCTAAATTGATTCAAGCAATCCACTAGGTGTTGGGTAGATGTCTCATCCGCTCTACAAATAGCATTAAGTCATCGGCATATACAAGGTGAATAATACCAACCTCCTTACACATAGGATGAAAATGAAATGAAGTCTTCATGGAGGTTTCCTTTAGCTTCCTTGAGAAAACCTCTATGCACAAGCCAAAGAGTAGTGGCGAAAGTGGATCTCCTTGCCTTAGCCCTCTTTTCCCACTAAAAAACCCATATACTCCGCCATTCAATGAAATAGAATATGATACCGTGGAGATGCATAATTTAATCCAATCACAAAATCGTTGGGGAAAACCAAAACCAACGAGACCGGCCATGAGAAAATCCCAATCAACCATATCAAAAGCCTTCTTCAAATCAACTTTGACCATGCATCTAGGGGAGATCCTTTTGCGAGCATACTTCCGAAGCAATTCTTGAGTTAGGTATATATTGTCTCCTATAGAACGTCCTTGAATAAAAGCCACTTGAGCCGGGTCTAGCAAGAAGTCCAATACCTTTGATAACCGGTTAGCAAGTACCTTCGATATAACCTTATAGAAGACGTTACAACAAGATATCGGCCTATAGTCTGAAACCCCAGTCGCATGATCTCCTTTTGGCACTAAAGATATCAAAGAATGGTTCCACTGTTTGAGGAGCTTGCTCTGTTGAAAGAATTCCTGCACTGCTGCCACAAAATCCTTACCAACAATATCCCATGAAGAAGTGAAGAATTTTGAGCTATACCCATCCGGGCCCGGGGCCTTTCCACATCCAATATCATGTAGGGCAACTTTGATCTCTTCTTCCTCAACTAACTTGCACAAATTCTCAGATTGTCCCCTTGTGAGTTTCCGCCCCATGAGTGAGTTGCTATCCCAATCGGCACACACCTCCTTTTGGCCAAGTAACCCATGAAAATAATCAATAAACTCCTCTGCAACTTCGCCTAGACTTGTGGTTTGTTCCCCATCCCTTTTCTTGAGCATAACGATAGCATTTCTCTTGTTGTTTCTCTTTACCACATCATGAAAAAATTTTGTACACTTGTCCGAACTCCTCAAGTAAACATTCTTTGCCCTTTGTTGATAGAATTGTCTTTCCGCCTCCATAAGTAGAGTAGTCTTCTTTCTCACATGACTGTATTCTGAGGGAATTGGACCACCATCAAGAATATCCTTTTGTATCTCCGCAAGCTCATCTTTTGCTCTCCTAGCTTTCTCCGAAATGTGACCAAAATGATTTTTGTTTAACTCCCTCAAGCATTTCTTCAATCGAAACAACTTTGTCTTGAGGATGAATTGTGCATTGCCTATCACCGGAGCTGCCCATGAATCCCCCACAACTTCCAAGAAATCCTTGTGCAATGTCCACATGTTGAGGAATTTGAATGGTCTATTCGGGGCACGATCCTTGGCTAGCGTGTGAACAATAGTACAAGAATGATCCGAAAGACATCCAGGGGTCGTAAACTCCGCATACGCATCGAAATCTGCCATTAGCCAAAAGGAATTTACAAGAGCTCTATCCAACTTACAGGAAACAGTACCATTTGACCATGTAAGACGACATCCAACAGACCGAAGATCCACCAAACCACAAGCTTGAGTAAAAATCTGCATGTCTCTCATTTCATGGTTTGTAACCGGAGAACCACCTTCCTTTTCATGAATTGATAGGAACGAGTTGAAATCCCCCATGATCATCCAAGCTTCAGAAATAGTATCTCCAAGATCAGCAAGAGCTTCCCACAACGGCCTTCTAGTGACAATTGAGTGAAGTCCATAAACAAAGGTCACCAAGAATCCCCTGCTAGAGATACGACAACATACGCGGCAATGTATATATTGTTCGGTGGTCAAGAGAATATCCACATCTACCTTGTGCCTGTCCCAAAGAAGAAGTATCCTACCATGGTCAGATAAATCAAAATTATGCGCAAAACCCATACCTGTAAACCGTCTTTGTAATATGGGACTTAAAGAATCTTCAGTGAGCTTTGTCTCCATTAAAGCCATAATTTGGATATCTCTCTGTTGGAGGAGGTGTTGCACTCCCCCATGTTTTAGGGGCTTATGAAAGCCCCTAATATTCCATGCCGCAACCTTCATTGACCACCTTTGCGGGCTGCTCGCGCCCGAAGTTGCATCCTACAACTTGATGCCGGCACTGTAACTCCAGCAGTCTCACTTGCACTCGAAGACGTGGTTGATGGTAATGATGAAATAGATGCTGTAGACGTTGTATTGATTGTCTCACTTGATGCTGTATTATTGGCAGCTTAGTCTTTTAGTATAAGTGGGAGATTATTGGAGTGTATACTAAAAGCCTAGCTTTTGTAAATATTTATTTGTTAAAATAAAAGAATCACATTGGTCAATATCTGCATTTATTTATTAAATGTAATTGTTCAATTAATTTATATAGTAGACAACATGGAGTGTGGTGTCACACTCAGAAGACCATGTTGTCGGTTCTCTATAAATTATAAACAGTTGCTCACGACTAAGATAGAAAGGAACAAACTATCAGTATAGTCGTAGTGTAATTAAGTATTAGTTTATCTTGACTAATAAATTACACTAATACACTTTAAGTGTATTGAGTAGATCATTTAGGTATGTCTTTGTACCGACTTAGTAAAAGAACTAAACCTAGTTATTATGGAAGTGTGTGCCTTAATCCTAATATAATAACAAGCACATATATTTAATATTTATTTCTTTGATTTATCAAAGGGTGAGGTTTAGCTCGATAAATCAATATGGCCGATAAGTTGGGAAATGATATTACTTATAGTGTGTGTTGTTGATTATAGAAGGAATCTATGTCCTAGTTATTTAGGTTGAGAATGTCCCCAAGAGGAGTTCATAAGGATTGTCATGTTAAACCTCGCAGTGGACCTAGTCCGACATGACAATAAAGTTGAGTGGTACTACTCTTGGAGCCAGATATTAATTAAGTGAGTTGTCAGTAACTTACTTAATTAGTGGACATTCATAATCTTAAACACAGGGAGACCAACACACTCATGATAGGAAGGAGCCCATAATGTAATTTGGGATTGGTGCGGTAGTGCGGTAATAACTCTCTAGTGGAATGAGTTATTATCGATGAACTTGAGTTGTGTGTTCGGGGCGAACACGGGATACTCAAGCTCATCGGAAGGCCAAAACCAATTTCTCCTCTAGGTCCCTGTCGTAACCTCATTATAGCTTGAAGTCCATCTAAATGTAAGGCTCTTCTTGGTGTCCAAGAAGGGGGCCGACCATTGCTTGTGACGGCGCAATGGCCGGCCACATCCTCTTGAAAAGGGCCGGCCCTATAGCTTGGTGACCAAGCTTGTAGGGGTCGGCCATAATAATTCAAAAAGGGAGGGTTGTTTTGAATTTTTTAAAATCTTCTCTTTGTAGAAAACTATAAGTTTTAAAAGAGAGATTTTAATTTTTAAAACATTCCTTATTTGAATTAGGCCACATGTTTAAATAGAGAGTTTAAAAGATTTTAAAACTTTCCTTTTTTAACCATCCTTATGGTTTAAGAAACAAAAAAGGAAAAGAAATTTTAAAATTTAAATTTTCTATCACCATGTTAAAAAAGGAAATTTTATAAGAGAGTTTTTAAATTTTAAAACATGGTTTTAATTTTTAGAAACTTTCCTTTTTTAACTCATACTTTAGGAAAAAGAACTTGTAAATTTTATAAGAGGATTTCTTCTTGTAAAATTTTTAAAAAATTATTTTTCCTTTCCTTTTAATTATGGCCGGCCACCTTGCTTGGTGCCCAAGCAAGGGCCGACCAATAGGATTAAACTAAATTCAATCCTAAATCAAATAGGATTGATCATAACCATTGATTGGTGATTGATTCAATCAAAGAGGAAAAGGAAAATAAAAGGAAAGGAAAACTCTTGGATGATTTTATTTTTGTAAAAGATTTTCCTTATTTGCCTTTAGTAATATAAAAGAAGGTGAGGGGGCTTCATAAGACACAACTCTTATTCTTTTGCTTGGTGATCTCTTGGTGGCCAATCCTCCTTCTTCCTCTCCCTTCGCTCTTCTCCTAGGTGGTGGTTGGATTTTAGAAGAAGAAGGAGGAAGCTTGGGTGTTCATCTTGGAGGATCAGCGCCACACGACGTCCAAGGCGAGGCGAGAATACGGCAGAGATTCCATGAGAGTAGAAGGAAGCTGTTTTAGAAGGTACCATATTGAGAATGTACTTCTCTTTGTTTCTAAAGTATATCCCAAAAGCGAATTCGGTAATTGCGAATAACTCATCATTGATCTAACCATTTCCATAAGAGTCCTATTCCTTGATTCACATTACACCATTCTGTTGGGGTGTACAGTGCGAGACAATTGGGATTGAATCCCAACCGATATAAGTAATTCCTAAACTCTCGAAGAGTATTCGCCATCAGACCGTAGTGTCTTGATACTTTTATGAGCGTTTCTCCATCGACCCTATATTTTTTGAATTTGTCAAAGCATTCAGACTACGGCATCGGTAAATGTATCTATATCTTGAATAATCATCTATAAAAGATATTCATAACCACCTCTTACTGGATAGACATGGGACCACATAAATCGGAATGGACCAATCCTAACGCATCTTTGGCTCTACCCTTGGTCTTGAAAGGTCTCTTGGTCATTTACCTTCAAGCAGGATTCACATGTTGGAAAATTTTCCAACTCTAATAGACAATAGTCCATCAGCTACAAACCTTTGAATCCTACTTAAGTTAATATGTCCAGCCTTGAAAGATATGTTTTGGTTCATTTCAGAAGGTTCTTTTCTCTTATTAGAGTTAGGCGATGTATTTATTAATTTCCATATTTTGCTTTGTGGGAGAATTGGATTTAAAGTGTATAAATTGCCAACCAATGCACGAGCGAGATAATCACCTTATTTCTCTTTATAGCGACATTGTTTAAAAAGCGAATATCCATCCATATCAGGTTTAGAAACTGAAATTAAATTCTTTCTAAAGCGGGTACATAAACAATTTCTTAAAATCAAATTTATATTCCTATCAAAAGATAAGTAGGCGTCTCCCACTGATAGCCGCCACCTTAGTAGCATTGCCCATGTAGCGATTATCTCTCCATCAAATAGTCATGGGTTTTCGGGAACCCCTGCAGACATGATGGTGGCTCCCATATCTACACACCAGGTCTGGTAGATAACCGCTAAACATGTTTCAACTACTAGAGTATGAATATATCTTTATTGTTAAGTTCCCTACGAGGGCGATCCGTTTTCAATGTCCGGACTATTTGCGGATGAAGCACTTGCCCTTGACTTCTTCATTCTAACACCTACATTATGTACCGAGGTTTATTCACCTTCTTTGCTGAAAAGACTTGTTTCTTCTTCTTCTTGCCTTTTGACTTAGAAGTAGAACCATTTTGACATAGTGAATCGAAGCGTGACGAAATATTCCTTTTCTTTTGTAGTTACGTCGAAGTTACCGCGTATACTCTCTTTTGTTCGTATTAGATTCGAGGTGAGCGCTCAAAACTTCTCGGTAACGTTTGGAGAATTATATCGACCTGGGTTTCCCCATCGATTTCTCCTCCAAGGACTTGTATTTCATTCAGATAAGCCATCATTTTGAGGATATGATCCCTTACGGGTGCCCCCTCAGACATGGTGGCTGTCATTAACTTCCTCATTGCCTCTTGCCTAGCAGTCCGACTCTGGTGCCGACTCTGGTGCCCAAAGAGTTCTTTGAGATTGTTCATTATATCTTAAGCTGTTGGTAAATCTTGATGCTGATGTTGTAATACATTTGACATTGATGCCAAAATGTAACACCACACCATCTCATCAGCTTTTACCCATTTCTTATGATACTCAATCTCCTCTGGGGTAGAGTCACCGTCAGGTGCATCAGGGCAAGCCTCAGTCAGTACAAACTTATAGCTTTCAGCAGTAAGAACTATGTCCAGGTTTGTTTTCCAAACAATATAGTTGGGACCAGTAAGTTTGTTCTCTTTGAGTATAATGGCTAGTGGGTTGAAAATCATCCTAAGAATCACAAAAGTAAACTTTGGTCAAGACTCTAAATTTAGAATAATATTGATTCCTCAAATAATAATATTTTAAATTAACCAACACCTCAAATCACCGTGAATATTGCATGCCACATTAGTGTGGACATATACAAATTCATCATTTGTAAGAGGAGGGTGTGACCCATTAATTTTATTATCTTGTCATCCTAACTTTATGACAAATAAAATTAATAGTTGGTTTTACTTTGGTCACACAAGATAATAGCAGTGACTCCGTTGGGGAGGATACTATTGAATGCGTCTAAGTGTATACCATTACTTGATACTAAGTCCATTAAATAGGATTGTGCCCCTTCAGTTGGAGAAGATCACACGCTCCTAAATAATTTCCTTTAACCATCCATAAAAGGAAGTTTGATCTAGTGATCCGCAATAAACCCATCCGTTGTGGAGGGAGGCACTCAGAGCCAACACGCAAGCGTGTTGCATCACTTACAAACCAGTAATGGAGACCATGGGATTTATTAAAATCCCTCTCCCACTTAGTTATTTAGAAATGAGGATTTTAACCTATACTAGCATACATCACATGCATATAAACATCACAGTAAATAAAAGCAATAAATTTAGAAATTAATTTTCCAACTATTATGGCCTTTTTCATCACTGTCTTCAGTATGCTCCAACCCTAGCTGCTACCATCTTTAGCCACCGCTATCGGGTTGAGTTGTCGTATCCTTCTTGCTTCTTATTCCGCTGCGCCTCTGGTGCTCCAAAAGTACCTCGTCTCGCAAGAATCCGATCCGCGACAAAAATAAAATTTTACATATATCGATCCTATATTCCACGAGGGAATGTACATGTATTCTAGATCAAAAATAAAATTCTAAAAATAATATAGCTCCTGCTGTATTTTATACATATAATCATGCACACAAATATGCCCTTGACATGTCCAAGGGTCCAATCACACACAATATCAATAAGTCATAATGGTTGGAGCCTGCAACCAAAGAGTTAACACATCCTACTATTTTCCTGCCTAAATTTTGTATGACATGTGCATAACCTATTTGAATTCTAAAAATACACAGAGGCAAACCCTAGCTCTGATACCAATTGTTGGTTAAACCTAGGAAAACGTACCGGTTCCACTATACAAAAAATTTTGTACAAGTGTCTAACCTTTCCTTAAATAACCTATTGTGTTCTTTAAAAGTTAAATAAGGAATCGCAGATGGAACTTAACATCATTGATTCCCAATTTACTTATCTGTTCTTAATGGTTTAGATTTGAATCGCAAGCGGAACTTAACACTATTGATTCAAATCTACCTAGGTTATTAATTCCATAAATATTAATTTCCAAAATTAGCTTCCAGGACTACATCGTGAGGCACATGACCTTCTTGGATATGGGAGCAACCACCACCGCCTAAGCAAAGCCTTTTAAGGAAAGCTAATATTTATTTCCTTAAATAACTCTAGGTTAACCAAAAGGAACAATTGAATCACAAGTTCGAAAAAGAAGAAAACACAAACTCGAAAAATAAATTCGATAAACTAGATCTAATTGCCTCTTGTATTTATAATTCATACAAAGAAAAATAACTAGTATGATGCGGAAGAAAAATACTAGTTATACCTTCTCTTTGTAAGCTAATGACTTCGAGATCTTCTGCCATATTCCTCGCCTTGCCTTGGACGTCGTGTGGGCGACGATCCTCCAAGATGACACCACCCAAAAGCTTCCTCCTTCTTCTTCTAAAATCCGGCCACCACCACCACCAAGGAGAAGAGAGCAAAGGGAGAGGAAGAAGGGAGAGGGCCGGCCACCAAGAGATCACCCAAGCAAAAGAATAAGAGTTGTGTCTCATGAGCCCCTCACCCCTTCTTTATATTACTTTCCCAAGGCAAATAAGGAAAACCTTTTACAAAAATAAAATCATCCAAGAGTTTTTCCTTTTCCCTTTTTATTTTCCTTTTCTTTCCTCTTAATTGAATCAATCACCAATCAATGGTTATGATCAATCCTATTTGGTTTAGGATTGAATTTGGTTTAATCCTATTGGCTGGCCCTTGCTTGGGCACCAAACAAGGTGGCCGACCACAATTAAAAGGAAAGGAAAAATAATTTTTAAAAATTTTACAAGAAGAAATCCTCTTATAAAATTTACAAGCTCTCTTTCTTAAAGTATGAGTTAAAAAAGGAAAGTTTCTAAAAATTAAAACCATGTTTTAAAATTTAAAAACTCTCTTATAAAATTTCCTTTTTTAACATGGTGATAGAAAATTTAAATTTTAAAACTTCTTTTCCTTTTTTTTTTCTTAAACCATAAGGATGGTTAAAAAAGGAAAGTTTTAAAATCTTTTAAACTCTCTATTTAAACATGTGGCCTAATTCAAATAAGGAAAGTTTTAAAAATTAAAATCTCTCTTTTAAAACTTATAGTTTTCTACAAAGAGAAGATTTTAAAAAATTCAAAACAACCCTCCCTTTTTGAATTATTATGGCCGGCCCCTACAAGCTTGGTCACCAAGCTATAGGGTCGGCCCCTTTCAAGAGGATGTGGCCGGCCATTGCTTGGTCACCAAGCAATGGTCCGGCCCCCTTCTTGGACACCAAGAAGAGTCTTACATTTGGATGGACTTGAGGCTATAATGAGGCTACGATAGGGACCTAGAGGAGAAATTGGTTTTGGCCTTCCGATGAGCTTGAGTATCCCGTGTTCGCCCCGAACACACAACTCAAGTTCATCGATAATAACTCATTCCACTAGAGAGTTATTACCGCACTACCGCACCAATCCCAAATTACATTATGGGCTCCTTCTTATCATGAGTGTGTTAGTCTCCCTGTGTTTAAGATTATGAATGTCCACTAATTAAGTAAGTTACTGGCAACTCACTTAATTAATATCTAACTCCAAGAGTAGTACCACTCAACTTTATTGTCATGTTGTACTAGGTCCACCTGCAGGGTTTAACATGGCAATCCTTATGAGCTCCTCTTGGGGACATTCTCAACCTAAATAACTAGGACACAGATTCTTTCTATAATCAACAACACACACTATAAGTAATATCATTTCCCAACTTATCGGGCATATTGATTTATCGAGCTAAACCTCACCCTTTGATAAATCAAAGAAATAAATATTAAATATATGTGCTTGTTATTATATTAGGATTAAGAGCACACACTTCCATAATAACTAAGGTTTAGTTCTTTTACTAAGTCAGTACAAAAGAACATACCTAAATGATCCTACTCAATACACTTAAAGTGTATTAGTGTAATTTATTAGTCAAGATAAACTAATACTTAATTACACTACGACTATACTGATAGTTTGTTCCTTTCTATCTTAGTCGCGAGCAACTGTTTATAATTTATAGAGAACCGACAACATGGTCTTCTAAGTGTGACACCACACTCCATGTTGTCTACTATATAAATTAATTGAACAATTACATTTAATAAATAAATTTAGATATTGACCAATGTGATTCTTTTATTTTAACAAATAAATATTTACAAAAGCTAGGCTTTTAGTATACACTCCAACGACTTGTGATACGGTGTATGATCGTGGGGTTAGGAGAGATGAGGTGGTCAAGAGTCAAGCCCATTGGATGGTCAAAAGTCATGCTCACATGGCGGTCAAAAGTCAAGCTTGTGCGAGGCCATCGAAGTCAGGTCCGCATGGAGGTCAAAAGTCTGACCTACGTGGAGGTCAAGGATCGTGGCTCGTATAGTTGAAAGGGCCCAGTTATGATAGGGGGGTCAGACACGAATGGGATCCCAGGGTTAGATCCACGTGTCAAGAATTGAGGCGAGGATTGCGGTCGGGATGTGCCAGCCAAGGATACTGGTTAGGACTTATAGCCTTATGGCTCAGGATACATGGATCGATGTGTACAGGTCGGGATGTTGCCACCAAGGATACAGGTAAGGACTTATAGTCTTATGGCTCAGGATACATGGATCGATGTGTACAGGTCGGGATGTGCCAGCCAAGGATACAGGTCGGGACTTATAGCCTTATGGCTCGGGATACATGGATCGATGTGCAGGTCGGGATATGCCAGCCGAGGATGCAGGTCAGGGCTTATAACCTTATGGCTCAAGATACATGGATCGATGTGTACAGGTGAGGATTGTGCCAACCAAGGATATAGGTCGGGACTTCTAGCAGTGCGACACGGGATATGAGGACAAGCCTACAAGTCGGGATTGTGTCAACCAAGGATACAGTCGGGACTCGGGATAAGTGGAATAAACCGACTCCCATAGGCCGAGACCCAAAGTAAGCAAACGGATGGAAAAGTACAGTCCGGAGGCGGGATAGACAGAACCATATCGAGCATAACAGTCGCGGCTTTATAGGGTAAGACAAGTCGGAAATTACATAATAGATCATATAAGACAGGGATGGACACGCAGGACTGAAGTTGTGAAGCAGAACACGGATAACTACAGGTCTGCGCCCATAGGTTGGGATCAACAAGTATGAAAAGCCAACACAGGAGTAATGGAATAAGGAGGTTGGACGCTACATGACAAGCAAGTCAAGGAATCACAATGACCTGTCAGGAATAATCAATGCCTGGCAGAGAATATGCCTATGGTCGGGTGTTCATAGCCTTTTGATTCCTCCCCGCACCTATAGGAGGACGCCACGTGTCATCCACCGTCGGACAAAAGTCTAACATCCGATAAAAGTCTTGAAGAATGCATCCATATAAAGCAACCAGAGAGGTTCATTGCAAATGGCAAAGAGCATCGAGTATGTAAGCTCAATCAGTCTACGGACTGAAGTTAAGCTTCAAGGTCTTGGAACATCCAGTTGTAATCCAGTCTTATGGATTTAGTTTTTGGATAAATCTTGTGTATACAAGAAGTGTGATGAAAGCGTGGTGGTATTTCTTGTACTATACATAGATGATATTTTTGGTAGTTGGAAACAATATCAAAGTATTGTCAGAAGTAAGGGTATGATTGTTCGAACAATTCAATATGAAGGACTTGGGAGAGTACGCACATATTCTCGGGATCAAAAGGATCACAAGAAAAGAATGTTGTGCTTATCCCGAGCTTCATACTATCCTAGCTCGTCTAAGCATGCAAGACTCCATAAAAGGTTTTTCTACCTTTTGGACATGGAAAAACTTTATCTAAAGAGATGTCTCCAAAGACATCAAAGCAGATAAAGGACATGGAAGCAAGTTCCTTATGCTTCGGCTATTGGAAAGCCTAATGTATGCTATGCACGAGATTGGATATCTGTTTTGCCCAGTGCATAGTTAGCAGATATCGAAGTAACCCAGGACCGGGACACTAGGCTGCCGTAAAGTATATGCTAATTTACAAGGCAGATAATTTGATCCCTGTGGGTTACACGGATTTTGACTTCCAATCAGATAAGGGACGATAGTAAGTCAACTTCGGGGGTTTTGTGTTTACTTTAGGAGGTAAAGCCATAACTATGGAGGAGTGTTAAGCATAGGTGCTTTTCAGACTCCACTATGAATGTTGAGTATGTGGCGGCCTCGAGGCAACCATAGAAGTTGAATGACTCAAGAACCTCAAGATGGACTTAGATATGATTTCTGGTTTGTCCAAAGATTATTACAATTTATTGTAATAATATTGGTACTGATAACAAACTCGAAGAAACCATGAGTCCATAAGGCAAGTAAACACAATAGAGCGCAAGTACCACCTAATACGAGAAATCGTATAAACGAGGAGAAGTTGTTGCCGCCTAGATTGCATCAGGTGATGACCTATAGATCCTTTCACTAAGGTCCTTAAGGCAAGAGCTTTTGATGGGCATGTTGAAGGGTTGTGAATCAGATGTATGGTAGCATTTATGGCAGCGTAGTCTTTTAGTATAAGTGGCGATTGTTGGAGTGTATACTAAAAGCCTAGCTTTTGTATAAACATTTATAAGAATCACATTGGTCATGTGTCTACATTTATATATACCAAATGTGGATGTTCAATTAATTTATATTGTAGATAGCATAGTGTGGTGTCACACACGGAAGATTGTGTTATCGGTTCTTTATAAATTATAAGCAGAGCTCACGACTAAGATAGAAAGGAATAAACCATTGGAATAGTCGTAGTGTAATTAGGCATTAGTTTATCTTGACTAATAAATTACACTAGTACACTTTAAGTATATTGAGCAAGACCATTTAAGGTAAGTTCTTTTTATACTGATTTAATAAAAGAACTAGACCTTAGTTATTATGGAAGTGTGCTCTTAATCCTAATATAATAACAAGCACATATATTTAATATTTATTTCTTTGAATTATCAAAGGGTGAGATTTAGTTCGATAAATCAAAATGCCCGATAAGTTGGGAAATGATGTTACTTATAGTGTGACTTGTTGATTATAGAAGGAAACTGTGTCCTAGTAATCTAGGTTGATAATGTCCCCAAGAGGAGCTCATAAAGATTGTCAAGTTAAACCCTGCAGGTGGATTTAGTCCGACATGACGATAAGGTTGAGTGGTACTACTCTTGGACTTAGATATTAATTAAATGAGTTGTCAGTAACTCACTTAATTAGTGGACATTCGACATCTTAGACACAGGGAGACTAACACACTCATAATAAGAAGGAGCCCAAAATGTAATTTGGGATTGGTGCGGTAGTTCAATAATAATTCTTTAGTGGTATGAATTATTATTGATGAAGTTAAGTTGTGTGTTCGAGGCGAACACGGGAAGCTTAATTTCATCCCCACATGCCCACCTTCTTACCCACTTTTGGTGGCTGGCCAAGCTAGCTTGAACCCCAAGCCGGCCAAGACCCAAAGGTTGAGCCTTGGTGGCCGCCAATGCTTGAGTCTAAGCATGATGTGGCCGCCACATCATATTAAAAAAGTTTTATTTATAAATTTTTCTTATGTGGATTCCATGGTTTTAAAAGAGAGTTTAAAATTTAAATCTTTCTTTTATAGCTTTTTACAAAGGATTAAGAAAAGATTTGAAATCTTTCCTATTTGTAAATTGAAAGTAGATTTTAATTTTGAGAAAACTTTCCTTTTAACTATGTTCATGATTTAAAAGAGAGTTTAAAAAATTAAATATTTCTTTTATAAGTTTCTACAAAAGATTTGATATCTTTCCTTATAGATTGAAAGGAGATTTTAATTTTTAGAGATAACTTTCCTTTTTGGAGATCATCCACATGTTTGAAAGAAAATTTTTAATTTATAAAATTTCTTTTTTATAATCCACCATGAAGGGAAAAATTATTGGAGAAATTTTTTATAAATTTCCGGAGACAAATTAGGAAGTTTTAATTCTTGTGTTAATTAAAACTCTCCTTGTTTTGTTTTTAATAGTGGCCGGCCATTACAAATTGAGAAGAGAAAATTGTTTTTAATTAAATAAGTTTTCCTTTTCATGTCATAAGAATTAAGGAAGTTTTTATTTTAATTTCCTTATTTGCCGAGACCAAGGATTATAAAAGAGGGGGTAGAGGTGCCTTCATGGCTAACGATTCTATTCTTTTTCTCTCCCTCTTTTCCTTGGTGTGGCCGGTCATAGAAGTTCTCTCTTCTTCCTTTTCTTTCTTCTTCATTGGCCGAACCTCATCATCTCATGGAGCTTGAAGGTGGTCGAATTCTAGCATGGAGAAGAAGGAGAGAAAGGAAGCATCCCTTGGAGCTTGGTGGTGGTGGTCAAACCACATCTATTCATGGAATATTTGTGGTGGCCGAATCATGCTTTGAGAAGAAGGTGGGTTAGGTGGATTCTCATCTCGGTAGATCGTTGCCCACACAACGTCCGAGATAAGAAGAGGAATACGGTAAAAGATCAAGAGGTCATTAAAGTTTACAAAGGAAGGTATAATTAGTAATTAATTTCCGCATCATACTAGTTGTATTTCTTTTGTATGAATTCTAAATACAAGAGGCATTAGATCTAGTTTTTCGAAATAGTTTTTCGAGTTTGTGTTTTCTTCTTTTTCGAATTTGTGATTCGATTGTTCTTTTTGGTTAACCTAGAGTTATTTAAGAAAATAAATATTAGCTTTCCTTAAAAGGCTTTGCCTAGGCGGTGGTGGTTGCTCCCATATCCAAGAAGGTCATGTGCCTCGCCATGCAGTCCTGGAAGCTAATTTTGGAAATTAATATTTATGGAATTAATAACTTAGGTATATTTGAATCAATAGTGTTAAGTTCCGCTTGCGATTCAAATCTAAACCATTAAGAACAGATAAGTTAAATTTGGAATCAATGATGTTAAGTTCCGTCTGGATTTCTAATTTAACTTCTAAAGAACATAATAGGTTATTTAAGGAAAGGTTCGACACTTGTACAAAAAAATTTTATGCAGTGGAATCGTACGTTTTCTTAGGACTAACCAACAAGGGACAGTGTAATAACTTATACTTTCTTTTTTAAAACAGTATTATAAAGAATGCAACAATATTTAAATTTACCAAAACTTTAGAGCGCCCTCGTGTGTTGCTGTCGATCTGTCAAAAATGATCAGATGACTCGAAAGCGCAGCTTGGTGGTAGACAAGCTTCTTTGAAGTAGCAGTTGGAAGTCGGAGCGGTTGGAAGTCCAATCAGAAGCATAGAATTTCTTATCAGTGATTGACGTCATGGCTTGGGCGATCACTCCTTTTATTGAGCATGGAAGGCGCCTTCAAAGGCCTTGAAGGCACCTCCAATGTGGCAAGTCTGATCCTGAACAGCCCGATCCCTATCTTTGATGAAATCTGAACTTTATCCTGCGGAAGGCGCCTTCAAAGCACTGAAGGCACCTTCCATGAACAATCCTATGGTGCCTTCCAATGTTTGAAGGCGTCTTCCATGAAGGCACCTTCCATCTCCTGGAAGACGCCTCGAATACTGTTCACCCGAGACTTTTTGTGCTCTTATTGCCTTGCAAAGTGTGTTACTCTAATAAACTAAATAATAATATGCAAGACAAGTGTTAGCACAATAATACTGAGTATCACAATTGTGATTTTGCTTTCGCTTTCAAAAACTCATATCACAATTGTGCTCAGTTCAAAGAATGTCGTGATCGAGAGTTGCTTCATGTGGATTTCAATTTTTCGGATTGATATGCCTAAGTTTTCTAGTATGTTACAAGTAGAGATTGTATTGGTTGGATTAACAAAGTTGAGAGAATTTTTTATTATCAAGAAGTGTTTAATTGTGTTTTCTAGTATTTGTTATCTAGTGAAACTTGTAATCGACCAAGTTTTATGTTAAAAAATATTATTTAGGACCTTTTAAAGGCTCCGAATAACTTTTTTAGTATTTTTTTGTAATTTTAAAATTTTAAGTAGTTAGGATATTTTAATCTTTTAAAGTTACTTTTGGGTCGAAGGGCGAATATAAACGGCTATTTAATTTTTTTTAGAAATTATCTTTTATTATTAAATCAAATACATCTTATTTGATAAAACTATTGACGGCAATTTCTCAGTTTATCATTGTTTTTTCTATCTTATTTCCTCTAGACTACCGCCCGTAGAATAACCTGACTGACATCCACCAAAAGAAAGCCAAATGTGCTTAGAAGTTGTAGGTTGTGTCTTTGGGCTACAGATTGCCGACACCAATGCATCTGTTTATTGAATTGTCAACATAACTAAAGAGAATTGAGCGCTTTAAGATTAGTGCAAAGATTTCTGTCTATTTGAAGTCCCTTTCACTGGATGCTCCATGAATGACTCCGATTAATTGTTAACTAATTATCGACGTCTCAAATCAACAACAGAACTCTGCGTACGATTTTCGCAAAGAAGAGACGTGTGATCGTTGGATCTCGATCACGATTAATCCAGTAATTACGGAGTCTTCCAATTAAATTAATCTCGCAACGCAACGTATTCCACGGCAGCAGCAAGAACAGAGCAGAACAAGCAGAACAGAGCAGATCTATAAATAGTCGAAGCCCGTCGCTTAATCTCTCACTAAGCTTGAATTAGTTGATCGATTAACTGATTAATTAATCACTTGTAAAAGCGTTTCGAGAGCAGCTGATGGGTAGAATTCCAGCCGCCGCCTTCACCGTGAAGCAATGCCTCGTCTTGGCGGCCTTGTTCGCTGTAATATCAAGCACCGCTTGGGGGCGCAAGCTAAGTTATCCAGAGAGCATGTCCATGGCAGAGAGGCACGAGCGGTGGATGGCGCAGCACGGGCGCGTCTACCGCGATGACGCAGAGAAGCAGCGCCGCTTCGACATCTTCAAGTCCAACGTCGAGCTCATCGACTCGTTCAACGCCGCCGGCAAGCACAAGTACTCGCTGGGCATCAACCAGTTCGCCGACATGACCAACGAGGAGTTCAAATCTTCCTACACTGGCTTCAAGAATATGATCGCGGCGAAGCCGATCAGGAAGGGAGGATTCATGTACGAGAACGTGTCCGCGACGCCGAAGAGCGTCGACTGGAGGACCAAAGGAGCAGTCACTCCCATCAAAGATCAAGGGCAGTGTGGTATGCATAATTTGGAGGAACAATAATTTAGTTAATTATTGCTCCAACGGAATCTAATTCGTTTGCTCGAGCAAAACAGGATGTTGCTGGGCGTTCTCGGCAGTGGCGGCGATGGAGGGCATCACCAAGCTCACCGCTGGCAAGTTGATCTCTCTCTCCTAGCAGCAGCTGGTGGACTGCGACGTCCACGGCGAGGACCAAGGCTGCAACGGCGGCCTCATGGACAACGCGTTCGAGTTCATCATCAACAACGGCGGCCTCGCCACCGAGACCAAGTACCCTTACCAGGCCACCGACGGCACCTGCAGCAAGCAGAAATCCTCCCCCTCCGCCGCCGCCATCAGTGGGTACGAGGACGTGCCTGCTGACGATGAGGCGGCGCTCCGCAAGGCCGTGGCCCACCAGCCGGTGTCTGTGGCGATAGAGGCCAGCGGATCGGCCTTCCAGTTCTACAACGGCGGCGTCTTCACGGGGGAATGCGGAACTGATCTCGACCACGGCGTCACAGCGGTGGGCTACGGCGCGACGAGCGATGGCAGCAAGTACTGGCTGGTGAAGAATTCTTGGGGTGCCGATTGGGGGGAGAACGGCTACATAAGGATGGAAAGGGACGTGGATGCTAAGGAAGGGCTGTGTGGTATCGCCATGCAAGCTTCCTACCCAACTGCTTGAAGTCATTTGTCTATATATGTATATATATATATATATATATATATATATATATATATATATATGCATGAGTGCATCGCTTCTCCATATATGCCTTGCGTTCAAAGACCCTTTTCTCATCTACTATATGATGTATAGGCGTGTCCAGAGAGACATGTGTGCTTGTAAATGTATACGCATGTGTAGCAAGATCTGAACATGTACCGCGTAGTGTATGTTCCATTTGCATGCATTGTATAATCCAAAATTTTCTAAGTATTAATGTTGTCTCATCTTGTCTGAAAGTCAATGATATGAATATATATTGGGAATATGATGTTCCTGTTGATGTTCAATGGATTTTACTCCAACTTGTAATATAAATAGCATCAGTACCGAGTCACGAAAAGGGTCCCCGACGATGACCCTCTAACGCTCAAGTCAGTCTTCGACAAGAAGAAGCAGCAAAGAGCGGAGCAACAAGAAGACTGTAGCGTAATAGTAAAATATCGCATACCTCCGTTGATGCTTGGACCCCCCCCCCTCCCCCTTTATATAGAGCTCCTGTAGCGCGCGTGCATGCTTCCCAAGGCAGGTAGACGTCCTCAAGTTTTTCCTGAAAAGACTCGTCAGTAAAGTGTCCCTGACACAGTACCTTAACAGGCCGAGCATATCTCTGAAGTTATAGTGAAAGCTTCCGCCGTACGATCCTGTCTAACTATGGCGCCTGTCAGCGGCACTAGCTCCCAAAAGGATGTCAAAAATAGTCTGTTGTGGCTGTTGCTTGGCCGAGTGGAATAGCTGCACGGTTGGAATTCCGTTGTCCGCGTGTTGTCTGTTGTTGAGCCGAGTGGGATAGCCGCTCGGCCAGAATTTCACTGTCCGCATGTTCTGTTGCTGGGCCGAGCGGGATAGTCGCTTGGCCGGAAGTCCACTGTCCGCATGCTTTATTGCTGGGCCCAGTGGGATCACTACAAAAAATAAGGCATTCTGGGATAAATTTTGGGATGAATTTAAAAAAAAAAAATCGTTGCAAAATTTTTTGGGACAAAATCAGGGACGAAAATTTTTTCGTCCTAAAATGGTTGATGCCAACTTTTGGAACGAATTATGGTTTGTTGTAAATTTGGCAACGAATTTGGGGACGAAAATGGCGATGAATAAAATTTTCGTCCCCAAATTCGTTGCAAAAAAGTATACAAATTTGCAACGAAAAATTTTTTTGTTGCAAACTTAGCAACGAATTTGGGGACGAATTCACATAATTCTTTTTGCCAAATTTGTCTCTATTTTTGCAACAAATTTGGGGACGAATTCGGTGACAAATTATTTTTTGTTGCCAAGTTTGTCCCTAATATTGCAACGAATTTGGGGACAAATTCGGTGACAAAATTTTTTGGTTGCCATTTTTGTTCCTAATTTTGCAACGAATAATAAATTTGTTGCAAAATTGGCAACGAATATGGCAACAAAAACTTGCCACTAATTTTTCGTCCCAGAATTCGTCCCAGATTCTGGGACGAATTTTGTGAATTCGTCCCAGATTCTGGGATGAATTTTGGGACGAATTTTGTGGATTCATCCCAGAATTCGTCCCAGATTCTGGGACGAAATCTGGGACGAAAATAATTTTGTCCCTAATTACGATAGAATTGGGACAAATCATTTTCATCGCCAAATTCGACCCTATATTAAATTTTTTTTTCCAGATTCAATTTATTTCTGCAATACAATCCATAAATACATAAACACCAAATTCATATAACAAATAATATACATTCAACACATCCTAATTTCACATACAATATTAATAATTGAACTCAACTCATAATTCAACAAATATAAAGATCTCAACAAAGTTTACAAGATCCATCTTGTTCAAGCTTCTAGAAAATACTATACAAAGTTCAACAACCCAATGTTTTATAAGTCCATCATCCATCCAAGAAAGTAAATAAACTAAGAATACATCAAGTCATCTTCGTCTCCCACAAAAGCTTTGCTCCCCATCAAATCTCCTTTGCCTACATAACAACAAACAAATAAACCAAATCATGTGTAACAAGAAAGATTGTAAATATGATATGATATGGCCATGTAACAAGAACGATTGGAAACAAGACATAACTGTGGAATTCCTTAAACATTCAAATAAATGCCCTATTTACCAACGATATGAATCATCCATGTCATAGCAACGGTAAATAAAATTATAAGAATTATTTTGAAGCTAAGTACACGTATCGTAACTATGATACAACCTAATATAATTGGCACATCATAGAGAGAGAGAGAGATCTTGTGAAGTATGGTATTACGGTTCAAATTTCCTCACTTAGTTAACTTTATTTTTCATTTTAATTTGATGAATTTATAGTTTTGTCCTTGGTTTAGTTGTGTTTTGGTGTTTAATGTAAACTAAAGGATGTTTAAAATAATTGTTCCTTTCATTGTGTTAACTAGTTGACAATTTCATATGATTAGCTTTAGCACATCTTTAACAACTCTTTACAAAATATTAAGGTAGGAGGATGCATCATTATCTAGTAAAGAATTTTAGAATGATGTGATGTAATTCTAGATGAAATATAGAACTTTTATGTATCTATATAGTTTTGAGACTGTACATAGATCAAATTCAAAACTTTTATATATCTGAATATGCCATAAAAATAATAATTAAAAAATATATAGTTTTCTATCCATTTTTCCTCTATGCAAAAGTTATTTAATTTATGGTGGTGTTCTTTATTCTATAAATTGTAATTGCACCATTAGATAATAAAGTGGGTTGGATCAGTTCAATAATATTTTCACTAGGAATGACAACATCTTTGGTACCAACTTTGATAATGTCTTGTGGTATTTTTCTAGATTTAGAATTTTTTAAACCTTGCATGCTTTTGCTTATTTTCTGTTCTGGATGATTCTTGAAAACTCACTGATGCATAAAATAATAGTCATGCTTCTGTGGTTTAAACATACATGTAACAATCTTAAAAGCATAGTTAACATGTGGATTTTTGTTACAAGTGTATGGATTTTATAAATCTTAGTTGATATATATGTCTTTTTTTGAGGGGATAAGAGAGATGCAAGAAGGACTTGACTTTGTTTCAATTAGAATGCCTTTTAATACGGAAAAGATGCATATCATGAAAAAAAGTTGATTTATGGTTTAATAGTACTAAATTCAGATGTGTACAATTAATTTTGAAAATCTTAGTTGGTATATTTTTTAGTTTCTTTTACATAGCTATATTATCTTACAATTCAGATGTGTATAAATAATTTTGAGATTTTGAACATAATATAGCGATGGATTGAATGTAGTAAATATTTTATTGTCAAATGGTTTTTTTAATGTTTAATTGTTATCTTAAATATTGTAAATAGACAACAATTTTCTTACAATGATAATGAGTTTTAACTATTGAAATTGTTATGATAATACCTATTTCACCATATCAATCAATAGCTACAAATATTCTATGTCCATGTGACATGGAGAGAATGAAAGGTAATCTTAAAATTTCCTAACATATGAAAATAGCTCAAATGAAGAAAACACAAACTAGTTAAGCTTAATTTGGTGATACTAGTCTTTTAGTACTCATGGTTACTTGGTTGCTAGGTAAACTGTAATCATAATTTGGAATTTGAACTAATAATGCAGTAGTAATAAATTTCAATTAAATAAAAGAAATTAGAAAAAATAAATAAAATTAAAAGTTTAACATGTTACTTAATACTTACTTTTTTCTCCGACCTTTAGTTCGCCTCACCAACCCTGTTAAAAACAAATTGATAATATTAATTAAAATAAAAATTAGAAAAGTTAACAAACCATTGATTAATGTGTAAAACAGTAAACATGAGAAAAAAAATTCATCATACATTATTAAAATCATCAAAAACCATCACCATCATCATCGTTATCATCGTAGGCATCATCATCATCGTCATTGGGAGGATTCTGACTTTGAGCGGAGCTCAACTGAAGGTGTTGCATGATTAATTTTTGTTGTTGGCGCATATCTCTAATATCTTTCTCCAAATTAGCCCGTTCTAGTTCTCTTTGCACCCTTTCTTGGTCTCTTTGCGATATTATTTCCTTCATATGGCTAACCTCATCAGTCAAGGTATTTATTTGGGTCGTAAGTGCTGATGTGGAGGAAGAAGTTCCAACTAATCTTTGGGTTCTACTCAAGGAACCCATCCCCAATATCCTTTCCCCTTTTGGTCCTCCACTGGCCTCTAACCATAAACTCAAATTATTGCCAACAGACTCCTCTGACCCCTGACTATCGATACCAGCTTGTGAGCATGTTTGGGCTAGATCGAGTTGATCATATTTTTCTTGTTTTGTAAAACACATACGATATTGATTAGATATAATAGAAACACATATAATATTAAGACAATAATGGTACGTAACTAATTAAATTTAAACCATATATTAAGATAAAATAAATATTAATTCCAACCTTGACTGCTTTTGCTCTCGCCCCACTCCATGTGTTATCTTTTTTTTTTAAAGTGCGGGTGAAAGTATCAATGAAATAAGGCTCCTTCCCTATCTCCTTGGTCTAAAAAAACATTATTTCAAATAATGAAATAATTTGATATATATTAAAAATTTGTGAAAGAGTGAAAAAATTACCATTCTCCGTCTATGCTCATCTATGTTAATGGAGTCTCCCGCATATATAGCACTTGAGTCACCAGAATTGTGAGATTGATTCATTCTATTCAAGTCACTCCTTTGTTTACTCTCCTCCGTTGCCCAAAATATAGTGATCCTCTCCCAATTTCTTCAGTCATGAAGTTTGGCTTTTCCCGATTCTTTGCGTGACTTAATACATGTCTAATGTGATCACCATATTTCTTTTAAATATTCTTCGTATCTCGATTTCGTCATTCGGGTCCCAATTATTTAAGCGCTGAAATAGAAATTTGTTTTATTATATATTAACTGTAAAATTGAAGTAAAATCAAGAAAATATACTTTGAACTCGCTCCACCAAAGTTGTTTTGTGGGGTGAGTGCTTGAATATGTCATAGAATCTCCTCCCCAATGGTTGTTCACGATTCTATTTATTTCTCGAACAACTTGTACCAGATTTTCAAATCTGCATTAAATTACAAAATAACGATGTTAAATAATTAAGATAGGCCTAACAAATAAAATATTTTATAGTACTTACGAATCACGGATGGGGACTAAAGGAGCTCATGAGATGGGGACTTACGAATATTTTATAGTACTTACCTGATTAGGGGGTGGCATAAGTTCACTAGCAGGTGATGGATTTGTCTGGTCCTGTGGCTGCTGTCTACGTCCACCACGTCGAAATATATGTTGGAAATTCCAATAATTTGATAAAGTTAATTACAGATCTGATACATAACAAAGGATAATTAAAAACTTACCATTTTTATGTAAAGATTCTAGAAAAGGGGGGAGGGGAAATTTATGAAATGTCACATCTGATGACCTGTAGGAACAAATACAATGTGTTAACAGATAAAGTAAATCAAATTATAAAAGAGACAGTATATACAATAAAATATGGGAAATTTTTTTAAATAAGCTAACAAAACTTACCCATCATCAAAAATCAAAGTCATCATTGTCATTATCATCCTCCTCTTCCTCCTCCTCTCCTTCCTCCTCCTCCTCCTCATCATCATCATCAATTTCACTTCTATCCACGTTTATTACTACACCATTGGGATCTCGTAAAGTTGGAATAATATATTCCTCAGTCTGAAAGGTGTTTGAAACTTCCTCTTGTTGATATGCAATGTTTTCCCAACGTGCCTCAATTTTTTTTCGTGCTTTGGTTTTACAAACAGCCCACCAATCAATCTTATCGCGTTTCAAACTCGGATATGAAGAATAGAATACTTGAATTGCTTGTTGTGCCAACACAAATGGTTCATATCTCTTATAAAATCTCTTATGATTTATTTCAACTAAATTATAATGTGGATGCACTTTCATCCCTCTAACAGGGTCAAACCAGCGACACATAAATAATATAACTTGCATTTGTGGCCCTGGGTATTCTACTTCTATAATTTCATCCAACAAACCATAAAAATCATTGCTTGCACCTCCTTCATTGGATGACGATACGCACACCCCACTATTCATGGTATTCTTGCCCATTCCATAGTCTTGAGTATGAAAATTATATCCATTTATGAAATATGCTGGCCAAGTGCGTACGCATGAATTTGGACCCCATGACAGATGGATTAGCCATTCTTGCTCAAGGTGAGCTTGATTAGCTTGAACCTAAGGTCAAAACACAAATTGTTAAAAGTATGCATATGTATCAACAAAATATAGATTTTTTACTTACATATGATTTGAACCATGCAGCAAATTCTTCTTCACAAAATCGATCGAACTCTTGTGTCGATAATTCAGAATATAAGTTGGTAAATATCCTACTCAAAAAAACATATTGTTACACAAACAATTGAAAAAATAAAAATAAAAATATATATATACTTACTCGTAATAGGATGATACTTCTGGACAATTTAGTAAAATATATGTTTGGGCTACCCGCCATTCTTTATCAATTAAGTATCTTTGTTTACATGGTCCACTTGGTCGACCAAGGTAGTTAAAAATTGAAAATGAGGTAACATTTGGATCAATAGGACCCTCATCATGTCTGCCCGCTCTTCGCCTTTTGCATTGAACATGAGGTTCAAAATAATATGATGCAAAAGTGGTGACTTCCTCCACAATGTATGCATTAGCAATAGAGGCTTCAACTCGTGCTTTATTTTTCACTTTTTTCTTCAAATGATATAAGAATCTGTTGAAGATATATAAAATTATATTAAATATATATATATAAATGATCCAGGAGTAGAAGTAATTTTTTTTTGCATTCAAACAGTCGAATTATACAAATAAGACACTCTACCTTTCAAATGGATACATCCACCGAAAATGGACGGGTCCTCCAACTTTGGCCTCATATGGCAAGTGAACCAAAAGATGTTCCATGGAGTCAAAAAAAGAGGGTGGAAATATCCTTTCCAAATTGCACAAAATGATTGGAATATCTCTCTCTAACTTCTCCATGTGTGAACGCCTCAAAACTGTTGAGCAAATATCATGTAGGAAAATACTTAACTCCGTAATCGCTCTCCATACAAATTGTGGTAAGAGTTCCTTAAAAGCAATAGGAATCAGTCTTTGCATTATGATATGACAATCATGACTTTTCATTCCAATTAACTTCCATTCTTTCATATCGACACATCTTCTAATATTAGAGACATACCCATCTGGAAATTTCAAAGATTTCAACCATTCACATAGGACACGTCGTTGATCCGTATTTAATGTATAAACTGCCTTTGACTTTGGTCCCCTACTATTTTCATTGACATCAAGAGTGGGTCTTTTACATATGAGTCGCATATCTTTTCTTGCATTGAGATTGTCTTTTATTTTTTCGGTGATATCCATTACAGTATTTATCAGATTATCAAAAATATTCTTCTCAATATGCATTACATTGAGATTATGATGTATCAAATGACTAAACCAATACGACAAATCCCAAAATATACTTCGTTTAGTCCATTTATGTGTACTCCCATATTCATATATTGTACCATATGGTTGTTCAATAAAAGATGGAAAGTGAAGCACTCTGTACCAAATATCTTGACCTGTCAATCTCAATGGAGGAAGTGTTCTTTCGATCCTATTTTTAGTGAATTCATCTTTATTCTTTCTGAAATTATGATTTGTTGGTAAGAATTGCCTATGACAATCAAAATAACTTGGTTTCTTTCCGTGTTTCAATCTGAATGACTTTGATCTCTCCATACATATTGGGCATCCCAAGATCCCAGCAGTACTCCAACTTGATAGCATACCGTAAGCTAAAAAGTCATTTATGGTCCAAAGAAGAGCAGCCTTCAGTATAAACATCTGGTTAGAATGAACATCGTATGTAGGAACACCTTCATCCCATAGTTGTTTAAGTTCTGCTATCAGGGGTTACATATAAATATCTATTAACTTCTTTGGATTTTACAGACCTAGTACAACCAATGTTAAAAACATATAAGGTGTTTTCATGCACATCCCAGGTGGAAGATTATACGGCGTTAAGATAACTGGCCAACAAGAATAATTTCTTCCCGATTTACCAAACGGAGCAAATCCATCAGCACAGAGACATAATCTAATGTTTCTAGTCTCCTTTGCAAAATCTGGATATGTTCTATCAAAATTTTTCCACGCATCTGCATCTGATGGATGACACATTAAACCCTCTTCTATTTGATGAGTTGCATGCCAAGTCATGTGTTCCGCAGTTGCCTTTGATGCATACAATCTTTGTAACCTAGGAGTTAAAGGTAAATAAAACAACTAGCTGTGTGCTTTACGTCGTTGTTGACTCCTTCTGGTTGTCTTATACCTATCTTGATTACAGAATTTACAAACCTCTACATCTGCATCATCTCCCCAATATAACATACAACCATCTCTGCAAACATCAATTCTTTCAACCGGAAGACCTAAATCTTTCACCAGTTTTTTCATACTGTAAAAATCAAGAGGCAAATTGTGATCACGTGGCAATGTATCGTCAAACGCTTGAACAATATCATTAAAACAATCTTCCGACATATTATGATCTGCCTTTATATTTAATAGTCTGGAGGTGAGAGATAATTTAGTCTGACTGTCACAACCGGAATATAATGGTTCATTTGTAGCACTCAATACTTCTTGAAATTTGTAATATATTTCATCCAGACCTGGTACATCAGGCTCCTCCAACGGCAATGTATTAGTGGCAAACATTTGTTCACTTGTTGGAGGAAAACTAGAACTTGCACCAAGCGTCTCGGGAATATAATTCTGACAACTTGCATCAATTACCATTCTCTGATATGGATTGAATTGTTCATAATAACTCTGATCCCCACTAGCAGAGGCTTGGAAATTTCGTCCATAATCCTCATCAGATATGAACGGTTCGCCATGACTTGTCCAATTATAATAATTCGGAGTAAAACCAAATCTACAAAGATGTTCTTCAACTTTATCGGTGGGTAAAATTTCCCATTGTGACATTTTCTACACGCACACCTTATCTTCTTGCCATCTATATACATAACTTGACTAGATGCAAAATTCAAAAATTGCCTTAGGCCAGTGATAAACTCAGGAGTTAACCCCTGACGATTAGACAAATTCTTGTTATACATCCAACTTCGCTCATTCTGCATTTTACCTGAATTCAACTATTCAGTTAAATATTATTAAAAGTTACTATAGATAAATCTTATCATTGAAGGCAAAACAACAAACAACAGCTAATCAAAAAGAAGGAACGCAATTAATCAAATATAATAAAGATGTTTAAAGCTAACTTTATATACAAATTAGTAAATGCATATTAATGAACTTAAGAATAGCGAAAAGAGGTCAATAAATATAGCTGTCTTTAACTACACTGAGATCACGCCAAAATGAGACCTGCACAAACAACATTATCAATTCAGGCAGTAACATTCGAATATTAAATAAAAATTCAAAAGGCCCACGCCGGCGGCCAGATGTCGGCTTACCAAACGAAAACCTTCCACCGCCGGAGATCAAGCTGTCGTCGCAGATCACGCCGTCGTCGGTCGGAGATGTGGCCGAAACCCTGGAAATCGCAGTTGGGAAGGGGGAACGGGGGAGATAGCTAGAGAGACGAAAGAAATGAGGGAAGGAAAAAAGAATCGGGTTGAAGTGTAGATCTAGGGTTATTAGCATCAAATATATTTTGTTCCCAATTTCGTCCCTAAATTTGGGACGAATCCATGGGTTCGTCCCAAAGTTTGGGACAAATACTGGATTCGTCCCAAAATCTGGGACGAATTCAGGAATTCGTGTTAGTGCAGTAGGGACCAACAAGAGGGGGGTGAATTGCCTGCAAGTAAAAAACTAAACCCTCCTCAACCAATTTAAACTCAAATAGATGCAATAGCTATAAGATTAAACAGAACTAAAGTATGAACAAAAAAGAAAGACTCAGCTATTTTAACCTGGTTACAACCAAGAGGGTTGTTAATCCAGGGCGATGAAAAGCTCAGTAAGAAACTCCTTCTCTGAAGGCGGAGAAGCCTTTTACACTTTGAAGAGCACAGAACTATTGCTTAACTAGAGAGTACAAGAGTTGAATTTCGTTCGTATTCGTTCTTTTTAAAGCTGCCTGAGATCCTCCTTTATATAGGGGTTCTAGAGCTTATCGGATGACCTAATCTTTGGGATCAGGTTTTGACTCGAGAGGGATCTGTCGAACGATCCCCAGGTTCGGTCGATCGAACCTGCTGTACCTGCCCAGTCTTCCGTCCAGGTGCAGTATCTGAGGATGAGCTTTTGTTCGGTCGACCGATCCTTATGTTCGGTCGACCGATCGGCTAACGGTCTTCCAGCTGAGTTGGCCCGATCATCTTGCTCGACTAAGTCTCTGGATTAGCTTTGGTTCGGTCGACCGATTAGGAGGTTCGGTCGACCGATCAGCTTCACCAATGATCAGCTTCTGACGTGGCATTCGACGTGTCTGCTGCGGTTGGCTTCGGTTAAAGAAGGGTTCGGTCGACCGATTAATAGGTTCTGTCGACCGAACTGTTGACAAGTCAACTTCCAGTTGACTTGTTGACTTGCTCCGATTTGGCTCCTTGGGGTGATTGTAGCCCACCGGAATAGGGCTAACCCGAACCCAATTCCCGGCCTTCTCCTCGAGCAGGCTTCCATCCGGCTTCTCGTCCCTCGAACGCCGCGCACATTCATCTTGCTCCACCGGAGTGCTCTTCCGCAGCTCTCTCGTCCTTCGGACGCACCGAGCCCGTCGGCTCCCTTCCCGTGCCGTCCTTCTGCTAGCTGAGTCTTCCGCTCGACTTCCTGCGCTCCTAAGTTCCTGCACACTCAGACACAGGGTTTAGACAAAACACAGGACCTAACCAACTTGGTTGATCACATCAAAACTACCACGGGGTCCAACAATCTCCCTTTTTTTGATGTGCATCAACCCAAGTTCAAGTTAGGGTTAAAAATAGACAAGTAATTTTAATAAAATTACTAAACTAACAACTATAGCATAAATTTGCAATAAATAAAATTGCAACATAGTTTAGAGAGACAACAGATTTAATTTTCCTAACTCCCCCTAAACTTGTACTTTTCTCTCCCCCTTTGATCACAGCAAAAATGGGGAAGCAAGTTCTTAAGATAGAAAAAAAATTACTAAGCAAAATAATTTCTTAGAATTTTCACAAAAAAAATATATTTTCTAAGTTAAAAATTTCCAAAAATCCAAAACTTAGTAAAACCAATAAAAAATGTTTGTAGACTTTCAAAGCATTTTAATTCTACTTTTAATGCTTTTTCAGAAAGTTAATTAAATATTTTTGTTTCAATATTTCAGCTTCCAGGTCGTGGCGAAGCACTAGGCCTTCTTGGTTATTGGAGCAACAACCACTTCCTTAGACAAAGCCTTCATAAAGAAAATGTTTAATTTTCTCTCTATAAAGCTTTTAATTTTAAGAGATTAATTTAGCACAGATTTTGGAACCCAATAGAGGTTCCTGCATACTGAATTAATCAGTAATTTAAGTGGTACATAGTTTCTTGGTATTTTCCTAATTTGACCCTGATGATGTTTAACATACCAGTTTAATTTTCCATATAACTTTATTTTTGATTTTGGAAAAATATTTACTTTTAAACATGCATCAGATTTCAGTTCTTGAATTTCATTTTTTAACTTTGCATTTTCTAATTTCAAATTTTCATTTTCCTTTTCAAATTTATCTAACTCTTTAGAAAGTGCTTTAATAAAACGAAAGGACTGAGTAGGGGTAAGATTGCGTACCTGACTTACCTGATTTGGTGAGGCTCCCCCTTCACTGCAGCTTTCCTCTTTTGATGTTCCTCCCCCTTCATCGATGCTCATCTCTGATCTTGACTCTTCTTCTGGCTGATGGTTAGCTAGTAGAGCTAATCCTGTGAATTCTTCGACTTCTGACTCGAAGGATGACGAGTCGTCCCATGTCGCCTTCAGATTTTTGTGCTTGGGTCAAGCTGACTTCTTGCTTCTTTCCTTATCTTTCTGTTTGCTCTTCAATTTTGGGCAATCATCCTTGATGTACCCTTCTTCATTGCAATTGTAGCACCGGACTGTCCTTCCTTTTTGATGACGTTTACTTGACTGCGATCTAAACTTGTTAGATTTAAAAAACTTATTAAAACATCTTACCATTAACGCAGCTTCGTTTTCGTCGATTGACGCTTCGGAGTCGGGATCGTCCTTTTCAGCTCGTAGGGCAATGTTGAGGTTCGACTTCTCTACTGGTTTTTCTGCAAGTCGAGACTCTTGAAGTTCGAAAGTTGAAAACAAGTTTTCTAAACTACTTACCTCAAAGTCCTTAGAGATGTAGTAAGCATCTACTAAGGATGCCCATTCTGAAGTCCTCGGGAAGGCATTGAGCGCATATTGGATGGAATCCCGGTTGGTTACTTCTTCTCCAAGGTTCGTTAGTTGTGTTATCAGCTCCTTGATTCTTGCTTGGAGTTGCGCTACCTTCTCGCCGTTGTTCATCCGGAGGTTTGTTAGTTGTGTCCGGAGGATGTCGCGTCGCGCCAGCTTCGCTTCAGAGGTACCTTCGTGAAGCTCTAGGAATTTCTCCCAGAGATCTTTCGCTGAGTCATAGCTTCTGATCCGACTTACCTCCTGAGGTGGCAGAACGCTGAGGAGGTGGAATTCAGCTTTTCCCTTGGCGACGAAATCAGCTTGCTCTTTCTTGCTCCATGTGTTTTCTTCTTTGTCTTTAGGAGTTGCGAAACCATATTTCATAGTAATTAAAATATCAAAGTCTGTTTTAAAGAATACCTCCATTTTTCGCTTCCATGTAGTGAAATCTCCGTCAAACTTCGGGGGATGAATGTTCGCGCCGGCCATTGTCTTGATCTTAGTGCTTCAGATGGCGGTTAGTCCTTCTGAGGCTATCAGGCTCTGATACCACTTGTTGGTGCAGCAGGGACCGGCAAGAGGGGGGTGAATTGCCTGCAAGTAAAAACTAAACCCTCCTCAACCAATTTAAAGTCAAATAGATGCAATAGCTATAAGATTAAACAGAACTAAAGTATGAACAAAAAAGAAAGACTCAGCTATTTTAACCTGGTTACAACCAAGAGGGTTGTTAATCCTGGGCGATGAAAAGCTCAGTAAGAAACTCCTTCTCTGAAGGCGGAGAAGCCTTTTACACTTTGAAGAGCACAGAACTATTGCTTAACTAGAGAGTACAAGAGTTGAATTTCGTTCGTACTCGTTCTTTTTAAAGCTGCCCGAGACCCTCCTTTATATAGGGGTTCTAGAGCTTATCGGATGACCTGATCTTCGGGATAAGGTTTTGACTCGAGAGGGATCGGTCGACCGATCCCCAGGTTCGGTCGACCGAACCTGCTGTACCTGCCCAGTCTTCCGTCCAGGTGCAGTTTCTGAGGATGAGCTTTTGTTCGGTCGACCGATCCTTATGTTCGGTCGACCGATCGGCCAACGGTCTTCCACCTGAGTTGGCCCGATCATCTTGCTCGACTAAGTCTCTGGATTAGCTTCGGTTCGGTCGACCGATCAGGAGGTTCGGTCGACCGATCAGCTTCACCAATGGTCAACTTCTGACGTGGCATTCGACGTGTCTGCTGCGGTTGGCTTCGGTTAAAGAAGGGTTCGGTCGACCGATCCGTTGACAAGTCAACTTCCAGTTGACTTGCTCCGATTTGGCTCCTTGGGGTGATTACGGCCCACCGGAATAGGGCTCACCTGAACCCAATTCCCGGCCTTCTCCTCGAGCAGGCTTCCGTCCGGCTTCTCGTCCCTCGAACACCGCACACATTCTTCTTGCTCCACCAGAGTACTCTTCTGTAGCTCTCTCGTCCTTCGGATGCACCGAGCCCGTCAGCTCCCTTCCCGTGCCGTCCTTCTCGCTAGCTGCGTCTTCCGCTCGACTTCCTGCGCTCCTAAGTTCCTGCATACTCAGACACAGGGTTCAGACAAAACGCAGGACCTAACCAACTTGGTTGATCACATCAAAACTACCACGGGGTCCAACAATTCATCTCAGAATTTATTTTTTTTTAAATAAAAGAGGAACAAAATCATAAGGAATAAATACGAACCTAGAGACATCTGAATTTGATGAAACAAGTTTCTATGCGTTCATATCATTGTCCTGATCATAAATACATCCATAAAAATATTTTTGACCAAATAAATTTATTTTTGGAATTTTTTAATCCCAATTTGACCTAATTTGGTGTTAAAAATTTGAATCACTAAAAATAATAATTAAAAATTATAGATGGTGACATATTTATGATCGGGTCAATGATACGAATGCATAGAAACTTGTTTCATCAAATTCCGATGTCTCTAGGTCAATATATAAGCCTTCGGTGTTTGATTTTATTTTTTTAAAAATATTTTCAGTTTTGGGACGAATATTTGGATTCGTCCCAAATTTTGGGACGAATCCAGAGAGTCGTCCCAAATTTTGGGACGAATCCAAAGATTCGTCCCAAAAAGTTAATTATTTAAAAAAAATAGGACAAAATGGGACGCCTTAAATACGGACTTAGAGACATCGGAATTTGATGAAACAAGTTCTATGCATTCGTATCATTGTCCTGATTGTAAATACATTCATAAAAATATTTTTGACCAAATATATTTATTTTTGGAATTTTTTAATCCCAATTTGACCTAATTTGGTGTTAAAAATTTGAATCACTAAAAATATTAATTATAAATTATGGATGGTGACATATTTATGATCAGGTCAACGATACGAACGCATAAAAACTTGTTTCATGAAATTTTGATGTATTTAGGTCCATATTTAAGCATTCAGACACTATTTTACAACCATTCGCTGCATAACACTCTTTTAATTAGTTGCAACCTATATATGTTTTAAAAAATATCTACCAAGATACATCGGAATTTGATGAAACAACTTTTTATGCGTTCGTATCTTTGTCCTGACCGTAAATACATCCATAAAAATATTTTTGACCAAATATATTTATTTTTGAAATTTTTTAATCCCAATTTGACCTAATTTGGTGTTAAAAATTTGAATCACAAAAAATATTAATTAAAAATTATGGATGATGACATATTTACGATCAGGTCAACGATACGAACGCATAGAAACTTGTTTCATCAAATTCTGATGTCTCTAGGTCAAGATATAAGCCTTCGGTGTTTGATTTTATTTTTTAAAAAATATTCTCAATTTTGGGATGAATCCTGGATTTGCCCCAAATTCTGGGAAGAATACAGTGATTCGTCCCAAATTTTGGGATGAATCCCTGGATTCGTCCCAAACTTTGGGATGAATCCAAAGATTCATCCCAAAAAGTTAATTATTTAAAAAATATAGGACAAAATGGGACACCTTAAATATGGACCTAGAGACATCAGAATTTGATGAAACAAGTTTCTATGCATTTGTATCATTGTCCTGATCGTAAATACATCCATAAAAATATTTTTGAACAAATATATTTATTTTTGGAATTTTTTAATCCCAATTTGACCTAATTTGGTGTTAAAAATTTAAACAAAAAAAATATTAATTAAAAATTATGGATGGTGACATATTTATGATCAGGTCAACGATACGAACGCATAGAAACTTGTTTCATCAAATTCCGATGTCTCTAGGTCAAGATATAAGCCTTCGGTGTTTGATTTTATTTTTTAAAAAATATTTTCAGTTTTGGGATGAATCCAGAGATTTGTCCCAAATGTTGGGACGAATCCCTGGATTCGTCCCAAAAAGTTAATTATTTTAAAAAAATAGGACAAAATGGGACGCCATAAATACGGACCTAGAGACATCGGAATTTAATGAAACAAGTTTCTATGCATTTATATCATTGTCCTGATCGTAAATACATCCATAAAAATATTTTTGACCAAATAAATTTATTTTTGGAATTTTTTTAATCCCAATTTGACCAATTTGGTGTTAAAAATTTGAATCACTAAAAATATTAATTAAAAATTATGGATGGTGATATATTTACGATCAGGTCAACGATACGAACGCATAGAAACTTATTTCATGAAATTCTGATGTATTTAGGTCCATATTTATGCATTCGAACACTATTTTACAATCATTCGCTGCATAACACCCTTTTAATTTGTAGCAACCTATATATGTTTTAAAAAATATCTACCAAGATACATCGGAATTTGATGAAACAAGTTTCTATGCATTCTTATCATTGTCCTGATCGTAAATACATCCATAAAAATATTTTTGACCAAATAAATTTATTTTTAGAATTTTTTAATCCCAATTTGACCTAATTTGGTGTTACAAATTTGAATCACTAAAAATATTAATTAAAAATTATGGATGGTGACATATTTAAGATCAGGTCAATGATACGAATGCATAGAAACTTGTTTCATCAAATTTCGATGTCTCTGGGTCAAGATATAAGCCTTTGGTGTTTGATTTTATTTTTTAAAAAATATTTTCAGTTTTGGGACAAATCCTGGATTCGTCCCAAATTTTGGGACGAATACAGAGATTCATCCCAAACTTTGGGACAAATCCAAAAATTCATCCCAAAAAGTTAATTATTAAAAAAACAAAATAGGACAAAATGGGATGCCTTAAATACGGACCTAGAGACATCGGAATTTGATGAAACAAGTTTCTATGTGTTCGTATCGTTGTCCTAATCGTAAATACATCGATAAAAATAATTTTGACCAAATATATTTATTTTTGGAATTTTTTAATCCCAATTTTTTCTAATTTGGTGTTAAAAATTTGAATCACAAAAAATATTAATTAAAAATTATGGATGGTGACATATTTACGATCGGTCAATGATACGAACACATAGAAACTTGTTTCATCAAATTTTGATGTCTCTAGGTCAAGATATAAGCCTTCGGTGTTTGATTTAATTTTTTAAAAAATATTTTCAGTTTTGGGACAAATCCTGGATTCGTCCCAAATTTTGGGACGAATCAAGAGATTCGTCCCAAAAAGTTAAATATTTAAAAAAAAAAGGACAAAATGGGACGCCTTAAATACGGACCTAGAGACATTGGAATTTGATAAAACAAGTTTCTATGTGTTCGTATCATTGTCCTGATCGTAAATACATCCATAAAAATATTTTTGACCAAATATATTTTTTTTAGAATTTTTTAATCCCAATTTGAACTAATTTGGTGTTAAAAATTTGAATCACTAAAATTATTAATTAAAAATTATGGATGGCGACATATTTACAATTAGGTCAATGATACGAATGCATAGAAACTTATTTCATCAAATTCTGATGTCTCTAGGTCAAGATATAAGCCTTCGGTGTTCGATTTTATTTTTCAAAAAATATTTTCAGTTTTGGGACGAATCCAAAGATTCGTCCCAAAAAGTTAATTATTTAAAAAAAAAAGGACAAAATGAGACGCCTTAAATACGGATCTAGAGACATCAGAATTTGATGAAACAAGTTTCTATGTGTTCGTATCGTTGTCCTGATCATAAATACATCCATAAAAATAATTTTGACAAATATATTTATTTTTGGAATTTTTTAATCCTAATTTGACTTAATTTGGTGTTAAAAATTTGAATCACTAAAAATATTAATTAAAAATTATGGATGGTGACATATTTACAATCAGGTCAATGATACGAACACATAGAAACTTGTTTCATCAAATTCCGATGTCTCTAGGTCAAGATATAAGCCTTCGGTGTTTGATTGTCTTTTTTTAAAAAATATTTTCAGTTTTGGGACGAATCCTGGATTCGTCCCAAAAAGTTAATTATTTAAAAAAAATAAGACAAAATGGGACGCCATAAATACGAACCTAGAGATATCGGAATTTAATGAAACAAGTTTCTATGCGTTCGTATCGTTGTCCTGATCGTAAATACATCCATAAAATTATTTTTGACCAAATAAATTTATTTTTGGAATTTTTTATTCCCAAATTGACCTAATTTGGTGTTAAAAATTTGAATCACTAAAAATATTAATTAAAAATTATGGATGGTGACATATTTACGATCACGTCAATGATACGAACGCATAGAAATTTGTTTCATCAAATTCAGATATATTTAGGTCCATATTTAAGCATTCGAACACTATTTTACAACCATTCTCTGCATAACACCCTTTTAATTAGTAGCAACCTATTTATGTTTAAAAAAATATCTACCAAGATACATCGGAATTTGATGAAACAAGTTTCTATGTGTTCGTATCATTGTCTGATAGTAAATACATCCATAAAAATATTTTTGAACAAATAATTTATTTTTGGAATTTTTTAATCCCATTTTGACCTAATTTGGTGTTAAAAATTTGAATCACTAAAAATATTAATTAAAAATTATGGATGGTGACATATTTATTGTAACATCCCAAATTTTCTCATTTTGAGTTCCAAAAATAATTTAAAAATATTTAGAAATATTCTAGAGATTTTTATAAATTTTTAGAGTATTTTTATGTAATTTTTGGAGACCGTTTGGTATTTTTACTAAATGAACGAAATTTCGACAAAAAAAAATTTAAGTCGAGATTCAAACCGTGGACCTCAGATCTGAACCAAATGCAGCCAACCAAGTGTTCCACGGGAGTTTTGTTAATCAAGTAGGGAACAAAATGTATATAAGTTATAATTGGAACCTAAAAATAACCCCAGGCTATAAAAAGAGGTTAAGTTAAGAGAGGAATTAATTTCTCTCGATCCCTCTCCTCCTCACGCGGCGTCGGCGCGACTTTGCTGTTCGGGCGAAAACGAAGACAACAAGCCTAGGGCTTTGTCTCCGGCGACCGGTGAGCACATTTCCGGTGAGATCTTCACACCTTCGTGATCCCCTCATCGAGAAGAACAAGTAGGTACAAAGAGATCGCTGAGGAAACAACTTCTCCGCAAACCCTAGAAGCTTCCCGTCGGCTGTGAGTCCAAG